>NC_084624.1:12367484-13052484 GCF_033978795.1 Nerophis ophidion | reverse complement strand
ATTGCGATGTTGTATTTTTTTTTCTTTACATTCATATTTTGTTGACGTATTATTCAATAAATATATTTATAAAGGATGTTTGAATTGTTGCTATTTTTAGAATCTTTTAAAAAAAATCTCACGTACCCCTTGGCATACCTTCAAGTACCCCCAGGGGTATGCGTATCCCCATTTGAGAACCACTGTCATAAACTAGCCGCACCGTTTATAAGCCGCAAGGTTCAAAGCGTAGGGGAAAAAAGCTGCGGCTTATAGTCCGGAATTTACAGTAAGGTTCTGTTGAAAAAATTTATCTATTTAAAGGTACAATCTAATATTGTGGTTGAAGGGTTTGCCCCTGGCTTGTCTGGTAGCTGCTACAGTATTCATTCAGTAACACAAGTTGTTTGTTTTGAAACAATCTCTTATTGGACTAGCAACAAAGCTGTTGCCATTGTAAAGCCAAGTATCACATTGTAAGTCATGTTGGTGTTGATCCACAACAACCTCAGTATTCTGCCAGAGCAGAGTCGTTCTGTGGAGGTGAGTCACTCCCCAGCGACTGACATTGTTGCATTTCACATTCCGCCAATGATTGTTCCCCTGTGAGGCTGTTGACAGTCTGCTCCTGTGCCTTTTGTCAACAACAATGAAAAGTTGGAGAGAGTCAAGCACAACAGCGGGCTTGGTGCTGGTGGCGTGGTGAGGCAGTTGCTGCAGGAAAGGAAGTTGACGCATGTTGTTTGTCTGCCTGATGGCGTTGACGTCCCCCCCCCTGCTTCAGTTGACATTAGGAAGTCGGTGTTGAGGGCTGCGTGTTTTGGGGGGAGGGAAGCCAGCGTGTCTCGGTAAATGGTTTTCTCCAGTGGGAACAAATTTAGCCCGTCTCTGTGACCCTCTGTCTGATGAACGAGGTCTTTCTTTCTCGCTGACGCGCCGCCACCGGAATGTCGCTGAGCATGGTGAAATGACGGAGAGCAGAGAATTGGCCCCATGGTCATGGGATATCTTCTTGACACATGGGCAGCTCGAGCAGGGCTTGTTTCCCAAACCAGTCAGAAAAGAGTGGCTCTGTCTGCACAAGCTGCCAGAATGTTGAACAAGCTTTTTTTTCCAACTGCTCACTCATAGGTTCAATGTTTTTACATTTGACCTTTTAATACCTACAAATGCAAATGTGTCCTCAAAATATGTTACAATATTTCTTGTACCATTTCTACCCAGAACAAACAGGCTCAGAGACAGCTTCTTTCCCAAAGCTGTCACCATGTTGAACTCTAACTTAAAATAATAATAATTCACCCCTATACAATATCATGCCCTAATACCCTATTGTGCAATACTACCCTTCGAGTGCAATACGTCCGACACTGATTGTTATTTATTACTTCGGTACTCCTGTCTTGCTCTGTATATTGTACAGTATTTTATATTTTGTACTTCTATAGTGTTTTGTATATTGTACAGGATTGCTTATTATTTTTATTGGATAGTAGTTTTTCCTTTTTACTTCTTATGTCATTTATTTCACCCCATATTTGTTCCAACTGCCGCACCTTAAGTTGGAGTCTTTAATCTCGTTATATGCAAATATAATGACAATAAAATTAATTCTACTCTATTCTATTCTATGCTACAGGTAAGACTTCTCAAACGTGGGGCATGATTTTGGAATCATGCATCAAGTAGGAGTGTAACTGGAGATGTCCGATAATATCAGACTGCCGATAAATGCTTTAAAAATATCGGAAATTATCCGTGTCGGTTTCAAAAAGTAAAATGTATGACTTTTTAAAACGCTGCTGTACGGAGTGGCACACGGACGTAGGGAGAAGTACAGAGCGCCAATAAACCTTAAAGGCACTGCCTTTGCGTGCCGGCTCAATCACATAATATCTACGGCTTTTCACACACATAAGTGAATGCAACGCATACTTGGTCAACAGCCATACAGGTACTGTATACACTGAGGGTGGCCGTATAAACAACTTCAACACTGTTACAAATATGCGCCACACTGTAAACCCACACCAAACAAGAATGACAAACACATTTCGGGAGAACGTCCGCACCGTAACACAACACAAACACAACAGAACAAATACCCAGAAACCCTTGCAGCACTAACTCTTCCTGTACGCTACAATATATACCCCCCACTACCTCCAACCCCGCCCACCTCAAACTCCTCATGCTTTTACAGGGAGAGCATGTCCCTAAATTCCAAGCTGCTGTTTTGAGGAGGCATGTTAAAAAAATGCACTTTGTGACTTTAATTATAAATACGGCAGTGCCATGTTGGCATTTTTTTCCCATAACTTGAGTTGATTTATTTTGGAAAACCTTGTTGCATTGTTTAATGCATCCAGCGGGGCATTACAAAAAAATAGGCATAATAATCTGTCAATTCCACGACTGTATATATTGGTATCGGTTGATATTGGAATCAGTAATGAAGAGTTGGACAATATCGGATATCGGCAAAAAAGCCATTATCGGACATCTCTCGGTGTAACCATATTGTTGATAGCGCAGTATTACAGTTTTAAAAACTTCTTAAAAATGCCGTTAGGTATGACGGTACCAAACAAAAACTTGATGAGTGTACTTTTTTCCTGGCTGTTCCGTCTGAAAATTATCCAGTCTGAAAATAAACTCCACCTCCCAGAATCCTCTGAGCAGCGCGGGTTCACAATGCGGAGTGAAAGAGAAAGCAGCAAGTGAAGTGTGTTCCACTTCGTAGTAGATAAGAGGAACTGTTTTTTTTATAACCTGTTTTTAACCTGGTAGGTTATGTTGCTAACAAACAAACCCGTTCGTCTCGAGTGTTCCACACCAAAACCGACTCGGTCGAGGTGCACCGTGCCGAGAGAAAGCACCTGCTGCACACCACACTACTTGATAAGCTACCATCACCCGGAAAAAATTAAGCCAGCAAAGCTAAATTTCAATTTGTAAAATATTTACATAATTCGAAGTTGAAATGTGACTTAACTTTTTTGAGAACCTGCATTTTCATAATATGTCCTCTGTAGAGGACACTGCTTCTCGGAAAGTACAAGTTGGGAGATCCAGTGGATGTTCCCGAACAATACTTTGCACTTAAAAATACTTGTTTGTCGAAGCGCTGTCAACTGGAATCTTTGGCTACTTCACGATTCGATTATGATTACGATTCAGCACGTACGATTCGATTAATAATCGATTATTGATGCATCTTTAATTTATGTATGTTGTGTTAGCCTTTATCATTAAAACACTAAAACCATTTTACAAATTATAAGAGAAGAAGGTAAACATATTCAAACACTAACATAGGGCTGGGCGATATATATGGATATACTCGATATGTCGCGGGTTTGTCTCTGTGCGATTTAAAAAATGACTATATCGTGATATTCAAGTATACGTTCTCACGTAGTTGCTTTTAGCTGCTGCCTTTACACTGCATGTGTTTCTCCCTCTTTCTTATCTCTCCTCACAGAGACTTAAAGGGGAACATTATCACAATTTCAAAAGGGTTAAAAACAATAAAAATCAGTTCCCAGTGGCTTGTTGTATTTTTTGAAGTTTTTTTCAAAATTTTGCCGGTCCCGGAATATCCCTAAAAAAAAGCTTTAAAGTGCCTTTTTTTCGCTCTCTGCCAAGACACTGTCCATTTTCCTGTGACGTCATACAGTGCTGCCAATACAAACAAACAATGGCGAATACCACAGCAAGATATAGCGACATTAGCTCGGATTCAGACTCGGATTTCAGCGGCTTAAGCGATTCAACAGATTACGCATATATTGAAACAGATGGTTGGAGTATGAAAGTATTGAAGAAGAAACTGAAGCTATTGAGAGAATAGCTATTGACGCTATTCATAGCCATAGCATGGCCGAATAGCTGCGTTAGCATCGCCGGTAAAATGTGCGGACCAAACGATCAGGACTTTGGCACCTTGTGACACTGGAGCAACTTAAATCTGTCGATTGGTAAGTGTTTTTTTCGCATTAAATGTTGGTGGAAGGAAACGTAATATAGTTGCAAATGCATCTGCAGGTTATCAATACATCTCTGTGACATGTCTGCTTTTGCACCTCCGGTAAATAGCATGTTAGCATCGATTAGCGTAGCATGTTAGCATCGATTAGCTGGCAGTCACGCCGCGACCAAATATGTCTGATTAGCACATAAGTCAACAACATCAACAAAACTCACCTTTGTGATTTAGTTGACTTTATCGTTGCAAATGCATCTGCAGGTTATCCATACATCTCTGTGCCAAATGTGGAGACACTCCGGCACATTCAATGGGGGTCTGGCGGCAGATTTCTTGCCACTTTGGCATCTTCGGGCCAGTGGTGCAACTTGAATCCCTCCCTGTTAGTGTTGTTACACCCACCGACGAGGCATGATGTCTCCAAGGTTCCAAAAAATAGTCGAAAAAATGGAAAATAACAGAGCTGAGACCTGGTGTTTGTAATGTGTTCGAGGAAATGAAAATGGCGGCTGTATTACCTCGGTGACGTCACGTTCTGATGTAATCGCAAAAAGAGCGATAAACAGAAAGGTGTTTGATTTGCCAAAATTCACCCATTTAGAGTTCGGTAATCTGTTAAAAAAATATATGGTCTTTTTTTCTGCAACATCAAGGTATATATTGACGCTTACATAGGTCTGGTGATAATGTTCCCCTTTAAAACAAGCACACCTTCTTACCCACGTCACAAACTGTCTCGTGAGCAACGTTACGCTCCCGCGGAGCAGAGAGGTAGCGACATGGTAACATTAGCTGTGATGCTTGTGGAGTGGTGCGAGTGGTACTACGAGAGAGAGAAGGTGTGAATCTGGCAACAAATGAAGGAATAATTAATCCCCAAGAAAAACAGCACGGGGTGCATCGTCTGGCGGTGGTTTGGCTTCAAGTGGGAATATGTCGAACATTTATGCGGCAGAAGCGTTTCTACAAAAAAGTAGCACCACTGATCATTTGTAGGAAAGTCCCCCGCTAGAAAATGAAGAGTGCTTGAAACTGCATGTCAACGTCTCCGTTCGGTGCCACACCCACAAAATGCCAAAGCAACTATTTCCAGATCAACACCGTATTTTTCGGAGTATAAGACACACCTGCCGAAAATGCATAATAAAGAAGGAAAAACCACATATAAGTCGCACTGGAGTATAAGTCGCAGTTTTTGGGGAAATTTATTTGATAAAATCCAACACCAAGAATAGACATTTGAAAGGCAATTCAAAATAAATAAAAATAGTGAACAACAGGCTGAATAAGTGTACGTTATATGATGCATAAATAACCAACTGAGAACGTTCCTGGTACGTTAACGTAACATATTATGGTAAGAGTCGTTCAAATAGAACACCCTATAAGTTTACCAAACAATCTGTCACTCTTAATTGCTAAATCCCATGAAATCTTATACGTCTAGTCTCTTACGTGAATGAGCTAAATAATATTATTTGATATTTTACGGTAATGTGTTAATAATTTCACACATAAGTCGCTCTGAGTATAAGTCGCACCCCCGGCCAAACTATGAAAAAAACTGCGACTTATAGTCCGAAAAATACGGTACACTATTTAATATGCAGCTCATTTTTATTTGATAGTTATTGAAATATCTTGTATGACATCATGCACAAAAGTGCACTCTATTTGTTTTAAACTATTGTAGTGGCATTCTGTACAAAAAGTGCACTTTAATTTAGTGTTGTTTTCATGTCATCTTAGTGACATCATGCACAAAAGTGCACTAATAGCTTGTTTTAAAATGTCTGACAATATTGCACTTTCTGTTTTGAAATGACATGAATGTTTGTGCCACTGCTTAATAACTTTAATAGATGCAGTTTTGGTTAATTGATTTAATTGTGAATTCCCTTTCTGCATGAAAGTTTAAAATTAGCATATATTAATGCAGTATGAAGAAGAATTTTTTAATGTAGACACATAGAATCATCATACTGGTGAGATTCTATGTGTTATGTTGTATGTTATGGTGTGATTCTGTGTGTTGTATTTGATATGTCTAATATAATGTTCATTTAAGACTAAGGCAAAAATATCGCGATATATACCGTGTATCGTGACATGGCCCAAAAATATCGAGATATTAATAAAAGGCCATAACGCCCAGCCCTACTACATACCCCGATCTAAACTTCTATAAAGACTTTGCTGTCTGAGCAACTTAACTATTCAAGTTTGCACATTGACCCTCCAGGCTGTGTGTCTTCGGACAGAGTGATCGTTGTGAAGAGCCATTCACAAACTTGCATACAACAGGAAGTGGACCCGCCTGATGTCACATCAGACGTGTTAGCCTTTTATCATTAAAACACTAAAACCATTTTACAAATTAGAAGAAAAGAAGGTAGACATATGTAAACACTAACATAATATGTCTCCTAAGAAGCCAGGACAATATTAAATATTTTTTTCTGCCAAGGAAAATGTATCGTCTTGCAGTTTTTATTTTATTTTTGTTTGTGCACGTGTGTGTGTAAATGTCTTTTTTAGGCACATTTAACAATGCCGTGATCATTTTGTCTCAATAACTGACATCAAATGTTGATATCGTTACGGCCAAAAGTTCCCAAAAAATGATAGCAACCACTGTTATAACTGCCTTACTGGTAAGACTTTTCTTGTTGTCCTTTAAATGAAAGTTATTGGCTCAATTAGTGTTGTTAATTTTAGCCCTGTTAAAGGGTTACCTTTTTTTGTAATGACACTTAACTACTTAATTAAGTAATTGCTAATTATTTCCTATTTCTTTATGACTCGCGTAGACCACAAGATAATTCCCTGGCATAAACGTCTTTTCGTATTTAAGCAGTGATGGGCAGTAACAAACTACATGTAGCTAAGCCACGTAGCTTTACTACATCTTCCAGTAGTTTAACTACTTTTTAACAAGTCGATTTCTCTGTAGCTGAGGTACTTTTAGAGCCATGTTGCCAGATAGCTTACATCAAAGCGACAAGCTACAAAGTGAGAAAATGGACTGTGAATCCAGGACAAAAAATGATGGAGAAAATCCAATGACCTGGAGTAAAGTGAATTATATTTATATTGCGCTTTTCTCTGGTGACTTAAAGCGCTTTTACATAGTGAAACCCAATATCTTAAGTAACACTGGCACTGGGAGCTGGTGGCGAGGGGGGTACTCGGATAACAGGGGGATACAAAACAATAACAGTGCAATACGTTTTCATAACATGGTCACTACTGCCTAGTTTCTCTTGTTATGTTCTTATTTTATTGTTATATTTTATTCTCATTGTTGCTTTTTATTTTTGTTCTCATTGTAATCTTTTTCTATTTTCTTTCAATTTTAACCCCATTATTTACAACTTACTTTTTGATTGGTCTCAACTCTGTACAATGCTGCTGGAATTTTTTATTTTCCTGAAGGAATCAATAAAGTATTATCTATCTATCCATCCATCCATCCATCCATCCATCCATCCATCCATCCATCCATCCATCCATCCATCCATCTATACGGAGAACAACCATTATGATTTGGTTGATGTTCCATTATGATTGGTTGGTGTTCATAGGATGAGTCACAATTGTCAAAGTTTAGGGCCAAACATTACACACTGACCAATTAAAGGCAAGATAAGGCAGGATATTGAAAACCAAAAAGCAAAATTATAACATAGATGACGAGGGAGCCAGAGACAGAGGGACGCTTCAAGCTGACGACTCAAAAAAAGAAACATACTTGAAAATGTAAGAGGAATTTTTCTCAAGCAGATTAGATTTTTCCTATTGAAGATGACGTACAGGAAACCCACAATAATGCGTGTCCTCAGCCATATTTAGAGAAATGTATGCGTATTGAGGAAACAATGGGCAAAACCTTGGTTTTTAGTTGTTTACTCTGCAAAGCAAAATCATAACTGCTCTCTTGGGACATAAATTTAGGAACACACAATAAGGTGACTTGACTTCATGAAAAGTTTTACTGCACATAACAATTAGCAACTGTTCCCAAACAACACACAACTCATTGTTTTGTTTTCTTGTCAAGATATAAATAGACGCTGTTTTTTTTTACTGTAGATAGAGAACATGAATAACACTATAAAGGTGGGCCAAAGAAAATGCAAACTAAATAAATACATAGAGTGTGGTGTGGGGCCCTCTAGATGTAGTTGTAGGATGTCTGCAGCTAAATGACAGATAGTTATTAGTAATATTTGTACACTCTCAGTTACATTAACATGTGGGCCCATAAATAGAAATGTTGTTAGTTGTGCAGTGTAGCTTGCTACAATTCTCCTGGGATAGCTTCCCCTATTGGTTAGCGACATTTCATGGAGAGTAACTTGTAGCTTCGGTTGCTACATTTTCCAAGTAGCTTGCCCATCACTGTATTTAAGTTAATATTGATTGTACCAACCCCGTTTCCATATGAGTTTGGAAATTGTGTTAGATGTGAATATAAACGGAATACAATGATTTGCAAATCCTTTTCAACCCATATTCAGTTGAATGCACTACAAAGACAAGATATTATATGTTCAAACTCATAAACTTTATTATTATTTTTTGCACATAATTATTCACTTAGAATGTCATGGCTGCAACACGTGCCAAAGTAGTTGGGAAAGGGCATGTTCACCGCTGTGTTACATCACCTTTTCTTTTTACAATAAATGTTTGGGAACTGAGGAAAGTAATTGTTGAAACTTTGAAAGAGGAATTCTTTCCCATTCTTGTTTTATGTAGAGCTACAGTCCTTCAACAGTCCGGGGTCACCGCTGTCGTATTTTACGCTTTATAATGCGCCACACATTTTCGATGGGAGACAGGTCTGGACTGCAGGTGGGCTAGGAAAGTACCTGCACTCTTTTTTTACCAAGCCACGCTGTTGTAACACGTGCTGAATGTGGCTTGGCATTGTCTTGCTGAAATAAGCAGGGGCGTTCGTGAAAAAGATGGCGCTTAGATGGCAGCATATGTTGTTCCAAAACCTGTTTGTACCTTTCAGCATTAATGGTGCCTTCAAAGATGTGTAGGTTACCCATGCCTTGGGCACTAATGCACCCGCATACCATCACAGATGCGAGCTTTTGAACTTTGCGTCGATAACAGTCTGGATGGTTCGCTTCCCCTTTGGTACGGATGACACGATGTTGAATATTTCCCCCCAAAAATTTAAATGTGGACTTGTCAGACCACAGAACACTTTTCCACTTTGCATCAGTCCATCTTAGATGATCTCGGGCCCAGAGAAGCCGGCGGCGTTTCTGGATGTTGTTGATACAGTAAATGGCTTTCACTCTGCATAGTAGAGCTTTAACTTGCACTTACAGATGTAGCGACGAACTGTATTTAGTGACAGTGGTTTTCTGAAGTGTTCCTGAGCCCATGTGGTGATATCCTTAAGAGATTGATGTCGGTTTTTGATACAATGCCGTCTGAGGGATCGAAGGTCACGGTCATTCAATGTTGGTTTCCGGCCATGCCACTTACATGGAGTGACTTCTCCAGATTCTCTGAACCTTTTGATGATATTATGGACCGTATATTTTGAAATCCCAACATTTTTTGCAATTGCACTTTGAGAAACGTTGTTCTTAAACTGTTTGGCTATTTGCTCACGCAGTTGTGGACAAAGGGGTGTACCTCGCCCCATCCTTTCTTGTGAAAGACTGAGCATTTGTTGGGAAGCTGTTTTTATACCCAATCATGGCACCCACCTGTTCCCAATTAGCCTGCACACCTGTGGGATGTTCCAAATAAGTGTTTGATGATCATTCCTCAACTTTATCAGTATTTATTGCCACCTTTCCCAACTTCTTTGTCACGTGTCGCTGGCATCAAATTCTAAAGTTAATGATTATTTGCTCAAAAATTTTTTTTAGCAGTTATACCATCAAATATGTTGCCTTTGTAGCATATTCAACTGAATATGGGTTAAAATTGATTTGCAAATCATTGTATTCCGTTTATATTTACATGTAAGACAATTTCCCTACTCATGTAAACGGGGTTTGTAAACACCAAATAAAGATCACTTGTTCTATCGCTGTGATGTCATTGCCGGGAGAATATTCCGGCCTACTTTCTTTTTTGCGTTCCCATCAGAAACGGAGGGGAGTGTTGCCCTTGTCAGCTGTCCAGCGATGACATCATCGCAGCAGCTATTCAGCAGCTCGGTGTCTTGTCCGCCAGCCCAGCGTGGGCTGAACCGCTTTTAGAAGCAGGGGGAGTTCTCGACTTGATGCAACCGAGCCAACCCCCTCCTCCGCTCACGCTTTGTCGAAAGGAGAAACGCCCAAGCTTGAAGACTGCACAAGAGTTCTGCAGTACTGCCGTGTGGGTCTTATCGGCCGCCATTTATCCTCCAAGGTTCAAATCCCACCGATTTAGAACTACAGAGCTTGGTGTGCTCCACAGTCCTGCAAAAAGTGTGGTCACTGACTAAAGAGAATATCTAGTAACGTATTATCAGGAGTTGTTCCTCCTATAGCGTTTTGGGACCTTGGTCAGTGGTGATGCTCATTAAAAGTCAGTAGTTTTGGCCGCTTGGTTCATGAAGCTATTCAAAGGAGCACATTAGTCCTTTTTGCCTTTCCTACAGGTGTTCGAATCCCTTACTAGGTCTCAGAGTGACACACACACAGTTGCCAGACAAACCAGTCCGACTTCTTCAGACGGGATTTGCAAGTTCAGTTTCAGTTTCTGTGTCTGTGGCGTCATTATACAAACTACCGATAGAAGGCTGCCTATGGTAGATGCTAGTTTTTCACAGTGAGATTGATTGACTGAAACTTTTATTAATAGATTGCACAGTACAGTACATATTCCGTACAATTGACCACTAAATGGTAACACCCGAATAAGTTTTTCAACTTGTTTAAGTCGGGGTCCACGTTAATCAATTCATGGTACAAATATATATCCATCCATCCATCATCTTCCGCTTATCCGAGGTCGGGTCGCGGGGGCAACAGCCTAAGCAGGGAAACCCAGACTTCCCTCTCCCCAGCCACTTCGTCTAGCTCTTCCCGGGGGATCCCGAGGCGTTCCCAGGCCAGCCGGGAGACATAGTCTTCCCAACGTGTCCTGGGTCTTCCCCGTGGCCTCCTACCGGTTGGACGTGCCCTAAACACCTCCCTAGGGAGGCGTTCGGGTGGCATCCTGACCAGATGCCCGAACCACCTCATCTGGCTCCTCTCGATGTGAAGGAGCAGCGGCTTTACTTTGAGTTCCTCCCGGATGGCAGAGCTTCTCACCCTATCTCTAAGGGAGAGCCCCGCCACACGGCGGAGGAAACTCATTTCGGCCGCTTGTACCCGTGATCTTCTCCTTTCGGTCATGACCCAAAGCTCATGACCATAGTTGAGGATGGGAACGTAGATCGACCGGTAAATTGAGAGCTTTGCCTTCCGGCTCAGCTCCTTCTTCACCACAACGGACCGGTACAACGTCCGCATTACTGAAGACGCTGCACCGATCCGCCTGTCGATCTCACGATCCACTCTTCCCTCACTCGTGAACAAGACTCCTAGGTACTTGAACTCCTCCACTTGGGGCAGGGTCTCCTCCCCAACCCGGAGATGGCACTCCACCCTTTTCCGGGCGAGAACCATGGACTCGGACTTGGAGGTGCTGATTCTCATTCCGGTCGCTTCACACTCGGCTGCGAACCGATCCAGCGAGAGCTGAAGATCCCGGTCAGATGAAGCCATCAGGACCACATCATCTGCAAAAAGCAGAGACCTAATCCTGCGGTTACCAAACCGGAACCCCTCAACGCCTTGACTGCGCCTAGAAATTCTGTCCATAAAAGTTATGAACAGAATGGGTGACAAAGGACAGCCTTGGCGGAGTCCAACCCTCACTGGAAATGTGTTCGACTTACTGCCGGCAATGCGGACCAAGCTCTGGCACTGATCGTACAGGGAACGGACCGCTACAATAAGACAGTCCGATACCCCATACTCTCTGAGCACTCCCCACAGGACTTCCCGAGGGATACGGTCGAATGCCTTCTCCAAGTCCACAAAGCACATGTAGACTGGTTGGGCAAACTCCCATGCACCCTCAAGAACCCTGCCGAGAGTATAGAGCTGGTCCACAGTTCCACGACCAGGACGAAAACCACACTGTTCCTCCTGAATCTGAGGTTCGACTATCCGACGTAGCCTCCTCTCCACTACACCTGAATAAACCTTACCGGGAAGGCTGAGGAGTGTGATCCCACGATAGTTGGAACACACCCTCCGGTCCCCCTTCTTAAAGAGAGGAACCACCACCCCGGTCTGCCAATCCAGAGGTACCGCCCCCGATGTCCATGCGATGCTGCAAAGTCTTGTCAACCAAGACAGCCCCACAGCATCCAGAGCCTTAAGGAACTCCGGGCGGATCTCGTCCACCCCTGGGGCCTTGCCACCGAGGAGCTTTTTAACTACCTCAGCGACCTCAGCCCCAGAAATAGGAGAGTCCACCACAGATTCCCCAGGCACTGCTTCCTCATAGGAAGACGTGTTGGTGGGACTGAGGAGGTCTTCGAAGTATTCCTTCCACCTATCCACAACATCCGCAGTCGAGGTCAGCAGAACACCATCCGCACCATACACGGTGTTGATAGTGCACTGCTTCCCCTTCCTGAGGCGGCGGACGGTGGTCCAGAATCGCTTCGAAGCCGTCCGGAAGTCGTTTTCCATGGCTTCCCCGAACTCTTACCATGTCCGAGTTTTTGCCTCCGCGACCGCTGAAGCTGCACACCGCTTGGCCTGTCGGTACCCGTCCACTGCCTCCGGAGTCCTATGAGCCAAAAGGACCCGATAGGACTCCTTCTTCAGCTTGACGGCATCCCTCACCGCTGGTGTCCACCAAGGGGTTTTAGGATTGCCGCCCCGACAGGCACCAACTACCTTGCGGCCACAGCTCCGATCTGCCGCCTCGACAATAGAGGTGCGGAACATGGTCCACTCGGACTCAATGTCCAGCACCTCCCTCGTGACATGTTCAAAGTTCTTCCGGAGGTGGGAATTGAAACTTTGTCTGACAGGAGACTCTGCCAGACGTTCCCAGCAGACCCTCACAATGCGTTTGGGCCTCCCAGGTCTGTCCGACATCCTCCCCCACCATCGCAGCCAACTCACCACCAGGTGGTGATCGGTGGAAAGCTCCGCCCCTCTCTTCACCCGAGTGTCCATAACATGAGGCCGCAAATCCGATGACACAACTACAAAGTCGATCATGGAACTGCGGCCTAGGGTGTCCTGGTGCCAAGTGCACATATGGACACCCTTATGTTTGAACATGGTGATTGTTATGGACAAACTGTGACGAGCACAAAAGTCCAATAACAAAACACCACTCGGGTTCAGATCCGGGCGGCCATTCTTCCCAATCACGCCTCTCCAGGTTTCACTGTCCCCCAGTAGGACAAGGGAATCACCCGGGGGAGCACTTTCCAGTACTCCCTCGAGCGTTTCCAAAAAGGGTGGGTACTCTGAACTGCTGTTTGGTGCATAAGCACAAACAACAGTCAGGACCCGTCCCCCCACCCGAAGGCGGAGGGAGGCTACCCTTTCGTCCACCGGGTTGAACTCCAACGTACAGGCTTTGAGCCGGGGGGAAACAAGAATTGCCACCCCAGCCCGTCGCCTCTCACTGCCGGCAACGCCAGAGTGGAAGAGGGTCCAATCCCTCTCGAGAGAAGTGGTTCCAGAGCCCTTGCTGTGCGTCGAAGTGAGTCCGACTATATCCAGCCGGAATTTCTCGACTTCGCGCACTAGCTCAGGCTCTTTCCCCCCCAGTGAGGTAACGTTCCACGTCCCAAGAGCTAGCTTCTGTAGCCGAGGATCGGACCGCCAAGTGCCCTGCCTTCGGCTGTCGCCCAGCTCACAATGCACCCGACCTCTATGGCCCCTGCTATGGGTGGTGAGCCCATTGGAGGGGTGACCCACGTTGCCTCCTCGGGCTGTGCCCGGCCGGGCCCCATGGGAACAGGCCCGGCCACCAGGCGCTCGCCATCGTGCCCCACCTCCGGGCCTGGCTCCAGAGGGGGGCCCCGGTGACCCGCGTCCGGGCGAGGGAAATTTGGGTCCATGATGTTTCTTCTTCATAAAGGTCTTCGAGCTGCTCTTTGTCTGATCCCTCACCTAGAACCTGTTTGCCTTGGGATCCCTCCTCTCTGAGCTGCAACCTTATCGTGGTAGAGGAATTTGCGTGTCCCAATGATCCTAGGAGCTATGTTGTCCGGGGGCATAAAGCCCCCTGGTAGGGTCTCCCACAAATATATACTATCAGCATAATACAGTCATCACACAAGTTAATCATCAGAGTATATACATTGAATTATTTACATTATTTCCAATCGGGGGGTGGGATGTGGAGAGGGCGGGGGGTAGGTTTGGTTGATATCAGCACTTCAGTCATCAACAATTGCATCATCTGAGAAATGGACATTGAAACAGTGTAGGTCTGACTTGGTAGGATATGTACAGCAAGTAGTGGACATAGATAGATCAGAAAGCATAATAACAAGTATACATTTGATTATTTACAATCCGTGGAGGGTGTTAGTCAAGGGTTGTAGTTGCCTGGAGGTGTTCTTTTAGTGCGGTTTTAAAGGAGGATAGAGATGCACTTTCTTTTACACCTGTTGGGAGTGCATTCCACATTGATGTGGCATAGAAGGAGAATGAAATAAGACCTTTGTTAGATCGGATTCTGGGTTTAATGTGGTTTGTGGAGCTCACCCTGGTGTTGTGGTTATGGCGGTCATTTACGTTATGGAAGTAGTTTGACATGTACTTCGGTGTCAGGGAGGTGTAGCGGACTTTATAGACTAGGCTCAGTGCAAGTTGTTTTACTCTGTCCTCCACTCTGAGCCAGCCCACTTTTGAGAAGTGGGTAGGAGTGCGGTGTGATCTGGGGTGGAGGTCTAGAAGTAACCTGACTAGCTTGTTCTGGGATGTTTGGAGTCTAGATTTGAGGGTTTTGGAGGTCCTGGGGTACCAGGAGGTGTATGCGTAATCGAAAAAGGGTTGAATGAGAGTTTCCACTAGAATCTTCATGATGCTTCATGAAACTATTTGCTTATGACACAGACGATGAGGCTTTTTTAATAGACTGGCCATACGTCCTCTTTTCCATGGATACATCCTCTTTTGCGGGGCTGTCCGGGCTGTCCGAGTGGGGTTTCTTAAATGCCTCATATGTCCGGCGTTTTGAGTCAGGGTTGCGTAAAGTTTCAAAGTACGTACAGGGTTAAGAAGGGGTTAAAAACTAAACAAATTGTGAAGGTGTGCGCAAGCAGCAGTATTTAGAGACAGAGGGAGCGAGTTGCAGGATTGAATGGTAATCGAGGTATACTTGGTCAACAGCCATACAGGTCACACTGAGGGTGGCCGTATAAACAACTTTAACACTGTTACAAATATGCGCCACACTGTGAACCCACACCAAATAAAAATGACAAACACATTTCTGGAAAACATCCGCACTGTAACACTACACAAACACAAAAGAAAAAATACCCAGAACCCCTTGCAGCACTAATTCTTCCGGGACGCTACAATTTAGACCCCACCTCAACCCCGACTACGTCACAACAAATATTCCACTTGGAAAAATAATTTTGGTGGAAGATTTTACATATTCTGTGTTTACCATAAAAAAAACATAGTTTTGTTTGACAAAAAAGGGCGGAAAAAAACAAAACAAATATTCCACTTGGAAAAATAATTTTGGGGGAAGATTTTACATATTCTATGTGTTTGCCATAAAAAAAACATAGTTTTGTTTGACAAAAAAGGGCGGAAAAAAAACAAACAAAAAAACAACATAAAAAATTTAAACATTTTGAAAGCAGGGATAGATCTGAAGTTTATGTAGACTCCAGAGATTTAAACGTTAAATATAAAATGTATGTATGCCCTGGTACACCTTTATTATCATTTCATGACCCAAGCAAAACCCTTTTTACACTTTTATACTGAAATAAATACACCTACAACTTATTAAATAAAAACATTAAAAAAGCTACCAGCAGCGGTAAAGTTTAGATCCATGAAGGAAAGAAGAAAGTGAATGAATGTTTATAACTGCATACAAATTTGTCTTCTTTTATTAATTATTTATTTTAATGTATTACGTAACGTTTTTGACAACCTTTTTCCAAAACACATCATAGAATGTGAGATGTAACAGGACAATGCATAATAGTGAAAGTCCAGTCCATAATGGATCCAACATAATTGTGAGAGTCCAATCCATAGTGGATCCAACTTATTAGTGAGAGTCCAGTCCATAGTGGCTCTAACATAATATTGAAAGTCCAGTCCATAGTGGATCCAACATAATAGTGAGAGTCCAATCCATAGTGGATCCAACATAATAGTGAGAATCCAGTACATAGTGGATCTAGCATAATAGTGAGAGTCCAGTCCGTAGTGGCTCTAACATAATAGTGAGAGTCCAGTCCATAGTGGATCTAACAGAATAGTGAGAGTCCAGTCCATAATGGCTCTAACATAATAGTGAGAGTCCAGTCCATAGTGGCTCTAACATAATAGTGAGAGTCCAGTCCATAGTGGATCTAGCATAATAGTGAGAGTCCAGTCCATAGTGGATCTAACATAATAATGAGAGTCCAGTCCATACTGGATCTAGCACAATAGTGAGAGTACAGTACATAGTCGCTCTAACATAATAGTGAGAGTCCAGTCCATAGTGGCTCTAACATAATAGTGAGAGTCCAGTCCATAGTGGATCTAGCATAATAGTGAGAGTCCAGTCCATAGTGGATCTAACATAATAATGAGAGTCCAGTCCATACTGGATCTAGCATAATAGTGAGAGTCCAGTCCATACTGGATCTAGCATAATAGTGAGAGTACAGTACATAGTCGCTCTAACTTTAGTGCACAGGAAGCCAGTGCAGGTGAGCCAGTACAGGCGTAATATGATCAAATGTTCTTGTTCTTGTCAAAAGTCTAGCAGCCGCATTTTGCACCAACTGTAATCTTTTAAATCTAATCTGATCTAATCAGAGACGGGTTTCCATGTCCTTTGCAAGCACACACATGAAGTCATGTGTCATCAATCACAACGTTCTAGTCTAGACCTGGGCAATTATTTCCACATTTAAAGGAAACATTTTTAGGAACACTAATACAAAACCTCACAATAATGTCTGATTGAATGTGCCGGTTAGTGTTTGGGGCACTTTGGTCCTCCGACCCGCAGGTGGAGCTGTCATGCCCGGCTCTGCCGGTTAGTGTTTGGGGCACTTTGGTCCTCCGACCCGCAGGTGGAGCTGGTCTGTGAAGACGTGCAACATCTCAGAGGGCTGCTGATTGGGCGGCCTATAAAAGGCCTCCCATCAGCATGCTCGCTCTCTCTCTCGTCCCACAGGCACATTCGTTTGGTGACCGTATGGTCACGGCAACGACGGCCGGGATTAGCACCACACTTGCACCCTTTTGGACAACACTCATTTACTGATACATTCCTTGGTTAATTCACATTACTGATCACTGATACATGTTGTAAAATAAAAGATCTGTTGGCTAAAATGTACAAATCGGTGTGGTCTCCCTTAATGTTACAGCCACTAACAAGCCAGTGGTTGTGACATATGGGGGCTCGTCCGATCTTTGGTAGTAACTTTAGGCTATGGTAATTCCTTCTCCTGGCTATGGCAGCGTAGGAAGGTGCGTAGAGCTCTTTGTATTGAGTATTCCTTCTACTGGCTTTTGGAGCGTAGGAAGGTGAGTAGAGCTGAGTTACTAATTGTGAACTGCTGATAGTCAGTTGGGGCCTGTTATCAGTTAGTTAATTGGGGGATCTACTAATTTGTACTTTTGAGGCTTTGTTTGACCGTGCAAGTGTAGGTAGACACTGAATTGTTTGTTCCAGCCATCTTGGTTTAGTTTCATTGCAGTTTGTAGCATTGCATTCAGCCTCTTAGGAGCTGTCGCCTTTATCCCCATCTAGTACGGGTTCTAGGTTCCTTATGTCACAGAGCCTGGGCGAGGGCACCGCCTTGGAGAAACGGCTGAATCGGCTTTGTCGGGATGGTACGTCTCCACAGGTATTGGTGAGTAAATGATCCTCGTCCTCGGGCTCTGTGTGAAAATAGATTAGTCTAGTGGGGGGAAAATGTTTAGGGGGATGCTCCGTGGTTAGTTTGCTGTGTTAACATAACTGTAATGTTTTAGAGACCTGGTTGGATTGGTTGGAGAGAGAGAGCCTAGCGTAATTAGACCTAGTTTTTGGTTGGGTTGTTTTTTCAGTAGTTTCATTGTTGGTTTGATACAGTAGCCAGATTGGTACTGACGGCCTGGGTTGAGCAGGATGGAGGCTTTTGTGGAAGCACCATCTGAGAAATTGTTGTTTGCCCTTAATAAGGAACAGTTGTTGCAATTGGCAGAAAAGTATGGCATGGAATTGTCATCAGCCATTAGAACTGGTAAGAAGGGACCCTTGCGTGACTCCATTCACAAGTTTTTGTGTGAGCAGAGCATTTTGCCTTCAGGAAAAGGTGGTGACGCTCATGTGAAGGGTATGTCAGAGCCTATGCAGTCAGAGAGGGTAGACATACTGACTTTTGAGCTACAAAGAGAGATGAAGGCACTTGAATTTGAGTGGGCGCAACAGGCTAAGGAGAAAGAACGTCTTTTTGAACTGGAAAAAATCTAATTAGAACGAGAATTGCAACAGCAAGCAGATATGGAGAGACTCAAATTTGAAAAAGAAATGGATTTGAAAAAAGGTGAAATGGACCTTACAGTACAGCTTGAGAAAATTAAAATTGAACAGGATTGTTTGAAACTAATGTCAGAAGGTAAGATTAGTGGAAATCTGTCCGGGTCAAGTATGGATAGCATGGTAAAGTATGTTCCAAAGTTTGACGAACGTGACCCAGACGTGTTTTTCTCACTGTTTGAACAGATGGCCTCTGACAAAAAGTGGAGTGAAGAGGATAGAACGGTGCTTTTGCAAACTGTACTAGTAGGACGCGCACGGGAGGCATACTTGGCATTAACACCTGTTGATAGGCACAAGTATGCTGAGGTGAAAAAAGCGGTCTTGAAATGTTATGAACTGAATCCAGAAGCTTACAGACAACGTTTCAGAAACTGGCGTAAACGTGATAATCAGACCCATGCTGAAGTGGCAAGAGAGTTGAGTACTTATTTTAACCGGTGGCTCACTTCAGAGTCTGTCTCAACTTACGAAAATTTGCGTGATTTGTTGATTTTGGAGCAGTTTAAGAACATTGTACCAGATCGAATTGCAACCTACATTAATGAGCAAAAGGCAAAGTCAGTGGAGGAGGCAGCCTCGCTTGCTGATACCTTTGTGTTGACTCATAAACGTAAGCCTTACAGCAGTCCTCCACGGTATAATAGCCACCAACGTTATGATCCTGCTCGTTCTCCTCCACAACGTTCTCCTCCTCGTTATGGTCGTAGTTCAAATCGATCCAATTATGGCAATTCCAGTAATGTTCCTAAATTTGATAATGGAAGTAGCAAATCTCGCCCAAGCCCGACGGATAAATGTCATTACTGTTTGCAGGAGGGACATTGGAAAAAGGACTGCCCGCTGTTGAAAGGCCGTAAATCTAATGCCAAGGTAGCTGGGTGTGTTTCTGTTGTGCATCCAGTTGATTTTGGCGTCTCTGATCTAACACCGTTACCTCGTTTGGAAGTTCATTGTGAGCAAGTGATTGAAGATGGTGCATCTGTGTCAGACGAGCAGACGAAATCAGTAGAGTCAGCTGCGTCTGATTTCGCTCCATTCATTACTGATGGCTGGGTGTCATTGGTTGGAGAGACACAAAAAGTTCCAGTTAAAATCTTAAGAGACACTGGGGCATCTGAGAGTTTCATTTCTGGAGCAGTTTTGCCATTTTCCACAGCATCTGACACTGGGAAATGTATTTTGATTAGAGGAATAGGCATGCAGTCATTTTCTGTACCGTTGCACAAAATTCACTTGTGTTCAGGATTTGTGAATGGGGAGGTGACTATTGCTGTGAGACCGTCTCTGCCTATGCAGGATATGCATGTAATTCTGGGGAACAATTTGGGTGGGTGTTTAGTTTCTCCACCTCCAGTTGTTACACCTGTACCGCTATCTGTAGAGGAGCCAGACGCGTGTTGTCAAGAATTCCCAGAAGTGTTTACTGCTTGTGCTGTGACTAGGGCAATGTCTCGCACGCAGGCGCAATCGTCGGATGTGTCCAAATCTGTGCCTATTTTTGTTCCTGAGCTGCCCGAACCTCTGTCATGTCAAGATTTAATTGAGGCACAAAAGAATGATCAGAGCTTTGAGAAATATTTTGCCTTACTTTCTACTGATCCAACGATGGGTTACTTCATTCAGAATGGCGTTTTGCTGCATACGTGGTTGCCAGGTGTTGATCCTGAAGTGGCAGGTCAGGTGATTCAAGTGATGGTACCTGACAAATACCGTGATTTGATTTTGAGAACAGCCCATGGAGCAGAGTCTGGGCATTTTGGAGTTAAGAAAACCTACCGACGTCTTTTGGAACATTTTTACTGGCCACGGATGAAACGCCATGTATCTAGATTTGTCAAAGCATGTCATGTTTGCCAGGTTGCGAAACAGAGTACTCCCATTAAACCTGCACCACTTCAACCTATTCCGTCTGTTGGCACACCATTTGAGCATCTCATTATTGATTGTGTAGGTCCACTACCCCCTTCGAAATCTGGTTGTGTGTACCTCTTTACCATCATGTGCCAGGCCACTCGGTATCCAGCAGCGTATGCCTTGAGAACAATTACCACAAGGTCAATATTGAAATGTTTGTCTAAATTCATTTCTGTCTTTGGCATTCCAAAGGTAATTCAGAGCGACAGAGGGTCTAACTTTACCTCCAGAACATTTGCTGCAGCGTTGAAGTCGATGCAGGTGAAGCACAATTTGAGCAGCGCGTATCACGCACAGAGTCAGGGGGCATTGGAGCGCTGGCATGCCACGTTGAAGTCTCTCTTGCGCGCTTACTGTGTTGAGATGCGGAGAGATTGGGAGGAGGCGTTGCCATGGCTCTTGTTGTCTGCGCGTGGTGTAGTTCAAGAAAGCACTGGTTTTAGTCCAAATGACCTAGTCTTTGGCCACAAAGTCCGGACCTCACTGTCTGTTTTAAATGCCAATCTGGATCTGCAGAACACTCCCGTCAGTTTCACTGAGTATGTAGATGGTTTTCGTCGTAGGCTGTTGCTTGCATGGAAAGAGGCAACCGAGCATTTGACTAAAGCTCAGGTGAAAATGAAGCTGCGTTATGACCGTAAAGCGAAGATCAGAGTTTTCAATCCAGGTGATCAAGTTTTAGCTTTGCTGCCCATTCCGGGGTCACCATTTACAGCAAAATACTCTGGTCCATTTACGGTTATGAGCCAAGTGTCAGATCTCAATTATTTACTGTCAACTCCTGATCGTAAACGATCACAGCAACTGTGTCATGTGAATTTACTCAAGCCTTACCACTCTGCAGGTTCCGACAAGGCGGGTGGGATTGCTGCGAGTCCAGTGGGTCTAGCCGTTGGGGTTGGGGAACCGCTCAACTGGCCGGAGGTGGCAGCTTGGGATGAAGTGCGCGCACCTGATGATTCAGTGTTACACGGGCGCTTGGATAATACTCAGCAGTTAAAGGAGCTAGATAGTCTCCTCGGTCATTTAAGTGAGGTACAGCGTAAACAGTTGTCGGATTTGATTTTTGAGTTTTTGCCTTTGTTTTCCGACACTCCAACCTGTACCACACTAATTGAACATGACATTGACACACAGGGTACCCGCCCAATACGACAAAGATTTTATCGAGTGGCTCCCGATAAACAAAAGAGTATGGAGGACAGTGTGCAGTATCTCCTTGATCATGGTCTCAACAAGCCATCTTACTCCAGTTGGGCATCGCCATGTCTACTGGTGAAAAAGTCAGATAACACCTATAGATTCTGTACGGATTATAGGAAAGTAAATGCTGTGACTAGACCAGATTCTTTTCCATTGCCACGTATCGAGGACTGTGTGGATTAGGTTGGGAGTGCTCGTTATGTCAGCAAATTTGATTTATTGAAAGGTTACTATCAAGTGCCTTTGACGCAGAGAGCGCAGGAGATATCTGCATTCATTACCTCTTCCGGTTTGTACTCGTATACTCGAATGAGCTTCGGTTTGCGGAATGCTCCTGCAACCTTCCAACGGCTCATGAATAGGGTCGTTGGGGGGCTGCAGGGGTGCGCGGTTTATTTGGACGACGCCGTTTGTCATTCAGACAGTTGGGACGAACATTTGGCTCGCATTCGAGCGCTTTTCCAGAGGTTGGTGGCAGCAAACCTCACAGTAAATTTAGCGAAATGCGAGTTTGCGCGTGCCACAGTCGTCTATTTGGGTAAAGTAGTCGGCCAGGGGATGGTGCGGCCCGTTAACGCAAAGGTGGCAGCTATTGATAATTTCCCTGTGCCGGCGACGAAGAAAGAACTTATGCGCTTTTTGGGTATGATCGGGTACTACCGCAATTTTTGCTGCAATTTTTCAACTGTTGTATCTCCTCTGACCAATTGGTTGAAGGGTGGCGCCAAATTGATTTGGTCGGAGGAGTGTCAGCAGGCTTTCCAGAATGCAAAGCTTTTGTTAACATCAGCTCCGGTCCTGGCTGCACCCAAACTGGATCTGCCATTCCAGCTGCAGGTGGATGCAAGCCAGGTGGGAGCAGGTGCGGTCCTCCTGCAGGCTGATGATGATGGAGTAGCCAGACCGGTTTGCTATTTTTCCAAAAAATTCAACAAATACCAATTTAATTATTCAGTGATTGAAAAGGAAGCATTAGCATTGATTTGGGCATTGCAACACTTTGAAGTCTATGTGGGAGGGGGTCTCCATCCAATTGTGGTCTACTCAGATCACAACCCTCTCACTTTTCTGCAGTCTTTCAAAGGGTCCACCAACCAGCGCCTGTTGCGCTGGGCACTGTTTCTGCAGCCATTCCACCTGTTGATCCGCCATATTCGCGGGGTGGAAAATGTAATGGCTGATGCGCTCTCTCGGGCTCTGGACCAGGAGGTCTAATCATCTCCACTCACTCCTAACCTGCGGTTTTTCTCTGTTTCCCTTAAAGGTCGCTGTCCGGGTACCAGGATTTGCTGGGTGCAGGGAAGGTCGGAGGGGAAGGAGGGTGTTTGGGATGGTTTGGGTTCTGGTTGGTCTGGGGTGGAGGGGAGGTGCGTCAGTGGGACTAGAATATAGCTACTGGGGCTACTGTAGTTTTTTGTTTTCTATTTTTTGATGGTGCTTCAGAGACCCAGTTAAAACGGGTCTCTGTTTTTAAGGGGGGGGATGTCATGCCCGGCTCTGCCGGTTAGTGTTTGGGGCACTTTGGTCCTCCGACCCGCAGGTGGAGCTGTCATGCCCGGCTCTGCCGGTTAGTGTTTGGGGCACTTTGGTCCTCCGACCCGCAGGTGGAGCTGGTCTGTGAAGACGTGCAACATCTCAGAGGGCTGCTGATTGGGCGGCCTATAAAAGGCCTCCCATCAGCATGCTCGCTCTCTCTCTCGTCCCACAGGCACATTCGTTTGGTGACCGTATGGTCACGGCAACGACGGCCGGGATTAGCACCACACTTGCACCCTTTTGGACAACACTCATTTACTGATACATTCCTTGGTTAATTCACATTACTGATCACTGATACATGTTGTAAAATAAAAGATCTGTTGGCTAAAATGTACAAATCGGTGTGGTCTCCCTTAATGTTACAGCCACTAACAAGCCAGTGGTTGTGACAAATGGTAAAAACTTTATGACACAACGCCTTAAAAAATGTAATGTAATTTTATTTTTTTTGATGAACGATAAAACACTGAATATTGACAAAATATGAATGACACACCCCGTTTCGATTGACATATTTTACAATCAAGTGAAATGCAACAAAAATACAACAGTGAAATATGAACGCAAAGGGTACAAAATAAACCCACCTACAATCTGATATATCTGATTTATCACTAAGCTTTAGAACTTTGTTGCAATTTTCTACTTCCGCATCTGTGGAAACGCTTCCCAACGACCCTGCTTGGTGCCTCCTCTGAGCTGCTGTGACCTCGACTACCATAGTAACTAATTAGATGACCATAGTAACTAATTACAGTTGTGATCAAAATTATTCAACCCCCACACAATTTTGGTCTTTTAGCAAGTTAGACATTTATTCCGTATTTTGTTTATAGTCATATCAAATAAAGATGTGCCAAATAGACAAATGCAACTTAGATTGTAACACTGTATTTTACAAAATACCAAAAAAGGACATTTTTCTTAATATCTCATTGACATTTTTCAACCCCCTAGTTACATGCATCTTTAGTACTTAATAGAACACCCTTTGGCAATAATTACATCCTTCAAACGTGATACATAACCGGACACAAGCTTCTTGCAACCATCTACAGGTATTTTAGCCCATTCCTCTTGGGCAAAGGCCTCCAGTTCATTCATCTTCTTGGGCTTGCGTGGTGCAACTGCCTTCTTCAAGTCCCACCACAGCTTTTCTATAGGATTTAGGTCTGGCGACTGTGAAGGCCACTCCAGAGTCTTCTTGACTTCTTTGACCACTCCCTGGACTTCACCATGTTGCAAATACACCATTGACCATCTACAAGAAGCTGAGCGTCACAGTCTTTTTCAATCAGTTTAATTGTTGTTCGTTATGGTTCTAATCACATCTACAGGTGTTTTCAACACCTGATTGAAAAGACCTTATTTAAATTCTGTTCTTAAGAGTTATGATCTTCAAGGGGTTGAATAATGTTGTCAATGAGATATTAATAGAAATGACACTGTTTGGTATGTTACAAAATATAATGTTGTAACTCAAGTTGCATTTGTCTATTTAATGCATCTTTACGGAATAAATGTCCAACTTGCTAAAACACCAAAATTGTGTGGGGGTTGAATAATTTGGATCATAACTGTAGATGACCATAGTAACTGGTTTGTCATCCAAAAGTGCAAATTCCAACCATTGAAATATCTTTGTGTAGTTCAAGCCTTACGGTCATTAGAAACCATGAGTGCACATCATAATGGCAGCTACATGTTCCATCTTGAAGATCTAAAAAAATAAAAATATTTGGGAATATCCGGCGGGCCAGATTGAAAACCTTAACGGGGCCGCATGTGGCTCCCGGGCATCAATTTGCCCAGGTCTGTTCTAGTCCTTTTTTACAAATATTAATGTTGTTGCAACATTGTTGTACTTGTGCCGGTAATAAATGAAGTCTTATGTTAACAAATGTTTCTCCGCAGATTTGTTTTAAAGGTGCTACCTGACAGGTTTTTGTAAGCCAAGTCATAAATGATCGTGCCGAGCTGCAGGGTTGTTTAGCTAACCTTTAAACGGCCGACAGCCAAAAATACTTGCAGTCTATTTGTGACCAAGTCCAGCCATGGTCATATCCTGCAGCAGTGGTTGTTTGCAAAGTGCAGTAACGTGCTGACCCGTCCTCTCTGCGTTGTTCCCCAGAATGCCCTCTGACCCCAGACACCCCCAACAGTGAGACGCGACTATGGACAAGCAACAGCCGTCTGGCAGCCCTGAAAAGGCAGAACGACATCGAGCTGAAGGTTAAACAAGGGGCTGAAAACATGATACAGATGTACTCGAATGGTCCATCCAAGGTAAGGTTTGGGTTGCCTGCAAAGCCTCATAGATGCATGCTATCCAAAAACGTTTTATACATCAAAGAGACTCCAGTAGAAATGGAAGACAACTTCCCCTCAGACTCCTTCTAAATATGTGGATTAGCACTAGTTTGTTTCTTGTCAACTGTGGTACTTCTAGCAAGAATATGAGAGCTCATGGTTGACTTATCATTGCATTGTAGTCTTATAAATGTCGTTTCATCATGTCATTATTGGTTGACTATTTGTTTTTTCCTCTGTTTGCACACAAGGACATGGCAATTTATCCCGCAATTAAGTACACATGCCAGGAGATTACCGTATTTTTCGGAGTATAAGTCGCACCTGCCGAAAATGCATATTAAAGAAGGAAAAAAACATGTATGTCGCACTGGAGTATACTGTAAGTCGCATTTTGGGGGGAAATTTATTTGATAAAACCCAACACCTAGAATAGACATTTGAAAGGCAATTTAAAATAAATAAAGAATAGTGAACAACAGGCTGAATAAGTGTACGTTATATGACGCATAAATAATCAACTGAGAAGGTGCCTGGTATGTTAACGTAACATATTATGGTAAGAGTCATTCAAAAAACTATAACATATAGAACATGCTATACGTTTACCAAACAATCTGTCACTCCTAATCGCTAAATCCCATGAAATTTTATATGGCTAGTCTCTTACGTGAATGAGCTAAATATTTTACGGTAATGTGTTAATAATTTCACACATAAGCCGCTCCTGAGTATAAACTAATTTATAATCCGGAAAATACGGTATGTATTTCTGGGGTTTGTCTGTTTTTTTGTTGGTTAGCAACTTAGCTCGGATTTTAATTTAACTTTCAGAAGTTGTCAGGGATAGAATAAGGATAAAGTAATTCCGAATTCAGGATTATTTTTAAAATATTTTTTTACTATTTTGGAGAACGGGCCTGGCGGAGGTCTGCGCTCTCCCGGTGTTTTTCTAGTTAATATCCAGGGTTTCCCTTTTAATGTAATTGAACGTGGCCCACTGCCGCAGAATTTTCATTGCCGCATCACCTTGAAAATAAGGGTTTGTTTGTTTTACTGGAAAACAAATTAAAGGAATATAATGTATTGCAAGGCCTAGAAGAAGTCACACAAAGTCTGACGCTATTTTTAACTTTTATTAGCAATCTTATGATAACAAACGGCACAACTCCGACCAGTTTTTCCTCTTGTGCACACACTTCCATCTCCGTGCTTCCCCAGGCACACAACACTTCCTCATTCTCCGCCAATCACCTTTCAAACAAGGACGGTGTGTTTGCAAACATGGGGGAAAAACTGATATCAAATCCAAACCACACGAACATAAAACATTACAGTTATACGTTACAGTGTGAATGTGTATATTTACAAAACCCAAAGCCAGTGAAGTTGGCACGTTGTGTGAATCATAAATAAAAACAAAATACAATGATTTGTAAGTCCCTTTCAACTTATATTTAATTGAATAGACTGCAAAGACAAGATGTCAATGTTCGAACTAAGATCGTTTTTTGTTTTTTTTATGAAAATAATCATTAACTTAATTTAATTGCAGCAACAAATTGCAAAAAAGTTGGCACAAGGGCATTTTTACTACTGTGTTACATGGCCTTTCCTTTTAACAACACTCAGTAAACGTTTGGGAACTGGTGAGACCAATTTTTGAAGCTTTTTAGCTGGAGTTCTTTCCCATTCTTGCTTGATGTACTGCTTAAGTTGTTCAGCAGTCCGGAGTCTCAGTTGTCATATTTTACTCTTCATAATGCGGCACACATTTTTAATGGGAGACAGGTCTGTACTACAGGCAGGCCAGTCTAGTACCCGCACTCTTTTACTACGAAGCCACGCTGTTGTAACACATGCAGAATGTGGCTTGGCATTATCTGTGTTGACCCTGTGATGAGGTGGCGACTTGTCCGAATGCAGCTGAGATAGGCTCCCGCGACCCCGAACGGGACAAGCGGTAGAAAATGAATGGATGGAAGAATTCCATGTGTGATATTTTGCACAAGGGCGTTATGCATTACAGTTATTGGTTTTGCACATTCAAACTGAACATCGCCTACATTTTTATAAACATAAATAAGCCAATGTACAGAAACAAAGGCCAGTGAAAGAACAAAAGTCTTGTATTGCGGAGGATTTTATGACCTTAGCAGAATATAGCTTGCCGGTGATTTCCATGCTAAATGTGAGTTTTTGAATGACACGATACCATGATCTCCGGGGATTCCCAGAGTAAAGACAAAGCACCACTTCCACTCTGCAGATGGCATGAAGTGAACATAGTGACTTTGCTTTCACCTCCTGGTTGCGGCAGGAGGCAAACGTAAGAGAATGTGCTGATACACGGTGTGTCACGTGCACTGCTGTTTGTTCAAACATTTCACAGGCGTTCCTCCTCTCCTGTGCAAAGTATGATGCGCTATAATTTGGCTGGCGTGTGCGTGGTTAAAGCACCAGGGACAGGGCATGCCACCTGCTCCTAACAAGGGCAATAATTACAGCAGTACACCAATGTTGCTTCAGGCAACTGTGAGGAGAAAGGTTGGAAAGACCTCTGGAGCAAAACACATATAGGGCCTGATTTACTAATATCAAAATACCACACGTTAAACAGCGTGTGCAAAGTATAACAGCGTGTTGCGTGTGATCTACAATGGATAACTGCTGGCGTTTTGCTGTTTTTAAACATGCAGTAGACATGTACCACTTTTTCTGAGTTATTTTGGAAACAGTCCTGCAGTGCACATTTCTTAGCGCGCTGAAGGTGCGCTCATGGACATTGAAAGGTCCTGATGCAAGTAAATGAAGCAACGAACATCATTAAAACAAAATACATCAGACACCAAAATGCAGCAATTGGATTTGTTTTAATCAACCCCTTAAGTCATGGGTGTAAAACTCTGGCCCGCCATTTAATTTCATTTGGCCCTTGAGGCAATATCAAATTAACATTAGAGCTGGCCCGCCGGTAACACCACATTCACCGCTAATACTCATACTTGCCGACCCTCCCAATTTTCCCAGGAGACTCCCGAAGTTTAGTGCCCTTCCCGAAAATCTCCCTGAGCAACCATTCTCCCGATTTCCACCCGGACAACAATATTGGGAGCGTGCCTTAAAGGCACCGCCTTTAGCGTCCTCTACAACATGTCGTCACGTCCTCTTTTCCTCCATATAAACAGCGTGCTGACCAAGTCACATAATATATGCGGCTTTCACAAACACATACCTGGTCAACAGCCATACGGGTCACACTGAGGGTGGACGTATAAAAAAACTTTACCATTGTTACAAATATGCGCCACACTGTGAACCCACACCAAACAAGAATGACAAAACACATTTCGAGAGAACACCCGCACCGTAACACTACATAAACACAACAGAACAAATACTCATACATGCCGACCCTCCCGATTTTCCCAGGAGACTCCCGAAGTTTAGTGCCCTTCCCGAAAATCTCCCTGAGCAACCATTCTCCCGATTTCCACCCGGGCAACAATATTGGGAGCGTGCCTTAAAGGCACCGCCTTTAGCGTCCCCTACAACATGTCGTCACGTCCTCTTTTCCTCCATATAAACAGCGTGCTGGCCGAGTCACATAATTTATGCGGCTTTCACAAACACATACTTGGTCAACAGCCATACAGGTCACACTGAGGGTGGCCGTATAAAAAAACTTTGACATTGTTACAAATATGCGCCACACTGTGAACCCACACCAAACAAGAATGACAAAACACATTTCGAGAGAACACCCGCACCGTAACACAACAGAACAAATACTCATACTTGCCGACCCTCCCGATTTTCCCAGGAGACTCTCGAAGTTTAGTGCCCTTCCCGAAAATCTCCCTGAGCAACCATTCTCCCGATTTCCACCCGGGCAACAATGTTGGGAGCGTGCCTTAAAGGCACCGCCTTTTAGCGTCCTCTACAACATGTCGTCACGTCCTCTTTTCCTCCATATAAACAGCGTGCTGGCCAAGTCACATAATATATCCGGCTTTCACAAACACATACTTGGTCAACAGCCATACGGGTCACACTGAGGGTGGCCGTATAAAAAAACTTTAACATTGTTACAAATATGCGCCACACTGTGAACCCACACCCAAACAAGAATGACAAAACACATTTCGAGAGAACACCCGCACCGTAACACTACATAAACACAACAGAACAAATACTCATACTTGGCAACCCTCCCGATTTTCCCAGGAGACTCCCGAAGTTTAGTGCCCTTCCCGAAAATCTCCCTGAGCAACCATTCTCCCGATTTCCACCCGGACAACAATATTGGGAGCGTGCCTTAAAGGCACCGCCTTTAGCGTCCTCCACAACATGTCGTCACGTCCTCTTTTCCTCCATATAAACAGCGTGCTGGCCAAGTCACATAATATATGCGGCTTTCACAAACACAGACTTGGTCAACAGCCATACAGGTCACACTGAGGGTGCCCGTATAAAAAAACTTTGACATTGTTACAAATATGCGCCACACTGTGAACCCACACCAAACAAGAATGACAAAACACATTTCGGGAGAACACCCGCACCGTAACACTACATAAACACAAAAGAACAAATACCTAGAATCCCTTGATGCACTAACTCTTACACCCCCCGCTACTACCAAACTTCGCCCACCTCATTTTTATTTTATTTTTTAATTTACCAGCCTGTGGAAAAAGTTAATGTTGATATTTACCTCAGAAGGCTGCAAATAGAAAAGAGGCATTACTTTTTTTAATAAAATTTTATTTACTATACCACTGATGTTTTTTGAAAGTTGATTTTGGACTATTACGTTATATAAGCTCTGCCTGTTCCATGGGAGGAAGCCCAAATACCCGGAGGGACCCCACGCAGTCCTGGGGAGAACATGCAAACTTCACACAGAAAGATCCCGAGCCCGGGATTGAACCCAGGATTACTCAGGACCTTCCTATTGTGAGGCAGATGCACTAAACCCTGTTCCACCGTGCTGCCCTATTTAGGCCTTGCTTGTTCAATATCCATTGCAAAACTTGTTTGGGTCCCTATTAAAAGGTTAATTTGTTCAACCTAGGCCCGCGGCTTTGTTCAGTTTTAAATTTTGGTCCACTCTGTATTTGAGTTTAACACCCCTGCCTTAAGTCATCCGGCAGCTATAAATTTAGAAAATTATATTGCTGTATGTCTAGACAATGTGTCTAATATTTTTATGTATTACAGTCCATATACTGTATGTGGACAGGTAGGGCTCGGCGATACATCGATATACTCGATATATCGCGGGTTTGTCTCTGTGCGATATATAAAATGACTATATTGTGATATTCGAGTATACCTTCTCACACAGTTGCTTTTAGCTGCGGGCATTACACTGCATGCGTTTCCCACTCTTTCTTGTCCCTCCCTCTCACAGAGAATTAAAACAAGCGCACCTTCTTATATACGTCATGTGTGCAACGTCACACAATCCCGCGGAGCAGAGAGGTAGCGACATGGTAACATTGCCTGTGGTGCTAAAGGTGCTAATACGAGAGAGAGAAGGTGCGAATCTGGTAGCAAATGAAGGAAGAATTAATTCCAAAGAAAAACAGCACGGGGTCCATCGTCTGGCGTCGGTTTGGCTTCAAGCGGGAAGATGTTGAACAATTATGCGGCAAAAGCGTCTCTGCAAAAAGTAGCACCACTGCTAATGTGGTGAAGGAAATACAGTATTTCATTTCCTATTATGCAGCTCATTTTTATTTGACACTTATTAAAATATCTTGTGTGACATCATGCACAAAAGTGCACTATTCGCTTGTTTTAAAACAGGGGTAGGGAACCTATGGCTCTAGAGCCAGATGTGGCTCTTTTGATGACTGCATCTGGCTCTCAGATAAATCTTAGCTGACATTGCTTAACGCGATAATTATGAATAATTTCGCTGGTAATCACAGTGCTAAAAATAACGTGCAAAATATAAAACATTCTCATGCATTTATATCCATCCATCTGTTTTCTACCGCACCTGTTAAAGAAGTCGCATTAATGGTAAGAAGTATTTTATGTCGCTTGCTGCGGGGTCGTTCTCCCAGGAAGGCAGACGGACTACTCGGGACATGGCATTTAGGTAAAAACATGATTTAATTTGAACTAACAAAAATCGCTCACAGCGGAGGCACAACTTGGGCTAAAGAACAAAGCTAATGCATAAACAGACTAAGAACATAAATCAAACAAAACTTACTTGGCATGGCATGAAGCACAAGGCATGAAACAAGTCAGCACAGGGCGACTGACTGGCAAAGACGAGCTTAAATACTGCCTCTGATTAGTGCTCGGGAAGCAGGTGAGCAGGCATTTTGTCCACCAGAGACAGGTGGACAAAATGAGTAACCAAGGAAACCGGACAAGGGAGTGGAAAAAAACAGGAACTTAAAGAGTCCAAAGGACGAACAGCACATGGCCAAACAAAAACATGATCAACAGACATGACATTTTATTTATTATTGGTTAGCTTCAAAATAACAATGTTATTAAAAAGAAAAAGAGACTTATTATACTCTAAAAATGTTGGTCTTACTTAAAAATGCACGCATTTAGTTGTATTCAGTGTAAAAAAATATGGTATGGCTCTCACGGAAATACATGTTGAAGTATATGGCTTTCATGGCTCTCTCAGTCAAGAAGGTTCCCGACCCCTGTTTTAAAATGTCTGGCAATCTTGCATTTTCTGTTTTGGAAATGACATGAATGTTTGTGACACTGTTTAATAAATACAGTTTAGCTAAATTGACTTAGTTGTTTCCCTCTCTGCATGAAACTTTAAAATGAGCATATATTAATGGAGTATGAACAAGAATGTTTTAATGTAGACACATAGAATCATCATACTGGTGTGATTATATGCGTCAAGTGTTCATTCAAGGCTAAGGCAAAATATCGAGATATAAATCGTGTATCGTGACATGCCCTAAAAATATCGAGAAATTAATTAAAGGCCATATTTTTCTCATCCCTATTTACAGGCATATGTAGTACGGAGCTGCAGCGCGATTGCCTCTTTTTCAACTCAACTGCCGGTTTTTGTAGACGTGCTAAATATAAATGCCAAAATACCGGCCGCAGAACAGTTTCAGTTTTGATAAATCACACTGCGTGTCCTAAAGAAATACATTTGCATTTTCTCCTCCCAGTCTTATGGGCGTTCTAATAATCAGCTTACATTCTGCATATCCATGAAGACAAACCCACTAAATGGATTGCGGTTTTCATTTTGGTCACTAAAGACACAGAATCCTCTGGCACAAGTTTCGTAGTTTAGCTTTGCATGTGTTATCAAGTTTGCACAATTTTTAAAACATGCAAACCTTTAATAGGTCAGGCACAAATGGAACTCTGCAAGTGTGTAAACAGTATCGGTACTATTGACCTCATTGGTAGCTCCAATGTGAAGCGGTCATGCCAAAGGTGTCGTTGGAAGTTGTTGGCTAACATTCATGATTAAATATGGAGATATGAAGGTCGACCTGTGAGGTCGTAATGTGTTGTAATCAAGTTGGAAATAGCGCTGTCATGATGTCAGAAAGGAAGTTCCTTTTGGAGAGAAGCCTTTTCCTGTACTGATAAGTTCAGAACATTCTAACTGGAGTGTCTGTTTGCACGTGCAGTAGGGAAAAAGTCAGTTAACTGCATAATTATAGAACGTTTGGGTTCGAATGAGGTACAAATGAGGTCTTCTGAGCCCGTATGAACCTATACCATCTAGAGTTGTCCAGATACCAATATTTTGGCACCGGTACCAAAATGTATTTCGATACCTTTTGGTAATTTTCTAAATAAAGGGGACCACAAGAAAATGGAATTATTGGCTTTATTTTAACAAAAAATCTTACGATATATTAAACGTATGTTTCTTATTGCAATCGAAGAAAAAATTTGTACTCAAATAAAATTGTGAAGATACTTGTTTTTTAGTAGTAAGTAAGCAAACAAAGGCTCTTAATTAGTCTGCTGACATATGCAGTAACGTATTGTCATTTCTCATTCTATTATTTTGTCAAAATTATGAGGGACAAGCAGTAAAAATGTATTGTCACTCCACTTGTTCATTTACTGTTAAAATCTGTCTACACTTCTGTTAAAATGTAATAATCAATTATTATTCTGTTGTTTGGATAATTGACATTAGTTTTGGATGATACTACAAATTTAGCTATCGATCCGATACCAAGTAGTTACAGGATCATACATTGGTCCGGGGACGTATTTCCTGAGTTTATAAATGTGATACGAATTTTTAAAAAAGGAAAAAAGATTTTGTGACGATAAAAGATATCGATGTAATCATAGTAGTATCGACTAGATACACTATTGTACAAGGTATCATTACAGTTGATGCCAGGTGTAGATCCACCCATCGCATTCGTTTACGTTCAGGCGTGCTGGCTTTTGTCAGCGATGACACCTGTGAGTGGATGTATCCTCCTAAGCATGTTTAGCTATTCCTCCCGTCCAAAGGCAAAACCCAGTAACTCAATTTTGGTCAAAACTGAGCTGATAATAATTTTGGAGTTCCTAAGGGATATGCTTTACATTAGTGTATGCGATATCGTAATTTGTTCCGTAAGTAAGCTGTTACGCGCATGGCAGGACCTAGCAACTACCACATAACCGCGTGGATACAACAGAAAAACCTAGTATCTCAAGGGACCAATCGGAGCTTCTTTGTCAGTCGCCTTATTGTCTTTAATGAGACATTTGCACGAATGGGGGCCGACGGTCAACCTGATTATGTGATATTATGGCACGAGGGGATATTTGGAAGATTGGCCCAGGACGTTGCAAGCACCTTCATTAAATGTATTGTTCTGGATTCTTCCCCTTGCATACTCTTTTGGGCAGATAACTGTGGAGGTCAAAATAAAAACTGGACGCTGTACACGGCTCTTTGCCCAATGTGCAAACACAGAATGGGGCTCACCCCAGATTGTAATAAAATATCTGGAGAAAGGGCACACGTTGATGGGAGCAGATTCAATCCATGGCTCAATGGGCAAGAAAATGAAAGCTCAAGAAAACATCTATACGTTTGATGACTTTGTAGATCTTTGTGAGACAGCATCAAGATAGATTGCTTTTCCGTTGTTTTCTCAAAATCAGCTAGAATTGAGTTACTAGGTTTTGCCTTTGGACAGGAGATTCCTCGTCCTCCAGGGATGATACTTGAAGAAACATACTATATTTGTCTCCATGGAGGCGAGGAATAGTGATTTAGAAGTAGCTCAAACACTGCAGATTGCGGATGGACGTTCGCTGCTCGCTAACTAGCCATGTCTTAAAGGGGAACATTATTACAATTTCAAAAGGGTTAAAAACAATAAAAATCAGTTCCCAGTGGCTTGTTTTATTTTTCAAAGTTTTTTTTCAAAATTTTACACCTCCCGGAATATCCCTAAAAAAAGCTTTAAAGTTCTTGATTTTCGCTATTTGCGATGCGACTGTCCATTCCCTGTGACGTCATACAGGGCTGCCAATACAAACAAAATGGCGGTTACCACAGCAAGATATAGCGACATTGGCTCGGATTCAGACTCAGATTTCAGCGGTTTAAGCAATTCTACAGATTACGCATGTATTGAAACAGATGGTCGGAGTATGGAGGCAGATAGCGAAAACAAAATTGAAGAAGAAACTGAAGCTATTGAGCGAATAGCTATTGACGCTATTCGACCATAGCGTGGGTGTACCTAATGAAGTGGCCCATAGCATGGCTGCCTTATTAGCATCGCCGGTAAAATGTGCAGACCAAACGATCAAGACTTTCGCATCTTGTGACACTGGAGCAACTTAAATATGTCGATTGATAAGTGTTTGTTTCGCATTAAATGTGGGTATCTAGTTTCAAATGTACAAACAGCTAGCGTAAATAGCATGTTAGCATCGATTAGCGTAGCATGTTAGCATCAATTAGCTGGCAGTCATGCCGTGACCAAATATGTCTGATTAGCACATAAGTCAACAACATCAACAAAACTCACCTTTGTGATTTAGTTGACTTAAGCGTTGCAAATGCATCTGCAGGTTATCCATACATCTCTGTGCCATGTCTGTCTTAGCATCGCCGGTAAAATTTGGAGACACTCTGGCACATTCAATGGGGGTCTGGCGGCAGATTTCTTGCCAGTGGTGCAACTTGAATCCCTCCCTGTTAGTGTTGTTACACCCTCCGACAACACACCGACGAGGCATGATGTCTCCAATGTTCCAAAAAATAGTCGGAAAAAACGGAAAATAACAGAGCTGAGTCCCGGTGTTTGTAATGTGTTGAAAATGAAAATGGCGGGTGTATTACCTCGGTGACGTCACATTCTGACGTCATCGCTACGAGACCGATAAACAGAAAGGCGTTTAATTCGCCAAAATTCACCCATTTAGAGCTCGGAAATCGGTTAAAAAATACATGGTCTTTTTTTTGCAACATCAATGTATATATTGACGCTTGCATAGTTTTGGTGATAATGTTCCCCTTTAAAACACCTCTTCTATGGGGCTTTTCAGTGTTTAGCTTCACCTTTATCGTCAGTTTTTAAGCCAAAATGCGTCCGTTCTCCCTTTTCTGTCCACACACTGTGTCTGTTTGTAAGTATTACGTCATTGTGCGCTGCCAAACATGCTCCTCTGCCCGTAAAACCAGCAATGTCACGACCGGATGACGCACCGTCATGCCTGGGAACCGGTACTTTTCAAAAAGATTATAGTACCGTTTTTGATTCATTAGTACCGCGATACTATAATAGTACAGGTATACCGTACAACCCTAATACTATCTCAAAGAGTTTGTCCTCGCTGTAGTGATTTGGTCCCTCTGCCCAACCTAACTGGATTCATTTCCGCTCATAGGATCGTAAGTTGCTGGCGACAGCGCAGCAGATGCTCCAGGATAGCAAGATGAAGATCGAGTTCATCAGGATGCAGATCCTCAAAGCAAGCCAGGCCAATGAGCTGAGCTTCGAGAGCAACGACGTGATGGGTGAGAATGCTCTTTAGGTGAAACCATGAGGGTTGGACACAGAAATCAGCATTGAGCATGTAAGGTATTTAGGTTCTTTCATTGTCTTCCAGACAAGGCCATCATCAGTCCTCTGGACCTTCGGGTGGAAGAACTGTGTCACCATGCCAGAATAGAGTCTGCTGTAGCAGAGGGAGCCAAGAACGTCATGAAACTCCTGGGCACAGGAAAAGTCACAGAAAAAAGAGCACATTTAGAGGTAGGGCTGGGCGATATATCGATACACTCGATATATCGCAGGTTTGTCTCTGTGCGATATAGAAAATGACTATATCGTGATATTCGAGTATACGTTCTCACGCAGTTGCTTTAAACTGTGGGCATTACACTACAGGTTCTTATTCACTCGTTCTTGTCTCTCCTTTTCACAAAAAAGAGATACTGTCATGTCATACATCACATACGTATACGCCCTCGCGGAGCAGAGAGGTAGTAGCATGGGTAACGTTAGCTGTGATACTAGCGGAGCCGTGCCAGTGGTAATACGAGGGAAAGAAGCTGCTAATCTGGTAACAAATGAAGGAAGAATTCATTCCCAAGAAAAACAGCAGGGGCTCTATCGTCTGACGGTGGTTTGGCTTGAAGTGTGAATATGTCGAACAGACAAGCGTAATTTGTCAAGTGTGGTGCTAAAGCGTTGCTGCAATAACTAGCATTACTGCTAATATGTAGCATCATTTAAAAAGTCACCTGCTAGAGAGTGAAGAGTGATTACTCCGCATGTCAACATCTTCATTCGGTGCCACACGCCCACAAAATCATGCACAAAAGTGCATGGTATTTATTTTAAACTATTGTAGTGGCGTTCTGTGCAAAAAGTACATTTTAATTTAGTGTTCTTTTGATATGTCATCTTAGTGACATCATGCACAAAAGTGCACTCATAGCTTGTATTAAAATGTCTCTGACAATCTTGCACTTTCTGTTTTGAAATGACATGAATGTTCGTGCCACTGCTTAATAACTGTTTAATAAATACAGTTTTGGTCAGTTGACTTAGTTGTGAATTCCCTCTCTGCATGAAAGTTTAAAATGAGCATATATTAATGCAGTATGAAGATTTTTTTTTTTATGTAGACACATAGAATCATCATACTGCTGTGATTATATGTATCAAGAGTTCATTCAAGGCTAAGGCAAAATATGGAGATATATATCGTGTATCGCGATATGGTTAGAGGTGGGTAGAGTAGCCAGAAATTGTACTCTAGTGAGAGTACTGTTACTTTAGAGATTTATTACTCAAGTAAAAGTAAGGAGTAGTCACCCAAATATTTATTTGAGTAAAAGTAAAAAGTATGTTGTTACTCAAGTACTGAGTAACTGATGAGTAACCTGTTCGTTTAATGATGACGGCAACAAGTAATGCACAAAAACATAAAAATAGCAATGAACAAATTCAGACCCAGGAATATCTCTTGAGCAACTAAAACAATAATATATATTTGGTTTTACACTGTATTGAAAAAAAAAAATGAAAAAGAATTTTACCTTTGCAACCTCATTGTCCTATTGGCTAGGTTTTATATTCATAAATGTAAGTTTTTCAATAACCGACTTGTTTTTTTGTGCCTTTAAAAAAGATTTAGAACTCTACATTAAAACACTCAACCTCTAACAACCAAAAAAGTGGTGAAAACGATGATGCTGTGTTCCAAATTTAAGTTATTTACTGAGATTGAGAGAGTCTATGGCTTTGCTCCTTGTTTATTTTATATATTTTTTTCTTTTTTGCATTCTATTTTAGTTACTTTAAATTTACAACCCCCTGGCGCTGTTTTATACGTTTTTTTATACTGTTTTGAACTGTTTTTGTACTTACTTTGATTATTATTTTCAACTGTTTGTAAATGTTGACATTAATAAGTAAAGGTTTATTTTAAAAAAACTATTTAAAAAAATGTGCAGTTAATTATGTGACCGCCTGGCTCTGTTTGATTGGTGAAGCGGAGTCAAACGTCGCCAGTGACTGCATTTGATTGGTGAATATGTGATAGATCCTACTTTGAAAGTCTGTCTGACAGACCAAAACAGAGCGTGCATTAACAGATTGCTAAAAATCAGTAGCGAGTAGCGAGCTGAATGTAGATAAATGGAGCGGAGTAAAAGTAGCATTTCTTCTCTATAAATATACTCAAGTAAAAGTATGTTGCATGAAAACTACTCCTAGAAGTACAATTTATCCCAAAAGTTACTCAAGTAGATGTGACGGAGTAAATGTAAGTAACTCCTGCCTACCCACCTCTGGATTTGGCCTAAAAATATCGAGATATTAAAAAAAGGCCATATCGCCCAGCCCTATTTTGAGGTATATCCTTCAATAAATCCATATTAGTCATAAACCATGATTCTGCTCTAATAATCATTGAACAGTCTTGATTTCTGAACATTAACCGTTACACTGCAAATTATTCGCCTTTTGCCAAGATTCATAATTTTATTTTTAGAGATTTCCCCTGATACAAATGTTAAAATTGAGAAAATAACTATTCAAATACGATATTTTGGTCCCCTCCCAAAAAAATCTTGTTTAAATATTTTACAAAATTTCACATATTCATAATTTGAGAATGGCAACTTCAATAATCATGACCGAATAATAAGATACAAGCGGCCGAAATGAGTTTTCTCAGAAGGGTGGCTGGCATCTCCCTTAGAGATATGGTGGGAAGTTCAGTCACCCGAGAGAGACTCTGAGTAGAGCCGCTGCTCCTTCGCTTGGAAAGGAACCAGCTTAGGTGGTTCGGGCATCTCGTGCGGATGCCTCACGAGCCACTCCCTAGGGAGGTCCTCGTTGCACGTCCCACTGGGAGGAGACCCTGCGGAAGGCCGAGGACCCGATGGGGGGATTACATCTCCTGTCTGGCCTGGGAACGCTTAGGAATCCCCCAGGAGGAAGTTGCTAATGTTGCTCTGGAGAGGGAAGTCTGGGGGTCTCTGCTGGAGCTGTGGTCCCCGTGACCCGATTCCGGATAAGCGGTTGAAGATGGATGGAACTTCAAGAATGCTTGTTTTCAGAAAAAAATACTTATATGTAGCTAAAAATATACAAATCATAATTTAGGATGCCTTGCAATTAAAATGATCTGTCCATTCTGTGAGTTCATTTCACTAGTTTTTGGATTTTTTTCCTAAAATCTAGTTGTCGCATCTTATATTTTGACAGCTCTTTTTTGCAGTTTATTTTCTCTGGCAGATTTTGACCGACATCACCTTCTTCTCCACCCAATTCAGGCGCAGGCTCGCTTTAATGAGTCCAGCCAAAAGCTGGACCTTCTGCGCCATTCGTTGGAGCAGCGCCTCAGCGAGCTGCCAAAGAACCACGCACGCAGCCACAGCATCGTGGAGGAGCTGTCACTTCTTTCCGCGCCGGTTCTCAGCCCACGATCCAGCCTCATCTCCACGCAGAACCAATACAGCACCGTCACCAAGCCCGCTGCACTTACAGGTATTGTCAGGACTTACATGTACCTCACCTCGATAACCACCTCATGAGGTGTTCTCTATCTTAGGCCTTGTTCACATTGCAGGTCAATTCCAATTTTTTTCCCCCATATCTGACTTGTAACGGATTTTTTCAGTCCAGTAGCCCCGTATAAGTTGCACACTAAATCTGATTTGGCCTCAAGTGACACGGATCTGATTTTTGTTGCCAGTCTAAATGGTCCAAAGTGCTTCAAATCTGATCTTTTGACATCAGGAGGCAGTTCTGAATCTGATTGGAATCTGGTCTTTTCAAATGTGACTTGAATGTGACTTTTTCGCCATCTTTGGGCGAGCTACGTCACTCCTGTGCGCCCAAAAGACGCAGTCGCCAGTGGAAGTGGATGTTTCTGTTTTTATATAAGATGACCACATATTTAGTACATCACTTTTCAATAGTGCACAAATAATATTTTTTGTATAAGATATGAATATATATTTTGATTCTGAAGAAATATCGATTTTTAAAAGACCGGAATTGACGCTAGCTTACATGTGAGTTGAAAAATAAAGCTTACATAGATCCACGCTGATGTCCGTGTTTCCTCTACTTAACAGCCGCAAAAAGATTACAACCCTCCGAAATATATTACACTATACACATCCATTCATATTTTAGATTACTTTACTTTCCCCTAAAAAACGCTCATTCTTGTCATGTTCAAACACTGATGACATCCATTAAACAAGACAAGAAGCAAGGAATTAAACTGAGACGGAATTAAATTTGGCTCAATTGAGGAGAAACGTCTGGGGTGGTATAGCTCAATTGGTAGAATGGCCGTGCCAGCAACTTGAGGGTTCCAGGTTCGATCCCCGCTTCCGCCATCCGAGTCACTGCCGCTGTGTCCTTGGGCTTGACACTTTACCCACCTGCTCCCAGTACCACCCACACTGGTTTAAATGTAACTTAGATATTGGGTTTCCCTATGTAAAGCGCTCTGAGTCACTAGAGAAAAAAGCGCTATATAAATATAATTCACTTCACTTCACTCTTGTACAGTCTCCACCATGCTCTGACAAAAAATTGTACACCTCTTTTATTTGGACTTCCCCATATTACATGGCAACAGCTGTTTCTAAGGGAGGGGGGTCATAAACAGCTATCGCCATTGATTAAAACAGTTCAAAGAAAAGGTCGTAAAACAGTTCAAAGAAATGGTGCCTGGAGGGGAGTCAGGCCCTGCTTCCTCTCCGCTTTGTAGATCTCGAGTCAAGACAAATCTTTCTGTGGATTACAACCCATCAAAGCAACCGGCGCCTTCATGTCGCTTCCCATCGTACACGTGCAGTTTTACAAGCCTTCTGCTTGGTAGGATCAAGGACAGCTTTTGTCCTCTCGCAGGGCGAGCTGAACTCAATGTAACACAAAGTTTTGTGGTAACTTAAATACAATTATTCTGACAATTTTTAAGGTGTGAAGACTTTTATTTTATTTTGTAGTAGTAACGACTTCCTCCCTTTGTTTTCACTTTATCAAATGGCGCATGCAAGTGATGTCGGGGCCACGTTAGGGCCAGATTAAGGCCACATTGGTGCCTGCGCACATTTACACTGGACTCTGATAAAAATCACATTTTTACTAGCAGTGTAAACATTCAGCTGGAATACATTTGTGCAACTTTGGCATGCAGTGTCCACTGTTTCCGCACTTTTTGTGTCTTTTTACGCTTTGAAATCAGAAAGGATGCGCATTTCCGGAAGTCCGCACGTCCCCGGGACGCAGATTTTATTCTATTTTTTACCGACCCTGCCTTCTCCGGGTCAAAACTCCAGTTTGTTGTTTTTTTTTATCGATTATCTCTTTCCGCCGGTGTTTTGTTTTTTTTAAGGAAAACTCACACCCAGTGGGACGTCGGTGACAATGATGACTATGAGAAACCTTGGAGAGGACCGCAAAAGTGGGCAACCCCCCCTCAAGGGGAACCGAAAGCAATGGATTGATTGATTGATATTTGCCGGGTTAAATTTCCGTCCTCACTTCTTGCGTTTTTATTGGTCGACTTGAAAGTAATGAACTTTCTGGTACAATTTCTTAAATTTTGATTCGCCGAAAGTTTTATCAATCACATCCATCCATCCATCTTCTGCCTATCCGAGGTCGAGTCGCGGGGGCTGCAGCCTAAGCAGGGAAGCCCAGACTCTCCTCTCCCCAGCCACTTCGTCCAGCTCTTCCCGGGGATTCCCGAGGCGTTCCCAGACCAGCCGGGAGACATAGTTTTCCCAACGTGTCCTGGGTCTTCCCCGTGGCCCCCTACCGGTGGGAGGTGGGAGGAAGCCAGAGTACCCGGAGGGAACCTACGCATTCGCGGGAAGAACATGCAAACTCCACACAGAAAGATCCCGAGCCCGGGATTGAACCCAGGACTACTCAGGACCTTCGTATTGTGAGGCAGACGCACTAACCCCTCTTCCACCGTGAAGCCCCACCTACAACTTATTAAATAAAAATGTAGAAAAAAATACTGGAAGCGGTAAAGTTTAGATCCATGAAGCAAAGTATAAAGTAAATAAATGTTTATAACTACTGAATACATTTACATATGCATAAAAAAATGTTTTTTTGTATTGTTTTTTTGTATTATTTTTTGAATGAATTAGGTAACGTTTATGGGCAGTACGGTGAAACATGTGCCTCACAATACGAAGGTTTTGGGTTCGATCCTGGGCTCGGGGTCTTTGTGTGGAGTTTGCATGTTCTCCCTGTTACTGCGTGGGTGCCCTCCAGGTACTCCGGATTACCCCCATTTCCAAAGACATGCACCTGGGGATAGGTTGATTGGCAACACTAAATGGTCCCTAGTGTGTGAATGTGAGTGTGAATGTTGTCAATTTGTGTTGGCCCTGCAATGAGGTGACGACTTGTCCAGGGTGTACACTGCCTTCGGCCCGAATGCTACTGAGATAGGCTCCAGCACCCCTTGCGACCCCGAGAGGGACAAGCGGTAGAAAATTGATAAATGGAAGTAACGTTTACGACAACCTTTTTCCAAAACACAATATAGAATGTGAGATGTAACAGGATAATGCATACATTTATCATTAGTTTTCAAATGGTTACAGACTCCAAAAATTTACTTTGGGACCCCATTTTGAAAAGTCCTAGCACCAGCACTGATTGTAAAAGTAATCTGTGTGAACAGTGCAATTCCGAATGTTTCATTATTGACCCAGGCCTCTTTTGTATGTGGATTAGAGATGCGCGGTTTGCGTTCTCATCCGCGGATAAACCGCGGGTTGGGCGGGTGACATGACGAAAAAATAGATATTAAATAGATTCGGGCGGGTGGCGGTTGAAACATTCGACAATATTTAATAAACATAGTTCAGGGATCCACAATCTTTACCACTCAAAGAGCCATATTGACCTGTGTCACAAAGTAAAGACAATAGGAGCCGCAAACATTCTAGCGGGAATCTGCTGGCGGTCCCCCAAATAACAAGAATAAGGGCGTGCTGTGAAGTCATTACATTTGACGCCATTTACAACATGTACAAACTGTTTGCCAGTCCAGCAACATGTTGTATGTGGCTTACGCAAACTCACGCACGCGACTGCAAGGCATACTGGGTGATACAGAGTACACTGATGGTTGTGATATAAACAACTTTAACACTCTTACTAATATGCGCCACACTGTGAAGCCACACCAAACAAGAATGACAAACACATTTTGGGAGAACATCCTCACAGTAACACAACATAAACGCAACACATCAAATACCCAGAATCCTTTGCATCCATGACTATTCCTGACTATATTATAGTCAGGAAGATGGGCGGGGTTGGGGGTGCGGGGGTGTAAAATATACGGTAGTCAGGAACAGTCATGGATGCAAAGGATTCCGGGTATTTGTTGTGTTGCATCATCAGTGTACTCTGTATCACCCAGTATGCCTTTCAATCTTGTACATGTATCTGCGGAAGCTGCATACAACATGTTGCTGGACTAGCAAACAGTTTGTACATGTTGTAGAAGGCGCCAAAGGTAACGGCTTCATAACACGTCCTTTTTCTCGTTATCTGGATGAGCACCAGAAAATATTTGCGAGAATGGTTGCGGCTCCCATTGTCTTCTTCTTTACTCCGTGAAACGGGTCAAAATAGCTCTTAGAGCGGTAAATGTTGCCGACCCCTGATATATAACAACGGGCGGGTGGCGGGTGGTTGCGGCTTTGATAAAATGTTGGTTATGGCGGGTGGATGGCGGTTGCAGATGATATAATTGCCTATCCACGCATCTCTAATGTGGATATAAATCGATATATATGCTCAGGTTGCATTCATCCGACCAGGACGTCATCAAAAAGCAGTAAGCGTCATAATTATTCCCCAAAATAGACGGTTACACAATAAATAGTTGACAACGGAGGAGAAAACAGGTGAAAATTAAATGTTTTAGGAACTCCGGTGAAAGTTCCAGCACTCCTGTCCACAACTGCTCCCCCACAGACACGCTCTTCAAGCAGACATAAAAGCAGATTTTCCTGTACAACTACCAGAGACAATATACTTGTCTTCTTTCTTAATCTTCTAGGTGCAATAATTTTTGTCCAGAAAATGTAGACTTTGATCGCACAAAACCTTTGAAATTGGCACAAATGTGCCAGAACTGAGGCCAACGAGAATGGAAGCCACGTTTACTTCCGTAAACACTGCAGTGCGTGCGACGGCATGACGTCATGCAGGTCGGATTGCATTCACATTAGAAATCAAATTTTTTTTCCCTAAAAAGATCGTATTTGCCACAAAAAAAACAAAAAACGATTGGACTTGGGAACCTGCAGTGTGAACATAGCCTAGGTGTACAAGACTGTTTGACTTATTCAACATTAGTGTGATTATTTCTCCCACCGCCACTCCAGGCACGCTAGACGTAAGGCTCATGGGCTGTCAAGACCTTCTGGAAAATGTCCCCGGACGCTCCAAAGCAGCATCTGTCCCCCTGCCTGGCTGGAGCCCGAGCGAAACGCGTTCATCCTTCATTAGCCGAGCGAACCGAAACCGCAGTGTGGGCTCCCGAAACATGACAAAAAGCGAGGAACTCTCCAGTAAGTCCATCATATCACGTGTAGAAGAATGATTACTGATACAAGTTGGTTACATTCAGCAAGGCTCAATCTGTCTTTCATCAGACGAGATTAGTGCAGTTTTAAAGCTGGACAACACAGTCGTCGGTCAGACCAGCTGGAAGCCTGTCAGTAACCAGGCCTGGGACCAGAAGTTTACTTTGGAGCTGGACCGGGTAACGAACACACACACACTGGAACGCCTCTGGCTTGTCGGTCCAACATGGACACGCCGGCTCTCACACAAGTTCGTCGTCGTCCTTTCCCTAGTCCCGGGAGCTGGAGATCTCCGTGTACTGGCGGGACTGGCGGTCACTCTGCGCGGTCAAGTTCCTGCGCCTTGAGGACTTCCTGGACAACCAGCGACACGGCATGTGTTTGTACCTGGAACCAGAGGGGATGCTGTTTGCCGAGGTTGGCGCACACATACTCATGTTCCCAATACACTTTTCTGGACACCATCATGAAGCAGAGCTTGTCACCATTTTATTTAGGTGACATTTTTTAATCCTGTTATTGAGAGACGACCGAAGTTGCAAAGACAGAAGAAGATTTTCTCAAAGCAGCAGGGTGAGCCAACTTAGTTTTACCTTTTAAAAGAAATACTAATCCTTTTCATCACATCCTATTTGATTGTGTTGTTTTGTGTTTCTTCCCTTCTGGGTCATAAGGTAAGACTTTCCTGCGAGCCCCTCAGATGAACATCAACATTGCCACCTGGGGCCGATTGGTGAGAAGAGCCATTCCCACCGTCAGCACCAATTCCTTTAGTCCACAGACCGCTGAGACTGGGTCCAGCGGCATCCCGGGTTCACCCACGCCCTGCAGGCAAGTGAAGGCACAATGTGCCAGCCTTGCACAAGATCTGACGCGGTTCTTACTGTTGTCTAAAGTCTGTCCTTTCCTGCACACAGTGACCCACTGGTTACCAAGCTGGACTTTGACAGAGAGCCAACCCCGGGCCCCAAATTCTACCCAGCACCCGAAAGCATCCGCGAACCCCCAGAGCAACACAACAAGCTGCCTGACAAGGAGGAAGTGCAGGTATTGAATCCTGCATGTTATGGATGTCAAATAATCACAACCAACATTAAGGTACCTCTAGAGCGCACCCATATTTCAGTCGAACCCACCAAATTTGAGAAGAAATACATATTTTTATATATATTCGCTACATCGGACTATTGGCGGCAGATCTAAAAAGAAAGATTTAGTAAATGTTTATTTACCGTATTTTCCACAAAACAGGTCTCGCAACTACGGTAAGCAGCCGTTGACTTAATTTTCCCCCGTAGAAGAATAAGTGCGTTTATTCTTCCACGGTATGCAGCCGCCAACCTTATTTTTCCCCGTAGAAGAAGACGCGCGCTTATTCTTCTACGGTAAGCAGCCGCCAACTTCCTTTTCCCTCGTAGAAGAAGAAGCGCGCGGTGCATGCTGGGATATATGACTGCGGGAGGCGTGCCGTTTATGTAAAGACCCTAAAATGGCTCCTATTAAGAGACACGCTTACGACGCAGAGTTTAAACTCAAGGCAATCAGTCACACATTAGAACACGGGAATTGAGCAGCAGCGAGAGAATTTAACCATAACAGCAGCGACACTGCCTCGTTTAATGACGACTTCGACAAGACGGCATGTTGGATGACGTATTCGCCCCACTGTTTGATTCGAACACTGGAGAAGAAGAATTTGAGGCATTCGTGGATGAGGAATAACTTAATAAAGTGAGCTTCACGTGTTTATTTTGTGTGTTGTGTTGTGTGACATTATCGTTTGAGCAACGTTGAGTTATTGATATATTATTGCTTTGCACTATTTCGAGTGTTACTATATTGTGATTGCACTAACGTTTGATTTACCGTAACAGTATCAGACTGTTTTTTACGTGTTATTGAATCGGGGGAAATAATAAAACAGCTGTTTATTAATTTTGGGAGTGAACGGAGTTGTCAGAACGCTGGTTTGTAATCTATTGATAAAGTTTGACTGACCTATCTGACTGTTTTGCTGACAATCCCTTTAGCGCAGCTCCATCTAGACCAGGGGTGTCAAACTCAAATACAGAGTGGGCCAAAATTTAAAACTGAACAAAGCCGCGGGCCGAGGTTGAACAAATTAACCTTTTAATAGGGACCCAAACAAGTTTTTCATTGAATATTGAACAAGCAAGGCTTATATAACTTTATAGTGACATGCAAAATTGAGTTTTAAATAATAATAACAATAATAATTAAAAAATATCAATGACATATCAAATCAAATTTGAATAAAAAGTTAATGCCTCTTTTGTATTTGCAGCCTTCTCAGGTAAACATCAACATTAACTTTTTCCACAGGCTAATACATCGGATAAATCAACCATTCAGGCCTTTTTACTGCGCAGTTAATGTCGGGGCTCGGGTGGTAGCAGGGGCGGGGGGTGTATTTTGTAGCGGTCCGGAAGAGTTAGTGCTGCAAGGGGTTCTGGGTAATTGTTCTGTTGTGTTTATGTTGTGTTACGGTGCAGATGTTCTCCCAAAATGTATTTATTTTTGTTTGGTGTGGGTTCACAGTGTGGCGCATATTTGTAACAGTGTTAAAGTTGTTTATATGGCCACCCTCAGTGTGACCTGTATGCTGTTGATCAAGTATGCCTTGCATTTACTTACATGTGTGTAGAAGCCACATATATTACGTGACTGGGCCGGCACACTGTTTGTGAGGAGGAAAAAGAGACTTGACAACAGGTTGTAGAGGACGCTAAAGGCAGTGCCTTTAAGGCACACCCCCAATATTGTTGTCCGGGTGGAATTCGGGAGAATGGTTGCACCGGGAGATTTTCGGGAGGGGCACTGAAATTCGAGAATCTCTCGGGAAATCTGTGAATGCGGTGTTACAGCGGCACCGCTGTATAACACCGGCGGGCCAGTGCTAATGTTAATTTGATTTTACCTCAGGGACCAAATGAAATTACACGGCGGGCCAGAGTTTGACACCTATGATCTAGAGGATGAATAACGTAACCCCAGCCTCTACTGTAGCATCTATTCTATGCGCCTTATAATGCGGTGCGCCTTATACAGTATATGAACAAAGTTTTAAAATAGGCCATTCATTGAAGGTGCGTCTTATAGTGCGGAAAATACGGTACATACCATAACTGTTTCCAAACGGTGTCTGTGACACGTCAGAAAACGGCTGATCAAACAAAACAAAAGTCATCATCATGGACCCACCAGCTGTGGAAGTTAGCTCTCCAATCAGCTAAACAGACTCATAAACTCCACAGTGACGTTTTGGTGAATTTACTGAGGAAATTGTAAAAATGAAACAACACAAAAAGAATGTAAGTTAATAATAGTAACACAGACGCAGATGCTAGGTTCATTACATTACAACATACATGAAAACATTCCTACAGCATACTTACCAACCCTCTCGAATTTTTGGGGGGACTCCCGAATTTCAGTGCCTCTCCCGAAAATCTCCCGGGACAACCATTCTCCCGAATTTCTCCCGATTTCCAGCCGGACCTGAGTGAGAACAGCCTGTCGTCACGTCCGCTTTCCCTCCTTATAAACAGTGTTATAACATCTACGGCTTTTGGAGCTCAGTGCGCAACTGCACACACAACAAGAAGGGGAGTATTATATATGTCTCCGTTATCCATAGGTTTATCTATTACCCATAAAGTAGGCAGGCACGGAGCTATATCTCAGTGCGTGTTCATTCCAGCCGGCACTTTAATACACTGACACACAACATCCGTATTCCGATCATGCATTGCTTCAAAACTAAGGCGAGTAGTAATGTCCAAAAACATAACAGAGACGAAGCAGAAGAACGAAGAAGAGACAGTCATGGCGACAACAAGTATGAAGAAGTACGCTTGCAAGTTCCAAAATGATTGGAAACAAGAATTTCAATTTATACAGGACAGATCAAATGGAAAGGGATATGCTAGGGAGAGATGGAAGATTCCAGACTCTGGTGCATTTGATGAAGGCAGTATTGTGCGTGCCACACAGCAATGCATCATCAGAGAGGGTGTTCCGCGGGGTTAAAAACATAGTGACAGAGAATAGAATAAGGATGGACAATTCAACCCTAAACTCACTCCTTTCCTGCAAATTAAATTTCACAGATGCTGCCCATACCTATGCTCCTTCAAAGGCTTTGCTACTGGCTGCAAAATATTGCACTTTCAAATACAACAATGAGTAGAGGAGTGTTGTGTGTGTGTATATGTGTAAATAAATGGCAAGTATGTCTTACAGACATCACACCTGGGACGCTTTTGCGCTTTCGTAAGTAAGAATTGTTTTAGTTACATTGTAAAACTTACAAACGTTGCTTGGTGTGACAAATAAAGAGTCCTTTCAAGCAGAAACGCTATGGACGAATAGTAGATGAAAGGGGACTTAAACTTCCGGTTCAAGGCATGAAACAGGAAGTACATTTTCAACCCACAGCACCTGCAGACGGTGCCTTTGCACAAACAATAACACACCTTTTCGGTGTCTGTGTTGTATCAAAACTATTTGTTGAATACAAAACATTCTGGTTGTCAGTGAAAAAATATCCATAAGTTAGCCGCACAGTTTTATAAGCAGCAGGGTGAAAGCGTTGTGCCTTAGAGTCTGGACAACTGAAGAACTGTACGACACATTTGAATGATTGATATACATGGAACCGGTTTTCTTGTAGTACCTCACTTTTTGTACGCCTCACTTTTTTGCATGGCTTGGTTTTCCACAAAGATTTCGCCTCTGTTTTCATATACTTTCCTGGTTATTGTACAGCCAGACATTACACGAAACAAACTAGTCTGTTTGCTTGCATATCATTCCACAACATTTGGTGCCTAAACAAAGCCTTAGTGACTGTTTTCATGTTTGACTGCAAAATATGGAACCCTGAGTAGAGGGCCAAAAAAAGTTGTGAGAACCAGCACTTCTCTAAAAAAAAAAAACTATCGAATTCAAGAAAGAGCGAATGTACTTCTTTCCTGTCCTCTCATCCTCTCATTGACACCATGTCTTCGGACTTCCATCCCCTCTCTCCAGGATGCACTCGCCTCCTTCGACTTCCTGAACCAGAGAAACAGCCTTGCATTGAAACCAGATCTGGACTTGGTAGTAGAGACGGAGGTGCAACATCCAGACTTGGAGCTCACGGCCATCCAGAAAGATGCTGAGATAAGGTAGACCTCCACTGGCAAGTGGCTTTAAAAACTATTCGTGCTTTAGCTAGGACAGGCTCATAAAGGATGCGGTGGCCATTTTTTTGGTAGTTTTGATTGTCAAAACCAGTTTTTTCTAAAGTAGAAAAAGCTAATTTTGGTAGAAATGTTGTGTGATTGTTTAAGATCCAAAGCCGAACTGAAATGCTAACAGTGAACACGCTGGCCAGATAACGTCAAGTAACCAAAAATATGAGCACAATGAGCTAAAAAAGCTTGCATGCTAATAGTACTACGTTGACAAAAGCATGCTTACTATTAGCATTAGTGAAATACCAAACTATTAATGCCTGCTAAAAAATCTAGCATACTTATCTTAGCATGGCAAAATGCTAACTGTAACATGCGTCAAGTACCAAGATATATTAGTGAAGTGAATCATATTTATATAGCGCTTTTTATCTAGAGGTTCAGAGCGCTTAACATAGTGAAACCCATTATCTCCATCTTTAAGCTACATTTAAACCAGTGTGGATGGCACTGGGAGCAAGGAGGGTAAATTGTCTTGCCCAAGGACACACCGGCACTGACTAGGATGCCATGGAAGCTGAAAATCGAACCCGGAAACCTCCAGTTGCTTGCACGGCCTCTCTACCATGCTGCCCCCATGCAATATTACATTATATTGTTTATAATGCTAGCCTGCAGTTACCATGCATCAAGTACCAAAATATGACTGAGGTATACCTACAAATAGCTTTAAAAAAGCTAGCATGCTAACTTTAGCACTCTAAAAGGTTTCCTTCCATCCATCCAATGTCCCTTTTGGTATCATTTGTCAAATATTAGAATATTTGCCCAAAAAATCTAGTATGCTAATATTTCAGCGCTTATAGCTCTGCCACGGGCAGCTGAACATTAACTGCGTACTGCAAATGGTCCACTGACCAACTTTTGGACACCCTTGGTCTAGGACTTGAGATCCATCCATCCATTTTCTACCGCTAGTCGCTTTTAGGGTCGCGGGGGGTGCTGGAATCTATGCATCTGCTTAGGGCTGGGCGATATATTGTACATAATATATTGCGGGTTTGTCTTTGTGCAATAAAGAAAATGCCTATTTTAATTTTCTTGAAGGAATCAATAAAGTACTATCTATCTATCCATCTATCTATATCGTGATATTCAAGTATATGTTCTCACGCAGTTGCTTTTAGCTGCTGGCATTACACTACAGGCTCTTCTCACTCTTTCTTATCTCTCGTTCTCACAGAGACATAAAACAAGCGCACATTCTTACATACGTCTCATTCTGTGGCGCGTGCAAAGTTATACGCCATCGCCAGCCTGGGCAACGTTAGCTGTGATGCTAGTGGTGTAGTGCGAGTGGTAATACAAGAGAGAGAATGTGTGAATCTGGTAACAAATTAAGGAAGAATTAATTCCCAAGAAAAACAGCCGGGGGTCCATTGTCTGGCGGCGGTTTGGCTTCAAGCGGGAAGATGTTGAACAGACATCAGTAATAAGTATGCGGCAAAAGCGTTGCTACAAAAAGTAGCAGTACTGCTAATTTGTAGCATCATTTGAAAAGTCACCCACTAGAGAATGAAGAGTGCTTGAAACGCCGCATGTCAACATCTGCGGCCGGTGCTTCACCAACAAAATGCCGAAGCAACCGTTTCCACATCAACACCTTATGAAACAAATAGTCAACAACAGAAGGAGTTAACGTCCGCAGTAACCTACCGCATAGCGAAGGACATACACTATTTGATTTCCTGTTATGCAGCTCATTTTTATTTGACAGTTACTGAAATGTATTGTGTGACATCATGCACAAAAGTGCACTTTATTTGTTTTAAAACATTGGAGTGGTGTTCTGTACAAAAAGTGCACCTTAATTTAGTGTGGTTTTGATATGTCATCTTAGTGACATCATGCACAAAAGTGCACTAGTAGATTGTTTTTAAAATGTCTGACAATCTTGCACTTTATGTTTTGGAAATGACATGAATTTTTGTGCTACTTGATAAATACAGTTTTGGTAAATTGACTTAGTTGTGATTTCCTTCTATGCATGAAAGTTTAAAAGTAGCATATATTAATGCAGTATGAAGAAGAATGTTTTAATGTAGACACATAGAAGCACCATACTGCTGTAATTATATGCATCAAGTGTTCATTCAAGGCGAAGGCAAAATATTGAGATCTATATCGTGTATTGTGACATGGCCCAAAAATATTGAAATATTAATAAAAGGCCATATTGCCCAGCCCTACATCTGTTGTTTTTTTTTGATTGATTGATACTTTTATTAGTAGATTGCACAGTTCAGTACATATTCCGTACAATTGACCACTAAATGGTAACACCCGAATAAGTTTTTCAACTTGTTTAAGTCGGGGTCCACGTTAATCAATTCATGGTAATCAATTCATGCTAATAAAGACCTTGTTGTAGAAACAGCACCCCCTGATGGTCCCTTCCCAAGTGTTTTTACGTGACTTTGAGAGGAACAATTAAAAACTACCAGTTTATATTGGAAATGTTTTATTTTCAGGGAGGAGGAGCAGTTTCACTTCAGTATGAAAGACTTCAAATGTAATGCTGTCCTTGGAAGAGGCCATTTTGGAAAGGTGGGTTTCTTGTGATGTCTGAGAGGAAGGATGGTTGTATTTGGTGTTTGTCTGAGGCCGTTGTGTGTCGCAGGTGTTGTTGGCCGAGTATAAAAGCACAGGAGAGATGTTTGCCATCAAGGCCCTGAAGAAAGGTGACATTGTTGCTCGTGATGAGGTGGACAGGTAATGATTGAAGCTAACAAAACCATGCGGAGTATTACGAGGTTCTTCACAACATCTGCTGATTGTCTTCTCCCAGCCTGATGTGCGAGAAGAGGATCTTTGAAACCGTCAACAGCGTGCGCCACCCCTTCTTGGTCAACCTGTTTGCTTGCTTCCAGACGCAGGAGCATGTGTGTTTTGTCATGGAGTACGCCGCCGGAGGAGACTTGATGATGCACATCCACGCCGATGTCTTCTCCGAACCTCGAGCCGTGTGAGTGTCCACCGTAGAAGTGTCGCACCCAAGCGTTGGAGCGGATTTATGAAGCGACCCTTTGTGTACTTTCAGGTTTTACGCTGCCTGTGTCGTGTTGGGATTACAATTCTTGCACGACCACAAGATCGTGTACAGGTGAGGCCTGAAGAGGACATTTGCTTGATAAAGGTGTTCACGAGAAAGATCTCTTCTGTTGTTTGCAGAGACTTGAAGCTGGACAACCTGCTGCTGGACACGGAGGGTTACGTGAAGATTGCTGACTTTGGCCTTTGTAAAGAAGGTGATGGATACTTGCTTTAAAGAACACTATGCATTACTTAAGTCGGGGGTTCTTCACCTTTTTCACCTCGGAGCCCAACTTTTCCACGACAGAGGTTCCCGGGGCCCGCTCCCATTTTAACACTGAATCTTACTCTTGACTTTAATCGCTTTCAATAATTATATCCAACCTACTTACAGTTTACAACCTTAAAATCTAATATATAACCCTGTTTTAATCACAAAGATTATTTTATTATTTAACACAGTGGTTCTCAAATGGGGGTACGCATACCCCTGGGGGTATTTGAACAATATGGCAACGGGTACCTGAGATTTGTTTTTTAAATATTCGAAAAATAGCAACAATTCAAAAATCCTTTATAAATATATTTATTGAACAATACTTAAACAAAATTGATTGATTGATTGAGACTTTTATTAGTAGATTGCACAGTACAGTACATATTCCGTACAATTGTCCACTAAATGTTAACACCCGAATACGTTTTTCAACTTGTTGACTTATTTTTAACGCTTACAGTAAATATCTTTCAACTTTAAAAAAAAAAAAAAGTTTAATGGCTTTTCTGTCGAAAACATCTTTGTTTTTTTAATAGTAAAACTGAAATATGCAGTATTTAGTAATTACAGCCCTAAAAGATCAATAATGCAGGACACCATTGATTTTAATTCTTTATTATTTATGAGTAATCACAGTGAAAAGATAAATAAAATACCACTAAATATATTTGGGATATAAAAGGTGCCCCACTCAGAAAGTGATACATTTTTATTCGTTTTTTTTTTTTTTTTACTTTCAACACTTACATTACGAGATCAACTTCAGATATATCTGTCGATTTTACGTTTTAACTACTATTTTGTTTGTTTTATGCTCTTTTGTCAAAGAAAAATGTGTTTTTATATGGCAACTGCACAATATATGCAATTTTTACCACATAAAACATTTTAAAATGAAATACTTGAACTAATTGGAGCTTTGAAAATAATTCATTATAACATGGATTTTTTTAGTCTTTTTTTTTTGAGCAATGGCAAAAATATAAATAATTGATTGATTGAAACTTGCAATTACTAGATTGCACAGTACAGTACATATTCCGTACAATTGACCACTAAATGGTAAGACCCGAATAAGTTTTTCAACTTGTTTAAGTTGGGGTCCACGTTAATCAATTCATGGTAAATATGAATGTAAGTTCATAAACAGTGAAAAGAAATGCAACAATGCAATATTCAGTGTTGACAGCAAGATTTTTTGTGGACATGTTCCATAAATGTTGATGTTAAAGATTTCTTTTTTTGTGAAGAAATGTTTAGAATGAAGTTGATGAATCCAGATGGATCTCTATTACAATCCCCAAAAAGGGCACTTTAAGTTGATGATTATTTCTATGTGTAGAAATCTTTATTTATAATTGAATCACTTGCTTATTTTTCAACCCAGTTTTTAGTTATTTTTATATCTTTTTTTCCAAATAATTCAAGAAAGACCACTACAAATGAGCAATATTTGGCACTGTTACACAATTTAATAAATCAGAAACTGATGACACAGTGCTGTATTTTACTTCTTTATCTTTTTTTTTTTCCACCAAAAATGTTTTGCTCCGATTAGGGGGTACTTGAATTAAAAAAAATGTTCACTGAAAAAAGGTGAATTAAAAAAAATTAATTTAAAAAAATGTTCACTCTCTGAGCTGCAACCTTATCGTGGTAGAGGAGTTTGCGTGTCCCAATGATCCTAGGAGCTATGTTGTCCGGGGGCATAAAGCCCCCTGGTAGGGTCTCCCAAGGCAAACAGGTTCTAGGTGAGGGATCAGACAAAGAGCAGCTCGAAAACCTTTATGAAGAAGAAACATCATGGACCCAGATTTCCCTCGCCCGGACGCGGGTCACCGGGGCCCCCCTCTGGAGCCAGGCCCGGAGGTGGGGCACGATGGCGAGCGCCTGGTGGCCGGGCCTGTTCCCATGGGGCCCGGCCGGGCACAGCCCGAAGAGGCAACGTGGGTCACCCCTCCAATGGGCTCACCACCCATAGCAGGGGCCATAGAGGTCGGGTGCATTGTGAGCTGGGCGACAGCCGAAGGCAGGGCACTTGGCGGTCCGATCCTCGGCTACAGAAGCTAGCTCTTGGGACGTGGAACGTCACGTCACTGGGGGGGAAAGAGCCTGAGCTAGTGCGCGAAGTCGAGAAATTCCGGCTGGATATAGTCGGACTCACTTCGACGCACAGCAAGGGCTCTGGAACCACTTCTCTCGAGAGGGATTGGACCCTCTTCCACTCTGGCGTTGCCGGCAGTGAGAGGCGACGGGCTGGGGTGGCAATTCTTGTTTCCCCCCGGCTCAAAGCCTGTACGTTGGAGTTCAACCCGGTGGACGAAAGGGTAGCCTCCCTCCGCCTTCGGGTGGGGGGACGGGTCCTGACTGTTGTTTGTGCTTATGCACCAAACAGCAGTTCAGAGTACCCACCCTTTTTGGAAGCGCTCGAGGGAGTACTGGAAAGTGCTCCCCCGGGTGATTCCCTTGTCCTACTGGGAGACTTTAACGCTCACGTTGGCAACGACAGTGAAACCTGGAGAGGCGTGATTGGGAAGAATGGCCGCCCGGATCTGAACCCGAGTGGTGTTTTGTTATTGGACTTTTGTGCTCGTCACAGTTTGTCCATAACAAACACCATGTTCAAACATAAGGGTGCCCATATGTGCACTTGGCACCAGGACACCCTAGGCCGCAGTTCCATGATCGACTTTGTAGTTGTGTCATCGGATTTGCGGCCTCATGTTATGGACACTCGGGTGAAGAGAGGGGCGGAGCTTTCTACCGATCACCACCTGGTGGTGAGTTGGCTGCGATGGTGGGGGAGGATGCCGGACAGACCTGGGAGGCCCAAACGCATTGTGAGGGTCTGCTGGGAACGTCTGGCAGAGTCTCCTGTCAGACAAAGTTTCAATTCCCACCTCCGGAAGAACTTTGAACATGTCACGAGGGAGGTGCTGGACATTGAGTCCGAGTGGACCATGTTCCGCACCTCTATTGTCGAGGCGGCAGATCGGAGCTGTGGCCGCAAGGTAGTTGGTGCCTGTCGGGGCGGCAATCCTAAAACCCCTTGGTGGACACCAGCGGTGAGGGATGCCGTCAAGCTGAAGAAGGAGTCCTATCGGGTCCTTTTGGCTCATAGGACTCCGGAGGCAGTGGACAGGTACCGACAGGCCAAGCGGTGTGCAGCTTCAGCGGTCGCGGAGGCAAAAACTCGGACATGGGAAGAGTTCGGGGAAGCCATGGAAAACGACTTCCGGACGGCTTCGAAGCGATTCTGGACCACCGTCCGCCGCCTCAGGAAGGGGAAACAGTGCACTATCAACACCGTGTATGGTGCGGATGGTGTTCTGCTGACCTCGACTGCGGATGTTGTGGATAGGTGGAAGGAATACTTCGAAGACCTCCTCAATCCAACCAACACGTCTTCCTATGAGGAAGCAGTGCCTGGGGAATCTGTGGTGGACTCACCTATTTCTGGGGCTGAGGTCGCTGAGGTAGTTAAAAAGCTCCTCGGTGGCAAGGCCCCAGGGGTGGACGAGATCCGCCCGGAGTTCCTTAAGGCTCTGGATGCTGTGGGGCTGTCTTGGTTGACAAGACTTTGCAGCATCGCGTGGACATCGGGGGCGGTACCTCTGGATTGGCAGACCGGGGTGGTGGTTCCTCTCTTTAAGAAGGGGGACCGGAGGGTGTGTTCCAACTATCGTGGGATCACACTCCTCAGCCTTCCCGGTAAGGTTTATTCAGGTGTACTGGAGAGGAGGCTACGTCGGATAGTCGAACCTCGGATTCAGGAGGAACAGTGTGGTTTTCGTCCTGGTCGTGGAACTGTGGACCAGCTCTATACTCTCGGCAGGGTTCTTGAGGGTGCATGGGAGTTTGCCCAACCAGTCTACATGTGCTTTGTGGACTTGGAGAAGGCATTCGACCGTGTCCCTCGGGAAGTCCTGTGGGGAGTGCTCAGAGAGTATGGGGTATCGGACTGTCTTATTGCGGCGGTCCGTTCCCTGTACGATCAGTGCCAGAGCTTAGTCCGCATTGCCGGCAGTAAGTCGAACACATTTCCAGTGAGGGTTGGACTCCGCCAAGGCTGTCCTTTGTCACCGATTCTGTTCATAACTTTTATGGACAGAATTTCTAGGCGCAGTCAAGGCGTTGAGGGGTTCCGGTTTGGTAACCGCAGGATTAGGTCTCTGCTTTTTGCAGATGATGTGGTCCTGATGGCTTCATCTGACCGGGATCTTCAGCTCTCGCTGGATCGGTTCGCAGCCGAGTGTGAAGCGACCGGAATGAGAATCAGCACCTCCAAGTCCGAGTCCATGGTTCTCGCCCGGAAAAGGGTGGAGTGCCATCTCCGGGTTGGGGAGGAGACCCTGCCCCAAGTGGAGGAGTTCAAGTACCTAGGAGTCTTGTTCACGAGTGAGGGAAGAGTGGATCGGGAGATCGACAGGCGGATCGGTGCGGCGTCTTCAGTAATGCGGACGTTGTACCGGTCCGTTGTGGTGAAGAAGGAGCTGAGCCGGAAGGCAAAGCTCTCAATTTACCGGTCGATCTACGTTCCCATCCTCACCTATGGTCATGAGCTTTGGGTCATGACCGAAAGGATAAGATCACGGGTACAAGCGGCCCAAATGAGTTTCCTCCGCCGTGTGGCGGGGCTCTCCCTTAGAGATAGGGTGAGAAGCTCTGCCATCCGGGAGGAACTCAAAGTAAAGCCGCTGCTCCTTCACATCGAGAGGAGCCAGATGAGGTGGTTCGGGCATCTGGTCAGGATGCCACCCGAACGCCTCCCTAGGGAGGTGTTTAGGGCACGTCCAACCGGTAGGAGGCCACGGGGAAGACCCAGGACACGTTGGGAAGACTATGTCTCCCGGCTGGCCTGGGAACGCCTCGGGATCCCCCGGGAAGAGCTAGACGAAGTGGCTGGGGAGAGGGAAGTCTGGGTTTCCCTGCTTAGGCTGTTGCCCCCGCGACCCGACCTCGGATAAGCGGAAGATGATGGATGATGGATGGTTCACTGAAAAAAGGTTGAGAACTTCTTTATCTTTTTTTTCCACCAAAAATGCTTTGCTCCGATTAGGGGGTACTTGAATTTAAAAAAAAATGTTCACTGAAAAAAGGTTGAGAACCACCTATTTAACACATAAACCTTAGGTTAGGTCAGCCTGATTAGAATATAGACTTAGACAAGGTTGGGTCGCGGGGAATGCAGCCTAAGCAGGGAAGCCCAAACTTCCCTCTCCCCAACCACTTCGTCCAGCTCTTCCCGGGGGATCCCGAGGCCTTCCCAGACATAGTCTCACAAACGTGTCCTGGGTCTTCCCCGTGGCCTCCTACCGGTTGGACGTGCCCTAAACACCTCCCTAGGGAGGCGTTCGGGTGGCATCCTGACCAGATGCCTGGACCACCTCATCTGGCTCCTGTCAATGTGGAGGAGCAGCGGCTTTACTCTTGAGTTCCTCCCGGATGGCAGAGCTTCTCACCCTATCTCTAAGGGAGAGCCTCGCCACCTGGTGGAGGAAATTCATTTCGGCCGCTTGTACCCGTGATCTTGTCCTTTCGGTCATAAACCAAAGCTCATGACCATAGGTGAGGATGGGAACGTAGATCGACCGGTAAATTGTGAGCTTTGCCTTGCGGCTCAGCTCCTTCTTCACCACAAGGGATCGGTGCGGCGTCTTCAGTAATGCGGACACCTGTCTATCTTTCCCTCACTCGTGAACAAGACTCCGAGGTACCTGAACTCCTCCACTTGGGGCAGGGTAACCTCCCCAACCCGGAGATGGGACTCCACCCTTTTCCGGGCGAGAACCGTGGGCTCGGACTTGCCCGTGTTGATTCTCATCCCAGCCGCTTCACACTCGGTTGCGAACCGATCCAGCGAGAGGTGAAGATCCTGGCCAGATGCTTCCATCAGGACCACATCAGCTGCAAAAAGCAGATACCTAATCCTGCAGCCACCAAACCGGATCCCTTCAACGCCCTGACTGCGCCTAAAAATTATAAGAACCTAAATTATCAGATATATACGAGTAAAATGAGTTGATTGCACATAATTATCTTTTATATGTTTATTTAAATACCTTAATTGTTTCCAAACGCTGTCTGTAACACGGCAGTAAAACGGCTGATCAAACAAAACAGAAGTCATCGTCATGGACCCACTGGCTTTCCAATCAGCTAAATAGACTCAATAACTCCACGGTGACGTTTAGATGAATTTACTGAAGAGTTTGTGAAAGTCACAAAAATAATTCCCCTTGTAAGCTACTAAGATGTAAGGAGTTAAACATTAGTCTGACGAGAAACCTTTTGCTTTCAGGAATGGGCTTCAGGGACAGAACCAGCACTTTCTGCGGAACGCCAGAGTTTTTAGCGCCCGAGGTCTTGACTGAAACGTCGTACACTCGTGCTGTGGACTGGTGGGGGCTTGGCGTGCTCATCTTTGAGATGCTGGTGGGGGAGGTGAGTACATGTTTGTGGCTAACCACACACATAAACCAGGCATGTGCTTTTTCCTTCTATTGTCGGAAATCCGTATTTTTATCTTTGTAAATATATAAAAAAATATTTTCAGTTTTTCTTTGTTTTTTCCGACCTAAAATGTGTGTTAAATTCTTGGTCGTCTCTTTGCCATACCTGTCAACCATCAAGTTTTTCCCGTAATGAAGACAGTCTTTGATAATCCGGTGGTTAAAAACTGCGGTTTTCATTTAAAAATGATTAAAAATCTAAGCTAGTGAAGCAACTCCACGGGCAGGGGACAAAGAATACGGGGGAACATCAACGCTGATGGGTTGGTTTATGTATAAGAACATCCATGACTGGTTGGTTGGTTTACTATGATGAGGCACAATTGGTTAAGATTAGGGCAAAACATTAAGGACCGGCCAATCAGATGCAAGATAGGGCGGGCTATGGAACCAGGAAGGGAAATCACAACAGACATCCCAAATGACGAAGAGAGAGTCGGAGAAGAGAAGAGGTAATGTTCAAGCGGGTGATTTATATATATAAAAAAACTAGTGGAAGATGGCAGAGGGATTCTCTTCCTTAGATTTTTCTTTTAACGATGTAGACCCGTGATTTTCAACCAATGTGCGATTGTCAGGTGTGGCGTGGGAAATTATTTAATATCTCTCAATCAACCACTGTCGGGTGTCGGTGCTATAATAACGTGCGGCAGATAATGTAATACTCTTCTATTTAAGTAGGTGCCAGCAAAGGGCTATAAATACCTGTAGAGACAATCGAGTTAGTGCTTTGTAGAGATGCGCGGATAGGCAATTATATCATCCGCATCCGCATCACCAAAATCGTCATCCACCCGCCGTCCACCCGGACCAACATTTTATCAGGACCGTACCCGCCCGCTGAATTACATCAGGGGTTGGCCACCTTTATCACTCACAGAGCTATTTAAACCATGTTTCACAGAGTAATGAAGTCAATTGGAGCCGCTAACGTTCTCGCGACTATTCAATAGCGTTCACCCTGATGACAAGAATATGGGCGTGTTGTGAAGCCTTTGCCTTTGACATCTTCAACAACATGTACGAACCGATTGTTGGTCCAGCAACATGTTGTGTGGAGATTCCGCAATCACACGTATGAGATTGAAAGGCATACTGGGTGACACAGAGTACACTGATGGTTGTGATATAAACAACTTTAACACTTACTAATATGCGCCACGCTGTGAAGCCACACAATACAAGATTGAAAAACACATTTCGGGAGAACATCCTCACAGTAACACAACATAAACGCAACACAACTAATACCCATAATCCTTTGTATTCATGACACAACCTGAGTATATTTTATGCCCCTGCGCCTCCAACCCCGCCCACCTTACCGATGTACGATGCAAAGGATTATGGGTATTTGTTGTGTTGCATTTATGTTGTGTTACCGTGAGGATGTTCTCCTGAAATGTGCTTGTCGTTCTTAATTGGTGTGGCTTCAAAGCGTGGCGCATGTTACTAAGAGTGTTAAAATTGTTTATATCACAACCATTAGTGTACTCTGTATCACCCAGTATGCCTTGCAGTCGTGTGCGTGCTGCCATTTTGTTCATTATTTCTACTGTTTATATTTTGACTTTGACTGGTTTAATCATTTTGAAACATAAACAGCAAGACTGCAAGATATTTGTTATTTCATGCTCCAACTCAACATTAGCTATTCAGATAAAGGAAATTAGCCAATAGAATAAACATTGTTTGTACTCGTTATGATTTTTGCATTTGGAGCCGTTAGAAGAGACAGAAATTTGCTATAAAAGCCAAGGCAGAATCCACTAAAGCAGAAACAAAAAAGGTAAATGCAAGCTGCTCAGATATTTGCCAGGAAGGCTCATATCGGAGCCATCAAAGCAAAAATGCCAAGGTGATGTGTGAATACTGCATCTGTGGCTGTTTAGAGTAGGCTCACCCATGTGGTTCCTGTGGATGTGCACACAAGTTGTAATTACTGTAGTGACTAAATAATACCCCAAGGTATTATTTAAGCCTCTCCTTTCTTCCAGTCCCCCTTCCCCGGTGACGATGAAGAGGAGGTGTTTGACAGCATCGTCAACGATGAAGTCCGCTACCCCAAATTTGTCTCCACTGAAGCTATCTCCATCATGAGGAGGGTATGTTGTTCGCCTATATCAATCTACATTTAAGCAGCCTTCTGCATTTTAGCATCATTCCATCTCCATAATGATGAGGGTGTGTCGTTAGCCTACATTGATCTACATTTTAGCAACTTTCTATCTCCATAATGATGAGGGTATGTAGTTAGCCTGCATTGATCTACATTTTAGCAACTTTCTATCTCCATAATGATGAGGGTATGTAGTTAGCCTACATTGATCTACATTTTAGCAACTTTCTATCTCCATAATGATGAGGGTATGTAGTTAGCCTACATTGATCTACATTTTAGCAACTTTCTATCTCCATAATGAGGAGGGTATGTAGTTAGCCTGCATTGATCTACATTTTAGCAACTTTCTATCTCCATAATGAGGAGGGTATGTAGTTAGCCTGCATTGATCTACATTTTAGCAACTTTCTATCTCCATAATGATGAGGGTATGTAGTTAGCCTACATTGATCTACATTTTAGCAACTTTCTATCTCCATAATGAGGAGGGTATGTAGTTAGCCTGCATTGATCTACATTTTAGCAACTTTCTATCTCCATAATGAGGAGGGTATGTAGTTAGCCTGCATTGATATACATTTTAGCAACTTTCTATCTCCATAATGATGAGGGTATGTAGTTAGCCTGCATTGATCTACATTTTAGCATCCCTCTAAATTTTAGCAGCTTTCTATCTCCATCATGAGGAGGGTATGTTGTTCGCCTATAGCAGGGGTCTACAACCTTTTTGAAACCAAGAGCTACTTCTTGGGTACTGATTAATGCGAAGGGCTACCAGTTTGATACACACTTAAATAAATTGCCAGAAATAGCCAATTTGCTCAATTTACCTTTAACTCTGTTATTATTAATAATTAATGATATTTATCTTTGTGGAAACACTGATCATCTTAATGATTTCTCACAATAAATATATATAGAGACAGATACATATTTTTAAAAAAAAAGGGTATTTCTGTCTGTCATTCCGTCGTTCATTTTTTTCCCTTCTACGGAAGGTTTTTTGTAGAGAATAAATGATGAAAAAAAACCTTAAATTGAACGGTTTAAAAGAGGAGAAAACAGGAAAAAATAAAAATAAAATTTTGAAACATAGTTTATCTTCAATTTCGACTCTTTAAAATTCGAAATTTTACCGGAAAAAAAGAAGAGAAAAACTAGCTAATTCGAATCTTTTTGAAAAAATTAAAAAAAGAATTTATGGAACATCATTAGTAATTTTTCCTGATTAAGATTAATTTTAGAATTTTGATGACATGTTTTAATTAGGTTATAATCCAATCTGCACTCTGTTAGAATATATAATAAATTAGACCAAGCTAAACAAAGACAAATCATTATTTCTTCTAGATTTTCCAGAACAAAAATTTTAAACGAAATTCAAAAGACTTTGAAATAAGATTTAAATTTGATTCTACAGATTTTCTAGATTTGCCAAAATAATTTTTTTGAAATTTTAATCATAATAGGTTTGAAGAAATATTTCACAAATATTCTTTGTCGAAAAAACTGAAGCTAAAATGGAGAATTAAATTAAGATGTATTTGTTATTCTTTACAATAAAAAAAAATTATTGACTTGAACATTGATTTAAATTGTCAGGAAAGCAGAGGAAGGAATTTAAAAGCTAAAAAAGTATGTGTTTAAAAATCCTAAAATCATTTTTAAGGTTGTATTTTTTTTCTCTAAAATTGTCTTCCTGAAAGTTATAAGAAGCAAAGTAAAAAAAGAAATGAATTTATTCAAACAAGTGAAGACCAACTCTTTAAAATATTTTCTTGGATTTTCAAATTCTATTTGAGTTTTGTCTCTCTGAGAATTAAAAATGTCGAGCAAAGCGAGACCAGCTTGCTAGTAAATAAATACAATTAAAAAAATTGGAGGCAGCTCACTGGTAAGTGCTGCTATTTGAGCTATTTTTAGAACAGGCCAGAGGGCGACTCATCTGGTCCTTACGGGCACCGCGTTGGTGACCCCTGGTCTAGATCGATATACATTTTAGCAACTTATTATCTCCTTAATGAGGAGGCTGTGTTGTTAGCCTATGTTGATCTACATTTTAACATCCTTCATGTAGAAAATGACTAGAAGTGCTCATCACATTGTTTCTGTAATTAAAGTTTGCCTTCTGATAGTGGATTGATTGCACTTCAGGACAGGATTGTTAGCCGCATGAAATGTTCATTCTTGTTCAAGTATCTTCAAATACTGTTAAAGAAAGCCAATAATGTTTCTACACAGTTCTTCCAAACATATTGCTTTTATTTTGTTGCTTCCATAATTTAATTCTGCCCACACCAACAAAGTGATTTAGCCTAAACCCAAGACTACAAGATCAAATGACAGCCTGCCTGCCATCTTCTCTCACATAGTATAGTAGCTAGTATTAACGTGCTAACTTTTCATAGCTAGTTTTACACTTTTGTTTCCCCCTCTAATTCCACAGCCTTATACCTCAGTCAGAAAACTTGGTATGTGACACATGCTAACTGTTAGCATGCTAACTTTTTGGGCTAATTAAAAAAAAAATCTCCAATTCCACAGCCTCGTTCCAGCAAATTTTTTTTTTTTTTTTTTCCTCTCATTACGCTTTAGTCATATAACTCGGTATGTGACACATGCTGATAGCATGTAATCATTAGCGCACTAGCAAGCTAATATTAACATGCTAACTTTGTCCAGCAAATTTTTTTTTTTTCTCTCTCTCTCTCAATATGCAGCCATACACCTTAGTCATATAACTTGGCATGCAACACTTTGTAACTGTTAGCATGCTAGCATTAACATGCTAACTTTTTCCAGCAAATTTTAGATTTTTTTTTTTTCTCTCATTACGCTTTAGAGTTTGATATCCTGGTATGTGACACATGCTTTTAGCATGTAAACATTAGCGCACTAGCAAGCTAATATTAACATGCTAACTTTTTCCAGCAAATTTTTAATTTTTTTTCTCTCTCTCTCTCTCTCTCAATATGCAGCCATACACCTTAGTCATATAACTTGGCATGTAACACTTTGTAACTGTTAGCATGCTAGCATCAACATGCTAACTTTTTCCAGCAAATTTTAGATTATTTTTTTTTCTCTCATTACGCTTTAAAGTCTGATATCCTGGTATGTGACACATGCTGTTAGCATGTAAACATTAGCGCACTAGCAAGCTAATATTAACATGTTAACTTTGTCCAGCAAATTTTTTATTTTTTTTTCTCTCTCTCTCTCTCAATATGCAGCCATTCACCTTAGTCATATAACTTGGCATGTAACACTTTGTAACTGTTAGCATGCTAGCATTAACATGCTAACTTTTTCCAGCAAATTTTAGATTTTTTTTTTTTCTCTCATTACGCTTTAGAGTTTGATATCCTGGTATGTGACACATGCTTTTAGCATGTAAACATTAGCGCACTAGCAAGCTAATATTAACATGCTAACTTTTTCCAGCAAATTTTTAATTTTTTTTCTCTCTCTCTCTCTCAATATGCAGCCATACACCTTAGTCATATAACTTGGCATGTAACACTTTGTAACTGTTAGCATGCTAGCATCAACATGCTAACTTTTTCCAGCAAATTTTAGATTATTTTTTTTTCTCTCATTACGCTTTAAAGTCTGATATCCTGGTATGTGACACATGCTGTTAGCATGTAAACATTAGCGCACTAGCAAGCTAATATTAACATGTTAACTTTGTCCAGCAAATTTTTTATTTTTTTTTCTCTCTCTCTCTCTCAATATGCAGCCATTCACCTTAGTCATATAACTTGGCATGTAACACTTTGTAACTGTTAGCATGCTAGCATTAACATGCTAACTTTTTCCAGCAAATTTTAGATTTATTTTCTCTCATTACGCTTTAGAGTCTTATATCCTGGTATGTGACACATGCTGTTGGCATGTAAACATTAGCGCACTAGCAAGCTAATATTAACATGCAAACTTTTTCCAGCAATTTTTTTATTTTATTTGTCTCTCTCTCTCTCAATATGCAGCCATACACCTTAGTCATATAACTTGGCATGTAACACTTTGTAACTGTTAGCCTGCTAGCATTAACATGCTAACTTTTTCCAGCAAATTTTAGATTATTTTATTTTCTCTCATTACGCTTTAGAGTCTGATATCCTGGTATGTGACACATGCTGTTAGCATGTAAACATTAGCGCACTAGCAAGCTAATATTAACATGCTAACTTTTTCCAGCAATTTTTTTATTTTTTTTCTCTCTCTCTCTCTCAATATGCAGCCATACACCTTAGTCATTTAACTTGGCATGTAACACTTTGTAACTGTTAGCCTGCTAGCATTAACATGCTAACTTTGTCCAGCAATTTTTTTTTTCTCTCTCTCTCTCTCTCAATATGCAGCCATACACCTTAGTCATATAACTTGGCATGTAACACTTTGTAACTGTTAGCATGCTAGCATTAACATGCTAACTTTTTCCAGCAAATTTTTGATTTTTTTTTTTTCTCTCATTACGCTTTAGAGACTTATATCCTGGTATGTGACACATGCTGTTAGCATGTAAACATTAGCGCACTAGCAAGCTAATATTAACATGCTAACTTTTTCCAGCAAATTTTTTATTTTTTTCTCTTTCTCTCAATATGCAGCCATACATTTTAGTTATATAGTTTGGCATGTAACACTTTGTAACTGTTAGCATGCTAGCATTAACATGCTAACTTTTTCCAGCAAATTTTTGACTTTTTTTTTTTTCTCTCATTACGCTTTAGAGTCTTATATCCTGGTATGTGACACATGCTGTTAGCATGTAAACACTAGCGCGCTAGCAAGCTAATATTAACATGCTAACTTATTCCAGCAAATTTTTTATTTTTTTTCTCTCTCTCTCTCAATATGCAGCCATACACCTTAGTCATATAACTTGGCATGTAACACTTTGTAACTGTTAGCATGCTAGCATTAACATGCTAACTTTTTCCAGCAAATTTTAGATTATTATTTTTTCTCTCATTACGCTTTAGTCTTATATCCTGGTATGTGACACATGCTGTTAGCATGTAAACATTAGCGCACTAGCAAGCTAATATTAACATGCAAACTTTTTCCGGCAAATTTTTTATTTTTTTTCTCTCTCTCTCTCTCTCTCTCAATATGCAGCCATACACCTTAGTCATATAACTTGGCATGTAACACTTTGTAACTGTTAGCATGCTAGCATTAACATGCTAACTTTTTCCAGCAAATTTTAGATTTTTTTTTTTTCTCTCATTACGCTTTAGAGTCTTATATCCTGGTATGTGACACATGCTGTTAGCATGTAAACACTAGCGCGCTAGCAAGCTAATATTAACATGCTAACTTATTCCAGCAAATTTTTTATTTTTTTTCTCTCTCTCTCTCAATATGCAGCCATACACCTTAGTCATATAACTTGGCATGTAACACTTTGTAACTGTTAGCATGCTAGCATTAACATGCTAACTTTTTCCAGCAAATTTTAGATTATTATTTTTTCTCTCATTACGCTTTAGAGTCTTATATCCTGGTATGTGACACATGCTGTTAGCATGTAAACACTAGCGCGCTAGCAAGCTAATATTAACATGCTAACTTATTCCAGCAAATTTTTTATTTTTTTTCTCTCTCTCTCTCTCAATATGCAGCCATACACCTTAGTCATATAACTTGAATGTAACACTTTGTAACTGTTAGCATGCTAGCATTAACATGCTAACTTTTTCCAGCAAATTTTAGATTATTTTTTTTTCTCTCATTACGCTTTAGAGTCTTATATCCTGGTATGTGACACATGCTGTTAGCATGTAAACATTAGCGCACGAGCAAGCTAATATTAACATGCTAACTTTTTCCAGCAAATGTTTTATTTTTTTTCTCTCTCAATATGCAGCCATACACCTTAGTCATATAACTTGGCATGTAACACTTTGTAACTGTTAGCATGCTAGCATTAACATGCTAACTTTTTCCAGCAAATTTTAGATTATTATTTTTTCTCTCATTACGCTTTAGAGTCTTATATCCTGGTATGTGACACATGCTGTTAGCATGTAAACATTAGCGCACTAGCAAGCTAATATTAACATGCTAACTTTTTCCGGCAATTTTTTAATTTTTTTTCTCTCTCTCTCTCTCTCTCTCTCTCTCTCTCAATATGCAGCCATACACCTTAGTCATATAACTTGGCATGTAACACTTTGTAACTGTTAGCATGCTAGCATTAACATGCTAACTTTTTCCAGCAAATTTTTGATTATTTTTTTTTCTCTCATTACGCTTTAGAGTCTTATATCCTGGTATGTGACACATGCTGTTAGCATGTAAACATTAGCGCACTAGCAAGCTAATATTAACATGCTAACTTTTTCCAGCAAATTTTTTATTTTTTTTCTCTCTCTCTCTCAATATGCAGCCATACACCTTAGTCATATAACTTGGCATGTAACACTTTGTAACAGTTAGCATGCTAGCATTAACATGCTAACTTTTTCCAGCAAATTTTAGATTATTTTTTTTTCTCTCATTACGCTTTAGAGTCTTATATCCTGGTATGTGACACATGCTATTAGCATGTAAACATTAGCGCACGAGCAAGCTAATATTAACATGCTAACTTTTTCCAGCAAATGTTTTATTTTTTTTCTCTCTCTCTCTCAATATGCAGCCATACACCTTAGTCATATAACTTGGCATGTAACACTTTGTAACTGTTAGCATGCTAGCATTAACATGCTAACTTTTTCCAGCAAATTTTTTATTATTTTTTTTTCTCTCATTACGCTTTAAAGTCTTATATCCTGGTATGTGACACATGCTGTTAGCATGTAAACATTAGCGCACTAGCAAGCTAATATTAACATGCTATCTTTTTCCAGCAAATTTTTTATTTTTTTCTCTCTCTCTCTCAATATGCAGCCATACACCTTAGTCATATAACTTGGCATGTAACACTTTGTAACTGTTAGCATGCTAGCATTAACATGCTAGCTTTTTCAGCAAATTTTAGATTATTTTTTTTTCTCTCATTGCGCTTTAGAGTCTGATATCCTGGTATGTGACACATGCTGTTAGCATGTAAACATTAGCGCACTAGCAAGCTAATATTAACATGCTAACTTTTTCCAGCAAATTTTTTATTTTTTTTCTCTCTCTCTCTCTCAATATGCAGCCATACACCTTAGTCATATAACTTGGCATGTAACACTTTGTAACTGTTAGCCTGCTAGCATTAACATGCTAACTTTTTCCAGCAAATTTTAGATTTTTTTTTTCTCTCTCTCTCAATATGCAGCCATACACTTTAGTCATATAACTTGGCATGCAACACTTTGTAACTGTTAGCATGCTAGCATTAACATGCCAACTTTTTCCAGCAAATTTTAGATTATTTTTTTTTCTCTCATTACGCTTTAGAGTCCTATATCCTGGTATGTGACACATGCTATTAGCATGTAAACATTAGCGCACGAGCAAGCTAATATTAACATGCTAACTTTTTCCAGCAAATGTTTTATTTTTTTTCTCTCTCTCTCTCAATATGCAGCCATACACCTTAGTCATATAACTTGGCATGTAACACTTTGTAACTGTTAGCATGCTAGCATTAACATGCTAACTTTTTCCAGCAAATTTTTTATTATTTTTTTTTCTCTCATTTCGCTTTAAAGTCTTATATCCTGGTATGTGACACATGCTGTTAGCATGTAAACATTAGCGCACTAGCAAGCTAATATTAACATGTTAACTTTTTCCAGCAAATTTTTTATTTTTTTTCTCTCTCTCTCTCTCAATATGCAGCCATACACCTTAGTCATATAACTTGGCATGTAACACTTTGTAACTGTTAGCCTGCTAGCATTAACATGCTAACTTTTTCCAGCAAATTTTAGATTTTTTTTTTCTCTCATTGCGCTTTAGTCTTATATCCTGGTATGTGACCCATGCTGTTAGCATGTAAACATTAGCGCACTAGCAAGCTAATATTAACATGCTAACTTTTTCCAGCAAATTTTTTTTTTTTTCTCTCTCTCTCAATATGCAGCCATACACTTTAGTCATATAACTTGGCATGCAACACTTTGTAACTGTTAGCATGCTAGCATTAACATGCCAACTTTTTCCAGCAAATTTTAGATTATTTTTTTTTCTCTCATTACGCTTTAGAGTCTTATATCCTGGTATGTGACACATGCTGTAAGGATGTAAACATTAGCACACTAGCAAGCTAATATTAACATGCTAACTTTCTCCAGCAAATTTTTTTTTTTTCTCTCTCTCTCTCAATATGCAGCCATACACCTTAGTCATATAACTTGGCATGTAACACTTTGTAACTGTTAGCATGCTAGCATTAACATGCTAACTTTTTCCAGCAAATTTTAGATTTTTTTTTTCTCTCTCTCTCAATATGCAGCCATACACTTTAGTCATATAACTTGGCATGCAACACTTTGTAACTGTTAGCATGCTAGCATTAACATGCCAACTTTTTCCAGCAAATTTTAGATTATTTTTTTTTCTCTCATTACGCTTTAGAGTCCTATATCCTGGTATGTGACACATGCTATTAGCATGTAAACATTAGCGCACGAGCAAGCTAATATTAACATGCTAACTTTTTCCAGCAAATGTTTTATTTTTTTTCTCTCTCTCTCTCAATATGCAGCCATACACCTTAGTCATATAACTTGGCATGTAACACTTTGTAACTGTTAGCATGCTAGCATTAACATGCTAACTTTTTCCAGCAAATTTTTTATTATTTTTTTTTCTCTCATTACGCTTTAAAGTCTTATATCCTGGTATGTGACACATGCTGTTAGCATGTAAACATTAGCGCACTAGCAAGCTAATATTAACATGCTAACTTTTTCCAGCAAATTTTTTATTTTTTTTCTCTCTCTCTCTCTCAATATGCAGCCATACACCTTAGTCATATAACTTGGCATGTAACACTTTGTAACTGTTAGCCTGCTAGCATTAACATGCTAACTTTTTCCAGCAAATTTTAGATTTTTTTTTTCTCTCATTGCGCTTTAGTCTTATATCCTGGTATGTGACCCATGCTGTTAGCATGTAAACATTAGCGCACTAGCAAGCTAATATTAACATGCTAACTTTTTCCAGCAATTTTTTTTTTTTTTCTCTCTCTCTCAATATGCAGCCATACACTTTAGTCATATAACTTGGCATGCAACACTTTGTAACTGTTAGCATGCTAGCATTAACATGCCAACTTTTTCCAGCAAATTTTAGATTATTTTTTTTTCTCTCATTACGCTTTAGAGTCTTATATCCTGGTATGTGACACATGCTGTAAGGATGTAAACATTAGCACACTAGCAAGCTAATATTAACATGCTAACTTTCTCCAGCAAATTTTTTTTTTTTCTCTCTCTCTCTCAATATGCAGCCATACACCTTAGTCATATAACTTGGCATGTAACACTTTGTAACTGTTAGCATGCTAGCATTAACATGCTAACTTTTTCCAGCAAATTTTATATATATTTTTTTCTCATTACGCTTTAGAGTCTTATATCCTGGTATGTGACACATGCTGTTAGCATGTAAACATTAGCGCACTAGCAAGCTAATATTAACATGCTAACTTTCTCCAACAAATTTTTTATTTTTTTTCTCTCTCTCTCTCAATATGCAGCCATACACCTTAGTCATATAACTTGGCATGTAACACTTTGTAACTGTTAGCATGCTAGCATTAACATGCTAACTTTTTCCAGCAAATTTTTGATTATTTTTTTTTCTCTCATTACGCTTTAGAGTCTTATATCCTGGTATGTGACACATGCTGTTAGCATGTAAACATTAGCGCACTAGCAAGCTAATATTAACATGCTAACTTTTTCCAGCAATTTTTTTTTTTTTCCTCTCTCTCTCTCTCAATATGCAGCCATACACCTTAGTCATATAACCTGGCATGTAACGCTTTGTAACTGTTAGCATGCTAGCATTAACATGCTAACTTTTTCCAGCAAATTTTAGATTATTTTTTTTTCTCTCATTACGCTTTAGAGTCTTATATCCTGGTATGTGACACATGCTGTTAGCATGTAAACATTAGCGCGCTAGCAAGTTAATATTATCATGCTAACTTTTTACACTTTATCTCTGCTTTTTTTTTATTACAGCCATATTAATTGGTATGTGAGACATGCTAACTGTTAGCATGCTAATGTTTTAGGCTGGCACTTTAGCTCGTTTTGCACGCTTACACGTAAAACCCACAGAGTCACACACTTTCGAGCCAGAGGTCCAAGGCACAGATAATCATCACACCAAATGAACCATTGTGGGAATCGGTTTGAATCGAGACTCGATGCTGGATCGTCAGGAGCCCAAAGATTGATTAATGCAATACCAGTTTTGGGCCCTAGGGGCGCACTCGGGTCAAATGACTGCCCATTGTCGCCCCCAGCTTTTAAGACGGAGCCCCGAACGCCGGCTGGGAGCGGGAGAACGTGACGCCGAGGAGGTGAAGAAGCATTTATTCTTCCGGGTGAGCGACACACTCCACTTTTAAATTTGTCCCGAGCGGCGCTCGCTGATGTCCTGTGGCCCGCAGAGCACGGACTGGGAGGGCCTGATGGCCAAGAAGGTCAAGCCGCCATTCGTGCCGACCATCCAGGGCGCCAACGACGTCAGCAACTTCGACGACGAATTCACCTCGGAGGCGCCCATCCTGACGCCGCCCAGGGAGCCTCGGATGCTGAACTCCGGGGAGCAGAACCTGTTCACGGACTTCGATTACATCGCAGACTGGTGCTAGTCTTTTTTTTTTTTAAATCACCATGAAGAACTGTCCCTTTTTTTTTTTTAAGGAGGAAAAACACAAACTTGTGGGAGAAAGCGTGGCTCCTCCTGAACGCTGTCTGACCACTGAGAACATCTTTTACTTGGTCTCCGTGCAGACCTCCTTTTTATTGCTCGCCCTTCTCATCCCTGAAAGCGGCACAAAGTGCTCAAACCACGCGGGACTTCAACTCCGCCCCCTTTTCTGTAACCACGCGTCCACTCGAACGTTTCCATCCAGCGTTAGGAACCACTCCGTCTATCAAAATGTTCTCATTCCACCCCAACAACGACGTGGTTTCACTCAACAATAAATCCCGCAGCAGATAGTTTTGCTCCGTGTTTACCTCAGTGGACGCCGCTCCAAAGACACGCCCACAAATGATCGGCGGCGAATGAAAGGAAAAATGTGATCAAGCAGAAAATCCCGGAGCTGAATTTGTTGGGAATCTTCTCTGAATGTCAATTTGCATGATTGATGTCACTGCAGGGTCTATTAAAATATAAATATCATTCATGCACACTAATTTCATCGAAACATTCAGATCGTTATCGACATTTACTTTTGGAACGAGATTGCACAACAGGGGTAGGGAACCTATGGCTCGAGAGCCAGATCTGGCTCTCGGATAAATCTGAGCTGACATCGCTTGACACGATAAGTAATAAATAATTCCACTTGTTAAAAATAACGTTCAAAATACAAAACATTCTCATGCTCTTTTATGTTCAAGAAGTTGCATTAATGGTAAGGAGTGATTTATGTATTATTGGTTAGTGTGGGGCTTGTTACATATAGTTTTATTTTTCAATTATACAAAAAAAGAAGGGAAAAACCAAAGGAAAAAAAAATGAAGACAGCAGAAACAAAAGGGAGAGAAAAAAAAGATTAAAAAACAAATTTAAAATGAAAAATAAACGAGAGAAAACAAAAAGAAAAAAAAACAGGAAAAATTATACAAAAAACAAAAATAAAAAGGGGAAAAAACAAATGGAAAAACAAAAAATTAATGAGATAGACAAAAATGAAGAAAAAGAACAAGAAAAATTATACAAAAAACACAAAACAAAAATAAAAAGGGGAAAAATTAAGTGAAGTGAATTATATTTATATAGCGCTTTTCTCTAGTGACTCAAAGCGCTTTACATAGTGAAACCCAATATCTAAGTTACATTTAAAACAGGTGGGTAAGTGTCTTGCCCAAGGACACAACGCCATTGACTAGGATGGCGGAAGCGGGAATCGAACCTGCAACCCTCAAGTTGCTGGCACGGCCACTCTACCAACCGAGCTGTACCGCCCCAAGCAAAAAAGTTAAGTCAACAAAAACAAAAGAATAAAACAAATCAAAAATTGGCTCCAGTTTCAACCCCGTCACTCCTCCTGGCTGCTGCTTATAACAGAGCGACAGGTGATTACATAACAAGGCCCAGATGGGCCGTCCACGCACCTGTCGCTGATTTCGAGGCCGATCCTGGCACACCCTGCTTCGCTGCAGGCCTGCAGGCCACGTCCCCTCCACAGTTAGCATCAGAATAACAATGTTATTCCAAACAATAAGAGACTTATTATACTCTAGAAATGTTGGTCTTAGTTAAAAATGCACGCGTTTAGTTGTGTTCAGGGTTAAAAAAAAATATATGGCTCTTACAGAAATACATTTTAAAATATTTGGCTTCTTCGCTCTCTCAGCCAAAAAGGTTCCCGACCCCTGTTGTACAAAGTTGTTTTATTTTCCCGCCTTGTTACCAGGACACAAACTTTCCAGATGGTACATCAACATTCAAGTCATGAGTGTTGCTCAGCAAAGAAAAACTTATTTTTTGCAGTCTTTGTTTGTTGCCTATCTTCAATGCACACATTAAACATGTTATAGTGGAAAGTTACGGGAACCCCGACGTTCTATCATCTTGGTTATTACAAAACCCGTATGAGTTGGAAAATTGTGTTAGATGTAAATATAAACAGAATACAATGATTTGCAAATCCTTTTCAACCCATATTCAGTTGAATATGCTACAAAGACAACATATTTGATGTTCAAACTCATAAACATTATTTTTTTGTGCAAATAATCTTTAATAACTTTAGAATTTGATGCCAGCAACACGTGACAAAGAAGTTGGGAAAGGTGGCAATAAATACTGCTAAAGTTGAGGAATGCTCATCAAACACTTATTGGGAACATCCCACAGGTGTGCGGGCTAATTGGGAACAGTTGGGTGCCATGATTGGGTATAAAAACAGGTTCCATGAAATGCTAAGTCATTCACAAACAAGGATGGGGTGAGGTCACCACTTTGTAAGCAAATTGTCGAACAATTTTAGGACAACATTTCTCAACGAGCTATTGCAAGGAATTTAGGGATTTTACCATCTACGGTCCGTAAAATCATCAAAAGGTTCAAGAATCTGGAGAAATCACTGCACGAAGCGATGATATTACGGACCTTTGATCCATCAGGCGGTACTGCACCAAAAACTGACATCAGCGTGTAAAGGATATCACCACATGGGAACACTTCATATAACTACAGTTGGTTGCTACATCTGTAAGTGCAAGTTAAAACTCTACTATGCAAAGCCAAACCCATTTTTCAACAACATCAAGGAACGCCGCCGGCTTCTCTGAGCCCGAGATCATCTAAGATGGACTGATGCAAAGTGGAAAAGTGTTCTGTGGTCTGACGAGTCCACATTTCAAATTATATTTGGAATCTGTGGACGTGGTGTCCTCCGGGACAAAGAGGAAAATAATCATCCGGATTGTTATAGGCGCAAAGTTGAAAAGCCAGCATCTGTGATGGTATGGGGGTGTATTAGTGCCCAAGGCATGGGTAACTTACACATCTGTGAAGGCACCATTAATGCTGAATGGTCCATACAGGTTTTGGAACAACATATGTTGTCCTCCAAGCAATGTTATCATGGACGCCCCTGCTTATTTCAGCAAGACAATGCCAAGCCACGTGTTACAACAGCGTTACTTTGTAGTAAAAGAGTGCGGGTACTTTCCTGGCTCGCCTCCAGTCCAGACCTGTCTCGCATGGAAAATGTGTGGCGCATTATGAAGCGTAAAATACGACAGCGGAGACCCCGGACTGTTGAACGACTGAAGCTCTACATAAAACAAGAATGGGAAAGAATTCCACTTTCAAAGCTTCAACAATTAGTTTCCTCAGTTCCCAAACATTTGAGTGTTGTTAAAAGAAAAAGTGATGTAACACAGTAGTGAACATGCCCTTTCCCAACTACTTTGGCACGTGTTGCAGCCATGAAATTCTAAGTTAATTATTTGCAAAAAAAAACAAACGTTTATCAGTTTGAACATCAAATATCTTGTCTTTGTAGCATATTCAACTGAATATGGGTTGAAAATGATTTGCAAATCATTGTATTCTGTTTATATTTACATCTAACACAATTCCCCAACTCATATGGAAAAGGGGTTTGTAGTATGGGGTGCAGTTGGTAGAGCAGCCGTGCCAGCAACTTGGGGGATCCAGACTCGATTTCCGCTTCCGTCATTGCCGTTGTGATATTTGTGATGCCCTGCGGCGAGGTGGCGACTTGTCCAGGGTGTGCCCTGCCTTCCGCCCGAATGCAGCTGAGATAGGCTCCAGCACCCCACCCCGACCCCAAAAGGGACAAGTGGTAGTAAATGGATGGATATTTGTGATTGATTACAAAACTTTAAGAGTGTTGTCATGGAAGTAACCAACTTTCACATACTCTTAATATCCATCCATTTTCTACCACTTATTCCCTTCGCGGTCGTAGGGGGCACTGGTGCCTATCACAGCTACAATCGGGCGGAAGGCGGGGTACACCCTGGATAACTCGCTACCTCATCACATGGCCAACATAGATAGACAGACAACATTGTCAATTTTTTGCAACTCAACGTCAAAAAAACGGAAATGCTGATTATCGGTCCTGCTAGACACCGACCTCTATTTAATAATACAACTTTAACATTTGACAACCAAATAATTAAACAAGGCGACTCGGTAAAGAATCTTGGTATTATCTTCGACCCAACTCTCTCCTTTGAGTCACACATTAAAAGCGTTACTAACACGGCCTTCTTTCATCTCCGTAATATCTCTAAAATTCGCTCCATTTTGTCCACTAACGACGCTGAGATCATTATTCATGCGTTTGTTACGCCTCGTCTTGATTACTGTAACGTATTATTTTGGGGTCTCCCCATGTCTAGCATTAAACGATTACAGTTGCCCACATTTGAGGTCCTCTCCAAGGTTCTCATAGTCATCATTGTCACTGGCTATTCTGTTTTTTTTCCCGACCCTAAGTAAAGATTCGTTTACTTGCCGATTCGTCTTTTGTAATCGAGAGGTGGCTTATATTACGCCGTAGTTGATTGGTCGATATGTTCCTTGTGACCAATCAGGACATCTGTTATGAATGATGACGTTATGACCGCCATTTTCCAAATGTAAACGATGTCGGTTCTCGAGAGAAAGGACGCTTCACGAGTAAAAGAAATTAATAAACGTGTCAAAAAAAAGTTTCGTTGGGACTGGATGGAAAGGGAAATCACTGATACTGTTGGGAAGAAGGAAGTTACGACTTTGTTCGGCCATTTTATTCGGGAAATCGATCGTCCCGGAAACGTTTTGTGAACGTGGTGTCATGATAATATTGACCTTGGATCTTGAGGTTATTGAATTTAGTTTTTGCTGGAGCTTGGACCCTCTTCCAAGCTTTCTTTAATTATGTCCCAAGACCCAGCGCAGGTTCCAGCCGTATAATATTTTACAGGGGCAAACCCTGTGGAGGCCGGGAGTATCTCCCGCATTGCTCTAACCAGTTATCCCAATTTGGTTTGTCCTCATGCGTAAATTTCCGGATCATGGTTTGCAACGTCTTATTTAGCTACTCCACCAGTCTGTCAGTTTGCGGGTAGTATACGCTGGTGCAGATTGCTTTAATTCCCAATAATCCGTATATCAGGCATGTGATTTGACCACAATGAAAAAGACTGAAAACATTTCCTGGGGTCTGGGGGCGGTGCCCTGGTGGGAGGACAAGGAAGCTCCTGGTTTTTCACCTATTTAATATGCTAAAATTAACAAAGACAGCACCATGAATTGATTAACGTGGACCCCGACTTAAACAAGTTGAAAAACTTATTCGGGTGTTACCATTTAGTGGTCAATTGTACGGAATATTTACTGAACTATGCAATCTACTAATAAAAGTATCAATCAATCAATCAATTTGAAGAAAATATTTTAGTGTTTAAAGACACGAAAACATCATTAATAGAACAAACATTCCCCAATTATTATCCCACTAATAACAATTCACAGTTTTAATGTATATGCCTGATTGCCTACAAGTTTAGTTATAAATATGACAAAATACCAAATGAAAACATTTCTTTCTTTTCACCCAAATAGGATATACATTTATGAAAATAATTAAACATGTTTAGTATTGTTTACTCATATTTGAAAATAGGAAATAATAATAATGTGAGGACACTTGACATATTGCATGAAACAAGTGTGAAAATATTTACCTTCAAGATTGTTCCACCACTGACAATATTGTTTCAAGAGACTACATAAGAACTTAATATTACAAAATAGTATTATATGCAAATTTATTTCCAAAAAAATTGTTAACTGGAATCAATAATGCAACTCTTTGAATTTCTGTAATTTCATAATATATTTTCACGTGGCTTTTTATTTTTAGAAAAACCCATTTATATTTCGCAAAGCAATGATTGGTTAATATTTAAAACAAACATGCGTATTTCGCAAGCAAATATTTTTTAGCTTACCTCATTATTAACTACCCTGTCTGCAACTGAAGTGGGTTTTTTGGGTGGATCTTTCCTCCCGATGTCTACGGCAGTTGTCCATGTAAACAAAGGATGAAGTCCGTGAGGTTTGCTCACATCCAAGAGTACCAGCTAGTAAAAAGTTAGTTTTCCTTGCTTCAAGTTTTTTCATGTTTTTGGCTTTTCATATGTACTTCCAAAGCCTTGAAACCTCATGATCCATAGTCAATATTATCATGGTGCACAAAACTTTTCCGGGACGATCGATTTTCCGAATAAAATGGCCGAACAAAGTCGTAACTTCCTTCTTCCCAACACCATCAGTGATTTCCCTTTCCATCCAGTCCCACCGAAACTTATTTTTGACATGTTTATCAATTCCTTTTACTCGTGAAGCGTCCTTTCTCTCGAGAACCGACATAGTTTACATATAGAAAATTGTGGTGATAACATCATTCATAACAAATGTCCTGATTGGTCAACAGGAATATATCGACCAATCAACTACGGCGTAATATAAGCTACGTCTCCATTACAAAAGACGAATCGGCAAGTAAACGAATCTTGACTTAGGGTCAGGAAGAAAAACGGAAGATAATTTTTTTTCCCCGCCGAGATTAAAAAAGACGGAATTCCGACTTTAGACAGAAAAAAATCACATAGTTCCTTTATCGTACTTGACATAAAGGACGTACCCTGGTCAGTTAGAATCTCTTTTCGGGATTCCGACTTGGGAGATGACCTGAAACAGTGCTTGTGCTAACTCTTTGCGGAGATGGAGCGCAGCGGCACTGCTTCGGGATAACGAGTTGTGTAATCCACCAGGACTAGCACAAAACAATATCCCCGTGTGCTCGGGTGGAATGGTCTGATGAGGTCCATACCAATTCCTTCGAAGGGGACCTGCATGAGTGGTAATGGGCGCAAGGGCGCCTCGGGGGTGGCCACTGGAATGACCAGCCTGGACCAGCAGTCCGGGCAGGTAGATAGAACTGGACCATTACGCGATTGAGTGTCTTATCATACCCCTTGTGGCCAGCCATGGGGTTGAAGTGCGCCGCCTGGAAAATCCTTTTCCGACGGCGTTTCGACTCCAACAACTGGGTGATTTCCTCTCTTGTCTCAGTGTCGCGGCTCACTCGGTATAATCTGTCCCTAATGATTGAAAAATGAGGAAATACCCGCGCTGACCGTCAATGGAAGATAGAAAAGTGACCGTTTCCAATGAAGATTTATTTTTAAATTACTTAATACAGTTCAAACAAACTAACAAAATAGAACACCTCCTTTTTCTACAAAAGAATGTTTTATGTATACAAATATGAAAGCAGCCTAAAATCGCAAGCATCGGTTCTGTGTCCTTGTGTGTGTTGGTGTGTACACACACACACACACACACACACACACACACACACACACACTGGGGCAAAATAGTATTTAGTCAGCCACCGATTGTGCAAGTTCTCCCACTTAAAATGATGACAGAAGTCTATAATTTTCATCATAGGTACACTTCAACTGTGAGAGACAGAATGAGGGGAAAAAAAATCCAGGAATTCACATTGTAGGAATTTTAAAGAATTTATTTGTAAATTATGGTGGAAAATAAGTATTTGGTCAACCTTTCAAAGCTCTCACTGATGGAAGGAGGTTTTGGCTCAAAATCTCACGATACATGGCCCCATTCATTCTTTCCTTAACACGGATCAATCGTCCTGTCCCCTTAGCAGAAAAACAGCCCCAAAGCATGATGTTTCCACCCCCATGCTTCACAGTAGGTCTGGTGTTCTTGGGATGCAACTCAGTATTCTTCTTCCTCCAAACACGAGGAGTTGAGTTTATACCAAAAATTTCTATTTTGGTTTCATCTGACCACATAACATTCTCCCAATCCTCTGCTGTATCATCCATGTATCCATTTTGGTATAAACTCAAGTCGTCGTGTTTGGAGGAAGAAGAATACTGAGTTGCATCCCAAGAACACCAGACCTACTGTGAAGCATGGGGGTGGAAACATCATGCTTTGGGGCTGTTTTTCTGCTAAGGGGACAGGACGATTGATCCGTGTTAAGGAAAGAATGAATGGGGCCATGTATCGTGAGATTTTGAGCCAAAATCTCCTTCCATCAATGAGAGCTTTGAATGGTTGACCAAATACTTATTTTCCACCATAATTTACAAATAAATTCTTTAAAATTCCTGGATTTTTTTTTCACATTCTGTCTCTCACAGTTGAAGTGTACCTATGATGAAAATTACAGACCGCTGTCATCATTTTAAGTAGGAGAATTTGCACAATCGGTGGCTGACTAAATACTTTTTTGCCCCACTGTGTGTAGAGTAGGTGAGGGTCCATTCGTGATGACTGGAATGTGTGTCCATCTTTCTTGGGGAGGGGGGGGGGGATTTCCTCTCAAAGGCTTGAAATCTTAGGGACTGGAAAAATCTTCCAAAACCGAAAAAAAGATGGAGAAAAAAATCCAAAGAACAGCAGAAGTGCTGCTGAGTTTTCACAGGAGTGGAAGTTTGTCCACGGGTGTGTCGAATTTGAAGTCTGGGGGGAAAAGTTCGGCGGCACGAGGGTAGATGAGGCGATACGACTGTCGGATTGTAACGTCGGCGACGCCAGCGATGTCGCCGATTTCTGTGAAGGCACGGAGAGTGTTGACAAGTGGACTGATTACCGGAAAGGGTGTGCTGACTCACCCTTCTGGGTCTTCTTGTCCGCCGAGGCCTGGGAGGCCATGTAGATGGCGGCGGCGGCCACAGAGATGGGGCTCCTCCCGGGCACCAGGTCCAGCTCCACGGCCTTCATGGCGATGTAGGTGGCGGCCATCTGCACCTGCTTGGGCAAGCCCAGGTTGGAGCAGAAGCGGGACATGAAGTCTCCTGTGGTGATGAGGTCCACGCTGGTCTCCAGGGCCTTCAGGATCAGCTTGAAGCACCTGCCGATCTCCTTCTTGGAGATGCGGGACACGGCGCAGATCTCTGCGGACACGAGAGCATGTCGACTTTAGTGTGGGGATGGCAGTGAATGCATCGTGTCGTCCTCAAGGTTGTTGACCTGCTCAGATCTTTTCACCAAGTTGTTGTTTTTACCACGCTTATAAACACTATTTTGTGTTTCAGGATTTTATTGTTTTAAATATTACTTTGTACTGCAGCACATTCACAGGTATTTATTTGAAGTGCCTAACAAATTAAATAGTGTCACTTAATATTTCTGGCGGGTGTTATGACGTCCTACTCTGTTCAGTGGTCCTTGAATGCACCAAAAAAAACCCTCGTTCTAATATAAGAGTCTTTGCTAAGAGAACACAGCTTGTAGTTGTTCATGTGTTTATACAAGTTTAAATTGGAGTTGTTCATGTGTTTATACAAGTTTAAATTGGAGTTGTTCATGTGTTTATACAAGTTTAAATTGTAGTTGTTCATGTGTTTATACAAGTTTAAAGTTTACATTTTAGTTCGTGTTTATACAAGTTTATATTGTAGTTGTTCATGTGTTTGTATATTGTAGTTAATCTGTTCATACAAGTTTAAATTGTAGTTGTTCATGTGTTTATACAAGTTTAAATTGTAGTTGTTCATGTGTTTATACAAGTTTACATTGTAGTTGTTCATGTGTTCATACAAGTTTAAATTGTAGTTGTTCATGTGTTTATACAAGTTTAAAGTTTACATTTTAGTTCATGTGTTTATACAAGTTTATATTGTAGTTGTTCATGTGTTTGTATATTGTAGTTAATCTGTTCATACAAGTTTATATTGTAGTTGTTCATGTGTTTATACAAGTTTATATGGTAGTTGTTCATGTGTTTGTACCAGTTTAAATTGTAGTGGTTCATGTGTTTATACAAGTTTAAAGTTTACATTTTAGTTCATGTGTTTATACAAGTTTAAATTGTAGGTGTTCATGTGTTCATACAAGTTTAAAGTTTACATTTTAGTTCATGTGTTTATACAAGTTTAAATTGTAGTTGTTCATGTGTTTATACAAGTTTATATTGTAGTTGTTCATGTGTTTGTACAAGTTTAAATTGTAGTTGTTCATGTGTTTATACAAGTTTAAAGTTTACATTTTAGTTCATGTGTTTATACAAGTTTATATTGTAGTTGTTCATGTGTTTGTATATTGTAATCTGTTCATACAAGTTTAAATTGTAGTTGTTCATGTGTTTATACAAGTTTAAATTGTAGTTGTTCATGTGTTTATACAAGTTTAAATTGTAGTTGTTCATGTGTTTATACAAGTTTAAAGTTTACATTTTAGTTCATGTGTTTATACAAGTTTATATTGTAGTTGTTCATGTGTTTGTATATTGTAGTTAATCTGTTCATACAAGTTTAAATTGTAGTTGTTCATGTGTTTATACAAGTTTAAATTGTAGTTGTTCATGTGTTTATACAAGTTTACATTGTAGTTATTCATGTGTTCATACAAGTTTAAATTGTAGTTGTTCATGTGTTTATACAAGTTTAAAGTTTACATTTTAGTTCATGTGTTTATACAAGTTTATATTGTAGTTGTTCATGTTTGTATATTGTAGTTAATCTGATAATACAAGTTTATATTGTAGTTGTTCATGTGTTTAAACAAGTTTATATGGTAGTTGTTCATGTGTTTGTACCAGTTCAAATTGTAGTTGTTCATGTGTTTATACTAGTTTTAATTTTAGTTCATGTGTTTATACCAGTTTACATATTAGTTGTTCATTTATACAAGTTTAAATTGTAGTTGTTCATGTGTTTATACAAGTTTAAAGTTTACATTTTAGTTCATGTGTTTATACAAGTTTAAATTGTAGGTGTTCATGTGTTTATACAAGTTTAAAGTTTACATTTTAGTTCATGTGTTTATACAAGTTTAAATTGTAGTTGTTCATGTGTTTATACAAGTTTAAATTGTAGTTGTTCATGTGTTTATACAAGTTTACATTGTAGTTGTTCATGTGTTCATACAAGTTTAAATTGTAGTTGTTCATGTGTTTATACAAGTTTAAATTTTATATTTTAGTTCATGTGTTTATACAAGTTTATATTGTAGTTGTTCATGTGTTTGTATATTGTAGTTAATCTGTTAATACAAGTTTATATTGTAGTTGTTCATGTGTTTATACAAGTTTATAAGGTAGTTGTTCATGTGTTTGTACCAGTTCAAATTGTAGTTGTTCATGTGTTTATACTAGTTTTAATTTTAGTTCATGTGTTTATACCAGTTTACATATTAGTTGTTCATTTATACAAGTTTAAATTGTAGTTGTTCATGTGTTTATACAAGTTTAAATTTTATATTTTAGTTCATGTGTTTATACAAGTTTATATTGTAGTTGTTCATGTGTTTGTATATTGTAGTTAATCTGTTAATACAAGTTTATATTGTAGTTGTTCATGTGTTTATACAAGTTTATAAGGTAGTTGTTCATGTGTTTGTACCAGTTCAAATTGTAGTTGTTCATGTGTTTATACAAGTTTAAATTTTAGTTCATGTGTTTATACCAGTTTACATATTAGTTGTTCATTTATACAAGTTTAAATTGTAGTTGTTCATGTGTTTATACAAGTTTACATTGTAGTTGTTCATGTGTTCATACAAATTTAAATTGTAGTTGTTCATAAGTTTATATGGTAGTTCATGTGTTTGTACCAGTTTAAATTGTAGTTGTTCATGTGTTCATACAAGTTTACATTTTAGTTGTTCATTTATACAAGTTTATGTTTATACAAGTTTATATTGTAGTTGTTCATGTGTTTATACAAGTTTAAAGTTTACATTTTAGTTCATGTGTTTATACAAGTTTATATTGTAGTTGTTCATGTGTTTGTATATTGTAGTTAATCTGTTCATACAAGTTTAAATTGTAGTTGTTCATGTGTTTATACAAGTTTAAATTGTAGTTGTTCATGTGTTTATACAAGTTTAAAGTTTACATTTTAGTTCATGTGTTTATACAAGTTTATATTGTAGTTGTTCATGTGTTTGTATATTGTAGTTAATCTGTTCATACAAGTTTAAATTGTAGTTGTTCATGTGTTTATACAAGTTTAAATTGTAGTTGTTCATGTGTTTATACAAGTTTACATTATAGTTCATGTGTTCATACAAGTTTAAATTGTAGTTGTTCATGTGTTTATACAAGTTTAAAGTTTACATTTTAGTTCATGTGTTTATACAAGTTTATATTGTAGTTGTTCATGTGTTTGTATATTGTAGTTAATCTGATAATACAAGTTTATATTGTAGTTGTTCATGTGTTTATACAAGTTTATATGGTAGTTGTTCATGTGTTTGTACCAGTTTAAATTGTAGTTGTTCATGTGTTTATACAAGTTTAAAGTTTACATTTTAGTTCATGTGTTTATACAAGTTTAAATTGTAGGTGTTCATGTGTTTATACAAGTTTAAAGTTTACATTTTAGTTCATGTGTTTATACAAGTTTAAATTGTAGTTGTTCATGTGTTTGTACAAGTTTAAATTGTAGTTGTTCATGTGTTTATACAAGTTTACATTGTAGTTGTTCATGTGTTCATACAAGTTTAAATTGTAGTTGTTCATGTGTTTATACAAGTTTAAATGTTATATTTTAGTTCATGTGTTTATACAAGTTTATATTGTAGTTGTTCATGTGTTTGTATATTGTAGTTAATCTGTTAATACAAGTTTATATTGTAGTTGTTCATGTGTTTATACAAGTTTTTTTAAGGTAGTTGTTCATGTGTTTGTACCAGTTCAAATTGTAGTTGTTCATGTGTTTATACTAGTTTTAATTTTAGTTCATGTGTTTATACCAGTTTACATATTAGTTGTTCATTTATACAAGTTTAAATTGTAGTTGTTCATGTGTTTATACAAGTTTAAATTTTATATTTTAGTTCATGTGTTTATACAAGTTTATATTGTAGTTGTTCATGTGTTTGTATATTGTAGTTAATCTGTTAATACAAGTTTATATTGTAGTTGTTCATGTGTTTATACAAGTTTATAAGGTAGTTGTTCATGTGTTTGTACCAGTTCAAAGTGTAGTTGTTCATGTGTTTATACAAGTTTAAATTTTAGTTCATGTGTTTATACCAGTTTACATATTAGTTGTTCATTTATACAAGTTTAAATTGTAGTTGTTCATGTGTTTATACAAGTTTACATTGTAGTTGTTCATGTGTTCATACAAATTTAAATTGTAGTTGTTCATAAGTTTATATGGTAGTTCATGTGTTTGTACCAGTTTAAATTGTAGTTGTTCATGTGTTCATACAAGTTTACATTTTAGTTGTTCATTTATACAAGTTTAAATTGTAGTTGTTAATATGTTTATACAAGTTTATATTGTAGTTGTTCATGTGTTTGTACATGTTTATATTGTAGTTGTTCATGTGTTTGTACATGTTTACATTGTAGTTCATGTGTTTTTACAAGTTTATATTGTAGTTGTTCATGTGTTTATACAAGTTTACATTTTAGTTGTTCATGTATTTATACAAGTTTACATTTTAGTTCATGTGTTTATACAAGTTTATATTGTAGTTGTTCATGTGTTTGTATATTGTAGTTAATCCGTTCATACAAGTTTATATTGTAGTTGTTCATATGTTTGTACCAGTTTAAATTGTAGTTGTTCATGTGTTCATACAAGTTTAAATTTTAGTTGTTCATATGTTTGTACCAGTTTAAATTGTAGTTGTTCATGTGTTCATACAAGTTTACATTTTAGTTGTTCATATGTTTGTACCAGTTTAAATTGTAGTTGTTCATGTGTTCATACAAGTTTACATTTTAGTTGTTCATGTGTTTATACAAGTTTACATTGTAGTTGTTCATTTATACAAGTTTAAACTGTAGTTGTTCATGTGTTGATACAAGTTTATATTGTAGTTGTTAATGTTTATACAAGTTTGTATTGTAGTTGTTCATGTGTTTATACACATTTATATTGTAGTTGTTCATGTGTTAATCCAAGTTTACATTTTAGTTGTAATTTGTTTTTCGAAGTTTACATTATAGTTCATGTGTTTGTACAAGTTTATATTGTAGTTCTTCATGTGTTTGTATCTGGTAGTTGTTAATCTGTTCATACAGTTTTATATTGTAGTTGTTCATGTGTTTATACAAATTTACATTTTAGTTGTAATATATTTATACAAGTTTACATTTTAGTTCATGTGTTTATGTAGTAGTAGTTCATGTGTTTATACAAGTTCATATTGTAGTTGTTTGTGTTTATACAAGTTTACATTTTAGTTGTTCAACCTCCTCCTGCTCTCTCAGGGAGAGCATGTCCCAAATTCTAAGCTGCTGTTCTGAGGCATGTCAAAAAAAATAATGCACTTTGTGACTTTAATAATAAATATGGCAGTGCCTTGTTGGCATTTTTTTCCTTAACTGGAGTTGATTTTTTTTGGAAAACCTCGTTACATTGTTTAATGCATCCAGCGGGGCATCGCAACAAAATTAGGCATACTAATGTGTTCATTCCACGACTGTATATATCGGTATCGGTTGATATCGGAATTGGTACAATATCGGATATTGGTGAAAAAAAGCTATTATCGGACATCTCTAAAAAAGTAGCGGCTTTCCAGAATGTACGGTAGATTCTGGTCGCGAGTGAGCCACTAATCAAAGAGATAGGTGGAGTCTTGTTGAAAGTGGAACTAATCAGCCTTAACAAAGCGTGTCGCCAATGATAATGCACTTTGGAGTGGAGTAGCCTGGTGTTGCACAGAGCAGTAATCATGTCAGTGTGTTGACTGTATCGGGATATCAGTGTTACAAAACAGGTGCTGACCTTTAAAGGTCCTCGGGACGCCCTCCTGTCTGCAGGCGATGTAGAGACAAGCTGATGCGATGGCGTCATTTGCTCGCCCTTTCAGGCTCTTCTGTTCATAAACTTGCTTGAAAAGGTTATTGGTTCTATCCTGCGAGGCAAAAAGACACGGAGAACACAAAGTGAGATGGTCAAGCGTCCCCCGTCGGCGCTGCGGGCGGTGGACACGTACGATGATGTTCCTGGGCAGGTTGATGCGGTCGGCCATGGTGGTGATTTCCTTGAAGGCGTTCAGCATGGCCCGGTCGGAGCTGCTCATGGTGCGACGGTTCTGGTACTTGGAGTTGCCAAACTCATCGAAGCTCGCAGCACCCGTGCCCTGTGGCGGACGTCACTTCTGATTAGGGGGAAGGCCAGGAGAGATGTGGACTCACCTTGCTGATCATGGTGGTGAGGTCTCCTCCATTCAGCAGCGTGTTCTGAGCGTCTCCCACTCTGGACGGGTCTTTGAGGGCTTTCTCGTTGGAGAACGTCCTCCACTCTGAGCCCACGTCAATCACTCGGTCACCTGGACAGGTAACAGGAGACCAGTCATGACCACCACATAACCTCCCAAGACACATATCCAACATTTGTAGAAAGGTTTTACAGACATGAGCTTGGATGGAAAAGAAGATTTCCCGTAGATGTGAACACAAAAGCTACTCATCATTTATGGGCCGAAGCCCTCTTCCAGGCCAAGACGCCGAGAAGTGAAAGTTCAAATAATATGATTGCTAGTTAGACAGAGATGTCTTCTTTCACACCTCCCTCACACAAACGGTACTTCCTGTCCCTCCTGTTACCATGAATTGATTAACGTGGACCGTGACTTAAACAAGTGTAAAAACTTATTGGGGTGTTACCATTTAGTGGTCAATTGTACGGAATATGTACTGAACTGTGCAATTTAATAAAAGTCCCCATCAATCAATTGATCCGTTTAGCACTCGGCTTCTAAAACTTATTGCTCATCCTCTTTGTGTTCGGGCTCAAAAATATAAGGTTCTGGATCATAAGTAATCGTTGTTGGCTCTCGCAAAGTCTGCTTGATTGGCATTGTTTACCATGAATTGATTAACGTGGACCCCGACTTAAACAAGTTGAAAAATTATTCGGGTGTTACCATTTAGTGGTCAATTGTACGGAATATGTACTGTACTGTGCAATCTACTAATAAAAGTCCCCATCAATCAATCCATCCGTTTAGCACTCTGCTTCTAAAACTTATTGCTCATCCTCTTTGTGTTCAGGCTCAAAAATATAAGATTCTGGATCATAAGTAATCGTTGTTGGTTCTCCCAAAGTTTGCTTGATTAGCACTGTTTACCATGAATTGATTAACGTGGACCCCGACTTAAACAAGTTGAAAAACTTATTCAGGCGTTACCATTTAGTGGTCAATTGTACGGAATATGTACTGTTCTGTACAATCTACTAATACAAGTTTCAATCAATCAATCCATGATTTGGACATCAAAGAAACACGTCTCTTCTTTTTGAGAGACCAATCGACTACTGAGAGCAGGAGACATTTTCATACTTGCCAAACCTTCCCGAATTTTCCGGGAGACTCACGAATTTCAGTGCCTCTCCCGAAAATCTCCCGGGACAACCATTCTCACGAATTTCTCCCGATACAAGTTATATTGTAGTTGTTCATGTGTTTATACAAGTTTACATTGTAGTTGTTCGTGTATTTATACAAGTTTACATTTTAGTTGTAAATATGTTTTTACAAGTTTACAATTTAGTTAATGTGTTTATACAAGTTTACATTGTAGTTGTTCATCTGTTTATACAAGTTCATATTGTAGTTCATGAGTTTATACAAGTTCATATTGTAGTTGTTCATGTGTATATACAAGTTTATATTGTATTTGTTAGCCGGACAACACTGTCCGGCTGCCCTCACGTCCGCTTTTCCTCCATATAAACAGCGTGCCGGCCCAGTCACGTTATTACATCTAGGGCTTTTGGAGAGTGCACAACTGCACACACAACAAGAAGGAGACGAATCAGAAGAACGAAGAAGAGACAGTCATGGCGACGACGAGTAAGAAGAAAACGTAAGCTTGAAAAGGAGACTATTATATATGTCTCCGTTATCCGTAGGTTTATTTATAACCCATAAAGTAGGCAGGCACGGAGCTATTTCTCAGCGTGTGTTTATTCCAGCCGGCACGTTAATATACTGACACACAACATCCGGATTCCCATCATGCACTGCTTCAAAACTACAGCAAGTAGTAATGTCCAAAAACATAAGAGACAAAGCAGAAGAATGAAGAAGAGACATGGCGATGACGAGAAAGAAGAAGTACGCTTGCAAGTTCCAAGATGATTGGAAAAAAAGAATTTCAGTTCATCCAGGACAGTTTGAAGGGGAAGGGATAGGCTGCCTGCATATTTTGTAGATCAGACTTCTCCATTGAACACGAATATACTCATTCATGAACGGATAGAGAAGCACAAGGCGGCGGCAATGCAGCACCGCTCACAGCCCAGTATTATGGGCCACCTTGCTAAATGGAGACCTGAGGGTGTAACATGCCGAGGCAAAGATGGCTATGCTGATGGCCGCAAGCAACATCCCCTTCTCATTTGCGGATATTTTCAACAAATCCGTGAAGGATATGGTCCCGGATTCAGAGATTGCTCGCCAGTACTCAAATGGCAGACCAAAGGCTACTCAAATAGTGAAAGGTAAGTGTAAGCAAGTACAGTACAGTTAGTAGAACAACTGTGTTTTCATCTTCTTCCGCTTATCCGCGGTTGGGTCGCGGGGGCAGCAGCCTAAGCAGGGAAGACCAGACTTTCCTCTCCCCAGCCACTTTGTCCAGCTCTTCCCAGGGGATCCCAGGCCAGCCGAGAGACATAGTCTTCCCAACGTGTCCTGGGTCTTCCCCGTGGCTTCCTACCGGTTGGACGTGCCCTAAACACCTCCCTAGGGAGGCGTTTGGGTGGCATCCTGACCAGATGATCAGACCTCATCTGGCTCCTCTCGATGTGGAGGAGCAGCGGCTTTACTTTGAGTTCCACCCGGATGGCAGAGCTTCTCACCCTAGGGGAGAGCCCCGTCACCCGGCGGAGGAAACTCATTTCGGCCTCTTTTACCCGTGATCTTGTACTTTCAGTCATGACCATAGGTGAGGATGGGAATGTAGTTCGACCGGTAAATTGAGAGCTTTGCCTTCCGGCTCAGCTCCTTCTTCACCACAACGGATCGATACAGCATCCGCATTACTGAAGACGTCGCACCGATCTGCCTGTCTATCTCACAATCCACTCTTCCCTCACTCGTGAACAGGACTCCGAGGTATTTGAACTCCTCTACTTGGGGCAGGGTCTCCTCCCCAACTGTATACTGTACTATGTATATGAGAAATTCCAGCTATAAATATACTCAAACCCCCCCAATCTCCCTAATTCGGGGGTCTCAAGGTTGGCAAGTATGGACATGTTGCAAAATATACTCACTCACCTACTACAAGGCCACATTCAGGGCAGATCATGTCCCCTGCACGGTAGTCCTCCACCAGGATGGCATCGGGATGGTTGGGACACTGAACTCTGGGCAGAGTCAACCCATCTCCACTGCAAAAACAAAAGGTACCAAGTGAGGTAAACGTGCTTGGATGAGCTACTCATCCTTTTTTAGAAAAAACTCCATCAAAATAGTAAACCATAATTATGCTTTGTAATTCGGGAGAGATTACAAATATAATGTTGACATCTTGGTGAGCTGCAAGGTTCACAGTCAGGATATCTGTGTTTGAATCTCCGTGGGATCATGCTTAATTTATCACAGCATTTGGGAAGCCTCTAGTTGATTTTTATTATGTAAATGTTATATTTGTATCAACATGTGATAGCAGGAACCCTGCCATTAAAATCTAGGCTGCTAATGTAACTATAGCTGAAAAAATAGTACAATAGCAATAGGAGAGACTATTCATCCTTGAACACCATGGAGTTCATGTAGGCTTTATGATGCAGTTACATTATTATATCAACTATCACAGACAGAAACTCTTCATTTAACATCATGTCCTTTTTGCTGCTTCAACACAGAAAAAGGTCAAATGGATTGTAGCTGAGATAGGCACCAGCGCCCCCCCGCGACCCCAAAGGGAATAAGCAGTAGAAAATGGATGGATGGATGGAAATAACAGACGGACAGGGCTTTGCTGCCGTAACACACACACACACACACACACACACACACACACACACTGCTGATTGGCTCTTATCGCTCTGAATACGCACTGCTGATTGGCTGTTACCACCTTCTGGCAGAATGTCTGCATGATGGACATACTTGTATATATTCGAGTTATACCCGCGAACAGCGATCTAAAAAATGTGTGAATATTAAGAGGCCAATGATGCTCTTGAAAGGAGACAAATTGCACAGGGCGGCGGTGCGAAAGAGGTTGGCGCCAGCCAGCTCAGCTGTGTTGTGTTGTGCTAACTTTTGGCTCTGGCAGTTGACTATTTGCCAATTGAAGCCAATCCTTGTCCCAAAGGATCTGACTTGCCGACGTCTCTTACAAGCCTTGTTCTAACATACCTGAGGCCTTTCACCTTGGACACCTGCTGTGGATTTGGCTATACTCTGTAAGGAAATGCTGATTGCTCTGAGACGGCAAGGGAAGGTCTATAGAGGCATAACAAATATATAAGTTAATTCTAATTCCAGGTAAAGATTAGTTTTTAAATATATGTACAACTTTTTTTATTTTAAAGAAAATAGAGGAACCATCCATGATTATGCCAATTATATAGTGATGTCACGTTGACTGTGCCCACAGCCACGCCCCCACCACTGCAACTATATTGGCAAGCTGGGGGAACTTCAAGTATGCCCAATTTGCTTTTCCCAACTGGTAAAACACTGCACTTCCAAATGTTCAATATTTATTCAAGTGCACTTTTCGCTAACAGAGTCAACTTTATTTTTATCGTTTGTTATTATTTACTTAGAAAGGTTAACATTTTTAATTATCCTATTAGAATGGCAAACAATACTAATGAGAAATCGTGTTTAGTTTGTGTTTTAAAGGAATACTTGCATTATTATTATTATCATAATTACATAATATAATTTAGTGCTTATAATACATAATCCTTATGAGGGACAAGAACACATGTTTTATTCATTGAAACTCGTAGATCAGGGGCGCTCACACTTTTTCTGCAGGCGAGCTACTTTTCAATTGACCAAGTCGAGGAGATCTACCTCATTCCTATTTATAATTTATATTTATTTATTTATGAAAGAGACATTTTTGTTAACAGGTTAATGATGTTTAACAATAATACAAGCATGTTTAACAAACATAGATTCCTTTCTTTCATGAAGACAAGAATATAAGTTGGTGTATTTGATTCTGATGACTTGCATTGATTGGAATTAGACAGTGGTGCTGATAACGTCCGCATTTTCAAATGGAGGAAAAAAAAAGTCCTCCTTTCTGTCCAATACCACATGAAAGTGGTTGGATTTGGCATCTCATTTGTCCAACTTGCATACTCGTTTTCAAACACTTTGTTATGAGAGTAGCATATGTGTGTGGCCTTTTAATGTCTGGCAGCAGGTGAGTGACGTCAGTGAGAGTGCGGGTGGGCAAGCAAGTGAGATAGCGGTCGCTGAGGGCGGGGGAGAAATACATTGGCATCAAACTCCGTAGTTTGCTAGCTTGTGCACGCTAGCTTTCTGAGACTCTTATTTTGTTAGCACAGGCAGGATGAAACAGGTCTTTTATGGTGAAGACAGGAACTGTTCGTTCGGTCTTTAGAGTTTTGACAGTAGGTACGGAGTCTCTAGAAATAAAATGTGTTTCTCTGCGTCCGCCCTGTTAGTGATTTTTTTCTTAAATATGAGCTTGCAGCAGCCAGCGTCATCTCACGCGATCCTCGGGTGCCTAGAATGTCAAACAACTGACGAAAGTGAAGTCTTGGTATGATTGATGATTTCTCATTTTTATGTCTATTTTTTAATGCCTGGCTTGAGATCGACTGACACACCCTCCGAGATCGACCAGTCGATCGCGATCGACGTAATGGGCACCCCTGTCGTAGATAAACGTAAATAAAAGTTTGCTTATAATGGCGTGAATAAGAAACATAAATCCAAACATAAAACCCGATAAATAATCATCCTAAAGTATTAGCGATATCGTTTTATTAAGCACTAACTTTACGGACCTACATTTGTTATCCACCGGGGCTAATTGCTGCATATAGTGAGTGTACCAATATGGCGGACTCAGACAGAGTAACACAAATGTGATTTTTTTTTCCTATTCAAACTATAAATATTTTTTTACAACTACTTGAGTGAAAATGGATGTTGTGTTTTCTCAATGTGTAGAAAATAGTGTAACTTCAAAATAAATAAGTGCTACAAGCGTGTCGTTATTATCTACACTATTGTTGTTTATGTTTCACTCCTATTGCAGCAACATTAGATGACCGCGAGCAGTGTACTTCATCCCGGATCGTATCGTGAGGTCGATGGTGTACCCCACCTCACACCCAAAGTCCGCTGGAATATACTAAGATTGCTCATTGAGGACACGTAGTATTGAAAACCGATAGATGACATCACCACAGGCTACTTTCCTTTCTGCTGTTTGCTGGATGGATCTATAACGTGACCTTTTATAGTGTTAAGGTTGCTTTAGTCCACAAATCAGTTTCAAGAATTACACTTGCCGTATTTTTTTAACTATAAGTCACAGTTTTTTTCATAGGGGCTGCGACTTATACTTCGGAGCGACTTATGTGTGAAATTATTAACACAACTGTAAAACATCAATATTATTTTGCTCATTCACGTAAGAGACTAGACGTATAAGATATCATGGGATTTAGTGATTAGGAGTGACAGATTGTTTGGTAAACATATAGCATGTTCTATATGTTATAGTTATTTGAATGACTCTTACCATGATACGTTACGTTAACATACCAGGCACCTTCTCAGTTGGTTATTTATGCCTCATATTATTTCTGGCTGGAAAAAAATGTCCGCTACAACCGGTGACGTCAAACGCACGCATCATCATACCGCGACGTTTTCAACAAGACACTTCGCGGGAAATTTTAAATTGCAATTCAGTAAACTAAAAAGGCCGTATTGGCATGTGTTGCAATGTTAATATTTCATCATTGATATATAAACTATCAGACTGCATGGTCGGTAGTAGTGGGTTTCAGTAGGCCTTTAAAATGAGCATATATTAAAGGCCATCTGAAATTAGATTTTCCTATTTAAACGGGGATAGCAGGTCAATTCTATGTGTCATACTTGATCATTTCGCGATATTGCCATATTTTTGCTGAAAGGATTTAGTAGAGAACATCGACGATAAAGTTTGCAACTTTTGGTCGCTAATAAAAAAGCCTTGCCTGTACCGGAAGTCGCAGACGATGACGTCACAAGGGTGAGGGCTCTTCACGTCCTCACATTGTTTATAATGGGAGCTTCCAGCAGCAAGAGCTATTCGGACCGAGAAAATGACAATTTCCCCATTAATTAATGAGGATGAAAGATTTGTGGATGATGATATTAATAGCGAAGGACTAGAATTTTTTATTTTTTTTTAAATACAGTTTTAAAAAAAAGGCGATTGCATTGGGACGGATTCAGATGTTTTAGACACATTTACTAGGATAATTCTGGGAAATCCCTTATCTTTCTATTGTGTTGCTAGTGTTTTTGTGAGATTAAATAATACCTGATAGTTGGAGGGGTGTGTCCACGCCAGTCTCTGAGGGAAATCGACGCCAGCGGCATGGACGGCGCAAGCTCAGCTGATCTCCGGTAAGAGGCGACTTTTTACCGCAATTTTCTCACTGAAACCTTCCGGTTGACAAGTGGTCGGGAACCATGTTCGCTTGACCGCTCTGATCCATAGTAAAGCTTCACCTCCGGGAATTTTAAACAAGGAAACACCGTGTTTGTGTGGCTAAAGGCTAAATCTTCCCACCTCCATCTTTCTACTTTGACATCTCCATTATTAATTGAACACATGTCAAAAGATTCAGCTACACAGATGTCCAGAATACTGTTTAATTGCGCAATGAAAAGAGACGACTTTTAGCCGCAAATGGTGCTACGCTAATATGTCCTGACAGTCCGTGACGTCATGCGCACGCGTCATCATTCCGTGACGTTTTCAACAAGAAACTCACGGGAAATTTAAAATTGCAATTTAGTAAACTAAAAAGGCCGTATTGGCATGTGTTGCAATGTTAATATTTCATCATTGATATATAAACTATCAAGACTGCGTGGTCGGCAGTAGTGGGTTTCAGTAGGCCTTTAATGCAGTATGAGCAAGAATGTTTTAATGTAGAGATAAAATAGTCATACTGCTGTGATTATATGATTCAAGTGTTCATTCAAGGCCAATGCAAAATATCGAGATATACATTGTGTATCGCGATATGGCCTGAAAATATCCAGATATTAGAAAAAGGCCATATGTTCCAGCCCTGATGTGAAGTTAAAACTAAAAAATAATATTAAAACAGAACAATTACTAGGTTTAAAAGCATACCAAACGTCGGACCCATTTAGTTCGTAAGAAACAACGGTAGTTCACAACAAAAAAGAACTTGCCAACCTTGAGAACTCAGATTTCGGGAGGTGGGGTGTGGGGAGGGCGTTGTCGGGGGTGGGGCGAAGGCGTGGTTGGGGCGTGGTTAAGAGGGGAGTATAATTTACCAACTCGAGTATTTCATATATTTTTCATATATATATATATATATATATATATATGTATATATATATATATATATATATATATATGTATGTATGAAATACCTGACTTTCAGTGAATTATAGCTATATATTTTATTATATATATAAATAAAAGAAATAGTTGAATTTCAGGCGGCACCTATCAAATACACAGTAATAAAAACACAGTCGTTCTACTAACTGTACTGTGCTTGCTGGTTACTAAAATAAAAACAACACTTGCCTTTCACTATTTGAGTAACCTTTGTTCTTCCATTTGCATACTGGCAAGAGTCACTTTCCGTCAGGTGCGCAACACCACGTAAATCGTTGGCCAATCAAAAAGCAACCCCATAACGCTATAGCCAACATTCACCAGAGGATGGCGACAGAAAACATAGAATCACTCTATTACAGACGGCGTCGCCATGGCTGTAACTTCCTCGTTCTTCTGCTTCGTCTCCTTGTTTGTGCAGTTTTTTATTCAAATCTGTAGATGTTGTAACGTCGTTGGGCAGGCAAGCTGTTTATATAGTGCAAGAGTCGGCAACCTTTACCACTCAAAGAGCCATTTTGACCCGTTTCACAAAATAAAGAAGACGATGGGAGCCGTAACCGTTCTCGCGAATATCTGCTTGCGGTCACCCAGATAACAATAATAAGGTCGTGCTATGAAGCCATTGCCTTAGACGCCTTCTACAACATGTACAAACTGCTTGACAGTCCAGCAACGTGTTGTATGTGGCTTCCGCAGATACACGTACACGACTGCAAGGCATACTGGGTGATACAGGTTACACTGAAGGTTTTGATATAAACTACTTCAACACGCTTACTAATATGCACCACATTGTGAACCCACACCAAACAAGAATGACAAACACATTTCGGGAGAACACCCTCACAGTAACACAACATAAACGCAACACAACAAATACCCAGTATCATTTCAATCAATCAATCAATGTTTACTTATATAGCCCTAAATCACTAGTGTCTCAAAGGGCTGCATCCATGACTCTTCCTGACTATATTATACATCCTGCTAGCACCAAACCCCCCCCTCCCTTCCGTGCGTCGGTTGAGGGGGCCGAGTTGGGGGTGCAGTGGTGTAAAATATAGTCAGGAAGGAAGAGTCATGAATGCAAAGGATTCAGGGTATTTGTTGTGTTGCGTTTATGTTGTGTTACTGTGAGGATGTTCTCCCGAAATTCTTGTTTGGTGTGGGCTCATAGGTGTTTATATCACAACCTTCAGTGTAACCTGTATCACCCAGTATGCCTTGCAATCTCGTACATGTGACGATAGAAGCAGCAAAGTGCATGCGTCCGGTTGGCACGCAGATAGCATTGCGTGAAAGGCCGGCGCGATGACATGTTGTAGAGGACGTTAAAAGTAAAGCCATCACGGCACGCCCTCAATGTTGTAGTCCAAGTGAAAATCGGAGAACGTCCGGGAGAGGCACCGAAATCCGGAATCCTCCCGTAACAGTCTGGGGGGTCGGCGATTATGCAGCTGAGCCGCATCAGAGTTGCCAAAGAGCCGCGGGTTGCCAACCCCTGATGGAAAGCGGGAGTGAAAACAGGCTGTCCCCATTCAGGTCCGCTGAATTTCGGGAGAAAATTTCTTCGGGGGAGGCGCTGAATTTCGGGAGTCTCCCGGAAAATCCGGTAGGGTTGGCAAGTACGGGTTACGCCTTAATAGAAACAGGACATTTTTGGAGCGTGATGACGCTGCGCAATACCTGCCAACGCAAACCTCCCCTGGGGCTCGCTAAACTGTTCGCTGGCCGAAAGCGTGTTTACAAAACACAAACATGTTAAACATCCGTGACAAGCGACGTTTGAATGTTTTTAATGAGATATGAAGAGCCGACATTAAAGAAGACGAGCAACAGGGGAGCTAAATATGCTAACCACAAGATGCTACTTCTGCCGCGGAGAGAGGCGCAAGGTACTAATAACACTTCTCTTGTCTGCTGAGTCGACTTCGAGCACTTAAACGCTTTAATGTGTCACAAAGAAAGAAACTATTGGCGTTAATGTATGTACGACAAATAAAGAATCCCCTACTCACCGGCTCGTCGACGCCATTGCACAACCGACACTGACTGTCAGAGGAACAAACGACTGCGATGCGAGGAACCCTTATTTATAGATTTAGGGTCACGTGGTCAGTCCAGTAGGGCAAGACAGGCAGCCCAAAAGAGTCTGCATACGCTTTCTGCGTATGGGTAAATAACACTTAGTACTTATGTTATATCACACTGAAGAGAATGTTTCAAATATGTGGACAAGACGCTACTACTGTTCTGAAATTGATCATCACGCCCAATGTATAATTAATGACGTGTGCCATTGTCTAAAGTTGTCATTCTTAGTATGGTACAAGACATGCTACCTTACAGCAGTGGTCCCCAAACTTTTTGTAGCTGCTGACCGGTCAACGCATGATAATTTGTCCCGCGGCCCAGGGGGGAGGAGTCATTTTTTTTTTCTTTTGTCATGAAAAAGGGAGGTTTTTGTCATGAAAATGGGAGGTTTTTTTGGGTTGGTGGACTAATTGTAAGTGTATCTTGTGTTTTTTATGTTGATTTAATTTAAAAAAATAAAATAAAAAAAAAGATAAACAATTCTTCTGCGGCGCGGTACCTATCGGTTAGGGACCACTGCCTTACAGTATTAATGTATAAAATAATATGCTGATTTTAAGTTGCAAATTATTCCACATAAATGTCTCCATTTTTTTTGTAGTCAAACAGAATATTATTACCTACAGCTAGATTAATCACTCGAAAGTTACTGCATTTTGGGGGAATTATTGCCGATCATTCACAATCGTTAAGACGGACAAAAACACCTTTTTTATATATGTGTATATGTATATATATATACTCTCTCTATATATATATATATTATATATATATATATGTATATATAAATGTGTGTGTATATATATATATATATGTATATAGAGAGAGAGAAAAAAATATATATGTATAAATGTGTATATATATATAGAGAGAGAGAGAAAGAAATATATATATATATATATATATATAGAGAGAGAGAGAGAGAGAGAGAGAGTATAGAGTATATAAATATACTCTCTATATATACATATATAGAGAGTATAGAGAGTATATACTCTCTATATATACATGTATATAAAAAAATATATATATGTATATAAATATATATATATATATATACATATATATAGAGAGAGAGTATAGAGAGTATATAAATATACTCTCTATATATACACATATATAGAGAGTATTGAGAGTATATATGTATATATACTCTCTATATATATGTATATAAATACATATATATATACTCTATATATGTATACAAATGTGTATATATATACATATATGTATGTATATATATATATATATATATACACATATATGAGAGAGAGAGAGAGAGAGAGAGAGAGAGAGAGTATATATACATATACACATATATACACACATAAAAAAGTGTTTTTGTCTCTCATGATTGTGAATGATCGGCAATATTCCCCCCAAAATGCAGTTCCCCTTAAGTAATTAATTTAGCTGTAGGTAATAATATTCTGTTTGACTACGAAAAAAATGGGGACATTTATGTGGAATAATTTGCATGAGTATATATAATATATATATACTCTATATATATTACAAAAATGTTCGTTTCAGACATCTCAGGATACCGTTTGCGTGGGCACAAAAGGCTGAAACGACACATTTTTTTAACGTTTTCACTTTTAAAAAAGGTTCAAAATACTTTACTATTTAATGGGGAACTGCACTCTTTAAAATTTTGCCTATCATTCACAGTGATTATGAAAGATAAGACGACCGATGGATTTTTTTTAATGCATTCTAAATATGAAATAAAGGTAGATAAATGTCTGCTTACTAAAAAAAAGCACCAAATATACTCCATTTACATTTGGTGACTCGAATATTAACAAGTATTCGTGATATTGTTATTATTTTTATAATAACAAAACAGCGTTTGCTACCGCGGACAAGACTATTTATAGCGGCGACGTGATCACTTCCTGCGTGCCTAAGTTTACATCATCGAGTAGTCTGCTGCTTTTTGCTCCCTGGAACTTTATTGTAGCACAAAAATCCTGCCTCTCACCTGGAAAGTAGATGGCTGGGAATATAATCCAACAAATTGGGACACTTTGACAGCCGTTTTGGAGCTGAAACTGGCGAGGACGACACAAAAAATTGCTTGGCTTGGCAATTGCGCATTTTTAGCAGACTTTTGATTGCCTTTCTTTCTTAATTAATGTTCAAAAAAAGCAAACAAAAATATCATGTCTTTCATAATGACTGTGAACGACAGGCACAATTGGGTGGGAGGCTACTGCTTGACTGTTGCGCTGTCCTTATCACCCCCTTGTGGTGAAAAAACATGACAGTAATAAACTCCCTGAAAATTGATTGATTGAGATTTTATTAGTACAATGCACAGTACAGTACATATTCCATAGAAATGACCACTACACGGTAACACGAGAATAAGTTTTTCAACTTGTTCTAATCAGGGTCCATGTTAATCAATTCATGGTAAAGAACCAGCCGTCCAACGTGGGGCTCGAACCCACGGCCCTGAGATTAAGAGTCTAATGCTCTACCGACTGAGCTCGCTGGGCACATGTAGCACCTTTCCCAAACATTTGATGGTGGGTCAGGGTGTTGGGTGGGACGCAACTGCTTGACTATTGCGCTGTCCTTATCACCCCCTTGTGGTGAAAAACTATAAAAGTAATAACTTCCTTAAACTTTGATTGATTGATTGAGATTTTATTAGTAGATTGCACGGTACAGTACATATTCCATACATTTAAAGACTAAATGGTAACAACCGAATAAGTTTTTTAACTTGTTTCAAGTGTGGTCTATGTTAATCAATTCATGATAAAAGTGCAACCGCCCACCATGGGGCTCGAACCCATGACCCTGAGATTAAGAGTCTCATGCTCTACCGACTGAGCTAGCCGGGCACGTTCACCAACTTCCCTGACATTTTTGATGGTGAGTCAAGTTCTTGGGTGTAATGCTACTGCTTGACTATTGCAGCACCTTTATCACCCCCTTGTGGTGAAAAAACATAATGATAAAAAATTCCTTAAACATTGATTGAGACTTTTATTAGTAGATTGCACAGTACAGGACATATTATGAACAATTTTGATCACAAAATGGTAACACCAAAATACGTTTTTCAAATTGTTTAAGTCAGGGTCCATGTTTTGTTAATTCATGATAATAGTGAAACTGCCCAACGTGGGGCTCGAACCCACGACCCTGAGATTAAGAGTCTCATGCTCTACTGACTGAGCTAGCCGGGCACATTGACAGAATTGCCTGACAAAAATATCATGTGTTTCATAATGACTGTGAACGACAGGCACAATTCCCCCAAAAGTGCAGTTTGCCTTCGTCAGAATAATTGTATCTAAGTTATCACAAAACTTTGTGTTGCCATGAGTTCCCGGCGAGCAGACAAAAGCTGTCTTTGATCCGACCAAGCAAAAGGCTTGTAAAACTCCACTGTGTAGGATGGGAAGCAACATGAATGTGTTCTGTTTCTCTCATGTATTGTAATGAACAGAGATTGTCTTGACCTAAGAACTACAAAGCGAAGAGGAGCCAGGACCTGACTTCCCTCCAGAGACTTCTCCTTTAAACTCTTTTAGGACCTTTTCTTCGAACTGTGTGTGGCCAAAGGCAGCACATGTTTACGACCCCCGTCCCTTAGAAACAGCTGTTGCCATGTAATCAGGGAAAGTCCAAATAAAAGAGGAGTCGTACAAACTTTTTGCCAGAGCGGGATGGAGACTGTACAAGAGTACAGCCCAGACTCGCTCTCCTCAATTGAGCCAAATTTAATTCAGTCTCTGTTTTATTCCTTGCTTCTTGTCTTGTTTAATAGATGTCATCAGTGTTTCAAGCCTATAAATGACATCACACGGCTCAAAAGCACTTAAATTTGTAAATAAAGACGATGCTACTATTGCTCTTGACTTGATGATCACAGAAAACGTATAATTAATGACGCAGGTTTAAAGGTTTACTATTTAATGGGGAACTGCACTCTTTAAAATTTTGCCTATCATTCACAGTGATATGAAAGATTCCATCTTTAGCAATAGCACCGCAATGTCGCAGCCCGTCCGGGCGCCGCCATCTTGGAATATCAAGACACCGAACTCTATTTAATAATACAACTCTAACATTTGACAACCAAAGGTGGCGACTTGTCCAGGGTGTACCCTGCCTTCCGCCCGATTGTAGCTGAGATAGGCGCCAGCGTCCCCCGCAACCCCGAAAGGGAATAAGCGGTAGAAAATGGATGGATGGACAATTAAACAAGGCGATACGGTAAAGAATCTGGGTGTTATCTTCGACCCAACTCTCTCCTTTGAGTCACACATTAAAAGCGTTACTAAAACGGCCTTCTTTCATCTCCGTAATATCGCTAAAATTCGCTCCATTCTGTCCACTAAAGACGCTGAGATCGTTATCCATGCGTTTGTTACGTCTCGCCTCGACTACTGTAACGTATTATTTTCAGGTCTCCCCATGTCTAGCATTAAAAGATTACAGTTGGTACAAAATGCGGCTGCTAGACTTTTGACAAGAACAAGAAAGTTTGATCATATTACGCCTGTACTGGCTCACCTGCACTGGCTTCCTGTGCACTTAAGATGTGACTTTAAGGTTTTACTACTTACGTATAAAATACTACACGGTCTAGCTCCATCCTATCTTGCCGATTGTATTGTACCATATGTCCCGGCAAGAAATCTGCGTTCAAAGGACTCCGGCTTATTAGTGATTCCCAAAGCCCAAAAAAAGTCTGCGGGCTATAGAGCTTTTTCATTTCGGGCTCCAGTACTCTGGAATGCCCTCCCGGTAACAGTTCGAGATGCCACCTCAGTAGAAGCATTTAAGTCTCACCTTAAAACTCATTTGTATACTCTAGCCTTTAAATAGACTCCCTTTTTAGACCATTTGATCTGCCGTTTCTTTTCTTTTTCTTCTATGTCCCACTCTCCTTTGTGGAGGGGGTCCGGTCCGATCCGATGGCCATGTACTGCTTGCCTGTATATCGGCTGGGGACATCTCTGCGCTGCTGATCCGCCTCCGCTTGGGATGGTTTCCTGCTGGCTCCGCTGTGAACGGGACTCTCGCTGCTGTGTTGGATCCGCTTTGGACTGGACTCTCGCGACTGTGTTGGATCCATTATGGATTGAACTTTCACAGTATCATGTTGGACCCGCTCGACATCCATTGCTTTCCTCCTCTCCAAGGTTCTCATAGTCATCATTGTCACCGACGTCCCACTGGGTCATTATTGTCACTGATGTCCCACTGGGTGTGAGTTTTCCTTGCCCTTATGTGGGCCTACCGAGGATGTCGTAGTGGTTTCTGCAGCCCTTTGAGACACTAGTGATTTAGGGCTATATAAGTAAACATTGATTGATTGATTGAAAGGCCTACTGAAACCCACTACTACCGACCACGCAGTCTGATAGTTTATATATCAATGATGAAATATTAACATTGCAACACATGCCAATACAGACTTTTTAGTTTACTAAATTGCAATTTTAAATCTCCCCTTAAGTGTCCTGTTGAAAACGTCGCGGAATGATGACGTGTACGCGTGACGTCACGGACTGTTAGGAAATATTAGCGCTGCACACACACAGCTAAAAGTCGTCTGCTTTAACCGTATAATTACACAGTATTTTGGACATCTGTGTTGCTGAATCTTTTGCATTTTTTTCAATTAATAATGGAGAAGTCAAAGTAGAAAGATGGAGTTGGGAAGCTTTAGCCTTTAGCCACACAAACACACGGTGATTCCTTGTTTAAAATTCCCGGAGGTGAAACTTTACTATGGGTCAGAGTGGTCAAGCGAACATGGTTCCCGACCACTTGTCAACCAGCAATTTTCAGTAAGAAAATTGTGGTAAAAAGTCACCACTTACCGGAGATAAGCTGAGCTTGTGCCGTCCGTACAGCTGCCGTCGACTTCCCTCAGAGACTGGCGTCATGGACACAGCCCTTCCGATTATCAGGTACTATTAAAGTCACTAAAACACTGGCAACACAATAGAAAGATAAGGGATTTCCCAGAATTATCCTAGTAAATGTGTCTAAAAACATCTGAATACGTCCCAATGCAATCGCGTTTTTTTTTAACTTGATTCTTTTTTTCTTTTTCTTTTTCTAGTCCGTCGCTATCAATATCCTCAAACATGAATCTTTCATCCACGCTCAAATTAATGGGGAAACTGTCGTTTTCTCGGTCCGAATAGCTCTTTTTGTTGGAGGCTCCCATTATAAACAATGTGAGGATGTGAGGAGCCATCAACGGGTGACGTCATCGTCTGCGACTTCGGGCAAAGGCAGGGCTTTTCTCTTAGCACCGAAAGTTGCGAACTTTATCGTCGATGTTCTCTACTAAATCCTTTCAGCAAAAATACGGCAATATCGCGAAATGATCAAGTATGACACATAGAATGGACCCGCTATCCACGTTTAAATAAGAAAATCTCATTTCAGTAGGCATTTAATACTTTTTTTGTCGACCCCAGAACATTGTTAGCCACAGCCAAACTGCAGACTTGAGCAGTGACAATGGTGGGTGGAGGCTGGATGGAGGCGTCAGCCGCCGTCTGACCGCACCAGCCCGTGATGGTGCTCATCCTTTGTCTTGCAGGAAGGTCACAAAGAAACGATTGATGGCAGCAACCCGAGGGTCTTTGAGCCGGGTCTCAGAAACACTTGCTACGTATTGATTGCAGACACAACAAAGACAATGGTTTGTATGAACAACAAAACCTGGGAGGAAGGACAACTGATTATTGGAAATCGAGGAGCACTTGTTGCCGCCATGCAGGCTCCACCCACTACCAGTGGGTATCAATGGGTACTGACATTGCAACTTTTTCTTATCATAGCTTCATAGCTTTTTGAGCGCCGTGTGTAATGTTCTGTATTCTCAATGGAACCTTTAAAGTTTTGGCGTTTTTTACTGGCGTCATATTGCAGTCTACACGTATTTCTTATGTGTAACTGCCAACTACTGGTTACACTTATCATTACACCATGTACCAAATAAAATAGCTTCTAGGCTGGTAAGCACAACCAAAATTATTCCGTACGTTAGGCGCACCTGTTTGTAAGGGTTTATTAGGGTCTTTGATCGGCCGCAACGGCATGTTTATTGCGTCACCCTTATCACCCCCTTGTGGTGAAAAACGATAAAAGTAATAACTTCCGCAAAAATGCTTTAACCTTCCTGAAATTTTTGAAGGGTAGGTAGGTCATGGTGTTGGGTGAAACGCTACTGCTTGACTATTGCCCAGTTCTTACCACCCTCTTGTGGTGAAATACCAGCAATAACAGCAATAACTTCCTTGAATATTGATTGATTGATTGAGATTTTATTAGTACAATGCAAAGTACAGTACATATTCCTTACATTTAAACACTACATGGTAACACCCAAATGAATTTTTTAACTTGTTTCATCGTAGTCCATGTTAATCAATTCATGATAAATGTGCAACCGCCCAACGTGGGGCTCGAACCCACGACCCTGAGATTAAGAGTCTCATGCTTTACCGACTGAGCTAGCCGTGCACATTCGCAAAACTGCCTGACATCTTTGATAGTGGGTCAGGGTGTTGGGTGGGAGGCTACTGCTTGACTGTTGCGCTGTCCTTATCACCCCCTTGTGGTGAAAAAACATGACAGTAATAAACTCCCTGAAAATTGATTGATTGAGATTTTATTAGTACAATGCACAGTACAGTACATATTCCATAGAAATGACCACTACACGGTAACACGAGAATACGTTTTTCAACTTGTTCTAATCAGGGTCCATGTTAATCAATTCATGGTAAAGAACCAGCCGTCCAACGTGGGGCTCGAACCCACGGCCCTGAGATTAAGAGTCTAATGCTCTACCGACTGAGCTCGCTGGGCACATGTAGCACCTTTCCCAAACATTTGATGGTGGGTCAGGGTGTTGGGTGGGACGCAACTGCTTGACTATTGCGCTGTCCTTATCACCCCCTTGTGGTGAAAAACTATAAAAGTAATAACTTCCTTAAACTTTGATTGATTGATTGAGATTTTATTAGTAGATTGCACGGTACAGTACATATTCCATACATTTAAAGACTAAATGGTAACAACCGAATAAGTTTTTTAACTTGTTTCAAGTGTGGTCTATGTTAATCAATTCATGATAAAAGTGCAACCGCCCAACCTTGGGGCTCGAACCCACGACCCTGAGATTAAGAGTCTCATGCTCTACCGACTGAGCTAGCCGGGCACATACACCAACTTCCCTGACATTTTTGATGGTGAGTCAAGTTCTTGGGTGGGATGCTACTGTTTGACTATTGCAGCACCTTTATCACCCCCTTGTGGTGAAAAACCATAATAATAAAAAAATCCTTAAACATTGATTGAGACTTTTATTAGTAGATTGCACAGTACAGGACATATTATGAACAATTGATCATGAAATGGTAACACCCAAATAAATTTTTCTACTTGTTTAAATCAGGGTCAACGTTTTGTTAATTCATGATAAGAGAGAAACCGCCCAACGTGGGGCTCGAACCCACGACCCTGAGATTAAGAGTCTCATGCTCTACCGACTGAGCTAGCCGGGCACGTGTTGTACATTCTCTAAATGTTTGATGGTGGGTCAGGATGTCGGGTGGGATGCTACTGCTTGACTATTGCGCTGTCCTTATCACCCCCTTGTGGTGAAAAACTATAAAAGTAATAACTTCCTTAAACTTTGATTGATTGATTGATTGAGATTTTATTAGTAGATTGCACAGTACAGTACATATTCCGTACATTTAAAAACTAAATGGTAACACCTGAATAAGTTTTTCAACTTATTCCAACTAGGGACGGCGTGGCGCAGTGGGGAGAGTGGCCGTGCGCAACCCGAGCGTCCCTGGTTCAATTCCCACCTAGTACCAAATTCGTCACGTCTGTTGTGTCCTGAGCAAGACACTTCACCCTTGCTCCTGATGGGTGCTGGTTGGCGCCTTGCATGGCAGCTCCCTCCATCAGTGTGTGAATGTGTGTGTGAATGGGTAAATGTGGAAGTAGTGTCAAAGCGCTTTGAGTACCTTGAAGGTAGAAAAGCGCTATACAAGTACAACCCATTTATAACTTGTTTCAGTCATGGTCCACGTTAATCAATTCATGATAAAAGTGCAGGCTCGAACCCACGACCCTGAGATTAAGAGTCTCATGCTCTATCGACTGAGCTAGCCGGGCACATTCACAAAACTGCCTGACATCTTTGATAGTGGGTCAGGGTGTTGGGTGGGAGGCTACTGCTTGACTGTTGCGCTGTCCTTATCACCTTGTGGTGAAAAACCATTGATTGATTCTTTTATTGGTAGATTGCACAGTACAATTGGTCACGAAATGGTAACACCCAAATACGTTTTTCAACTTGTTAAAGTCAGAGTCCGCGTTTATCAATTCATGATAATAGTGAAACTGCCCAACGTGAGGCTCGAACCCACGACACTGAGATTAAGAGTCTCATGCTCTACCGACTGAGCTAGCCGGGCACGTGTTGCTCCCTTCCCAAATGTTTGATGGTTTGATGGACGCAACAGCTTGACTATTGCGCTGTCTTTATCACCCCCTTGTGGTGAAAAACTATAAAAGTAATAACTTCCTTAAACTTTGATTGATTGATTGAGATTTTATTAGTAGATTGCACAGTACAGTACATATTCCGTACATTTAAACACTAAATGGTAACACCTGAATAAGTTTTTCAACTTGTTTCAAGTGTGGTCTATGTTGATCAATTCATGATAAAAGGCCAACCGCCCAACGTGGGGCTCGAACCCACGACCCTGAGATTAAGAGTCTCATGCTCTACCGACTGAGCTAGCCGGGCCTATTCACCGAAATGCCTGAAATCTTTGATGGTGGGTCAGGGTGTTGGGTGGGATGCTACTGTTTGACTATTGCAGCACCTTCATCACCCCCTTGTGGTGAAAAACCATAACAGTAAAAAATTCTTTAAACATTGATTGAGACTTTTATTAGTAGATTGCACAGTGCAGGACATATTTCAAACAATTGATCACGAAATGGTAACACCCAAATACATTTTTCAACTTGTTTAAGTCAGGGTCCACGTTTTGTTAATTCATGATAATAGTGAAACTGCCCAAAGGGGGGCTCGAACGCACGACCCTGAGATTAAGAGTCTCATGCTCTACCGACTGAGCTAGCCGGGCACATGTTGCTCCCTTCCCAAATGTTTGATGGTGGGTCAGGATGTTGGGTGGGACGCAACTGCTTGACTATTGCACAATCCTTATCACCCCCTTGTGGTGAAAAACTATAAAAGTAATAACTTCCTTAAACTTTGATTGATTGATTGAGATTTTATTAGTAGATCGCACGGTACAGTACATATTCCATACATTTAAACACTAAATGGCAACACCCGAATAAGTTTTTTAACTTGTTTCAAGTGTGGTCTATGTTAATCAATTCATGATAAAAGTGCAACCGCCCAACGTGGGGCTCGAACCCACGACCCTGAGATTAAGAGTCTCATGCTCTACCGACTGAGCTAGCCGGGCACGTTCACCAACTTCCCTGACATTTTGGATGGTGAGTCAAGTTCTTGGGTGTAATGCTACCGCTTGACTATTGCAGCACCTTTATCACCCCCTTGTGGTGAAAAAACATAACAATAAAAAATTCCTTAAACATTGATTGAGACTTTTATTAGTAGATTGCACAGTACTGGACATATTTCAAACAATTGATCACGAAATGGTAACACCCAAATACATTTTTTAACTTGTTTAAGTCAGGGTCCACGTTTTGTTAATTCATGATAATAGCGAAACTGCCCAACGTGGGGCTCGAACTCACAACCCTGAGATTAAGAGTCTCATGCTCTACCGACTGAGCTAGCCGGGCACATGTTGTACATTCTCTAAATGTTTGACGGTGGGTCAGGATGTTGGGTGGGATGCTACTGCTTGACTATTGCGCTGTCCTTATCACCCCCTTGTGGTGAAAAACTATAAAAGTAATAACTTCCTTAAACTTTGATTGATTGATTGAGGTTTTATTAGTAGATTGCACAGTACAGTACATATTCCATACATTTAAACACTAAATGGTAACACCCGAATAAGTTTTTTAACTTGTTTCAAGTGTGGTCTATGTTAATCAATTCATGATAAAAGTGCAACCGCCCAACGTGGGGCTCGAACCCACGACCCTGAGATTAAGAGTCTCATGCTCTACCGACTGAGCTAGGCGGGCACATTCTCAAAACTGCCTGACATCTTTGATAGTGGGTCAGGGTGTTGGGTGGGAGGCTACTGCTTGACTGTTGCACTGTCCTTATCACCCTCTTGTGGTGAAAAACCATAACCGCAAAAACTTCCTTAAACATTGATTGATTGAGACTTTTATTAGTAGATTGCACAGTGCAGGACATTTTCCGTACAATTGGTCACGAAATGGTAACACCCAAATACGTTTTTCAACTTGTTTCAGTCATGGTCCACGTTAACCAATTCATGATAATAGTGAAACTGCCCAACGTGAGGCTCGAACCCACGACCCTGAGATTAAGAGCCTCATGTTCTACCGACTGAGCTAACCGGGCATGTGTTGCTTCCCAAATGTTTGATGGTGGGTCAGGATGTTGGGTGGGACGCAACAGCTTGACTATTGTGCTGTCTTTATCAACCCCTTGTGCTGAAAAACTATAAAAGTATTAACTTCCTTAAACTTTGATTGATTGATTGAGATTGTTCCATACATTTAAACACTAAATGGTAACACCCGAATAAGTTTTTTAACTTGTTTCAAGTGTGGTCTATGTTAATCAATTCATGATAATAGTGCAACCGCCCAACGTGGGGCTCGAACACACAACCCTGAGATTAAGAGTCTCATGCTCTACCGACTGAGCTAGCCGGGCACATTCACCAACTTCCCTGACATTTTTGATGGTGAGTCAAGTTCTTGGGTGTAATGCTACTGCTTGACTATTGCAGCACCTTTATCACCCCCTTGTGGTGAAAAACCATAACAGTAAAAAATTCCTTAAACATTGATTGAGACTTTTATTAGTAGATTGCGCAGTACAGGACATATTTCAAACAATTGATCACGAAATGGTAACACCCAAATACATTTTTAACTTGTTTAAGTCAGGGTCCACGTTTTGTTAATTCATGATAATAGTGAAACTGCCCAAAGGGGGGCTCGAACCCACGACCCTGAGATTAAGAGTCTCATGCTCTACCGACTGAGCTAGCCGGGCACATGTTGCTCCCTTCCCAAATGTTTGATGGTGGGTCAGGATGTTGGGTGGGACGCAACTGCTTGACTATTGCACAATCCTTATCACCCCCTTGTGGTGAAAAACTATAAAAGTAATAACTTCCTTAAACTTTGATTGATTGGTTGAGATTTTATTAGTAGATTGCACAGTACAGTACATATTACGTACATTTAAACACTAAATGGTAAAACCCGAATAAGTTTTTTAACTTGTTTCAAGTGTGGTCTATGTTAATCAATTCATGATAAAAATGCAACCACCCAACGTGGGGCTCGAACCCACGACCCTGAGATTAAGAGTCTCATGCTCTACCGACTGAGCTAGCCGGGCACATTCACCAACTTCCCTGACATTTTTGATGGTGAGTCAAGTTCTTGGGTGTAATGCTACTGCTTGACTATTGCACAATCCTTATCACCCCCTTGTGGTGAAAAACTATAAAAGTAATAACTTCCTTAAACTTTGATTGATTGGTTGAGATTTTATTTGTAGATTGCACAGTACAGTACATATTACGTACATTTAAACACTAAATGGTAAAACCCGAATAAGTTTTTTAACTTGTTTCAAGTGTGGTCTATGTTAATCAATTCATGATAAAAATGCAACCGCCCAACGTGGGGCTCGAACCCACGACCCTGAGATTAAGAGTCTCATGCTCTACCGACTGAGCTAGCCGGGCACATACACCAACTTCCCTGACATTTTTGATGGTGAGTCAAGTTCTTGGGTGTAATGCTACTGCTTGACTATTGCAGAACCTTTATCACCCCCTTGTGGTGAAAAACCATAACAATAAAAAAATCCTTAAACATTGATTGAGACTTTTATTAGTAGATTGCACAGTACAGGACATATTTCAAACAATTGATCACGAAATGGTAACACCCAAATACATTTTTAACTTGTTTAAGTCAGGGTCCACGTTTTGTTAATTCATGATAATAGTGAAACTGCCCAAAGGGGGGCTCGAACCCACGACCCTGAGATTAAGAGTCTCATGCTCTACCGACTGAGCTAGCCGGGCACATGTTGCTCCCTTCCCAAATGTTTGATGGTGGGTCAGGATGTTGGGTGGGACGCAACTGCTTGACTATTGCACAATCCTTATCACCCCCTTGTGGTGAAAAACTATAAAAGTAATAACTTCCTTAAACTTTGATTGATTGGTTGAGATTTTATTAGTAGATTGCACAGTACAGTACATATTACGTACATTTAAACACTAAATGGTAAAACCCGAATAAGTTTTTTAACTTGTTTCAAGTGTGGTCTATGTTAATCAATTCATGATAAAAATGCAACCGCCCAACGTGGGGCTCGAACCCACGACCCTGAGATTAAGAGTCTCATGCTCTACCGACTGAGCTAGCCGGGCACATTCACCACCTTCCCTGACATTTTTGATGGTGAGTCAAGTTCTTGGGTGTAATGCTACTGCTTGACTATTGCACAATCCTTATCACCCCCTTGTGGTGAAAAACTATAAAAGTAATAACTTCCTTAAACTTTGATTGATTGGTTGAGATTTTATTAGTAGATTGCACAGTACAGTACATATTACGTACATTTAAACACTAAATGGTAAAACCCGAATAAGTTTTTTAACTTGTTTCAAGTGTGGTCTATGTTAATCAATTCATGATAAAAGTGCAATCGCCCAACGTGGGGCTCGAACCCACGACCCTGAGATTAAGAGTCTCATGCTCTACCGACTGAGCTAGCCGGGCACATTCACCAACTTCGCTGACATTTTTGATGGTGAGTCAAGTTCTTGGGTGTAATGCTAGTGCTTGACTATTGCAGAACCTTTATCACCCCCTTGTGGTGAAAAACCATAAGAATAAAAAATTACTTAAACATTGATTGAGACTTTTATTAGTAGATTGCACAGTACTGGACATATTATGAACAATTGATCATGAAATGGTAACACCTAAATGCGTTTTTCAACTTATTTAAGTTAGGGTCCACTTTTTGTTAACTCATAATAATGGTGAAACTACCCAACGAGGGGCTCGAACCCACGACCCTAAGATTAAGAGTCTCATGCTCTACCGACTGAGCTAGCCGGTCATGTGTTGTACATTCTCTCAATGTTTGATGGTGGGTCAGGATGTCGGGTGGGATGCTACTGCTTGACTATTGCGCTGTCCTTATCACCCCCTTGTGGTGAAAAACTATAAAAGTAATAACTTCCTTAAACTTTGATTGATTGATTGATTGAGATTTTATTAGTAAATTGCACAGTACAGTACATATTCCGTACATTTAAACACTAAATGGTAACACCTGAATAAGTTTTTCAACTTGTTTCAGTCATGGTCCACGTTAATCAATTCATGATAAAAGTGCAACCGCCCAACGTGGGGCTCGAACCCACGACCCTGAGATTAAGAGTCTCATGCTCTACCGACTGAGCTAGCCGGGCACATTCACAAGGTTTCCTGACATTTTTGATGGTGGGTCGAGTTCTTTGGTGTAATGCTACTGCTTGACTACTACAGCACCTTATCACCCCCTTGTGGTGAAAAACCATAAGAGTAAAACATTCCTTAAACATTGATTGAGACTTTTATCAGTAGATTGCACAGTACAGGACATATTTCAAACAATTGATCACGAAATGGTAACACCCAAATACATTTTTCAACTTGTTTAAGTCAGGGTCCATGTTTTGTTAATTCATGATAATAGTGAAACTGCCCAACGTGGGGCTCGAACCCACGACCCTGAGACTAAGAGTCTCATGCTCTACCGACTGAGCTAGCCGGGAACATGTTGTACATTCTCTAAATGTTTGACGGTGGGTCAGGATGTTGGGTGGGATGCTACTGCTTGACTATTGCGCTGTCCTTATCACCCCCTTGTGGTGAAAAACTATAAAAGTAATAACTTCCTTAAACTTTGATTGATTGATTGAGATTTTATTAGTAGATAGCACAGTACACTACATATTCCGTACATTTAAACACTAAATGGTAACACCCGAATAAGTTTTTCAACTTGTTTCAGTCGTGGTCCACGTTAATCAATTCATGATAAAAGTGCAACCGCCCAACGTGGGGCTCGAACCCACGACCCTGAGATTAAGAGTCTCATGCTCTACCGACTGAGCTAGCCGGGCCTTTTCACTTGTCTGCCTAAAATCTTTGATGGTGGGCCAGAGTGTTCGGTGGGAGGCTACTGCTTGACTGTTGCGCTGTCCTTATCACCCCCTTGTGGTGAAAAAACATAACAGTAATAAATTACCTAAAAATTGATTGATTGGTTGGGATTTTATTCGTACAATGGACAGTACAGTACATATTCCGTACAATTGGCCACTAAATGGTAACACGCGAATAAGTTTTTCAACTTGTTTGAGTCAGGGTCCACGTTAATCAGTTTTATTATAAAGAATAAGCCTCCCAACGTGGGGCTCAAACCCACGACCCTGAGATTAAGAGTATCATGCTCTACCGACTGAGCTAGGCTAGGTGTTGTCCATTCTCTAAATGTTTAATGGTAGGTCAGGGTGTTGGGTGAGACGCAACTGCTTGACAACTGTGCAGTCCTTATCACCCCTTGTGGTAAAAAACCATAACAGTAAAAACTTCCTTAAACATTGATTTATTGACTGAGACTTTTATTAGTAGATTGCACAGTACAGTACATATTCCGTACAATTGACCACGAAATAAGTTTTTCAACTTGTTTGAGTCAGGGTCTATGTTAATCAATTCATGATAAAAGTGCAAGCGCCCCACGTGGGGCTCGAACCCACAACCCTGAGATTAAGAGTCTCATGCTCTACCGACTGAGCTAGCCGGGCACATTCACCAAATTGATATAAATCTTTCATGGTGGGTCAGGGTTTTGGGTAGGACTCTACTGCTTGACTATTGCGCTGTCCTTATCACCCCCTTGTGGTGAAAAACTATAAAAGTAATAACTTACTTAAACATGCTCTAACTTTCCTGAAATTTTTGATGGTGGGTCAGGGTGTTGGGTCAGTTGCAACTGCATGAGTATTGCACCACCTTTATCACCCCCTTGTGGTGAAAAACTATAGTAATAACTTCCGTAAACATGCTCCAACCTTTCTGAAATTTGTGATGGTGGGTCAGGGTGTTGGGTGGGACACTATTGCTTGACTATTGCGCTGTCCTTATCACCCCCTTTTGGTGAAAAACCTATAAATGTAATAACCTCCTTAAATGATAAATGGGTTGTACTTGTATCGCACTTTTCGACCTTCAAGGTACTCAAAGCACTTTGACACTACTTCCACATTTATGGAGGGAGCTGCCATCCAAGGCGCTAATCACCACCCATCAGGAGCAAGGGTGAAGTGTCTTGCTCAGGACACAACGCACGTGACGAGGCTGGTACTAGGTGGGATTGAACCAGGGACCCTGGGGTTAAGCATGGCCACTCTCCCACTGCGCCTCACCGTCCCATGCTCCAACCTTCCCGAAATTTTTAATTGTAAACTGGGGTGTTGGGTGGATCGCAACTGCATTACTACAACGGTACCTTTATCACCCCCTTGTGGTGAAAAACTGCATCAGTAAAAATTTCCTTAAATATTGATCGATTGATTGAGACTTTTATTAGTATATTGCACAGTACAGGACATATTCCGTACAATTGACCACTAAATGGTAACACCTGAATACCTTTTTCAACTTGTATAACTTGGGGTGCACCTTAATCAATTGATGGTAAGAGTTGAACCGCCCAACGTGGGGCTCGAACCCATGACCCTGAGATTAAGAGTCTCATGCTCTACCGACTGAGCTAGCCGGGCCCATGTGCCAATGTTCCTGACATCGTGGGTTCGAGTGTTGGGTAGATCGCAACTGCATAACTACTGCAGCACCTTTATCACCCCCTTGTGGTGAAAAACTATAACAGTACTAATTTCCTTAAACATGCTCCAAACTTCCCGAAATGTTTAATGGTGGGTCACGGTGTTGGGTGGGAGCTACCGCTCGACTATTGTGCAGTCCATATCACCCCCTTGTGGTGAAAAATCATAACAGTAATTTCTTCCATAAACATGCTCCAACCTTCCTGAAAATTTTAATTGTGGGTCGGGGTGTTGGGTGGATCGCAACTGCATAACTACCTGAGCCTCTGGGGGACCGATGATGGCTCTTGACCTCACTTAACCCTTCACCATCAAAACATCTAACAAACAAATGCCTCCTGACCTCTGAAGTCTGCAAGGCCCACAAACCACAGTGCTGCACAGTTTGTGGAATAGGTCTTCTTTTGGGGTCATGCACAACTTATATACTGTATATTATATCAAACATGTGATCCGCAAAGTCACATAATACGATCCAAGGCTTGTTTTCTTTTCCCCCCACTTCAAAGTACTTGAGTAGCGTGAGAACAGAGCGCCAGCAGCCAGCAGCCCAAGACCGGTTCAAACCTGTACGGGTGAGACACTTCCTCTGGTAGGTGCATCATCAACCCAAATCCAGAAAAAGCTGGTCCTGAGTAGCCCTTAAGACAGACCTGGGCAAATTAAGGTCCGGGGGCCACATGCGGCCCGTTGAACTTTTCAATCCAGCCCGCCGGACATTCCCAAATATTTTTTTTATATCTTTAAGAATCAAAGTGTAGCTGCCATTATGATGTGCAGTGATGTTTTCTAATTGCCATAAGTCTTGAACTATACAACATATTTCTATGGTTGGAATCTGCACTTTTGCATGATATTTTAGTGACTAGTGTTGTCCTGATACCAATATTATTTTGATACTTTTCGGTACTTTTTGATACTTTTGTAAAAAAAAGGAGACTAGAAAAAATTACATGTTTGACTTTTTTTTAACAAAAAATCTTAGGGTGTGGCAGACCGGTATGGTACCGAATATGATTCATTAGTATCGCGGTACTATACTAATAACCGTATAACCCGACTAGTTACTATGGTAATCTACATCATAGTAGGTCAGACGAGGCACCAAGCAGTGTGGGTGGGGAGCGTTTCCACAGAGTGGTTCCAGAGCAGAGGGAACCTACACAGTCACGGGGAGAACATGAAAACTCCACACAGGAAGATCTCGAGACAGAGATAGAACTCAGGACTACTCAGGACCTTTGTATCGTGAGGCAAATGCACTAACCCCTGTACCACCGCGCTGCCCTGTTTTTTTTATATATATATATATACATCCATTTTCTATTTATATACATACATTTTCTCTCTCTCTCTCTCTCTCTCTCTCTCTCTCTCTCTCTCTCTCTCTCTCTATATATATATATATATATATATATATATATAAACATACAGTATATATATATTTACCCCGCCTTCCGCCCGATTGTAGCTGAGATTGGCACCAGCGCCCCCCGCGACCCCAAAGGGAATAAGCGGTAAAAAATGGATGGCGATTATATATATATATATATATATATATATATATATATATATATATAATTAGGGCTGCGAATCTTTGGGTGTCCCACGATTTGATTCTATATCGATTCTTGGGGTCACGATTCGATAATATATTAATTTTTTTCGATTCAACGTGATTCTCGATTCAAAAATGATATTTTTCCGATTCAAAACAATACTGCATTCATTCAATACATAGGATTTGAGCAGGATCCACCCCAGTCTGCTGACATGCCAGCAGAGTAGTAGATTTTCTTTAGAAGCTTTTTGTGACGGCGTGGCGCAGTGGGAGGGTGGCCGTGCGTAATCCGAGGGTCCCTGGATCAAATCCCACCTACAACCAACCTTGTCATGTCCGTTGTGTCCTGAGCAAGACACTTCACCCTTGCTCCTGATGGGTGCTGGTTGGCGCCTTGCATGGCAGCTCCCTCCATCAGTGTGTGAATGTGTGTGTGAATGGGTGAATGTGGAAGTAGTGTCAAAGCGCTTTGAGTACCTTGAAAAGCGCTATACAAGTACAACCCATTTGTTTATTTATAATTGTAAAGGACAATGTTTTATTAACTGATTGCAATAATGTAAATTTGTTTTAACTATTAAAGGAACCAAAAATATGACTTATTTTATCTTTGTGAAAACATTGGACACAGTGTGTTGTCAAGCTTATGAGATGCGATGCAAGTGTAAGCCACTGTGACACTTTTTTTTAATTTTTATAAATGTCTAATGATAATGTCAATGAGGGATTTTTAATCACTGCTATGCCGAAATTATAAATAATATTGATACTGTTGTTGATGATATTCATTTTTGTTTCACTGCTTTTGGTTTGTTCTGTGTCTTCTCTCAATTGCTCTGTTTATTGCAGTTCCGAGTGTTGCTGGGTCAGGTTTGGTTTTGGAATTGGATTGCATTGTTCTGGTATTGCTGTGTATTGGTTTGTTGGATTGATTAAAAAAAAAATAAATAAATAAATAAATAAATAAAAACATGAAAACATCGATTTAAAAAAAAAAGAGAATCGATTCGTATTCGAATAGATTTTTTCCCACACCCCTAATTATGTATATATATATTGGATCCATTATGGATTGAACTTTCACAGTATCATGTTAGACCCGCTCGACATCCATTGCTTTCCTCCTCTTCAAGGTTCTCATAGTCATCATTGTCACAGACGTCCCACTGGGTGTGAGTTTTCCTTGCCCTTATGTAGGCCTACCGAGGATGTCGTAGTGGTTTGTGTTGTGGTTTGTGCAGCCCTTTGAGACACTAGTGATTTAGGGCTATATAAGTAAACATTGATTGATTGATATGGCAGCTCCCTCCATCAGTGTGTGAATGTGTGTGTGAATGGGTAAATGTGGAAGTAGTGTCAAAGTGCTTTGAGTACCTTGAAGGTAGAAAAGCGCTATACAAGTACAACCCATATATAATTTAGTCAGTTTACAACCCCCTGGCGCTGTTTTTTTGTACTTTTTTTGTACTTATTTTATTATTGTTATTCCTCAATTGTGTGTAAATGATGAAATTCATAAATAAAGGTTTATAAAATTAAAAAATAAATAAATAAAAAATAAAACTCCTGTGCTAACAGGTGTCTGTCTGTTGATTCTCATATTTCCATTTGAACTTGAACGCAGCAAGACAGCAGGCCGGCTTCTTCAGGAAGTCGCCTTCGCTTCGAGCGACCAATCAGACGCGAGCAAAGCACAACAAGGGCTCCATGTTGGATCAGCGTCCTTCCTTCCTTTTCTTCACCCGCCGGGGCCCTAACATTTCCCCCGCAGCTTTTCTCCTCAAGCTCGGCTCTGAAAGGATGTAGCGGTACTACCACGCGAGCCACACCCGATTGCCGCCTTTTGACAACGGTGACGTCAGTGGAGGGAACTGTGACATGCAGGCTGAGGAAGGAATAACTGTCCGCGCCACACCGGCAGTAAGTACTTTACTTCTGTGGGCGCTATTATGTCGTAAATCTGCAAATAATGCCTTAAAAAGACTACAATAGTTTAACTGCAACAAGTCACCAGACTTGGGTCCAACAAGACATCATTTGGAGGCAGCGGGAGATGTCACGTCCAGCAGTTCTTGCAATGCGCTTTTAAAAGTCTGTCCCGTTAGAAGAAGACAAAAAATGGGTAAATTATGCCCTGCCAAATAAGCCTGATTTTAATTTTTCGAATTAGTGATTGTACTGTTTAAAAAAAAAAAAAGTATTACACCATATATCAATCAATCAATCAATGTTTACTTATATAGCCCTAAATCACTAGTGTCTCAAAGGGCTGCACAAACCACTACGACATCCTCGGTAGGCCCACATAAGGGCAAGGAAAACTCACACCCAGTGGGACGTCGGTGACAACGATGACTATGAGCAACCTTGGAGAGGACCGCATATCTCCCGTCCAAAGGCAAAACCTAGTAACTCCCTTCTAGCTGATTTGGAGAAAACAAAGGTCAAACCAATCTATCTTGATGCTGTCTTACAAAGATCTACAAAGTCATCAAACGTATAGATCAGGGGTAGGGAACCTGTGGCTCTTTTGATGACTGCATCTGTCTCTCAGACAAATCTTAGCTGACATTGCTTAACACGATAAGTAATTAATAATTACGCTCAAAATATAAATAACGTTATAACACTCTCATGCATTTTAATCCATTCATCCGTTTTGTACCGCACCTGTTCAATCAATCAGTCAATGTTTACTTATATAGCCCTAAATCACTAGTGTCTCAAAGGGCTGCACAAACCACAACAACATCCTCGGTAGAGCCCACATAAGGGCAAGGAAAACTCACACCCAGTGGGACGTCGGTGACAATGATGACTATGAGAAACCTTGGAGAGGACCGCATATCTCCCGCCCAAAGGCAAAACCTAGTAACTCCCTTCTAGCTGATTTGGAGAAACCAAAGGTCAAACCAATCTATCTTGATGCTGTCTTACCGAGATCTACAAAGTCATCAAACGTATAGATCAGGGGTAGGGAACCTATGGCTCTAGAGCCAGATGTGGCTCTTTTGATGACTGCATCTGGCTCTCAGACAAATCTTAGCTGACATTGCTTAACACGATAAGTAATTAATAATTACGCTCAAAATATAAATAACGTTCAAAATATTAAAAATTCTCATGGATTTTAATCCATCCATCCGTTTTGTGCCGCACCTGTTCAATCAATCAATCAATCAATGTTTACTTATATAGCCCTAAATCACTAGTGTCTCAAAGGGCTGCACAAACCACTACGACATCCTCGGTAGGCCCACATAAGGGCAAGGAAAACTCACACCCAGTGGGACATCGGTGACAATGATGACTATGAGAACCTTGGAGAGGAGGAAAGCAATGGATGTCGAGCGGGTCTAACATGATACTGTGAAAGTTCAATCCATAATGGATCCAACACAGTCGCAAGAGTCCAGTCCAAAGCGGATCCAACACAGCAGCGAGAGTCCCGTTCACAGCGGAGCCAGCAGGAAAACATCCCAAGCGGAGGCGGATCAGCAGCGCAGAGATGTACCCAGCCGATACACAGGCGAGCAGTACATGGCCACCGGATCGGACCGGACCCCCCCCACAAGGGAGAGTGGGACATAGGAGGAAAAGAAGTTGCATTAATTGTAGAATTATTTTATCTATTACTGGTTTACTATTTACTATTACTATTTATTACTAGCTTCAGAATAACAATGTTAATAAAAAGAATAAGAGACTTATTATACTCTGAAAATGCTGGTCTTACTTAAAATGCACGCATTTAGTTGAATTCAGTGTTAAAATTTTTTATATGGCTCTCACGGAAATACATTTTAAAATATTTGGCTTTCATGGCTCTCTCAGCCAAAAAGGTTCCCGACCCCTGGTATAGATGTTTTCTTGAGCTTTCATTTTCTTGCCGGTCGAGCCATGGATTGAATCTGCTCTCATCAACGTGTGCCCTTTTTCCAGATATTTTATCACAATCTCGGGTGGGCCCCATTCTGCGTTTGCACATTGGGCAAAGAGCCGTGTACAGCGTCCAGTTTTTATTTTGACCGCCACAGTTATCTGCCCAAAAGAGTATGCAAGGGGAAGAATCAAGAACAATACATTTAATGAAGGTGCTTGCAACGTCCTGGGCCAATCTTCCAAATATCCCCTCGTGCCATAATATCACATAATCAGGTTGACCCATTCGTGCAAATGTCTCATTAAAGACAATAAGGCGACTGACAAAGAAGCTCCGATTGGTCCCTTGAGGTACTAGGTTTTTCTGTTGTATCTACGCGGTTATGTGGTAGTTGCTAGGTCCTGCCATGCGCGTAACAGCTTACTTATGGAAAAAATTACAATATCGCATACACTAATGTAAAGCATATCACCTAGGAACTCCAAAATTATTATCAACTCAGTTTTGACCAAAATTTAGTTACTGGGTTTTGCCTTTGGACGGGAGATATGTGGGCAATCCCCCCTCTAGGGGAACCGAAAGCAATGGATGTCGAGCGGGTCTAACATGATACTGGGAAAGTTCAATCCATAGTGGATCCAACGCAACCGTGAGAATCCAGTCCAAAGCGGATCCAACACAGCAGAGAGAGTCCCGTTCACAGTGGAGCCAGCAGGAAACCATCCCAAGTGGAGGCGGATCAGCAGCGCAGAGATGTTCCCAGCCGATACACAGGCGAGCGGTCCATCCTGGGTCCCGACTCTGGACGAGCAGTCCATCCTGGGTCCCGACTCAGGACAGCCAATACTTCATCCATGGCCACCGGACCAGACCCACTCCACAGGGGAGAGTGGGACAGGAGAGAAAAAGAAAATAAACAATTTCCAAAGGGTTAAAAACAATAAAAATCAGTTCCCAGTGGCTTGTTGTATTTTTTGAAGTTTTTTTCAAAATTTTACCGGTCCCGGAATATCCCTAAAAAAAGCTTTAAAGGAGACAAAAAAGAAAGGAGACAACCGCTCTAGGTCACTTTATCGATTACCTCTAATGTACATTGGTGGGTACGTACTCATATACAGTGGGGCAAAAAAGTATTTAGTCAGCCACCAATTGTGCAAGTTCTCCTACTTCAAATGATGACAGAGGTCTGGAATTTTCATCATAGGTACACTTCCACGGTATGGTGTTCTTGGGATGCAACTCAGTATTCTTCTTCCTCCAAACACGATGAGTTGAGTTTATACCAAAATGGATACATGGATGATACAGCAGAGGATTGGGAGAATGTCATGTGGTCAGACGAAACCAAATTAGAACTTTTTGGTATAAACTCAACTCGTGGTGTTTGGAGGAAGAAGAATACTGAGTTGCATCCCAAGAACACCATACCTACTGTGAAGCATGAGGGTGGAAACATCATGCTTTGGGGCTGTTTTTCTGCTAAGGGGACAGGACGATTGATCCGTGTTAAGGAAAGAATGAATGGGGCTATGTATCGTGAGATTTTGAGCCAAAACCTCCTTCCATCAGTGAGAGCTTTGAATGGTTGACCAAATACTTATTCTCCACCATCATTTACAAATAAATTCTTTAAAATTCCTACAATGTAAATTCCTGGATTTTTTTTTTCCCACATTCTGTCTCTCACTGTTAAAGTGTACCTATGATGAAAATTACAGACCTCTGTCATCATTTGAAGTGGGAGAACTTGCACAATCGGTGGCTGACTAAATACTTTTTTGCCCTATTGTATTTTTTAAGTTATTATTTACTATCCGTTTATAATATTTTATTTTACTTCTGATTATAATTTTTTTTTAATTGTTTTTATTTATTTAATTGATTGATTTGTAAATATTATTTTGTTTTCATGCTGTTTCGTTCTTTTGGGGGGTGGCATAACTGTGTTATGAACAAAAAAAATATTTTGACAATTAGGGCCAACCACAAATATATAATGTATGTAATTATGATGAATGTCTGATACTGGATGTCAACAATTAAATGAAAGGAAAAAAAAGAGACAACCACTCTAGGTCACTTTATCGATTACCTCTAATGTACATGGGTGGGTACGTACTCACATATGTTGATGTGCTTTACGTTTACCGTATTTCCTTGAATTGCCGCAGGGCATATAGTATGTGTCTGCCTTGAATTACTGCCGGGTCAAACTCGCTTCCCAAAATAATTAGCGCATGCTTAGTAGTATTACCGCCTGGTCAAACTTGTGACGTCACGAGTGACACTTCCCCTGTCATCATTTTCAAAATGGAGGAGGCTGATTTCAATACCGGTAATTTGAAATCGCATGAAGGGAAGAAGATTAAGAGCTATTCAGTAGGATTTAAGGTCCAAGCTTACATCACACTCAATTTTTTACTGCAGGCCTTTGGTAAGTGCCGGAGTGAAATGAGGTTTTAAAATAATTAGCGCATGCTTACTTTTACCGCATGCCTTTGGTAAGCGCAGGAGTGAGAAGAGGTTTTAAATTAATTAGCGCCCCGGCGGCAATTCAAGGAAATACGGTATGTTGACTGTTGATTTCTATCATCTATTTAAACGCATCGCGAGTTATGCTAACTACTATATTTTAGCTTAGTGGTTCTCAAATGGGGGTACGCGTACCCCTGGGGGTACTTGAAGGTATGCTAAGGGGTACGTGAGATTGTTTTATACATATTCTAAAAGTAAAAACAATTCAAAAATCCTTTATAAATATATTTATTGAATAATACTTCAACAAAATATGAATGCAAGTTCATAAACTGTGAAAAGAAATACAACAATGCAATATTCAGTGTTGACAGCTAAAAAAATTTGAGGACATGTTCCATAAATATTGATGTTAAAGATTTATTTTTTTGTGAAGAAATGTTTAGAATGAAGTTGATGAATCCAGATGGATCTCTATTACAATCCCCAAAGAGGGCACTTTAAGTTGATGATTACTTCTATGTGTAGAAATCTTTATTTATAACTGAATCACTTGTATTTTTCAACAAGTTTTTAGTTATTTTTGTATATTTTTTTCCAAATAGTTCAAGAAAGACCACTACAAATGAGCAATATTTTGCACTGTTATACAATTTAATAAATCAGAAACTGATGACATAGTGCTGTATTTTCCTTCTTTATCTCTTTTTTTCAACCTAAAATGCTTTGCTCTGATTAGGGGGTATTTGAATTAAACAAATGTTTACTGGGGGTACATCACTGAAAAAAGGTTGAGAACCACTTTTTTTTAGCTGATAAACATTTATTTTAGTATCATTACCTGCCTTATTGTTATCAACGATGTCATGTCGCCATCATTCAGTGCTGCGTTCAATTGAAACGGGAATATAGGAAACTGCAAAAAGTTTCCACACCAACACGAGCTGCATTTGTTTTCTAAACTCACCCTTAAAAATGGCTAAAGTTGTACATTGGCACTTTGAAATAACTGGCGTCGTTGGATTTTGGTTTACAAATGAAGAGCTCGTCTGACGACCAACGAGCTGCACCTCGTCCGAAAGGGCCCAAAACAAAGAAGACGCGTGCACGTGAACGTCACACACGAAAGTATTGTGTGACGACACATTTTTAAGCGTCTTTGTTTTCATTGATGGAGACGATAAAAAAAAAAGAAAAAATCACACAAAATATATATTTTTGGCCGTTTTTACGTCTCGTGAACACATGGGGGTATGTTGCTTTTGTTTACATCTATTATTCAAATCGATTTGTTTTACTTGAAGTCGGTGTTTATTTAACTTGGTGTGTTTTTTTAAATCGAGGTTACTGTGAACAAAATCATTAGGATTATCATTATGGTATTGTTGAATGTGCTCAAATAGTCTTTTGATTAAGTTATTTTTTTGAAATAACTAGAATAAATAGACACACTGTTAGAAAATCCACTATTTTGCATGATTTGTGTTTTTTATGCTTCACTGATAGTATTTGTCAGCTTTTTTTGAGGGGGGAGGGGCTAAACTTTGTACTGTAGCACTTATTTGCAAATAAAATCTATTAATAAATCAAATCTTTTAATATTATTTAATATTCCTGCCAGGCATTTAGGCGTCCTGCGTATTATGTAGAGATGTCCGATAATGGCTTTTTTGCCGATATCCAATATTGTCCAACTTGTAATTACCGATTGCGATATCAACCGATACCGATATACAGTTGTGGAATTAATACATTATTATACCTAATTTTGCTGTGATGCCCCGCTGGATGCATTAAACCAGTGTTTTTCAACCACTGTGTCGCGGCACACTACAGTCTGGTGTGCGGTGGGAGATTATCTAGTTTCACCTGTTTGGGTTACAAATATTTTTTGCAAACCAGTAATTATAGTCTGCAAATGATGTGTTGTTGTTGAGTGTCTATTCTGTCTAGAACTCGGCAGATTAACCGTGTAATACTCTTCCATACCAGTAGGTAGCAGCCGGTAGCTGATAGCTTTGTAGATATCGGAAACAGGTAAAAAAGTGTCTAATGCTTGAACCAAAAATAAAGAAAAGGCGAGTGCCCATAAGAAAAGGCATTGAAGCTTAAGGAAGGCTATGCAGAACAACATCAAAACTGAACTGGCTACAAAGTAAACAAAAACAGATTGCTGGACGACAGCAAAGACGGAGCAAACATCCAAACATGACAATCAACAATGTCCCCACAAAGAAGGATAAAAACAACAGAAAAATGTTTGACTGCTAAAACAAAGTAGATGCGGGAAATATCGCTCAAAGGAAGACTACAGGAAAATACCAAAAAACAGGAAAAGCCACCAAAATAGGAGCGCAAGACAAGAACTAAAAACACTACACACAGGATAACAGCAAAAAAGTCCAAATAAGTCAGGGATTTGATATGACAGGTGGTGACCGTACATCTATTTTGAGACAAGAGCTATTTTGATGCATGCTTGGTTATGCTTTAAAGTCATATCCAACAATTGCGACAATTACTTTTTACTGTCAACAGAGTTTTGTTTTTTAAGGATTTCTGCTGGCGGTGTGCCTCCGCATTTTTTCAAAGCAAAAAATGTGCCATGGCTCAAAAAATGTTGTAAAACACTGCATTAAACAATGTAACAAGGTTTTCCGAAATACATTAACTCAAGTTATGGAAAAAAAGTGCCAACATGGCACTGCCATATTTATTATTGAAGTCACAAAGTGCATTATTTTTTTTTAACATGCCTCAAAACTGGTAATCCTGATACCCACCACAACTGTGGGAAATGCTATACTTTGACTTTCACAAAGTGCATTCTTTAAAAAAATAAATTATTGTTCATACTGCATTAATATATGCTCATTTTAAATTTTCATGCAGAGAGGGAAATCACAACTAAGTCAATTTACCAAAACTCCATTCATCACTACAACACTAAATTAAAGTGCACTTTTTGTACAGAACGCCACCACAATAGTTTAAAACAAATAAAGTGCACTTTTGATATTTCAATAACTGTAAAATAGAAATGAGCTGCATAATAGGAAACCAAATAGTGTATGTCTTTTGCTATGTGGTAGGTCCTGTGGACCAGGTGTCGGCAACCTTTACCACTCAAAGAGCCATTTCGACACGTTTCACAAAATGAAGACGGCAATGGGAGCCGCAACTATTCTCGCCAATATCTGTTGGTGGTCACCCAGATGACAAGAATAAGGGCATGCTATGAGCCATAGCCTTAAACACCTTCTACAACATGTACAAACTACTTGCCAATCCAGCAACATGTTGTGAGAGGCTTCCGCAGATGCACGCACACGACTGGAAGGCATACTGGGTGACACAGAGTACACTGGCGGTTGTGATATAAACAACTTTAACACTCCTACTAATATGCGCCACATTGTTAACCCACACAAAAGAAGAGTGACAAACACATTTCGGGAGAAAATCCTCACAGTAACACAACATAAACGCAACACAACAAATACCCAGAATCCTTTGCATCCATGAAACTTCCTGACTATATTATACATCCCGCGAACACCAAACCCCGCCCACCTTAACCATGCAGGGAGGGAGGGGGTTTGGTGTTCGCGGGGTGTATAACATAGTCAGGATGTGTCATGAATGCAAAGGATTCTGGGTATTTGTTGTGTTGCGTTTATGTTGTGTTACTGTGAGGATTTTCTCTCGAAATGTGTTTGTCATTCTTCTTTTGTGTGGGTTAACAATGTGGCGCATATTAGTAGGAGTGTTAAAGTTGTTTATATCACAACCGTCAGTGTTATCTGTGTCACCCAGTGTGCCTTGCAATCTCATACATGTGCCGATAGAAGCAGCGAAATGCATGCGTCCGGTCGGCACGCAAATAGCATTCCGTGAATAGGCGGGCGTGTTGACGTTCAAGAGGAGGTAAAACGCATTCCGCGAATGGCGGGCGCGAGGACGTTCAAGAGGACGTTAAGAGTAATATCACGGCACGCCCTTAATATTGTAGTCCGAGGGAAAATTGAAGAACGTTGACTCCGGGTGATGTCCGGGAGAGGCATTGAATTCCGGAATCTCCCCGCAACAATCTGGGGGGTCGCGAATTGTGCAGCTGAGCCGCATCAAAGTTGCCAAAGAGGCTCCGGAGCCGCGGGTTGCCGACCCCTGCTGTGGACGTTATCTCCTGTTTTTGACTATTTGTTTCATACGGTGTTGATGTGCAGGTTGCTTCGGCATTTTGTTGGCCGAGATGTTGACATGCGGAGTTTCAAGCACTCTTCATTCTTTAGCGGGGGACTTTTCAAAAGATGCTAGTAGTGCTGCTACTTTTTGTAGCAACGCTTTTGCCGCATACTTGACATATTTTGGTCGTCTGTTCAACATCTTCCCGCTTGAAGCCAAACCACCGCCAGACGATGGACCCACTGTGCTGTTTTTCCTGGGAATCAATACTTCCTCCATTTGTTACCAGATTTGCACCTTCTGTCTCTTGTTTTACCACTTGCACCTGCCACAGCTAACTTTACCTATGGTACATTTCTCTCTGCTCGGTGAGGGCATACGACGTTGCACGCGCGACAGTATGTGACGTATGTAAGAAGGTGCGCTTGTTTTATCTCTCTGTGAGAAGGAGAGAGAAGAAAGAGTGAGAAACGCATGAAGTGTAATGCCCGAAGCTAAAAGCAACAGCATGAGAATGTATACTCGAATACTCACGATATAGTCATTTTCTATATCGCACAGAGACAAACCTGCTATATATCGAGTATATCGATATATCGCCCAGTCCTAATTGATAGCCGTACTTCGATAAACTCCCGGACTGACTGGGCGCTAGCTCGCTAGCTTAAATTTGAACACGAATAGGCATTAACGTCCTTCCCCATTACAAAAGGACATAACTAAATGTAAACTTATACAAACACATTGCTGTCTTAGCAACTATCTTACCAGAGTGATTTATATATACTCGGAGAAATTCGATAAACTCCCGGACTGACTGGCGCTAGCTCGCTAGCTTAAATTTGAACACGAATAGGCATTAACATCCTTCCCCATTACGAAAGGACATAACTAAATGTAAACTTATACAAACACATTGCTGTCTTAGCAACTATCTTACCAGAGTGATTTATAAATACTTGGAGAAATTCGATAAACTCCCGGACTGACTGGCGCTATGTAATTGGAGTTGTTTTTACGGTCCGTTCAAGGACCGCTGAACAGAGTAGGATCCACAACACCCACCAGAACATTTATCAAGCATAAGATACACACAAGAGGCAAAAAGTTGGCATTCTATCAGTGGGTTTAGCTATTTCCGTTATTAAAAAAAATAAATAATTCAGTGTCCGTATAAGTACTTTTTGAGCGCATTCAACATTATTACCATGGTCATTTTGCTTACGATAACCGTGGTTTGCAATTTTTGCTGAATCTGTCTTATTAGCTGACCACTCACAAAGCTAATGCGTGTGCATTTTGTATTATTTTATTACTCAATACTTATTGACTAAATTTGAGAAGATGTAAAAAAAAATGCTTGAAAAGAACAAGATGATGTAATGTCGATTATTTATTGACATTTTCACACATTGTACTTACAGCTTGAATAAGTGACTTGATTTTAGTGGAGGAGCAATGGCCCTTTACGCTCTTGTGGATTTTAAAGCTGAGAGCTTTAACTTTCTGACCTGGTTTTTACTTCTTTTTTCCCCCCCTATAAGATGAGACTAACAAAAGCAGAAGCAGGCGGAACAGGAAGGATTATTCATGTTTGATTGTAAGTAACATTGCACTTTCCAAAGAGGCCAGTTGCAACCAGCAGTGTAAATAACATCCGTTTCAGTACTGCACATCTCTGCAACATTCTGGGAAAAGAATTGAAATAGAAAATGATTTGTTCCAAAGTCCAATCTTCACTGTCATAGAAGTTTTATGAACTATGGAGGCCAGAGGTCTTCATCAAGGTTCTGCAACCACCAAAGTCATGAAATCCACTAATTGTTGGGGTATCTACTGTCGCGTTGGGATGTAACGTTTTTAGATTTTTGACTGTACGATATAGTCTGAGTAATAATCAGGGTTTCAGGATTATTATGGATTGATTAATTTCAAATAAACTGGAGGGATTCTACTCCACCGCAGATTCCCGGCGCATGTGGCAATCAATCAATCAATCAATGTTTACTTATATAGCCCTAAATCACTAGTGTCTCAAAGGGCCTCACAAACCACACCACAAACCACTACGACATCCTCGGTAGGCCCACATAAGGGCAAGGAAAGCTCACACCCAGTGGGACGTCGGTGACAAGGATGACTATGAGAACCTTGGAGAGGACGAAAGCAATGGATGTCAGCCAGCTCTAATGAACACACCCTGAGGGCCTGGCCAGGGTTGTTGTCTGGGCCGGCTGCCTTCCGTGGGCAAGGCCTGCAACACATCACAGACGACAAGAAGGGGAGCATGGGGCTCACAAACAGCCAACACTCACTGCCAGATGAGCTGATTGAGTTCTACGCCCGCTTCAAGGTCCTCAACTCCAACCAACAGAGAGGGGTTCTGACCACCAAGCACATGCGGGACCCACCACTCACTGTGACAACAGCAGAGATACGTACAGTTCTGAGGAGAACAAACCCACGGAAGGCAGCCGGCCCAGACAACATCCCTGGCCAGGCCCTCAGGGTGTGTTCATCAGAGCTGGCTGACGTACTTGCTGACATACAACTTGTCACTAGCACAAGCTGTTGTGCCCACCTGCTTCAAGACCACCACCATCGTGCCCCTGTCAAAGAAAAACACTGTGACCTGTCTGAATGACTATCGCCCTGTTGCTTTCACCCCAGTAGTGATGAAGTGCTTCGATAGGTTAGTCATGGCACACATCAAGAAGACCATCCCAGACATACTGGACCCTCTACAGTTTGCCTAGACTAAGTTTCATCATTAGAGCCACATATGATGTCCTGCCCTCACCAACCAACCTACATCTCTGGTATGGAGAGGACCCAGCCTGTCGCCAGTGTACAGCCCCAGCAACCCTCAAACACATCTTGGTAGGTTGCAAGACCAGTCTGACTCAAGGGAGATACACTTGGCGCAACAACTAGGTGCTTGGGTGCCGAACTTGAGAATAAGAGAGTAGTCACCAATGCCATGCCTCTAAATGCTCAGGCTACCTTCCCACGCAAAACAACTTTCATCCAGGAAGGAGAGAAATGGCGGACCAAGCCATCACCTCCAGACTTAGGCCCACTGAACGCAGCCCGAGATTGGGAAATGTGGGTAGACCTCAGCCAGAGACTTATATACCCACCAGAAATTGCAGCAGCCAGCCTGCGTCCAAACCTGGTCCTCTGGTCAATGTCCTGCCGGCGTGTCTTCATCGTTGAGCTAACGGTCCCATGGGAGGACGCCATTGATGAAGCATTCGAACGGAAGAGGCTGCGATATGCCAACTTGGCAGCTGAAGCAGAGGCACGGGGCTGGAATGGAGGTGGTAGAGGCTTTGTAGCCAGTTCCACCACAAGGCTCCTGAAAGAAGTAGGAATCAGAGGACAGGCCCAACGTAAGGCTATTAAAGAACTTGCCACTGCAGCAGAACGGAGCAGTCGCTGGCTTAGGCTGAACCGCAGGGATGCAGGACGGGCTGCCAAATAACCACGTGGTGCCACCATGCGACACGCACCCAGGTCTGATCAGCCTGTGGTGGGCCAACCTCGGCAGAGGGTGTCTTGTGATTAATGGCCGAAACGCCCAATGACGTCTGGGAACACAACGGAAGATGTGTTGTACTGGTGGCACCACATGATTATTGCCAAACTCCACCCCACCCAAGAGGACACCTCCAACCCCATTTAATTGTTGTGCTGAATGTTTAGGGATCTTTAACAACTAGTCCTATTAATAATCCAATATATATATGTATGTGTATATATATGTATGTGTTTGTGTATGAAGATAAGGTAGAGCACCTCGAATTGGTCATTTGAAAAGTAGCTCGCCTGCTGAAAGAGTGTTGGCACCCCTGTAGTAGAGCCTTTGCAATCAAATAACTGACATTTTTTATCATGGTTATTGGTTGATAGTACAACTAGTTATTTTTATATCCCAAATGTAGCGTAGTACAAATAGGGCATTGCCTTGGGCAACATATAAAAAAGGGAAAGGTGGCCTTTGTTATTCTTTAGTAAGCTTCCCTTCTTCATGTTTTGATGATGTTTGGAAATAATAAGTAGGTCTAACAAGAGCGCTAAGTTCATTGAATGCCATTTCTTCTGTTGCAGTAATGTTCACAGTGTCCGAGTTTGCGTCCTTGAATGACGTACAACCGACGTACCGTATCCTGAAGCCATGGTGGGACGTCTTCATGGACTACCTGAGCCTGGTCATGCTGATGCTGGCCATTTTCGCCATGACCATGCAGATTACCAAAGACCAAGTCGCTTGCCTGCCTTTATTGGAGGAACCGCGTCAGGTAAAAGACTCCCCCCTCATTCATGAAGTTGCAACCGCAGCGGTGTCCACCATTTCTTTGGACTCCCAAGACAGCAAACAAGCAAACGCATACAAAAATTCGCCATCTGCTTCTGGGATCAATACCAATCTGGACTTTCAGCAGTATATGTTTATCAACCAAATATGTTATCATCTTGCCTTGCCCTGGTATTCCAAATACTTCCCCTACCTCATCCTCATCAACACCGTCATCCTGATGGTCAGCAGCAACTTCTGGTTCAAATTTCCTAAGACCAGCTCAAAAATTGAGCATTTTGTCTCAATCCTGGGTCGATGTTTTGAATCTCCTTGGACGACAAAGGCTGTGTCCGAAACGGCCTGTGAAGACTCTGAGGAGAACAAGCATAGGTTGAGCGGCACTTCTTTTGCACATAAGGCGTCTGTGGAGGGGACGGAGGATAGTTCAAACGCCCCCGCCAGCTCCACCATGCCCGAAGGGGTTGTCTCTGCTGATATGCCAATTGCAGAAGCCCCTATCATTATGCCAATCTTGGATAAAAAGGACGGAGAGCAGGCCAAAGCCCTGTTCGAGAAAGTGAGGAGGTTCCGCGCTCACGTGGAGGAAGACGATTTCATTTACAGGTTTTACGCAGCGCAGACTATTTTCAAAACGGTCACGTTCATGACCATGATTTCCTACACGTCAAGCTTCTTGATTCAAATTGAGTTCATACACATCTGTGAGGTGGACGTCAAAGCCTTGGTAGGGTACGAAAGGTTTTTTTGTACGCAAAACATGGCGTACATGTTGGACAAGATGCTCATTTGCTACATAGCTCTGATGATCCTGTATGGGATAGTGTGCCTCTACTCTCTCTTCTGGGTATTCCGAGGACCTCTGAAGGAGTATTCCTTTGAGAAGGTCAGGGAAGAGAGCAGCTTTAGTGACATTCCCGATGTCAAAAATGATTTTGCATTCCTCTTTCACATGGTTGACGAATATGATCAGCTCTACTCCAAACGCTTTGGCGTCTTCCTGTCAGAGGTAAGCGAGAACAAGCTGAGGGAGATTGGCCTCAATCACGAGTGGACCTTCAAAAAAGCCAGAAAGTGCGTGACTCGTAACGCACAAGACCAGCAGGAGCTGCATCTTAAGAATCTCTTTGGTCTACCGAATGTGGTTTTCGACCTCACAGACTTGGAGGTGCTGAAGCTGGAAAAGATCCCTGAGGTGAGATTCTCTGCTAAGGTGTCCCAGATGACCAGCCTGAGGGAGCTCCATCTCTACGAGTGTCCGGCCAAAGTGGAGCAGACCGGTTTTGCGTTCCTCAGGGACCATCTATACTCTCTGCATGTCAGCTTCACGGACGTCGCTGAGATCCCGACATGGGTCTACTTGCTCAGGAACCTGCGAGAGCTTAACCTCATCGGGAACTTGATCTCGGAAGGTAACAGGACGGTTGGTCTGGAGTCTATGCGGGACTTGAAGCACTTAAAGACGTTACGTCTGAAGAACAACCTCAGCAAATTACCCACAAACATTGCAGATGTGTCGCAGCACCTTATTAAGTTAGCGGTGCACAATGACGGCACGAAACTAACGCCGCCCAACGGTCTTAAAAAGATGATCAACCTCATCGAACTAGAGCTGATTAGTTGCGAGTTGGAGAAGATTCCTCACTCCATTTTCAGCTTGATCAACCTGCAGGAGCTTGATATGAAATCCAACAACATCCGATCGATAGAGGAGACCGTCAGCTTCCAGCACCTCAAGAGGCTAACGTGTCTCAAACTGTGGCACAACAAAATAATCGCAATCCCCTCATCCATCGGCCTAGTGAAGTCTTTGGAGTCTCTCCACGTCTCGCACAACAAACTGGAGACCCTGCCCCAGGCCTTGTTCAAGCTCCCTAAACTCCGACATTTGGATGTGGACCACAACCTCATCACGGTCTTTCCGGAGGATGTGGGTCTCCTGCTGGACCTGCAGCATCTGGACATCACTTCCAACAAGCTGGAGGTGTTGCCCAAGAATTTGTTCAAGTGCACCAAGCTGAGGGTGTTATGCGTGGGCCACAACGCCCTTACAGACCTGCCAGAATCCGTGGGTGAGCTGGTTCAGCTCACTCGTCTGGAGTTGAAAGACAACTGTCTCTGCAGGCTGCCTTCACAGCTGGGCAACTGCCGCCGGCTGCGCAGAAGCGGCCTGGTCGTGGAGGACCAACTCTACGAAACGCTACCTCCGGAAGTTAAAGAGAGCATCGGCCGAGACTACAACCTGGCCAGCACAAGTGTCTTATAGCACCGTAAAGGGACGGCTTGCGGCAGCTTTGTGGCGATAAGTAGTCCTTTCACGACCATTGTTTTTTTTACGATAGCTACACAAATTATTGCACATTTTATTATTTCAAAGGCTTGTTTTTTGATGCTCATTGTATGTAAAAAGAAAATGAATGTGCACCTGGTGTTTTATAACCGTAACATTGTTAGCTTGAAACCAAACCTGTGTGAAATCACTTTTAAAATGTAGAGCCTCTCAGGTATATTTATATACTGCGTCATGTTGTTCAGAGTGGGACCCCAAAAAATAATTTTGTTCTGCACACACAATTGAAAAATGTTTTCCCTTTTTTCACTCCTTATTTGTCAGGATTCAGGATTTGTTTGGTGGCATCCATAGCCTAGGAAAGTCATTTTAGAATTCACTAAAGACGAATGTTATAGAAATGGTCATTTATTTGTACATTGAGGTCAGTGAACGTCTTCCGTGACTGGCAAAACATTAGGACTCAAGCGGTAAAATGTAAACCCATGTACTAGACGTGTCTTAGATAAAAGGACTAATTGTGCTAGAAGAATGAACTTGAATGGTAAACCTGTACGCCTTTTATGTCTTTTCAGTGTCTGTTTATATGTATTGTTGGTCGATGTATTCTTCAGAGCTGCTAACAAGTTCAAATCTTTTACGGCTCAATAAAATACTTTCCATGATTATTTATTGTCAGTTCTAGGATAACAGGTGAGCTTGAAGGTATGTTTTCCATGTCCGATTGTGAGGCCACTTTTTAAAGTATATTTTAGTTATTAAGTGATTTTTACAGATACAAATCATAACATACCGGTAGGTCAATTGAAACAAGTGCAGCGTCATGAAAAAGTGTGTTTTTTAAAAGAGTCTACAGCAGGGGTGTCAACCTCAAATACAGAGTGGGCCAAAATTTAAAACTGAACAAAGCCGCAGGCCAAGGTTGAGCAAATTAACCTTTTAATAGGGACCCAAACAAGTTTTGCATTGAACATTGAACAAGCAAGGCTTATATACAGTAACTTTATAGTGACATGCAAAATTGAGTTTCAAATAATAATAATAATAATTAAAAAACATCAATGGCATATCAAATACAATTTAAATACAAATTTAATGCCTCTTTTCTATTTGCAACCTTCTGAGGTAAATATCAAAATATATTGTAGCGTCCTGAAAGGGTTAGTGCTGCAATGGATTCTGGGTATTTGTTCTGTTAAGTTCATAGTATGTTACATTGCAGATGTTCTCCCGGAATGTGTTTGTCATTCTTGTTTGGTGTGAGTTCACAGTGTGGCGCACATTTGTAAGAGTGTTAAAGTTGTTTATACGGCCACCCTCAGTGTGACCTGTATGGCTGTTGACCAAGTATGCTGGCATTCACTTATGTGTGTGTAATAGCTGCATATATTATGCGACTGGGCCGGCACGTTGTTTGTATGGAGAAAATGTGGACGTGACGACAGGTTGTAGAGAATGCTAAAGGCAGTGCCTTTTAGGCACGCCCTCAATATTGTTGTCCGGGTGGAAATCGGCAGAATGCTTGCCCCGGGAGGTTTTCCGAAGGGACACTGAACTTTGGGAGGATTGGCAAGTGTGAGAAATTGCGGTGTTACAGCGGCACCGCTGCTATGTAATAATGGCGGTCCAGCTGTAATGTTAATTTGATATTGCCTCAAGGGCTAAATTAAATTACACGCAAATTTGGCCCGCGGGCCAGAGTTTGACACCCATGGTCTACAGAGTCAAGCTCATAGAGGGACTGGTGCAAGTCACTCCAAAGTCTGGGGGCTACAGTCTGGGCCACGTCTCCCCAGGTTTAAAAATGAGTTTCTGAGATCTTTAGGAGACCTGGGCCTGGAGAAGGAAGGCTAAGCCCTGAAGTGTAGGGGTACAACAAATCAGCAATGTACTGAGGGGCCCCACCATGCTACGCACAGAAAGTTGGGACTAAAATCAATCAATCAATCAATGTTTATTTCTATAGCCCTAAATCAGAAATGTCTCAAAGGACTGTACAAACCATTACGACTACGACATCCTCGGAAGAACCCACAAAAGGGCAAGGAAAATTCACACCCAGTGGGCAGGGAGCATTCACATCCAGTGGGACGCCAGTGACAATGCTGACTGTGAGAAACCTTGGAGAGGACCTCAGATGTGGGCAATGGATGTCGAGCGAGTCTAACATGATACTGTGAAAGTTCATTCCATAGTGGCTCCAACACAGCCGCGAGAGTTCAGTTCAAAGCAGATCCAAGACAGCAGCGAGAGTCCCGTCCACAGGAAACCATCCCAAGCTCTATGCGGAATTTGACCGGAAGTCATTGAAGACTGGCTAAGATGAAGGTCATGTGGGCTGCTCTGGGTGCACCGGTCAAAAGTCTGGCAGCCGCATTCTGTACAGTCTCTTTAGAGTTGACTTGTTGAAATAAGTGACAACATAGTTACAATGATCAACGCGAGACAAGATGAACACGTGAATGATCATTTTGAGATCTGATTTTGACCAAAACCCTTTCACTTTAGAAATATTTCTCAGGTGATAGAAACCGTTTTGGTCAGTTGACGCTCCAAGGACAACCCCAAGGTTTCTGAGGCTGGTTTTTATAGACGCACCTAGAACACAGAGGGAGTTCTTGATCAGGGGGATCCTTTAATCGGGAGCAATGATCAGAGTTTCCGTTTTGTAAGAATTTCAAAGACAACCAGTTTTTGATACAGGATACAGATTGCCACAGCAGTTTTTAATTTAGTTATAATCGACACATGTCAAAATGAAGGCCCGGGGGCCAGCTCTGGCCCGACACGTCATTAAACGTAGCCAGGAAATAATGTGCGTACTTCATCTTTCTTACTAAATATTTTCATTATTTCCATTTTGACAGGAAAAAAAATGTAATAGAGGAAATTTCATATGTTTTAAACTTTGTTATTATCTGCTCTTGCAACAAATATTCAATTGTTATTGGAGTAAATCTTTGGGCACCTTGTCATTCGATTCCAATTCTTGGGGTGAGGATTTGAGTCATAAATGATTAATTGAAAATGTTATTAGTAGATTGCACAGTACAGTACATATTCCGTACAACTGACCACTAAACGGTAACACCCGAATACGTTTTTCAACTTGTTTAAGTCGGGGTTAATCAATTCATGGTAAGATGAATACTAAATAATACTCGATTCAACACAATTCTCGCTTCAAACTGATTTTTGCAATGTATTATTTGGTATAATAATAATAACACCTTAACAAAACAGCTTAGAGGTTACAAAACCTCCTTTTTGGTTGCTGACGGATGACATATACCAAGTAATTAAATAATTTGTCCCAAAAAATAAAACATTTCGATTTTTGAAAATTAGTAATCAGTTGACAATGGAGATGAATAAGAATCGTGATTCATATGTGATAAAAAAAAAATGTAAATATAAACGGAATACAATGATTTGCAAATCCTTTTCAACCCATATTCAATTGAATGCACTACAAAGACAACATATTTGATGTTCAAACTCATAAACTTTATTTTCTTTTTTGCAAATAATAATTAACTTAGAATTTCATGGCTGCAACACGTGCCAAAGTAGTTGGGAAAGGGCATGTTCACCACTGTGTTACATCACCTTTTCTTTTAACAACACACAATAAACGTTTGGGAACTGAGGAAACTAATTGTTGAAGCTTTGAAAGTGGAATTCTTTCCCATTCTTGTTTTATGTAGAGCTTCAGTCGTTCAACAGTCCGTGGTCTCCGCTGTCATATTTTACGCTTCATAATGCGCCATACATTTTTGATGGGAGACAGGTCTGGAATGCAGTCGGGCCAGGAAAGTACCCACACTCTTTTTTTACGAAGCCATGCTGTTGTAAAACGTGCTGAATGTGGCTTGGCATTGTCTTGCCGAAATAAGCAGGGGCGTCCATGTAAAAGACGGCGCTTAGACGGCAGCATATGTTGTTCCAAAACCTGTATGTACCTTTCAGCATTAATGGTGCCTTCACAGATGTGTAAGTTTCCCATGCCTTGGGCACTAATGAACCGCCATACCATCACAGATGCTGGATTTTGAACTTTGAGTCGATAACAGTCTAGATGGTTCGCTTCCCCTTTGGTCCGGATGACACAATGTCGAATATTTCCAAAAACAATTTGAAATGTGGACTCATCAGACCACAGAACACTTTTACACTTTACATCAGTCCATCTTAGATGATCTCGGGCCCAGAGAAGCCAGCGGCATTTCTGGATGTTGTTGATAAATGGCTTTTGCTTTGCATAGTAGACCTTTTAACTTGCACTTACAGATGTAGCGACAAACTGTATTTAGTGACAGTGGTTGTCTGAAGTGTTCCTGAGCCCATGTGGTGATATCCTTTAGCGACTGATGTCAGTTTTTGATACCGTGCCGTCTGAGGGATCGAAGGTTACGGTCATCCAATGTTGGTTTCCGGCCCTGCTGTTTACGTGGAGTGATTTTCCAGATTCTCTGAACCTTTTGATGATATTATGGACTGTAGATGTTGAAATCCATAAATTTCTTGCAAATGCACTTTGAGAAACGTTGTTCTTAAACTGTTTGACTATTTGCTCACGCAGTTGTGGACAAAGGGGTGTACCTCGCCCCATCCTTTCTTGTGAAAGACTGAGCATTTCTTGGGAAGCTGTTTTTATACCCAATCATGGCAACCACCTGTTCCCAATTAGCCTGCACACCCGTGGGATGTTCCAAAAAAGTGTTTGATGAGCATTCCTCAACTTTATCAGTATTTATTGTCACCTTTCCCAACTTCTTTGTCACGTCTGCTGGCATTAAATTCTAAAGTTAATGATTGTTTGCAACAACAACAAAAAAATGTTAATCAGTTTGAACATCAAATATGTTGTCTTTGTAGCATATTCAACTGAATATGGGTTGAAAATGATTTGCAAATCATTGTAATCCATTTATATTTACATCTAACACAATTTCCCAACTCATATGGAAACGGGGTTTGTAAGTTCACAAGACATACACTACATAATTGTTTCAATAAGTATATTCTACACTAACTGTACTTTGCTGGTTGAACTGGAGCCTATAGGTACTACCCTAGCCTGGTCGCCAGCCAATCACAAAGCGTGTAGACAAAACAAAAGTAACCACACGTCTGAACTTTTTAACCAACCTAACAAGCCAACCATTGACTTTGAGGCCAACATGAGGTCAAGGCTGGTAAAACATGATTCATTAAGAAATATTCAACTGGGAGCCTGCACAAGTATAACCAATACCATCTGGACAACTATCGACATAAATGAGGATCGATACAAAACGAATTCCCAATGGAGATGGAATAAGTTTTAATTCAGCATGAGTATAAATAACACATTTATTTTAACCTGTTGGTAAATGCAAAAATTCAACTGCTCGTATGTCTTAAAACATGCCGAGGGTTATGGGTCCACGGTCATGGACTCTGAAAAGTGTAATCTGCACTACAAAGGAGGAGTTTGTCTCTGAAAACATTCTCTACCCAAATTAAAAACCCTTTTTAATCATGCTGCTGTTCCATCTCAGCACAGGTTAAATTTATTTTTGACTTATGCGGTTATTGCAAAATAAATATTCTCCATCCATTCATTTGATACCGCTGGGGCGGTATAGCTCGGTTGGTAGAGTGGCCGTGCCAGCAACTTGAGGGTTGCAGATTCGGTTCCCGCTTCCGCCATCCTAGTCCCTGCCGTTGTGTCCTTGGGCAAGACACTTTACCCACCTGCTCCCCACGGCCGCTCTACCAACCGAGCTATACCAGAAATTTTAATTTATTCTTCATTTTATCAATCAATCAATGTTTATTCATATGGCCCTAAATCACAAATGTCTCAAAGGACTTTTAGCTTCTGTTTTTCGACGAAGAATATTTGTGAAATATTTCTTCAAATTTATGATTATAATTAGAAAAAAAATATATTCTGGCAAATTTTTAAAATCTGTAGAATTAAGTTTAAATCTTATTTCAAAGTCTTTTGAATTTCTTTTAAAATGTTTGTTCTGGAATATCGAGAAGAAATAATTATTTGTCCTTGTTAGAAATATAGCTTGGTCCAATTTGTTATATATTCTAACAAAGTGCAGATTGGATTTTAACCTATTTAAAACATGTCATCACAATTCTAAAAATAATCCTAATCAGGAAAAATTACTAATGATGTCCCATAAATTACTTTTTTTAATTTTTCAAAAAGATTCGAATTAGCTAGTTTTTCTCTTCTTTTTTTCGGTTGAATTTTGAATTTTAAAGACTCGAAATTGAAGATAAACTATGTTTCAAAATTTAATGTATTTCTTGTTTACTCCTCTAAACCGTTCAATTAAGTTTTTTTTCATAATTTATTCTCTACAAAAAAACCTTCCGTAGAAGGAAAAAAAATGTACGACGGAATGATAGACAGAAATACCCCTTTTTTTTATATATATTTATCTGTTTCTATTTATATTTATTGTGAGAAATCATTAAGATGATCAGTGTTTCCACAAATATAAATATTAATTATTAACAATAACATAGAGTCAAAGGTAAATTGAGCAAATTGGCTATTTTTGGCAATTTTTTTTAAGTGTGTATCAAACTGGTAGCCCTTCACATTAATCAGTACCCAAGAAGTAGCTTTTTGTTTCTAAAAGGTTGGTGACCCCTTTCCCAGCGTGCTGCCACATACATTTACATATGTATACAAATTTGTTTTCTTTTTTATAATGAATTAAGTAACGTTTATGACAACATTTTTCCAAGACACAACATATAATGTGAAATATGACAGTATAATGCGTACGTGTATCATTTTTTTTGTCAAAACGCTTACAAAAAAGTGGGACCCCATTTAGAAAATTCCTAACCCCAACACTGCTGTCAACAGAGGAGATAAAAATGCTTTATTTAAATAAGTATATTATTTATAAAGTAAGTTCTAGTATCATTGGCAACTTTTCACCTAGTCCCAGCCTTGGCACATACATATTTGTGCAGAGTATGGTCAGCATACTTGCCGACCCTCCCGGATTTTCCGGAAGACTCCCGAAATTCCGCGCCTCTCCCGAAAGAAATTTTCTCCCGAAAATCTCCCGAAATTCAGCCGTAGCTAAAGGCCACGCCCCTCCAGCTCCATGCGGACCTGAGTGGGGACAGCTTGTTTTCATGTCCGCTTTCCCACTATATAAACAGCTTGCCTGCCCAATCACGTTACAACATCTACGGATTTGAATAAAAAAAACTGCACACACAAGGACACGAAGCAGAAGAACGAGGAATGATGACGCCGTCGACGGGCAAAATGAAGAAAAACGCTAGCAAGTTCCAAAACGAATGGAAACAATTTCAGTTTATCCAGGAGAGTTCGAAGGGGAAGGGGTTTGTTGCCTGTAAATTTTGTAGAACAGACTTCTCCATTGAACATGGGGGCCGAACGGATATACTCAGCCATGAACGGTCAGCGAAGCACAAAGCGTCCGCAGCGCAGCATCGTTCACAACCCAGTATTATGGGCCACCTCACAAAATGGAGACCCGATGGTGTATCTTATGCTGAGAGAAAGATGGCTACGCTGATAGCTGGAAGCAACATCCCGTTCTCCTTTGCGGGATGTCTACAACAAATCCGTGAAGGATATGTTCCCGGATTCGGAGATCGCTCGCCAGTACACAAATGTCAGAACAAAGGTTACTCAAATAGTGAAAGGTAAGTGTTGTTGTTTTTTTTAGTAACCAGCAGGCACAGTACAGTTAGTAGAACTGTGTTTTTATTACTGTGTATTTGATAGGTGCCGTCTGAAATTCAACTATTTATTTTATTTATATATATGATAAAATAAATATATATTGCTAGAATTCACTGAAAGTCAAGTATTTCATACATATATATCTATATATTTATATTTGTATATATATGTATATATATTAGGGTGGCAAATCTTTGGGTGTCCCACGTATCGATTCAATATCGATTCTTGGGGTCGCGATTTGATTATATATCGATTTTTTTCGATTCAACGCGATTCTCGATTCAAAAGCGATATTTTTCCGATTCAATACGATTCTGTATTCATTTATTACATAGGATTTCAGCAGGATCTGCCCCAGTCTGCTGACATGCTAGCACAGTAGTAGAGTTTAAAAAAAAAACAAAGCTTTTATAATTGTAAAGGACAATGTTTTTTCAGCTGATTGCAATAATGTAAATTTGTTTAAACTATTAAACGAACCAAAAATGTGACTTATTTTATTTTTGTGAAAACATTGTACACAGTGTGTTGTCAAGCTTATGAGATGCGATGCAAGAGTAAGCCACTGTGACACTATTAGTCTTTTTTATTATTTTTATAAATGTCTAATGATAATGTCAATGAGGGATTTTTAATCACTGCTATGCTGAAATTATAACTAATATTGATACTGTTGTTGATAATATTCATTTTTGTTTCACAACTTTTGGTTTGTTCTGTGTCGTGTTTGTGTCTTCTCTCAATTGCTCTGTTTATTGCAGTTCTGAGTGTTGCTGGGTCAGGTTTGGTTTTGGATTTGGATTGCATTGTTATGGTATTGCTGTGTAGTGGTTTGTTGGAGTGATAAATAAAAAAAAAAAATCGATTTAAGAAAAAAAAAAAGAGAATCAATTGTGAATCGCACAACGTGAGAATCGCGATTCGTATTCAAATCGATTTTTTCTCACACCCTTAATATATATATATATATATATATATATATATACAGTATATGAAATACTGTATTTCCTTGAATTGCCGCCGGGCATTTAATATGCGCCTGCCTTGAACTATTGCCGGGTCAAACTCTCACCCCAAATATATTAGCGTATGCTTAATTTTACCGCCAGGTCAAATTTGTGATGTCACGAGTGACACTCCCCCTGTTGTCTTTTTCATAATGGTGGAAGAGTTTTTTGATGCTTTTACTACGTGTAGACCAGGGGTCTTGTTCCACAGCCATACCGATCACACTGATGGTTGTAATATAAAACAACTTTAACACTCTGACTAATATGTGCCACACTCTGTGAACCCACACCAAACACATTTCGGGAGAACATCGGCTCCGTAACACATTATGAACGCAACATAACACTTACCCAGGATGCCATGCATCTATGACTCTTGGCTATATCATACCATGAATTGATTAACGTGGACCCCGACTTAAACAAGTTGAAAAACTTATTCGGGTGTTACTATTTAGTGGTCAATTGTACGGAATATGTACTGAACTGTGCAATCTACTAATAAAAGTATCAATCAATCAATACACCCCGCTAGCACAAAATCCCCCCCCCCCCTCTCCGTGCGTCGGTTGAGGTGGGCGGGGCTGGGGGCGCGTGTATAATATAGCCCAGATTAATGGATGCATTGCATTCTGGGTAAGTGTTATGTTCCGTTTACAATGTGTTACAGAGCCGATGTTCTCCAGAAATGTGTTTGGTGTGGGTTCACAGAGTGTGGCGCATATTAGTAAGAGTGTTAAAGTTGTTTATTACACAACCATCAGTGTAAAACGTATGGCTGTTGACCAACTATGCATTGCAATCTTGTATGAGAACCTTCAAAATGCATGCGTCCGGCCGGCACGCAGATAGCAAGATGTAAAGGTCCCCAACCGCGGCCGCAAAATAATTTTTTATTAACTTTTTTTATTTTATCACACTCAAATCGTTACTGTATGCAATTAGTAAGCGCAGGGGTGATAAAATTATTAGCGCCTGCTTGCTTTTACCGCAGCGCCTGCTTGCTTTTACCGCATGCCTTGATTAAGCGCAGGAGTGAGAAGAGGTGTTGGATTAATTAGCGCCCCGGCGGCTATTCAAGGAAATGCGGTAAATATGAAATAGTTGGTGAATTGTAGCTGTAAATATACCCCTACCCTCTTAACCACGCCCCTTACCATCTTAACCGCGCCCCCCATCGCCCGAAATCGGAGGTCTCAAGGTTGATGGTCAGCCTAATTTAAGTAAACACGGACTGAAAAAAACCCTCTACCGACATAAATCTTTAGGAGTTAACTTTATTTCAACATCTGGTGACAAAAGACCAGACACATGTCTACCAGCTATGCTTACGTTCAACAGGAGAGAGGCGACACGAAAAAAGGTAAACAAACGGACGCCATATTGAATGCTTTAACCGGAAGTTGCTGTAGTCACGTGGTTGCGACCCAGGCTTCCCTCTTCCGTCGTGCGAGCCAGCTCGATTTTCTCTTGTTTTGTAGCTGCAGCGCCAGGCTGATTAAAGATGAATCGGCAAGCGCATGAAAGAGGAACCGCAAAGGTCGTTCGAGTAGGACTGAAAACTGGAACCGCGGAGCTCGGTCGAGTGGGACTATGCAAAGACGAACAGTCTCACAGGTAATAATGTACCGTCGGAACCATTATCCAGCTACTATTAACCTACGTTTTTCTTCTACCATATTTTAAATAATACCACTTTTCCTAACTAACTAGTGCGTTTTCGATGTAATTTGCTTGTGTTTGTAAGCTTCGCGGCTAAGGCTAGCTTGGAACTGTTGATGAAACGACACCCACCGGGAATGTATTAACGCATTATGACGTCATAGAATTTTTTTATTATTTTATTTTTTTATTCATGGCTATAATGTGTAGTTTTCTTGACAGAGTGCCCCTGGACTTGAAAGAAGGCGCGGTGCACATTGCAGCTGCTGGGAGAAACGCAGGTAACGGTTTGTCAACGTGAGTGTGAATGTTGTCTGTCCGTCTGTGTTGGCCCTGTGATGAGGTAGCGACTTGTCCAGGGTGTACTTCGCCTTCCGCCCGATTGTAGCTGAGATAGGCACCAGCGACCCCAAAGGGAATAAGCGGTAGGAAATTAGATTAGATTAGATAGATTAGATAGTACTTTATTTATTCCGTCAGGAGAGTTCCTTCAGGAAAATTACAATTTTCAGCACAATCCCATTCAAAATCAAACAAACATTACAGGTAGACAGAACAGGATCGCTGACGGGTTTGCCGGCTTCCAGCGCCCCTTACAAAAAAGATGAGATACAGGTAAACAAGGGGGGGGGATGGATGGACGCATTGTCCAAGTGAATTACAAACCCCGTTTCCATATGAGTTGGGAAATTGTGTTAGATCAGTGGTTCTTAACCTTGTTGGAGGTACCGATCCCCACCAGTTTCATGTACCCTTCTTTCGTGAAAAAAGAAAAAAAAATTCTCAAATTCAAGACAAAGTTATATGTTGTTTTTTTTACTGGTGCACAAAATAAACCGTGCATGAACATCATTTTGTTCAAAGAACAAACTAAGTTTGAAAAACAAATTACACACTTGCGAATCAGATGGAATCTTAGAGGGAACATTGTTTGAGGGTAACCATAATACGGCGATAGGGAGAGGTTTTTATTTACACAATGAGTCGGGTGTGTCTTGACCTCCGCGGCGGAGGCTCCGCCGAACCCCTGAGGCCGACTCGCGGAACCCGAGGGTTCCATTAAACCCTGGTTAAGGACCACTGTGTTAGATGTAAATATAAACGCAATACAATGATTTGCAAATCATTTTCAACTAGGGCTGGGCGATATTGCCTTTTTTTAACATCGCAATATTTTTAGGCCATATCCCGATATACGATATGTATTACGATATTTTGCCTTGGCCTTGAATGAACACTTGATGATTCTATGTGTCTACATTAAAACATTCTTCTTCATACTGCATTAATATATGCTTATTTTAAGCGTTCATGCAGAGAGAGAAATCACAACTAAGTCAATTGACCAAAAGTGTATTTATTAAACCGTTATTAAGCAATGGCACAAACATTCAAGTCATTTCCAAAACATAGAGTGCAAGATTGTCAGAGACATTTTAAAGGCCTACTGAAAGGAGATTTTCTTATTTAAACGGGGATAGCAGGTCCATTCTATGTGTCATACTTGATCATTTCGCGATATTGCCATATTTTTGCTGAAAGGATTTAGTAGAGAACATCAACGATAAAGTTCGCAACTTTTGGTCGCTAATAAAAAAGCCTTGCCTGTACCGGAAGTCGCAGATGATGACGTCACCCTTGGCGATGACCAAGAAGAACGCGGAGTTGGAATATAATTACAACACTTTATGTACATATTTATATACATATTTATATGATATTTACATATTTATATAACATGTAACTACAAGCTCCATTCACAGACAGAGTCCCATTGCTTTTATGAGCGGTCCAGCGAGTCAAAAGCCGGGAAAAAAAAAAAATATATATATATATATATATATTTTTTTTTTTGTGACGGCCGTAATTCTTTCGTGGCGGGCCGCCACAAATAAATGAATGTGTGGGAAACCCTGTATATATATATATATATATATATATATATATACACACACACACACACATACAGCCTGGCTAAATTGTTCTAACCCAATGCGGCCCCCGAGTCAAAAAGTTTGGGGACCCCTGGCTTTGATGCGGCTGCTCAAAGTCGTGGCTACAGGATAGGGTTGCCAAATGGGAAATGTTTTCTGAGATTTTTGTTATATAATTTGACATGATGTTCATAAATAATCACTAAAAAATGTGTGGTACATTACATGGTACATGTAAGTGTCAAGAAGACAACCAAAGAGACTGTTGGATGAGAATAAACCTAAATGTAAAATATTGTGTAGAAATGCTCCCATTTATAGAAAATGTAGTCTTGATTTTCACCCAAAAAGTTGGGCACTTGTGTAGCAGCATTTTGTGCCAATTTTCTTCTTTTTTTTTACTACAGTTTGACGATTTCATTCCCCCTCACATCCCATAACTTTATTTGTAAAATTCAGGTTTTTCCATAGAATAACTGATTCAAACTGGCCAATATTTCGCTTGTGATACGTTTTTGTCACATTTAGCCAACTTGCTGCATCACAATCCCAAATAAAAGCATTTGTAAGTCTTATTTTGTCATCCTAATATCTCTGAAAAATGGATAAGTATGAATGAAAAAACAAAGTTGATGTCCAATCAATTAAGATAACGTGTTCTTCGTTATTTCCGTTAGCACGAGCCTCTGTTGAGAAATGGAAGTCTTCGTTCACACCAGCAGGCGGTAAAAATCCTGAAGGTGATATCCAAGAGCATAGCAGGTATGTAGAAATTTATATTTATACAATACATACTATATGTGGAGTATATACAGTGGGGCAAAAAAGTATTTAGTCAGCCACCGATTGTGCAAGTTCTCCCACTTCAAATGATGACAGAGGTCTGTAATTTTCATCATAGGTACACTTCAACTGTGAGAGACAGAATGTGAAAAAAAAATCCAGGAATTTAGAATTTAGGAATTTTAAAGAAATGTATTTATAAATTATGGTGGAAAATAAGTATTTGGTCAACCATTCAAAGCTCTCACTGATGGAAGGAGGTTTTGGCTCAAAATCTCACGATACATGGCCCCATTCATTCTTTCCTTAACACGGATCAATCGTCCTGTCCCCTTAGCAGAAAAACAGCCCCAAAGCATGATGTTTCCACCCCCATGCTTCACAGAAGATATGGTGTTCTTGGGATGCAACTCAGTATTCTTCTTCCTCCAAACACCACGAGTTGAGTTTATACCAAAATGGATACATGGATGATACAGCAGAGGATTGGGAGAATGTCATGTGGTCAGATGAAACCAAAACACGACTTTTTGGTATAAACTCAACTCGTCGTGTTTGGAGGAAGGAGTTGAGTTGCATCCCAAGAACGCCATACCTACTGTGAAGCATGGGGGTGGAAACATCATGCTTTGGCGCAGTTTTTCTGCTAAGGGGACAGGACGATCGATCCGTGTTAAGGAAAGAATGAATGGGGCCATGTATCGTGAGATTTTGAGCCAAAACCTCCTTCCATCAATGAGAGCTTTGAATGCTTGACCAAATACTTATTTTCCACCATAATTTACAAATAAAGTTCTTTAAAATTCCCAAATTGTAAATTCCTGGATTTTTTTTTTCACATTCTGTCTCTCACAGTTGAAGTGTACCTATGATGAAAATTACAGACCTCTGTCATCATTTTAAGTGGGAGAACTTGCACAATAGGTGGCTGACTAAATACTTTTTTGCCCCACTCTAGCTACCTCTCTGCTCAGGCAGGGCGTGTGACTTTGCACACGTGACGTATGTAAGAAAGTGCGCTTGTTTATGTCTCTGTGAGAAGGAGAGACAAGAAAGAGTGGGAAACGCCTGCAGTGTAATGCCCGCAGCTAAAAGCAACTGCGTGAGAACGTATACTCCAATATCACGATATAGTCATTTTCTATATCGCACAGAGACAAACCCGCGATGTATCGAGTATATCGATATATCGCCCAGTCCTACCCAGTCGTGATTTTTAGAATTCAAGTTGAGCCTCAACAGAGATGCCACAAGGGAGATTGGAACCCTTGGTGTCCTAACTGGGCTTTGGACAGTATGCTTTATAGCAGGGCTCACCAACGTGAGCTAGAAATAGCTCAAATAATCCAATCAATCCAATCCACTTTATTTATATAGCACATTTAAACAACAAAAAAGTCTCAAAAGTGCTGCACAGCCATGTTAAAAACTGAAAATACAATTATGCTCCACCAATAACTGAATATAAATAGCAGCACTTACCAGTGAGCTGCCTCTATTTTTTTAATTGTATTTATTTACTAGCAAGCTGGTCTCGCTTTGCTCAACATTTTTGATTCTAAGAGAGACAAAACTGAAATAGAATTTGAAAATCCAAGAAAATATTTTAAAGACTTGGTTTTCACTTGTTTAAATAAATTCATTTATTTTTTTACTTTGCTTCTTATAACTTTCAGAAAGACAATTTTTGAGAAAAAATACAACCTTAATAATGGTTTTAGGATTTTTATTCTTTATTGTAAAGAATAATAAATACATTTCAATTTAATTCTTCATTTTAGCTGCTGTTTTTTCGCCGAATAATATTTGTGAAATATTTCTTCAAACTTATAATTAAAATTCAAAAAAATTATTCTGGCGAATCTAGAAAATCTGTAGAAGCAAATTTAAATCTTATTTAAAAGTCTTTTGAATTTTAAAAATGTTTGTTCTGGAAAATATAGAAGAAATAATGATCTGTCTTTGTTAGAAATATAGCTTGGTCCAATTTGTTATATATTCTAACTAAGTGCAGATTGGATTTTAACCTATTTAAAACATGTTATCAAAATTCTAAAAATAATCCTAATCAGGAAAAATTACTAATGATGTTCCATAAATTATTTTTTTAATTTTTTCAAAAAGGTTCAAATTAGCCAGTTTTTCTCTTCTTTTTTCAATTGAATTTTGAATTTTTTTCAAAATTTAATTTTCTTTTTTTGGTGTTTTCACCTATTTTAAACTGTTCAATTAAGTGTTTTTTTCATCATTTATTCCTTACAAAAACCCTTCCGTAGAAGGAAAAAAAATGTACGACGTAATGACAGACAGAAATACCAATTATTTTTTGGGGATATTTATCTGTTTCTGTATATATTTATTGTGAGAAATCATTAAGATGATCAGTGTTTCCACAAAGATAAATATTATTAATAATAACATAGAGTTATAGGTAAATTGAGCAAATTGGCTATTTCTGGCAATTTATTTGAAGTCTGTATCAAACTGGTAGCCCTTCGCATTAATCAGAACCCAAGAAGTAGCTCTTGGTTTCAAAAAGGTTGATGACTGTCTAATAAAAGTGTTTTACTGCATTGTTCCAGCCCACAGCACAGTTTTGAGAGAAAATGACACTTAACAGTCATCCTTCCTCTGTCACCTGCAGGGGTGAACTGTATGACCCCTTTGACCAGGAGACGTATGAATCGGTCAATGACAGCTTCCAACTTGCACAGGCTGACAGCCTGGAGCAACACCAACGCTTGTCCCCGGGCAGGACCTGCCGTGACGCTGCCCCATGGGAGTTAAGGCGGCCCCTTGACCTACACGGCGAGGGCAGTCCTGTTGACGGTCTGCCCAAATGGCGGTCCTACTTCCCGGACAAAGAATCATTGGAGCCACCAGCGTATGGATCCATCAGCAGAGCTCTCAGGCTCGGCGACAACTCGTCGGGTCTGGAATTGCCTGCACGCTATGGAGATGAAAGGATGTCATGGCCAGAGCAGAGAAGCACGGTATGTCATCGGTGTCAAAAATGGTTCTGTTTGAGCATGATAAGACAACACGGTAAAACTAATGGATTAGATTTATATAGCCCTTTTTGAGACACTCAATGCACTTCACAGAGAAGTGAAAACCCATCATTCATTCACTCACATTCCCACCTGGTGATGGTAAGCTACATTTGTAGCCACAGCTCTCCCGTCCAAAGGCAAAACCTATTAACTCACTTCTAGCTGATTTTGAGAAAACAAAGGAAAACCAATCTATCTTGATGCTGTCTTACCAAGATCTACAAAGTCATCAAACGTATAGATGTTTTCTTGAGCTTTCATTTTCTTGCCGATCGAGCCATGGATTGAATCTGCTCTCATGAACGTGTGCCCTTTCTCCAGATATTTTATCACAATCTCGGGTGGGCCCCATTCTGCGTTTGCACATTTGGGCAAAGAGCCGTGTACAGCGTCCAGTTTTTATTTTGACCTCCACAGTTATCTGCCCAAAAGAGTATGCAAGGGGAAGAATCAAGAACAATACATTTAATGAAGGTGCTTGCAACGTCCCGGGCCAATCTTCCAAATATCCCCTCGTGCCATAATATCACATAATCAGGTTGACCGTCGGCCCCCATTCGTGCAAATGTCTCATTAAAGACAATAAGGCGACTGAGAAAGAAGCTCTGATTGGTCCCTTGAGATACTAGGTTTTTCTGTTGTATCTACGCGGTTATGTGGTAGTTGCTAGGTCCTGCCATGCGCGTAACAGCTTACTTACGGAACAAATTACAATATCGCATACACTAATGTAAAGCATATCACCTAGGAACTCCAAAATTATTATCAGCGCAGTTTTGACCAAAATTGAGTTACTGGGTTTTGCCTTTGGACGGGAGTGCTGCCTCCAGGGTAGACTGACGGCCAGTTTGCGCCGACGGCTCCTCCGACCAATACCCATCATTCATTCACCAGTGTGAGCGGCACTGGGGGGAAGGGTGAAGTGTCCCACCCAAGGAGGGGAGCGAACCTGCAACCCTCAAGTTTCTGGCAGGGCTGCTCTACCCACCAAGCCATGTCGCCGTCCACGATGCAGATCAATTAAGTTTTCCACGATTTATCAGCTTTTACACTTTACACCAGGGGTGTGTTTTCACAAGTGGTCCAAAACAATTTGTCCAGGGGGTGAAAGTTGACCGCATGTGAAGTAATTTTATTTATATATGTGTGTGTGTATGTATATGTATGTATATATATATATATGCATGTATGTATATATTTGGATTTGGATAGTAGTTTATTTATTCCGTCAGGAGAGTTCCTTCAGGAAAAATAAATTTTTCAGCACAATCCCATTCAAGATCAGACAAACAATACAGGGAGACAGAACAGGATCGCTGACGGGTCTGCCAACTTCAATCAATCAATCAATGTTTATTTATATAGCCCCAAATCACAAATGTCTCAAAGGACTGCACAAATCATTACGACTACAACATCCTCGGAAGAACCCACAAAAGGGCAAGGAAAACTCACACCCAGTGGGCAGGGAGAATTTACATCCAGTGGGACGCCAGTGACAATGCTGACTGAGAAACCTTGGAGAGGACCTCAGATGTGGGGACCGAAAGCAATGGATGTCGAGCGGGTCTAACATGATACTGTGAAAGTTCAATCCATAGTGGCTCCAACACAGCCGCGAGAGTTCAGTTCAAGCGGATCCAAGACAGCAGCGAGAGTCCCGTCCACAGGAAACCATCTCAAGCGGAGGCGGATCAGCAGCGTAGAGATGTCCCCAACCGATACACAGGAGAGCGGTCCATCCTGGGTCCCGACGAGCGGTCCATCCTGGGTCTCGACTCTGGACAGCCAGTACTTCATCCATGGTCATCGGACCGGACCCCCTCCACAAGGGAGGGGGGGACATAGGAGAAAGAAAAGAAGCGGCAGATCAACTGGTCTGAAAAGGAGGTCTATTTAAAGGCTAGAGTATACAGATGAGTTTTAAGGTGAGACTTAAATGCTTCTACTGAGGTAGCATCTCGAACTGTTACTGGGAGGGCATTCCAGAGTACTGGAGCCCGAACGGAAAAAGCTCTATAGCCCGCAGACTTTTTTTGGGCTTCCAGCGCCCCTTACAAAAAAGATGACATACAGGTAAACAAGGGAGGGGGAATGGGAGAAAAAAAAATAAAAGATTAAAATAAAATTTAAAAAATCGGTCTTTGCCTGGGCCCTGGAGAGGGGGTGCAGACTTAGGCCAAGGGAAAAAAACAACTCATAGCCATAGTACACATCCCTCTTACATGTGTGTAAGAGGGAAACATCAAACATCAAAGAACACAGAGGACATTAAAGCAGCAGATACAAGCAGACACTTCTACATACAGCTATGAATAAAAAGTAAAACAAACATGTCCACTGTGGTGGCCTCTGCGGTGTTCCATGCCATCGTCCGCTGGGGTGGAGGGAGCATGGCCAGAGACAGAAGCAGACCCAACAAAGCAACTAAGACAGCCGACTCGACTCTCAGCCAGTGTCCAGTCCACATGGATGAGCGAGGATACGTCCAAGGTGACTGAGGTGTCCGACACCTGCTCACCCAGCCAAGACACCGCGAAGCCTCTCCGTCCCAGCGCTCAGTGCTAGCTCCGCAGCCCTGTCCCCCTCATCCGCATCTCCTCCAGTCCCTCCAAACCGACTCCGGTGTGGCAGACAGCCAGTAGCTGGTCTCCATGGCCAAAAGGCTCCCGGGAGGCAGATCCAGAAGTCCACAAAAAAAGCACCGCAGAGGTCACAAAAGTGCCACCCCTTGTCACACAGTCCCAAAGGGTCCCGGACCAAAAGGCAAAAAAAATATAATAACACATGAAAACAAGAGGGAAACACAAAAGGATGACACAAGAGCACAGAGCTCCTGCCAACAGCAGCCACTACAGCAGCGCCATCGTGGGAAAAAAATATGTGTATGTTTATATATAAATGTATATGTATATACAGTGGGGTAAACAAGTATTTAGTCAGCCACCGATTGTGCAAGTTCTCCCACTTAAAATGATGACAGAGGTCTGTAATTTTCATCATAGGTACACTTCAACTGTGAGAGACAGAATGTGAAAAAAAAAATCACATTGTAGGAATTTTAAAGAATTTATTTGTAAATTATGGTGGAAAATAAGTATTTGGTCAACCATTCAAAGCTGTCACTGATGGAAGGAGGTTTTGGCTCAAAATCTCACGATACATGGCCCCATTCATTCTTTCCTTAACACGGATCAATCGTCCTGTCCCCTTAGCAGAAAAACAGCCCCAAAGCATGATGTTTCCGCCCCCATGCTTCACAGTAGGTCTGGTGTTCTTGGGATGCAACTCAGTATTCTTCTTCCTCCAAACACGACGAGTTGAGTTTATACCAAAATGGATACATGGATGATACAGCAGAGGATTGGGAGAATGTCATGTGGTCAGATGAAACCAAAATAGAACTTTTTGGTATAAACTCAACTTGTGGTGTTTGGAGGAAGAAGAATACTGAGTTGCATCCCAAGAACACCATACTTACTGTGAAGCATGGGGATGGAAACATCATGCTTTGGGACTGTTTTGCTGCTAAGGGGACAGGACGATTGATCCGTGTTAAGGAAAGAATGAATGGGGCCATGTATCATGAGATTTTGAGCCAAAAACTCCTTCCATCTGTGAGAGCTTTGAATGGTTGACCAGATACTTATTTTCCACATTCACATTCCGTCTCTCACAGTTGAAGTGTACCTATGATGAAAATTACAGACCTCCGTCATCATTTTGAAGTGGGAGAACTTGCACAATCGGTGGCTGACTAAATACTATTTTGCCCCACTGTATGTGTATATACATATGTATATATGCGTATGTGTGTATATATATATGTGTGTGTGTGTATGTGTGTATATATATATGTGTGTGTGTGTGTGTGTGTGTGTGTATGCATGTATATATATATATGTATACATGTATTTATTTATGTGTATATATATATGTATGTATGTATGTATTATGTATATATATATGTATATGTGTATGTATGTATACATATATATAAATGTATGTCTGTGTATGTATATATATATATATATACATATATATATATATATATATATATATACATACATACATAAATGAATGTAGCTTTTGCAAACAGGCATATTTGGCACGTTCTAAAAGTTGGCAAACAGAGGTGGTTCATAAATGGAGGTTCCAGTGTGCTTTGAACCAATTACTGCCTCTTCTCCTCTGCAGATCGTCTCACGTGTTAGACTGTCCTCACCCAGGTTGCAGCCAGACCATCCAATGGTGGCGCCTGTCGAAGAAGGTAAAAAAACTTATTATTTTCAGTTTGATGTTTACACAAGAACAAGATGGACAGATTGTCACCTGAACTCCCTTAACTTTGGTGTCTATGAGAGCAAATCTTCCCCCCAAAATTGCCCGTAGGCTGTTGTTGTTTTTGTAGAAATTCCCCCAAAATGGCAGTTTCTGCATTTGAAGCACAAAACTCAAAACCAGTGAATTTGGCACGTTGTGTAATTTGTAAATAAAAACAGAATACAATGATTTGCAAATCCTTTTCAACTTATATTCAATTGAATAGACTGCAAATACAATAACTGACCACATTTTTAAGCTTTTCAGGTGGAATTCTTCCCCATTCTTGCTTGATGTACAGCTTAAGTTGTTCAATAGTCAGGGGTCTTCATTGTGGTATTTTAAGCTTCATAATGCACCACACATTTTCAATGGGAGACAGGTCTGGACTACAGGCAGGCCAGCCTAGTTCCCACACTCTTTTGGTATGAAGCCACGCTGTTGTAACACGTGGCTTGGCATTGTCTTGCTGAAATAAGCAGGGGCGTCCATGATAACGTTGCTTTGATGGCAACTTATGTTGCTCCAAAACCTGAATGTACCTTTCAGCATTAATTTTGCCTTCACAAATGTGTAAGTTACTCATGCCTTGGGCTCTAATACACCCCCATACCATCACAGATGCTGGCTTTTGAACTTTGCGCCGAGAACAATCCGAATGGTTCTTTTCCTCTTTGTTCCGGAGGACACAACGTCCACAGTTTTCAAAGAACAATTTGAAATGTGGACTCATCAGTCCACATACCATTTTAAGACTTTCCATCAGTCCATCTTAGATGAGTTGGGGCCCAGTGGTAAAGAAGGATCTGAGCCAAAAGGCAAAGCTCTCAATTTACCGGTCGATCTACGTTCCCATCCTCACCTATGGCCATGAGCTTTGGGTTATGACCGAAAGGACAAGATCACGGGTACAAGCGGCCGAAATGAGTTTCCTCCGCCGGGTGGGGGGGCTCTCCCTTAGAGATAGGGTGAGAAGCTCTGCCATCCGGGAGAAACTCAGAGCAAAGCCGCTGCTCCTCCACATCGAGAGGAGCCAGATGAGGAGGTTCGGGGCATCTGGTCAGGATTTAGTAGAGAACATCGACTATAAAGTTCGCAATTTTTGGTCGCTATTAAAAAAGCCTTGCCTTTACCGGAAGTAGCAGACGATGACGTCACCCGTTGATGGCTCCTCACATCCTCACATTGTTTATAATGGGAGCCTCCAGCAGCAAATTGATAGCGAAGGACTAGAAAAGAGAAAAAAAAAGTATAAAAAAAAAAGGTGATTGCATTGGGACGGATTCAGATGTTTTAGACACATTTACTAGGATGATTCTGGGAAATCCCTTATCTTTCTTTTGTTTTGCTAGTGTTTTAATGAGATTAAATAGTACCTGATAGTCGGAGGTGTGTGTCCACGGGTGTTAGAGATGCGCGGTTTGCGGTCTCATCCGCGGAGTCCGCGGATGAGACCGCAGGTCGGGCGGGTGACATGACGAAAAAATAGATTTTAATTAGATTCGGGTGGGTGGCGGTTGAACCATTCGGAAATATTTGATATACATGGTTCAGGGATCGGTATCCTTTACCATTCAAAGAGCCATTTAGGACTCGTGTCACAAAGCGAAGGAGGCAACAGGAGACGCAAATATTCTCTAGAATGACTGCCGTCAGTCACCCAGTAAATAAGTATTAAGGCGTGCTATGAAGACATTGGTTTTGACGTCTTCTACAACATGTACAATCTGCTTGTCAGTCCAGCAACATGTGTGTGGCTTCCGCAGACACACGCACACGACTGCAAGGCATACTGGGTGACACAGAGTACACTAATGGTTGTGATATAAACAATTTTAACGCTCTTAATAATATGCGCCACGCTGTGAAGCCACACCAAACAAGATTGACAAACACATTTCGGGAGAACGTCCTCCCAGTAACACAACATAAACGCAACACAACAAATACCCAGAATAATTTGCATCCATGACACATCCTGACTATTTTATACACCCCGCTAGCAGCAGGGTGCGTCGGTAAGGTGGGCGGGGTTGGGGGCGCGGGGGGTTTAAAATATATTCAGGAAGGGTCACGGATGCAAATGATTCTGGGTATTTGTTGTGTTGTGTTTATGTTGTGTTACTGTGAGGATGTTCTCCCGAAATGTGTTTGTTAATCTTGTTTGGTGTGGCTTCACAGCGTGGCGCATATTACTAAGAGCGTTAAAATTGTTTATATCACAACCATCAGTGTACTCTGTATCACCCAGTATGCCTTTCAATCTTGTACGTGTGATTGCGGAAGTTGCGTACAACATGTTGCCGGACTAACAATTGGCTTGTACATACATGTTGTTGAAGGTTGAGGTGGCGACTTGTCCAGGGTGTACCCCGCCTTCCGCCCGATTGTAGCTGAGATAGGCACCAGCGCCCCCCGCGACCCCAAAAGGGAATAAGCGGTAGAAAATGGATGGATGGATGGATGTTGTTGAAGGTGTCTAAGGCAATGGCTTCACAGCACGCCCATATTCTTGTCATCAGGATGAACACCTTCGGATATTCGCGAGAACGTACTCTGTGAAATGGGTTTGAATAGCTCTTTGAGTGGTAAAGGTAGCCGACCTCTGGTGTATTTCAACGGGCGGGTGGCTGGCGATTGCGGTTCTGATAAAATGTTGGTTCGGGTGGACGGCGGGTGGATGACGACTTTGGTGATGCGGTTGCGGATGATATATTTGCCTATCCGCGCATCTCTAACGGGTGTCTTGACGTCAGTCTCTGAGGGAAGTCGACGGCAGCTGCATGGTCAGCTGATCTCCGGTGAAAGAGGACTTTTTACCACAATTATCTCACAGAAAACTGCCGGTAGACATGTAGTTGACTGCTCTGATCCATAGTAAAGTTTCACCCCCGGGAATTTTAAACAAGGAATCATCAAAAAATTGTAATTTAGTAAACTAAAAATGCCGTATTGGCATGTGTTGCAATGTTAATATTTCATCATTGATATATAAACTATCAGACTGCGTGGTCAGTAGTAGTGGGTTTCAGTAGGCTTTTAAGAGCTGCAGGAAACCCTGAGATGAGAGGAGAAGTGGTCCATATCATTTTTCGAGGGGCAATTAGAGCCTTGGCTCGCGTGAAATTCCTGCTCCGATTATAGCGATCATAATTAGCAACCCTGTTTGGAACGTCCCTGGTTCTAATTTTTGTCTCATGTGTGTCTCCAATCGTCATCACAAGTGTTTGCTTTGTGTGTCCTTCATAGAAGAGGAAGACTGCGCACCTTCAAGTAGTATGAAAAGGTCCAAGACCAAGTCCGTACAAATGGATCAGTGAGTTCCACTCCGATGATACCTCTCCAAATGACTTGTGAAAGTGGGAAAAAAAGCAACAGGATTTGAAGGAAAAATCCTAATAATCAAAAATGTGATGAAATTGTGTCTTAAAGGATAACCATCAACTGCGACCTGTGCGACATTCAAGTGAGCAACGGGCAGGAGCTGGAGGAGCACTTGGAGAGCAAACTTCACTGGGACCTGATGGCACACATCCAGCTGCATAATCATTATGATGACATCATCATGGCCTTCCTGCAGGTAAACCAGTCCCTCCCTTTAGGAGACAAAGTCAGTCTGACTTCTCTTGGAATGTTGCCTATCATTCACAATCCTTATGTAAAACAAGAATACATTGTTTTTCTTTTTTTATGCATTCTAACTAGTAAGTGAATGTTGGCAAAAAGTCAGCTAACAATGAGGTCGCTCTATTCCGCCTCTAATGGACCTCGGTAATTATTTTAGACTCACAGTGTCGTGTTAAAGGCCTACTGAAACCCACTACTACCGACCACGCAGTCTGATAGTTTATATATCAATGATGAAATATTAACATTGCAACACATGCCAATACGGCCTTTTTAGTTTACTAAATTGCAATTTTAAATTTCCCGCGAAGTATCCTGTTGAAAACGTCACGGAATGCTGACTTGTGCGTTTGACGTCACCGGTTGTAGCGGACATTTTTTTCCAGCCCGATCCAAGCTATAAGTAGTCTGCTTTAATCGCATAATTACACAGTATTCTGGACGTCTGTGTTGCTGAATATTTTGCAATTTGTTCAGTAATATTGGAGAAGTCCAAGTAGAAAGATGGAGTTGGGAAGCTTTAGCCTTTAGCCACACAAACACACGGTTATTCCTTGTTTAAAATTCCCGGAGGTGAAGCTTTATTATGGATCAGAGCGGTCAAGCGAACATGGTTCCCGACCACTTGTCAACCGGAAAGTTTCGGTGAGAAAATTGTGGTAAAAAGTCGCCTCTTACCGGAGATCAGCTGAGCTTGCGCCGTCCATGCAGCTGCCGTCGACTTCCCTCAGAGACTGGCGTCAAGACACCCGTGGACACACCCCTCCGACTACCGGGTTCTATTTAATCTCACTAAAACACTAGCAACACAATAGATGGATAAGGGATTTCCCAGAATTATCCTAGTAAATGTGTCTAAAAACATCTGAATCAGTTCCAATGCAATCGCCTTTTTTTTTTTCTAATCCTTAGCTATCACTATCCTCATCCACGAATCTTTCACCCTCGCTCAAATTAATGGGGAAATTGTTGTTTTCTTGGTCCGAATAGCTCTTGCTGCTGGAGGCTCCCATTATAAACAATGTGAGGACGTGAGGAGCCCTCACCCTTGTGACGTCATCATCTGCGACTTCCGGTAAAGGCAAGGCTTTTTTATCAGCACCAAATGTTGCGAACTTTATCGTCGATGTTCTCTACTAAATCCTTTCAAAAATATGGCAATATCGCGAAATGATCAAGTATGACACATAGAATGGACCTGCTATCCCCGTTTGAATAAGAAAATCTCATTTCAGTAGGCTTTTAAAGATCAGAACTGAAAATATAAGACTAGTAAATTTTGTCACACAATTATCAGTCAGTCACTGTGTATACGAGGACAGACTGACTGACGATTGTCATCACAATACAAACACTCACAATATGACTGATAAAATGCTAAAAATATTACAACAGACCACCACGAAAAATGTAGTGGAATTTTACAGCCGTTTTGTTGAGTAAAAGAATGTACATAAATATAAATAATGTGGGATTTGTAATAATTATGAATTAGGGCTGGGCGATAGGGCTTTTTATTAATATCTCAATATGTTTGGGCCATGTCACGATATATCTTGCGATGATTCTATGTGTCTGCATTAAAACATTCTTCTTTCATGAAGACAGGGAAATCAGAACTAAGTCAATTTAGCAAAAGTGTATTTATTAAACAGTTATTAAGCAGTGGCACAAACATTCATATCATCTCCAAAACAGAAAATTGCAAGATTGTCAGACATTTTAAAACAAGCTGAGTGCACTTTTGTGCATGATGTCACTAAGATGACATATCAAAACAACAGTAAATTAAAGTGCACTTTTTGTACAGAACGCCACTACAATAGTTTAAAACAAATAAAGTGCACTTTTGTGCATGATGTCACACAAGATATTTCAATAACTGTCAAATAAAAATGAGCTGCATAATAGGAAATCAAATTGTGTATGTCCTTCGTTCTGTGGTAGGTTCCTGCGGACGTTATCTCCTTCCGTTGATTTTTTTTCATACGGTGTTGATCTGGAAATGTTGGTATGGCACCGAACGGAGATGTTGACATGCAGTTTCAAGCACTCTTCATTCTCTAGCGGGTGACTTTTCCAATGATGCTACAAATTAGCAGTGCTGCTACTTTTTGTAGCAGCGCTTTTGCCGCATTAGAGAGGGACAAGCGGTAGTAAATGGATGGATGGATGAATTATTGACCTATCCAAGGCTCCGATTACGTCATATCAAATATTCCACTTTGAAAAATATTTTTGGTAGAAGATTTAGCATATTTTGTGTGTTTTGCCATTAAAAACATTGTTTTGTTTGACAAAAAAGGAAGGAAAACAAACAAACAATAAAATAACATAAAAAAAATAATAAAACATTTTGAAATGAGGAACAGATCTGAAGTTGATGTAGACGCCAGAGATTTAAGCGTTAAATATAAAATGTATGTATGCCCTGGCACACCATTATCATCATTTCATGACCCAAGCAAAACACTTTTTATAGTTTTGTACTGAAATAAATACACCTACAACTTATTCAATAAAAACATAGAAAAAACTACCAGCAGCGGTAATGTTTACATCCATGAAGGAAAGAAGAAAGTGAATGAATGTTAATAACTGAATACATTTACATATGCATACAAATTTGTCTTTTTTTAATGATTTTTTTAATGAATAAAGTAATGTTTATGACAACCTTTTTCCAAAACACAATATAGAATGTGAGATATAACAGGACAATGCATACATTTATCATTTGTTTTTAAAACGCTTACAAAAAAGAGGGACACCAAAAATGTACTGTGGGGCCCCATTTTTATGACTTGATGGGGTCCCTGGGACCCCATTTTGAAAATTCCTAGCGCCAACACTACTGTCAACAGAGGAGAAAAATACTTTATTTAAATAAATATATCATTTATAAAGCAAGTTCAAGACCAAATTTCCAGAATATGGTCAGCCTAGTTTACTCATGCAAACATTATTTTACATCTAACTGTCTTCCAGTAAGCACACAAGTTTGATCTTATTTTGTATTTTACTCAAAGTTATTTAAAAAGATAAACATGCTAGACTACTAGGAGCTGAGCACACAAGCTAGATATGGGTAATAATTCTCCAAAATTGAACAATATTGCAGTAAAAAGGTGCCATTTTTCATTATAAAGGAGAATCAAGTCATTATAGTTGCATATTGCACATACACAGAAGCTTTTTAGAATGTATCCAGTAAATTATTCAACTTCCTGCATCGGGCCTGAAGGTAATGGCCTAGTATGACCGCTAGATGTCGCCAAAATACAAATTAGGTAATTTATTTTGGCAGCAGGAGGTGTGACAGATACATAGCACTAATTCTTTATTTGAATATTAGACACAATTATAGTTTTTAAGTACAAACCCTGTTTCTATTTGAGTTGGGAAATTGTGTTAGATGTAAATATAAACGGAATACAATGATTTGCAAATGCTTTTCAACCCATATTCAGTTGAATTTGCTACAAAGACAACATATTTGATGTTGAAACTCAAACTTTATTTCTTTTTTTTGCCAATAATAATTAACTTAGAATTTCATGTCTGCAACACGTGCCAAAGTAGTTGGGAAAGGGCATGTTCACCACTGTGTTACATCACCTTTTCTTTTAACAACACTCGATAAATGTTTGGGAACTGAGGAAACATAGTGAATCTAACATAAGATTAGATTAGATTAGATTAGATAGTACTTTATTTATTCCGTCAGGAGAGTTCCTTCAGAAAAATTACAATTTTCAGCACAATCCCATTTAAGATCAGATAATAGTGAGAGTCCAGTCCATAGTGAATCTAACATAATAGTGAGAGTCCAGTTCATAGTGGATCTAACATAATAGTGAGAGTCCAGTCCATAGTGGATCGTGGATCTAACATAATAGTGAGAGTCCAGTCCATAGTGGATCTAACATAATAGTGAGAGTCCAGTCCATAGTGAATCTAACATAATAGTGAGAGTCCAGTCCATAGTGGATCTAACATAATAGTGAGAGTCCAGTCCATAGTAAATCTAACATAATAGTGAGAGTCCAGTCCATAGTGGATCTAACATAATAATGAGAGTCCAGTCCATAGTGGATCTAACATAATAATGAGAGTCCAGTCCATAGTGGATCTAACATAATAGTGAGAGTCCAGTCCATAGTGGATCTAACATAATAGTGAGAGTCCAGACCATAGTGGATCTAACATAATAGTGAGAGTCCAGTCCATAGTGGATCTAACATAATAGTAGGAGTCCAGTCCATAGTGGATCTAACATAATAGTGAGAGTCCAGACCATAGTGGATCTAACATAATAGTGAGAGTCCAGACCATAGTGGGGCAGCAGAAGACCACCCGAGCGGAGACAGGTCAGCGATGCAAAGGCTGTAAAATACCAAAATGTGAAAAAAAAATTCAGCGCTGTGAATACTTTCAGGTTGCACTGTAAATGAAATCTAACACAAATGTGAAATAAATCAGTGTTAGGTTGTGAGTGCATAAAAACACTTCTAGTCATCTGTTGACACTTTGTCTTCTGGGCAACACTAAGGCACACCTCTGGAGCCTCCAGCGGGCACACAGTCCCACGAGACACTACCAGCCAATCTGTTTTTGTTGTTCTGGTTTTTGCAGACGGTAATGAACGTCACTCTAATCCTTTCTGGCTGAATTTATTTATTGTTTTCATTTTGACTGCCAAAAAAAGACTCCTATAATACAAACCCCGTTTCCATATGAGTTGGAAAATTGTGTTAGATGTAAATATAAACGGAATACAATGATTTGTAAATCATTTTCAAGCCATATTCAGTTGAATATGTTACAAAGACAACATATTTGATGTTCAAACTCAAAAAACTTTTTTTTTTGCAAATTATAATTAACTTAGAATTTCATGGCTGCAACACGTGCCAAAGTAGTTGGGAAAGGGCATGTTCACCACTGTGTTACATCACCTTTTCTTTTAACAACACTCAATGAACGTTTGGGAACTGAGGAAACTAATTGTTGAAGCTTTGAAAGTGGAATTCTTTCCCATTCTTGTTTTATGTAGAGCTTCAGTCGTTCAACAGTCCGGGGTCTCCGCTGTCGTATTTTACGCTTCATAAGTCCTGGGTCTTCCCTGTGGCCTCCTACCGGTTGGATGTGCCCTTAACACCTCCCTAGGGAGGCATTCGGGTGGCATCCTGACCAGATGCCACCTCATCCGGCTCCTCTCGATGTGAAGGAGCAGCGGCTTTACATTGAGTTCCTCCCAGATGGCAGAGCTTCTCACCCTATCTCTAAGGGAGAGCCCCGCACCTGGAAGAGGAAGCTCATTTTGGGCACTTGTACCCTTGACTTGTCCTTTCGGTCATAACCCAAAGCTCATGACCATAGGTGAGGATGGGAACGTAGATCGACTGGTAAATTGAGAGCTTTGCCTTCCGGCTCAGCTCCTACTTCATCACAACGGATCGATACAGCGTCCACATTACTGAAGACGCCGCACCGATCCACCTGTCGATCTCACCATCCACTCTTTCCTCACTCTTGAACAAGACTCCAAATACTTGAACTCCTCCACTTGGGGCAAAGTCTCCTCCCCAACACAGAGATGGCACTCCACCCTTTTCCGGGCGAGAACCATGGACTCGGACTTGGAGGTGCTGATTCTCATCCCGGTCGCTTCACACTCAGCTGCGAACAGATCCAGTGAGAGCTAAAGATCCTGGCCAGATGATGCCACCAGGACCACATCATCTGCAAAAAGCAGAAACCTAATCCTGCAGCCACCAAACCAGATCCCCTCACGCCTTGACTGTGCCTACAAATTCTGTCCATAAAAGTTAAAAACAGAATCGGTGACAAAGGTCACTGGAAACGGGTCCAACTTACTCCCGTTCTGACACTGATAATACAGAGAGCTGACCGCCACAATCAGATACTCCTTGAGCACTCCCCGCAGGACTTCCCGAGGGACACGGTCCAAGTCCACAAAGCACATGTAGACTGGTTGGGCAAACTCCCATGCACCCTCAAGGACCCTGTTGAAAGTATAGAGCTGGTCCACAGTACCACGACCAGGACGAAAACAACACTGTTCCTCCTGAGTCCGAGGTTCGACTATCCGGCGTAGCCTCTGTCAGGTTCAAACACTGATGACATCTATTAAACAAGACAAAAGGCAAGGAATCAAACAGAAACAGACTTAAATTTGGACTCTGATCCAAGGAGAGACATGGCCACTGTACACTCTTTGCACAGTCTTCACCAAGCTCAGACGAAAAAGGTTTTCGTCTCCTCTTTTATTTAGATATTCAATGTTTACGCAACAACACATGTCACAACAGAAATGGAGAGTATGTATCAATCAATCAATCAATGATCATTTATATAGCCCTAAATCACTAGTGTCTCAAAGGGCTGCACAAACCACAACACAAACCACTACGACATCATCGGTAGGGCCACATAAGGGCATAGAAAACTCACACCCGGTGGGACGTCGGTGACAATGAGGACTATGAGATCCTTGGAGAGGACCACATATGTGGGCAACCCCACCCTCCTCTAGGGGACCGAAAGCAATGGATGTCGAGCGTGTCTAACATGATACTGTGAAAAGTTCAGTCCATAGTGGATCCAACACAGCCACGAGAGTCCAGTCCAAAGCGGATCCAACACAGCAGCGAGAGTCCCGTCCACAGCGGAGCCCGCAGGAAACCATCCCAAGCGGAGGCGTATCAGCAGCGCAGAGATGTCCCCAGCCGATACACAGGCAAGCGGTCCATCCTGGGTCCCGACCCCAGACGAGTGGTCCATCCTGGATCCCGACTCTGGACAGCCAGAACTTCATTCATGGACATCAGACCGGACCCCCTCAACAAGGGAGAGTGAGACATAGGAGAAAAAGAAAAGAAACGGCAGATCAACTGGTCCAAAAAGGTAGTCTATTTGAAGGCTAGAGTATACAAATTAGTTTTAAGGTGAGACTTAAATGCTTCTACTGAGGTGGCATCTCGAACTGTTACCGGGAAGGAATTCCAAAGTACTTGAGCCCGAACGGAAAACGCTCTATAGTCCGCAGACTTTTTTTGGGCTCTGGGAATCACTAATAAGCCTCAGTCCTTTGAACGCAGATTTCTTGCCGGGACATATGGTACAATACAATCGGCAAGATAGGATGGAGCTAGACCGTGTAGTATTTTATACGTAAGTAGTAAAACCTTAAAGTCACATCTTAAGTGCACAGGAAGCCAGTGCAGGTGAGCCAGTACAGGCGTAATGTGATCAAACTTTCTTGTTCTTGTCAAAAGTCTAGCAGCCGCATTTTGTACCAACTGTAATCTTTTAATGCTAGACATGGGGAGACCCGAAAATAATACGTTACAGTAATCGAGACGAGGCGTAACAAACGCATGGATAATGATCTCAGCGTCTTTGGTGGACAAAATGGAGCGAATTTTAGCGATATTACGGAGATGAAAGAAGGCCGTTTTAGAAACGCTTTTAATGTGTGACTCAAAGGAGAGAGTTGGGTGGAAGATAATACCCAGATTCTTTACCGAGTCGCCTTGTTTAATTGTTTGGTTGTCAAATGTTAAAGTTGTATTATTAAATAAAGTAAACAGTCATCGTTTTCCGTCACATTGAGCACTAAAGAAGAAGATGCCTCAGGCTTGGGCTTGTCCTGGATTCAGCTCCCGGCAGGTGTTTGAGGACAATAGAAAACCCCTCTCGTCGCATTCCAACGTACACAGCGGAATCTTCCAAGACCTTGCTTGGTCGAACAAGGACAGCTCTCATCTCTTCAATGGAAACTCAGAGAGCGGAAATTTCTTTGATAATTTACACACAATTTTTCTAACAGCCTCCTCTCCAGTACACCTGAATAGACTTTACCGGGAAGGCTGAGGTTTGTATTAGTGTTACCCGGGCCTGGTGTAACCTTTTAAACAGTTTTAGGGGCAAAGTGTACAACATTGTCACCGCTTTGAAGGACCTGACGCCTGCCGACCAAAGTGTCTTGTGTGATTTGAAAAGGGTGTCCAGTTCTGGCCCTGGAGTGTGAGGGTCCTTGTAATGTTCTGGTCCTATGTTCCCATGTTGCAGGACATCTTGCTGTACAAAAGCATCAAGTGCAGCCCGCCCGTAGATGACCGCGATCTTCCAGGTAAGCAAGATGTCTTCATGGAAAGTCCAAACCCGCTCCCATCATCTTCATCCTCATCTTTATCATCAGCTCTGCAGGAGAAGGAGCACATGACCAAGGTGGCGTTGTTCCACTGCGCCGCGTGCCAGCTGCTCCTATCCACCACCAAGGAGGCGGTGCAGAATCACATGAGGTCTGCGGAACACCTGGCCAGGGCGAAGGTAGCGTCCGTGCGCTCGCTGTGTGCCGCCTCCGGCTGACGTGGACTTGTTTGACTCCTCCCAGGAGTTTGGAGCGCAGCAGAAGCATGCGTCACTTGACAGGGCCGAGACCATCATGAAGGAGCTGCAGCCGCAGTTTGACGACTTCCTCAAGGTATTCTCCATCGGCTAAACGCCCGCATCGTGTCCGACCAGGCCCTCATCTGAACGAACACACGTGCTATTTCCTTTCTTCTTCTTCCTAATACAAACCCTGTTGCCATATGAGTTGGGAAATTGTGTTGGATGTAAATATAAACGGAATACAATGATCAGCAAATCCTTTTCAACCCATATTCAGTTGAATGCACTACAAAGACAAGATATTTCAAATTCTAACTCATAAACTTTATTTTTTTTTTGCATATAATTAACTTAGAATTTCATGGCTGCAACACGTGCCAAAGTAGTTTGGAAAGGGCATGTTCACCACTGTGTTACATCACCTTTTCTTTTAACAACACTCAATAAAGGTTTGGGAACTGAGAAAGCTAATTGTTGAAGCTTTGAAAGTGGAATTCTTTCCCATTCTTGTTTTATGTAGAGCTTCAGTCGTTCAACAGTCCGTGGTCTCCGCTGTCGTATTTTAGCTTCATAATGCGCCACACATTTTCCATGGGAGACAGGTCTGCACTGCAGGCGGGCCAGAAAAGTACCCGCACTCTTTTATTTACGAAGCCACGCTGTTGTAACACATGCTGAATGTGGTTTGGCATTGTCTTGCTGAAATAAGCAGGGGCGTCCATGAAAATGACGCCTCGTAGATGGTAGCATATGTTGTTCCAAAACCTGTATGTACCTTTCAGCATTAATGGTGCCTTCACAGATGTGTAAGTTACCCATGCCTTGGGCACTAATGCACCCCCATACCATCACAGATGCCGGCTTTTGAACTTTGCGTCGATAACAGTCTGGATGGTTCGCTTCCCCTTTGGTCCGGATGACACGATGTCGAATATTTCCAAAAACAATTTGAAATGTGGACTTGTCAGACCACAGAACACTTTGCATCAGTCCATCTTAGATGATCTCGGGCCCAGAGAAGCCGTCGGCGTTTCTAGATGTTGTTGATAAATGGCTTTCGATTTGCATTGTAGAGCTTTAACTTGCACTTACAGATGTAGCGACAAACTGTATTTAGTGATAGTGGTTTTTCGAAGTGTTCCTGAGCCCATGTGGTGATATCCTTTTAGAGATTGATGTCGGTTTTTGATACAGGGCCATCTGAGGGATCTAAGGTCACAGTCTTTCAATGTTGGTTTCCGGCCATGCCGCTTACGTGGAGTGATTTCTCCAGATTCTCTCTGAACCTTTTGATGATATTATGGACCGTAGATGTTGAAATCCCTAAATTTCTTGCAATTGCACTTTGAGAAACGTTGATCTTAAACTGTTTGACTATTTCCTCACCCAGTTGTGGACAAAGGGGTGTACCTCGCCCCATCCTTTCTTGTGAAAGACGGAGCATTTTTTGGGAAGCTGTTTTTATACTCAATCATGGCACCCACCTGTTCCCAATTAGCCTGCACACCTGTGGGATGTTCCAAATAAGTGTTTGATGAGCATTCCTCAACTTTATCAGTATTTATTGCCACCTTTCCCAACTTTTGTGTCACGTGTTGCTGGCATCAAATTCTAAAGTTAATCAAATATGTTGTCTTTGTAGCATATTCAACTGAATATGGGTTGAAAATGATTTGCAAATCATTGTATTCCGTTTATATTTACATCTAACACAATTTCCCAACTCATATGGAAACGGGGTTTGTAAAAAGTAGCCATCCCTAGTCCCATCGCGCCGTAGTGCTCGCACTTCCAACTTTCTTTGACACCCTTGGTTGCTCTTTTTGAGGTCCAAGGAGGGTGACCTACACTTTATTACTTAAATGCACGTTATCCACAGAGTTGGACTCAGGCGAAGTATTGATAACACCACAATGATACACAATACTTTGTCACATGCATGCCACTACTTCAGACTGTCGACCAAAAGTCTTCCCTACAAAAACTGAGGTACCACTTTATTTGCATTATGACATTTTTAACACACAACAAACAAAAATAAATACTTAGGTATTTAGAACCTTGGCTCAATACTTAGTTGATGCCCCTTTGGCAGAAATTCCAGCCTGAAGCCTTTTTGAAAACGATGCCACACCACAAGCTTGGCACACCTATCTTTGGACACTTTGTGTTGTATTTTTAATTGTTTTTATTTACAAATAACTTGCAATTAAAAAAAACAACTTTTCACATTGTCATTATGGGGTATTGCGTGTCAAATTTTGAGGACAAAAATGAATTTATTCCATTTTGGAATGAGGCAGTAACATAAGAAAATGTGGGGTGGGAGGGAGAGAGCTGCCCATGTCTGAAAAATGGTCTTTTTCAGGGGTTCGGCAAGCTGGAGTGAAGACCCCCAAACATCTTCTGCTGTCTGCCACAAGTTTACCGTGGACTTGACTAACTTTCACCATCACACGCATTTTGAAGCTTTTCAGGTATTTTTTTTGAACAATTAAAGCAGATTGTACTTACTCAGAAGCCGAAATGTTCTTATTGTAGAACATGTGTGTGTGTGTTCTGGCAATTCTGACATAATGGGGACATCGCTCTGTTTATACAGTCACCTTTAGGGGACATCTGAGGGTATGGGGGCCAGAAAACAGGTCCTTAAAGGGAAACCTTTTTAAATGATAGTCAGAATCATTCTGAAGATGCTTAAGTGATTTTAAGCTGGATCATGTCATATTTAATTTGAGCTTCTTTTTTTTTTTTAAATGGTCCCCAGTAGTCACGTACAAATTTGTGTGAATTATGCAAAATTATTTATATTTTGGTCCCCATGAGCCATATTAACTTTTTCTCCCCAGGGTAAGTATCATCAGCACATTACTTCATCCAAGACGTGCATGAGCTAACTGGGCAGTGGCCATTTTACCAACATTTTTTATGCCTCCACGACCTGTAGAAAGGGTGGTCCCCACAAGTCATGAACAAACACTTGGTCCCCATTCCAAATGATAACCAGTGTGTGTGTGTGTGTGTGCTGGCAATGCTTAGTTAATGGGGACATCGCTCTACTTACACAGTCACCTCTCGGGGTCTTCTGACGGTATGGTGACCAAAAAAACAAAACAGGTCCACAACCTGTAGAAAGGGTGGTCCCCACAAGTCATGATCAAAAACTTGGTTCCCATTCTGAATGATAACCTGTGTGTGTGTGTGTGTGTGTGTGTGTGTGTGTGTGTGTGTGTGTGTGTGTGTGTGTGTGTGTGTGTGTGTGTGTGTGTGTTTGTGTGTGTGTGCTGGCGATTCTGACTTAATGGGGACATCGCTCTACTTACACAGTCACCTTTAGGGGACTTCTGACGGTATGGGGACCAAAAAAAAATAAAACAGGTCCATAACCTGTAGAAAGGGTGGTCCCCACAAGTCATTAACAAACACTTTGTCCCCATTCCAAATTATAACCTGTGTGTGTGTGTGTGTGTGTGTGTGTGTGTGTGTGTGTGTGTGTGTGTTGGCGATGCTTACTTAATGGGAACATCGCTCTACTTACACAGTCACCTTTAGGGGACTTATGACAGTATGGGGACCAAAAAAAAAACAGGTCCACAACCTGTAGAAAGGGTGGTCCCCACAAGTCATGATCAAACACTTGGTTCCCATTCTAAATGATAACCTGTGTGTGTGTGTGTGTGTGTGTGTGTGTGTGTGTGTGTGTGTGTGTGTGTGTGTGTGTGTGTGTGTGTGTGTGTGTGTGTGTGTGTTGGCAATGCTTACTTAATGGGGACATCGCTCTACATGCAAAAAAACAGGTCCACAACCTGTAGAGAGGGTGGTCCCCACAAGTCATGATCAAAAACTTGGTTCCCATCCCAAATGATAACCAGTATGTGTGTGTTCTTGATGTTCCCAATACGGAAAAACCATTGCATCCGGTGGTGAAATCTATCAAAATGAGGGTGGTCCCAAAAAAGGGGATTTTTTTTTTTTAATTGACTGTGTGTCTGTTTTAAAAGTGCTCCTTTTTTGGTCAGCATATGAAATAACAAGTGTGTGTAAAAAAAATTGAAGTGCTCCCCCTCTGGCTAAAATATGTAATAAGTGTGGGTAAGAAGATGAAATGCGCTCCCTTTCGCCAAAGTTAATTAAAATATAAAGTATATAGAGACATGCTGCAGTAACTTGAAGTAATTATTTAATTAAAAAACAATTACAAACACAAAATTCAATTAAAACATTTTTTTTGACTAAAACCTTACCTTTTTTATATTTTACATGGTATGTATATATAATTAATGTTGTAAATACAAATCTTTTTATATCTAGAAATGGTGGTCCTAAAAGGGTAGGCATTTTTCGGAGGTCTCAAGAAGGTCAGAACTACAAAGATGTGTGTGTGAGACACGGGAGAAAAATCAACATGTGCATTTATTTTAATTTTGAACATAATCGTTTTTTAAACATTGTATTTGTGATATAATACATTTGAAATGAAGTTATTGAAAAAGTGTCTTTGTTAAATGGTGTAGACAAGGATGAAGGGCGTGGCTAGTAGTTGTTGTTCACCATTTGACAGTAGAACCTGCAAAGTGAAACACACCCGTTGAATAATTTTGGCCATCAGTGTGACAATCTGCCTCCCAAAATCAAAACATTGCTTTTTGGAGCGGTCATCACGCAGAACGTCACATCATTCCATTGTTGTCGTTTTACTAAGCAAGATTAAAAGGAGCCATATGTAATAATGTGGCTAGAAGTGGCACTGCAATCAAAGTCAAAATTCTGGAGTCCCCGGCCTCTGGATGGACTGGGCTACTCCAAGGAACCGGAAATTTCCACTGCCCATTAGGGGGTTGAGGTACTGCGACTATAATAACTGAACAGACGCGCCTTCTGTCGATAACAAATCTCTAACCAACACATTTTACACAGAAATGAGGCTATTTTGAGGAAGTTTGTCATGCCTGCGTACATCACAACAAATGGCAATTATAGGGTTATTGTCAGTACTATCAGAAAACAAAAGACTACAAAAAACTACGACAAAAGCTAGCAATGGTTACAGTGGGGTTAAAAAGTATTTAATCAGCCACCGATTGTGCAAGTTCTCCCACTTACAATGATGACAGAGGTCTGTAATTTTCATCATAGGTACACTTCAGCTGTGAGAGACAGAATGTGAAAAAAAAATCCAGGAATTTTAAAGAATTTATTTGTAAATTATGGTGGAAAATAAGTATTTGGTGAACCATTCAAAGCTCTCACTGATGGAAGGAGGTTTTGGCTCAAAATCTCACGATACATGGCCCCATTCATTCTTTCCTTAACACGGATCAATCGTCCTGTCTCCTTAGCAGAAAAACAGCCGCAAAGCAAGATGTTTCCACCCCCATGCTTCACAGTGGGTATGGTGTTCTTGGGATGCAACTCAGTATTCTTCTTCCTCCAAAGATAAGTTGAGTTTATACCAAAATGGATACATGGATGATACAGCAGATGATTGGGAAAATGTCATGTGGTCAGATGAAACCAAAATAGAACTTTTTGGTATAAACTCAACTCGTCGTTGATGACATCTATTAAACAAGACAAAAGGCAAGGAATCAAACAGAAACAGACTGAAATTTGGACTCGGATCCGAGGAGAGACATGGCCACTGTACACTCTTTGCACAGTCTGGACCAAGGTCTGATGAAAACGGTTTTCGTCTCCTCTTTTATTTAGATATTCAATGTTTACGCAACACATGTCACAACAGAAATGGGGAGTATGTAAACAGTCATTGTTTTCAGTCACATTGAAGACAAAAGAAGTATCCATTTTGCTATAAACTCAACTCGTCTTGTTTGGAGGAAGAAGAATACTGAGTTGCATCCCAAGAACACCACACCTACTGTGAAGCATGGGGGTGGAAACATCATGCTTTGGGGCTGTTTTTCTGCTAAGGGGACAGGACGATTGATCCGTGTTAAGGAAAGAATGAATGGGGCCATGTATCGTGAGATTTTGAACCAAAACCTCCTTCCATCAGTGAGAGCTTTGAATAGATGACCAAATACTTATTTTCCACCATAATTTACAAATAAATTCTTTAAAATTCCTACAATGTGATTTTTTTTTTCACATTCTGTCTCTCACAGTTGAAGTGTACCTATGATGAAAATTACAGACCTCTGTCATCATTTTAGGTGGGAGAACTTGCACAATCGGTGGCTGACTAAATACTTTTTTGCCTTACTGTATATTGTTATTGTCAGTACTATCAGAAAACAAAAGACTACAAAAAACTACTACCAAAGCTAGCAATAGTTATACTGGTAAAAAAAAAAATAAGTAGAGCATGCTTAGCAGCCTTATGTACACCCAAAACTAAAGAGGAGACATTTTACCGAGGTGTAACGACGTGTTCAGGGTGTACCCCACCTTCCGTTCGGATGCAGCTGAGTAGGCTCCAGCACCCCCCCGCAAACCCCAAAAGGGACAAGCAGTAGAAAATGGATGGATGCCAATAGGCTACACGAATGAGGAATTATTTTATCATGTGATTTAACTATCTCCATATGTTTCACTTTGGCAGGATGCCAGCCGTGCTAGTGTTGGAACTACAGATGTCCGATAACGGCTATTTTGCCGATATTCTGATATTGTCTCAACTCTTAATAACCGATTCCGATATTAACCGATTCCGATATTAACCGTCGTGGGATTAACACATTATTATGCCTAATTTTGTTGTGATGCATTAAACAATGTGACAAAGTTTTCCCCAAATAAATAAATTAAAGTTATGGTAAATAAATGCCAACATGGCACTGCCATATTTATTATTGAAGTCACAAAGTGCATTATTTTTTTTTGAACATGCCTCAAAACAGCAGCTTGGAATTTGGGACATGCTTTCCCTGAGAGAGGACGAGGAGGTTGAGGTAGGGGTAGCATGAGTGTATATTGTAGCCTCCCAGCCTCGAGATAGTGCTGCAAGGGGTTCCGGGTATTTGTCCTGTTGTATTTATGTTGTGTTACAGTGCGGATGTTCTCCCGAAATGTTTGTCATTCTTCTTTAGTGTGGGTTCACAGTGCGGCGCATATTTGTGGGTGTTAAAAGTTGTTTATACGGCCACCCTCAGTGTGACCTGTATGGCTGTTGACCAAGTATGCATTGCATTCACTTGTGTGTGTGTGGAAAGCCGTAGATATTATGTGATTGGGCCGGCACGCAAAATGCAGTGTTGTCTGGGTGGAAAATTGGGAGAAATCCGGAAAAAAATTACCCCGGGAGATTTTCGGAAGGGGCACGGAAATTCGGGAGTCTCTCAGGAAAATCGGTAGGTTTGGCAAGTATGATTGGGAGACGCAACTGCTCTGTACTACTTCTCCCTACGTCCGTAAAGCGGCGTTTTAAAAAGTCTTGAATTTTACTTTTTGAAACCGATAATTACATTTTAAAGCATTTATCGGCCGATATTATCGGACATCTGTAGTTGAAACCCATTTTCCTCAGCATATCAGCCGATTGAGAATGAAATAGGCACTCAAACTACCCAAATCCACATAGATTTTATTTGTCAAAAATATATTTTGCCCTGTCAGTTGGATGATATATCGACATACAAGCTAACGTCGATATGTCATTGACCGGGCTAGCATGCTAAGCATTACGCTCGGAGCTGAGCACCATCACACTAAGCATTCGTTGCAGGAACTTACAAGCTTTGTTAGACAAGGTCATAGCCTGTATTGGACAATATACTTTACATATCAAATCTCCATTTCCATTTATTACAAGTAATAATAAAACTTAAATGCCTGACTAACCTATTAAGGAGGAAATTAGCAAGTTTGGCTTCAGATGAAAAAATTGTCTCCATCTTTCAAAGGCATCCCCGATACAAATCCTGGTTTTGTTCCTGGCTTTGTCATGGATAAGTTGCGAATGGGAACGAGGCCTTTTAGATTGACTAAGGTCCAACATGTTTAGTAACTCTACCGGTGGCAGTAGCTCGACAAAGATGAACCTGGATGTGACACACTCAGACTTTCTAAATGGTCAATTGAAATGAAAACAATATTTCGGGGCTGTAAATCTAATTTTGAAATGAACATATCCCAGCTGAACTACTGTTATCTGTTACCAGTATTGGAAAAGAACATGATTTATTGATGCCATTTAATGATGACTTTACATGAAATTATTACATATGACTCCTTTTATTTAAAACTAACTTTACTATATATACTGTAAACGTAACCCTAACTCTTCACATGAAGTAAGTCATGAAATGGATGGTTTTTCTACTGCAAAGGTTCCACTGGATCGTTAAAAACAGAACCAAAAAAATTAAATATTTAGTATAAGTTTTTATTTTTGTCAGGTTGGATACTAAGTGTGCATGAAGATGGGGTAGAAGAAAGCAGGTTTTCATACAAGTGCTCCTAATTTACAAACCCCGTTTCCATATGAGTTGGGAAATTGTGTTAGATTTAAATATAAACGGTATACAATGATTTGTAAATCATTTTCAACCCATATTCAGTTGAATATGCTACAAAGACAACATATTTGATGTTCAAACTCATAAACTTTTTTTTTTTTTGTGTTGCAAATAATAGTTAACTTTAGAATTTGATGCAGGCAACACGTGACAAAGAAGTTGGGAAAGGTGGCAATAAATACTGATAAAGTTGAGGAATGCTCATCAAACACTTATTTGGAACATCCCACAGGTGTGCAGGCTAATTGGGAACCGGTGGGTGCCATGATTGGGTATAAAAACAGCTTCCCAAAAAATGCTCAGTCTTTCACAAGAAAGGATGGGGCGAGGTACACCCCTTTGTCCACAACTGCGTGAGCAAATAGTCAAACAGTTTAAGAACAACGTTTCTCAAAGTGCAATTGCAAGAAATTCAGGGATTTCAACATCTATGGCCCATAATATCATCAAAAGGTTCAGAGAATCTGGAAATCACTCCAAGTAAGCGGCATGGCCGGAAATCAACATTGAATGACCATGACCTTCGATCCCTCAGATGGCACTGTATAAAAAACCAACATCACATGGGCTCAGGAACACTTCAGAAAACCACTGTCACTAAACACAGTTCGTCGCTACATCTGTAAGTGCACGTCAAAGCTCTACTATGCAAAGCGAAAGCCATTTATCAACAACACCCAGAAACGCCGCCGGCTTCTCTGGGCCCGATATCATCTCAAATGGACTGACGCAAAGTGGAAAAGTGTTCTGTGGTCTGACGAGTCCACATTTCAAATTGTTTTTGGAAATATTCGACATTGTGTCATCCAGACCAAAGGGGAAGCGAACCAGCCAGACTGTTATTCACGCAAAGTTCAAAAGCCAGCATCTGTGATGGTATGGGGGTACATTAGTGCACAAGGCATGGGTAACTTACACATCTGTGAAGGCACCATTAATGCTGAAAGTTACATACAGGTTTTGGAACAACATATGCTGACATCTAAGCCTGGACGCCCCATATTTCAGCAAGACAATGCCAAGCCACATTCAGCACGTGTTACAACAGCGTGGCTTCGTAAAAAATATTGCATGTACTTTCCTGGCCCGCTTGCAGTCCAGACCTGTCTCCCATCAAAAATATGTGGTGCATTATGAAGCGTAAAATATGACAGCTGTTGAACGACTGAAGCTCTACATAAAACAAGAATGGGAAAGAATTCCACTTTCAAAGCTTCAACAATTAGTTTCCTCAGTTCCCAAACGTTTATTGAGTGTTGTTAAAAGAAAAGGTGATGTAACACAGTGGTGAACATGCCCTTTCCCAACTACTTTGGCACGTGTTGCAGCCATGAAATTCTAATTATTAGTTTATGAGTTTGAACTTTAAATATGTTGTCTTTGTAGTGCATTCAACTGAATATGGGTTGAAAAGGATTTGCAAATCATTGTATTCCGTTTATATTTACATCCAACACAATCTCCCAACTCATATGGAAACGGGGTTTGTAGAAGAAAAGGTCGATTGGATTCCGAGTCTGAGGTAAAGGTTGTCTTCCTTACTGCGGTGGAACTCTTCTTCCACGGGGGCAGGGGGGGAAATATCCAAAATCATTGTCAAAAAAGTCTGGGCAATCTGAACAATGCAGATTGTACTTTTGGCCAGTTTGTCCTTAAAAAAAGTGAAAAAGCATCCCGTGTACGTAAAGCAACAGTTGAGGTTGTGTTCAGGAGGCGGCGATGGGAGTGTCCTCCTGGTCGCTCTTGACGCCCGCCAAGTCTGCGGAGGGCGATGTGGCCTCCACCATGCCCAGCCCAGTGTGTGGGACCCCAGTGTTCATGATGTGTCTCTGGAGGTGCTTCACCCAGTCCTCCTGGACCGACAAAGGACCCTGGAAGACCAGGTCACAGAACCTGCGAGGAGAAGCACGCCGGCATGCGGTCAAACGGCACACGCGCCCGCCCGCCATGAAGACGTTACCTGCACGTGAGTCTGTACATATCCTCGGGTGTTTGGGTCAACGGCGGCGACTTCTTCTTGGAGCTCTGCCGTAAACGCTGCCTCCTCGCTTTGCAGTCAAACGCTGAAAGACAATTAGTGGACAATTAGGACTTGGTTCATGAGTTATCTTTTTGCTTCCAATCTATCCTGCCGTCAAAAAGTCAACATATTAGGCATAGTCCCCTAATTGGATAAACAACTCAATTGTTCTAGAACGCTAAGGACCGGACTTCCTCCTTCACTATTAGCCCAGGAGATGTCCGATAATGGCTTTTTTGCTGCTATCGTCCAACTCTTATTTACCGATTCTGATATCAGCTGATGCTGATATATTTAACACATTATTTATTATACCTAATTTTGTTGTGATGCATTAAACAATGTAACAAGGTTTGCCAAAATAAATCAACTCAAGTTATGGAAAAAAATTGCCAACATGGCACTGCCATATTTATTATTGAAATCACAAAGTCACGAACTCATTCATGAACAGAATATATATATATATATATATATATATATATATATATATATATATATATATATATATATATATATATATATATATATATACACATACATATATGCATATATATAGAGTGGGGCAAAAAAGTACTTAGTCAGCCACCGATTGTGCAATTTCTCCCACCTAAAATGATGACAAAGGTCTGTAATTTTCATCATAGGTACACTTCAACTGTGAGAGACAGAATGTGAATAAAAAATCCAGGAATTCACATTGTAGGAATTTTAAAGAATTTATTTGTAAATTATGGTGGAAAATAAGTATTTGGTCACTTCAAACAAGGAAGATCTCTAGCTCTCACAGACCTGTAACTTCATCTTTAAGAAGCTCTTCTCTCCTCCACTCGTTACCTGTATTAATGGCACTTGTTTGAACTCGTTATCCGTATAAAAGACACCTGTCCACAGCCTCAAACGGTCAGACTCCAAACTCCACTACGGCCAAGACCAAAGAGCTGTCGAAGGACACCAGGAAAATAATTGTAGACCTGCACCAGACTGGGAAGAGTGAATGTACAATAGGCAAGCAGCTTGGTGTGAAAAAAATCAACTGTGGGAGCAATTATCAGAAAATGGAAGACATACAAGACCACTGATAATCTCCCTCAATCTGGGGCCCCAAGCAAGATCTCATCCCGTGGGATCAAAATGATCATGAGAACGGTGAGCAAAAATCCAGCAAAGAGCTAGGACCAAAGTAAGAAAGGTTACTATCAGTAACACACTACGCCGACAGGGAATCAAATCCTGCAGTGCCAGACATGTCCCCCTGCTTAAGCCAATGCATGTCCAGGCCCGTCTGAAGTTTGCCAGAGAGCACATAGATGATACAGCAGAGGATTGGGAGAATGTCATGTGGTCAGATGAAACCAAAATAGAAATTTTTGGTATAAACTTAACTCGTCGTGTTTGGAGGAAGAAGAATACTGAGTTGCATCCCAAGAACACCATACCTACTGTGAAGCATGGTGGTGGAAACATCATGCTTTGGGGCTGTTTTTCTGCTAAGGGGACAGGACGATTGATCCGTGTTAAGGAAAGAATGAATGGCGCCATGTATCGTGAGATTTTGAGCCAAAACCTCCTTCCATCAGTGAGAGCTTTGAAGATGAAACGTGGCTGGGTCTTCCAGCATGACAATGATCCCAAACGCACCGCCCGGGTAACGAAGGAGTGGCTCCGTAGGAAGCATTTGAAAGTCCTGGGGTGGCCTAGCCAGTCTACAGACCTCAACCCCATAGAGAATCTGTGGAGGGAGTTGAAAGTTTGTGTTGCTCAGCGACAGCCCCAAAACATCATTGCCCTCGAGAAGATCTGCATAGAGGAATGGGCCAAAATACCAGCTACTGTGTGTGCAAACCTGGTAAAGACCTATAGTAATCTTTTTACCTCTGTAATATAACCTTTGTTGGCAATAAAGTATTGAGTTGAATTTTTGTTATTGACCAAATACTTATTTTCCACCATAATTTACAAATAAATTCTTTAAAATTCCTACAATGTGAATTCCTGAATTGTTTTTCCACATTCTGTCTCACAGTTGAAGTGTACCTATGATGGAAATTACAGACCTCTGTCATCATTTTAAGTGGGAGAACTTGCACAATCGGGGGCTGACTAAATACTTTTTTGCCCCACTGTGTGTGTGTGTATATATATATATATATATATATATCCTCCACTAACCCCTCCCTCCCGATTTGTTGGTCCCAAGGTTGGCAAGTATGCTATAAGTAGCTACTTTTTTTTTTACACTTTGAACCCTGCGGCTCATAAAACAGTGAGGATAACTCATGGATTTTTTTTTAATACAAAAAGCTAAAACTAAACAAAACAAGCAAATGCATTAAATAGATGTCTTATTGAGTGTGCTGTGGTGCCATCTATTGGACAAGTTTGCTCACTGCAGGTGCTGCAATGTCCTCACGTTTACTGCTTTCAACCAGAACTAGAAGTGACGTCTGGTGTTCCAAATCGTCCGTAACGTTGCTACATGTAAGGATTCCTAATTCATCACTTCAAGCAACATCTGTAAGTTTTACTATATAACTAAAACAAGTCATACTTACTAAGCCATTCCATGTGTGATGTCTGTAGGAGTGTTTTCATGCATACTTGTACGTGCTATCATTATGTAATGAAGCTAGCGTCGTTAGCCTGGACTAATATGCCAATTGATTGAAACTTTTATTAGTAGATTGCACAGTACAGTACATATTCCGTACAATTCACCACTAAATGGTAACGCCCCAATAAGTTTTTCAACTTGTTTAAGTTGGGGTCCACGTTAGTGACATCATGCACAAAAGTGCACTCATAGCTTGTTTTAAAATGTCTCTGACAATTTTGCACTTTGTTTTGGAAATGACATAAATGTTTGTGCCACTGCTAAATAACTGTTTGATAAATACACTTTTGCTAAATTGACCTAGTTGTGATTTCCCTCTCTGCATGAAAGTTTAAAATGAGCATATATTAACAAGAATGTTTTAATGTAGACACATAGAATCATCATACTGCTGTGATTATATGCATCAAGTGTTCATTCAAGGCTAAGGCAAAATATGGAGATATATATCGTGTATCGTGACATGGCCTAAAAATATATAGATACTAAAAAAAGGCCATATCACCCAACCCTACAACAAATGTAAACATACTTTTCAAACATTTTTTGTCTAATTAAAAATAAATACCAAGATATCTGTTTGACTTATGATTTTGCAGCAAATTACCCATCAAATTAATAAAAATGACAATAATTGTTAAATGTTCTTTACAGCACATTACTGTAAATTGAAAAAAAATAGTTTTGTGTAAAAATTCTGGCGCATGATCAGAATTGTATCACCTCAGCCTCAGTTTGAGCTGGAAAAAACCCTGATTAAAGGGCTCATATTATAATTTATTTTCTACATTTAAAATACCTCAATGTGGTTCACATAACATGTCATGGTAGTTCTATGGTCAAAATGTTGCATCGATGTTTTACAGACCATCTTGAAGCCCTTTTTCTGACCATCTCTTCAGGATGCGCCGTTTTGTGGGCGGTCTTATCTACGTGCCTCCACTTAGACAGCGTCTTCTCCCCGTCATCTTTGTTGTACCAGTTTGATTTTAGCACTTCCATAGTGAGTCTACAGATACACTGTACTAGGAACAGCAAAGGCAGAACGCCCCACAACAAGAGGATAGAGAAAAAGGAGCTTATTGACCACGGCGCGGACTACAGTGATGGAAGTGTACCCCCGTTTTCAGGACTCATGCAGATCCCACATACACGTCTACAGCTACCAGAAGGTAAGAAAGTTGCCGTTGCATAATATTGCGAAACAAAACGCCAGATAATTTCTGCTAATAGGTGCCATCTTGTGGTCCTTATACAAACCCCGTTTCCATATGAGTTGGGAAATTGTGTTAGATGTAAATATAAACGGAATACAATGATTTGCAAATCATTTTCAACTCATATTCAGTTGAATATGCTACAAAGACAACATATTTGATGTTCAAACTGATAAACATTTTTTTTTGTGCAAATAATCATTAACATAGGATTTCATGGCAGCAACACGTGCCAAAGTAGTTGGGAAAGGGCATGTTCACCACTGTGTTACATCACCTTTTCTTTCAACAACACTCAAACGTTTGGGAACTGAGGAAACTAATTGTTGAAGCTATGAAGGTGGAATTCTTTCCCATTCTTATTTTATGTAGAGCTTCAGTCGTTCAACAGTCCGGGGTCTCCGCTGTCGTATTTTACGCTTCATAATGCGCCACACATTTTCCATGGGAGACAGGTCTGGACTGCAGGCGGGCCAGGAAAGTACCCGCACTCTTTTTTTACGAAGCCACGCTGTTGTAACACGTGCTGAATGTGGCTTGGCATTGTCTTGCTGAAATAAGCAGGGGCGTCCATGAAAAAGACGGTTCTTTGATGGCAGCATATTTTGTTCCAAAACCTGTATGTACCTTTCAGCATTAATGGTACCTTCACAGATGTGTAAGTTACCCATGCCTTGGGCACTAATGCACCCCCATACCATCACAGATGCTGGCTTTTGAACTTTGCGTCGATAACAGTCTGGATGGTTCGCTTCCCCTTTGGTCCGGATGACACGATGTGGAATATTTCCAAAAACAATTTGAAATGTGGACTCGTCAGACCACAGAACACTTTTCCACTTTGCATCAGTCCATCTTAGATCTCGGGCCCAGAGAAGCCGGCTAAGTTTCTGGATGTTGTTGATAAATGGCTTTTGCTTTGCATAGTAGAGCTTTAACTTGGACTTACAGATGTAGCGACCAACTGTATTTAGTGACAGTGGTTTTATGAAGTGTTCGTGAATGATTATTTTCACATAAAAAAATGTTTATCAGTTTGAACATCAAATACGTTGTCTTTGTAGCATATTCAACTGAATATGGGTTGAAAATGCTTTGCAAATCATTGTATTCCGTTTATATTTACATCTAACACAATTCATAATTTCCCAACTCATATGGAAACAGGGTTTATATACACACCATAATAATACCGTATGTTGAAGCACACTACATCTGAATATGATAGCGGTAACGCTCCGACAATCCGTCCAGCGGTTTGACTTTGTAGCTTACCAAAGATGTACTCAAACTCTTTGACAGATTTTTGAGCGCTGTGTGTAATGTTCTATATTCCCGATGAAATATCAATCAAAGTTTTGATCTTGCTTCGCGAGCGTCAGTCGGCAGTCTACACATATCTCTTAAGCCTGGTGGTTAGAGTGTCCACCCTGAGACGGGTAGGTTGTGAGTTCAAACCCCGGCCGAGTCATACCAAAGACTAAAAAAATGGGAGCCATTGTGACAATCATTGTGTACTTTAACTAAATGTTCATTTATATACTTCAATTATTTCCAAATGGTTTCTGTAACAAGGCAGTAAAACGGCTGATCAAACAAAACAGAAGTCATCGTCATGGACCCACGAGCTGCGCAAGCTCGCTCCCAAACCCGCTAAACAAATTCAATAACTCACGGTGACGTTTTGGTGAATTTATTGCTCGGTGGCCTAGTGGTTAGAGTGTCCGCCCTTAGATCGGTAGGTTGTGTGTTCAAGGCCCGGCCGAGTCATACCAAAGACTATATAAATGGGAGCCATTACCTCCCTGCTTGGCACTCAGCATCAATGGTTAAATTAGGGGGTGAAATCACCAAAAATGATTCCCGGGCGCGGGCACCGGTGCTGCTGACTGATCCCCTCACCTCCCAGGGGGTGATCAAGGGTGATGGGTCAAATGCAGAGAATAATTTCGCCACACCCAGGCCATTGGTACTTTAACGTTTTAATGTGTTACTGCTATCTAATGGTCCCACTTATCATGACACCATGTGCCAAAGAAAATTGCTTGAAGGTTAGTTTGCACAACCAGAATTACCGTACATCCCGGAATATAAGCCGGCTTATCAACTGGTGCTGCTAAATAATGGATTTTTCCTTGCTGACGGCCAAATTGCAAATAGTTTTCATGAAACGCATGCAAAGACACTTGAATAGTGGGTTTTGTGCTACGGCACCAAATTTTTGACTGGTTTGCTCACTGCAGGCGCTGCGGGGTGGATGCCTACATGTGTTTCCTGCTGTTTCAAGCACTGAACTGGAAGTACAAGTACCGTTCCACCTTTATGTTGTCCGTCGCACTTCTAGTCGTATGGATTTTTCATGCATGTACCATGTACCAAATAAAATTGTTTCGAGGTCGGTTAGCACAACCAGAATTACCGTACATCCCAGAATATAAACCGCTACATTTTTCGTACACTTTGAGCCCTGTGGCTTATCAACAGGCGCTGCTAATTTATGGATTTTTCATCGCTGACGGCCATATTGCAAATAGTTTTCATTAAACGCATGCAAAGACAGATGAATAGTGTGTTATTGTTTTGTGCTACGGCACCAAAATTTAGACGGGTTTGCTCACTGCAGGTGCCGCAGAGTGGATGCCTACTAGTGTTTCCTGCTGTTTAAAGCCCTGAACTGGAAGTACAAGTCCTGTTCCATCTTTTAGTCGTCTGTCGCATTTCTAGTCGTATGGATTCATCATGTATGTACCAAATAAAATTGCTTCAAGGGTCTGTTTGCACAACCAGAATTACCGTACATCCTGGAATATAAGCCGCTACATTTTTCCTACACTTTGAGCCCTGCGGCTTATCAACTGGTGCAGCTAATTAATGGATTTTTTCTTCGCTGACGGCCATAATGCAAATAGTTTTCATGAAACGCATGCAAAGACACTTGAAGAGCATGTTATTATTTTTTGCTACGGCGCAACATTTTGGACGGGTTTGCTCACTGCAGGTGCTGCAAGGTGGATGCCTACTAGTGTTTCCTGCTGTTTAAAGCCCTGAACTGGAAATACAAGTACCGTTCCACCTTTAAGCTGTCCGTCGCATATCTAGTCGTATGGATTTGTCATTCATCACTCCGGGGCGGTATAGCTCGGTTGGTAGAGTGGCCATGCCAGCAACTTGAGGGTTCCAGGTTCAATCCCCGCTTCCGCCATCCAAGTCACTGCCGTTGTGTCCTTGGGCAAGACACTTTACCCACCTGCTCCCAGTGCTACCCACACTAGTTTAAATGTAACTTTGAAATTGGGTTTACTATGTAAAAGGGCCTTGAGTCACTAGAGAAAAGCGCTATATAAATATGATTCACTTAAATCCAAGCAACGTTTGTAAGTTTTACAATATAACTACAACCAGTCGTACTTACTAAAGCGTCCCACGTGTGATGTACTGTTTGTAGGAGTGTCTTCATGCATATTTGTACATGCTATTGTAATGTAATCAAGCTAATGACCCTAGCATTAGCTAATATGCTAACACATTTACGAGTGTCTGCGCTATATTAACTCAAAATGGCATTCTTTTTGTATTGTTTCAGTTTCGTAAATTCCTCAGTAAATTCACCAAAACGTCACCGTGAGTGTGTTTCGCTGATTGGAGAGCTGGCTTGTGAAGATGGTGGCTCCATTTTGATGACTTCTATTTTGTTTGATCAGCCGTTTTACTGCCATGTTACAGACACCGTTTGGAAACAAATTAGGTATGTAAATAAACATTGAGAAAAATACTTCCACGATTTATAGTCCGGTTTAACTTATATATGGAATTTTAAGCAATTCTAAAATTTAGTGGGTACGGATTATATTCCGGTGTGCATTATAGCGCATGACGTTAAAGTGCATCCGGCAGTGGAGGCTCCTCTATGGGGTGATGGGGCACCAGGAGGTTAACCCCTTTACTACTTTTACCCCAGGTGGCCCTTGGCAAAGGCCTAGTACCTGACTTACCCCTAGCCAGGGATACGGTGAAGACCTCAACGGCGAAACAAGCGGAAGAGGGTAGATTTAAGAACTACCACAACGGCTGGATTGCAGAAGAAGGCTGCAGCAAAAAAAGTGTTCCCTGTCGTCTTGGGACTCCATGCCACTGGGCCCTGACCCTGATCTGTCAAGGACCGTGTGGTGACTGTCTGTGCACCGGTCTCCCCACGTTAAACAAAGTCACGCACAAGCATCCTCCATAAAGGGATACACCCCTACCAGGATTGTCCGAGTGACCGCCGATGATGAGTCCGGAAAATGGGGTAAAACGTACATTAGGCGCACCAACAGGTACGGCGTGGCGCAGTGGGAGAATGGCCGTGCGCAACCCGAGGGTCCCTGGTTCAAATCCCACCTAGTACCAACCTCGTCACGTCCGTTGTGTCCTGAGCAAGACACTTCACCCTTGCTCCTGATGGGTGCTCGTTGGCGCCTTGCATGGCAGCTCCCTCCATCAGTGTGTGAATGTGTGTGTGAATGGGTAAATGTGGAAGTAGTGTCAAAGCGCTTTGAGTACCTTGAAGGTAGAAAAGCGCTATACAAGTACAACCCATTTATCATTACCTGTTATTTTTTGAAAAAAGTAAAATATTTCAAATGTGCTTGATAGTCGGGAAACAGGGTAATCATATTTTTAAAATGTGCAACTTATGGCATTCTGTGCAGCCCTGAGTTAAAAAGTTAAAGTACCAATGATGTGGCAAAATTATTCCCTGCATTTGACCCATCGCCCTTAATCACACACTGGGAGGTGAGGGGAGCAGTGAGCAGTAGCGGTGGCAGCGCCCGGGAATCATATTTTGGCGATTAAACCCCCAATTCTAACCCTATGGAGCGTCACAATGGCTGAATGGCAGATGAAGGCTGCAGCAGAAAAGGGTCCCCAGTCGTCTTGGACTCCATGCCACTGGACCCTGACCCGGATCCGTCAAGGATCGTGTGGTGACTGTCTGCACAAGTCTCCCCGCGTTAAACTAAGTCACGCACAAGCATCTTCCATAGAAGGATACAACCCTACCAGGACGATCGTCATACTCGCTCCGAGTAACCGTTGAGGATGAGTCTGGAAAATGCGGTAAAACGTACATTAGGCGCACCGGTTATTTTTTGAAAAAAGTAAAATATTTTAAATGTGCTTTATAGTCGGGAAATAGGGTAATCATATTTTTTAAATGTGCAACTTATGGCACTCTGTGCAGCCCTGAGTTAAAAAGTTAAAGTACCAATGATGTGGCAAAATTATTCCCTGCATTTGACCCATCGCCCTTAATCACACACTGGGAGGTGAGGGGAGCAGTGAGCAGTAGCGGTGGCATCGCCCGGGAATCATTTTTTGGCGATTAAACCCCCAATTCTAACCCTATGGAGCGTCACAATGGCTGAAGAAGGCTGCAGCAGAAAAGGCTCCCCAGTCGTCTTGGACTCCATGCCACTGGACCCTGACCCGGATCCGTCAAGGATCGTGTGGTGACTGTCTGCACAAGTCTCCCCACGTTAAACTAAGTCACACACAGGCATCTTCCATAAAGGGATACAACCCTACCAGGAGGATCGTCATACTCGCTCCGAGTGACCGCCAATGAGTCCAGAATATGTGGTAAAACGTACAAAACGTGGTAAATAAGGAAAATATTTTAAATGTGCTTTATAGTCTGGAAATAGGGTAATCGCCCTTTATCACCCCCTGGGAGGTGAGGGGAGCAGTGAGCAGTAGCGGTGGTCATGCCCAGTCATGATTTTTTTAGTGATTAACCCCCAATTCCAACCCTTGATGCTGAGTGCCAAGCAGGGAGGTAATGACTCCAGTTTGTATAGTCTTTTGAGTTCCAGAGTTACATGAAAGGCACTTACTGTTTCCTTCGAGCGAGGCGGTTCTTTTCCGCTTCACACACGCTCGCACGTGATTGGACAGACTCACGCCGCTGTGGAAGCTGGCGTTGCAGTGGACACACGCTTTCCTGTTGAACTCGCCTTTCTCTGCAAGAGGAATAAACAAGCAGACGTCAAAGTCAGTCACCCAACACAAGAGTTGCCGCTGTTGGGAGTGCACGCATTCTACACTCGTTGTGCTACACCTGCCCGTTACTTGTGTTGTTGTTCTTTCCACAGCCTTCGGGGACGACTGCCGCCAGCCCAGTGTTGCCCAAATAAAGAGGGTGCTGTCATGCTCGTGTACTGGAGCAAGACGGCGGCCATTGACTGCAAGGTCAATCAGTAAAGTGCCCAACAGCCACTCGTAGATTGTCCCTGTTCACTTAATATTCTCTCATCTCTGCACCAATCAACCGCTTCATCCTTTGATTGATTGATTGATTGATACTTTTATTAGTAGATTGCACAGTACAGTACATATTCCGTACAATTGACCACTAAATGGTAACACCCGAATAAGTTTTTCAACTTGTTTAAGTCGGGGTCCACGTTAATCAATTCATGGTCCTGTCTTCTGTCCCTCATTTACTCTCACTTTGCTCCAGTGGGGTCCAAATTACAGATGTCCGATAATGGCTTTTTTGGCCGATTATCCGAAATTGTCCAACTCTTAGTTACAGATACCGATATAAACAGTCGTGGAATTAACACATTATTGTGCCTAATTTTGTCGTGATGCATTAAATAATGTACCAAGGTTTTCCAAAATTAATCAAGGGACCAAATATCCCTTTGGGACAGAGGACCCTATTGTATTTCTAAGGTTTTATTATTATTATACCGCCGCCTCTTTGATGTAAACAAACACCATTGGTGGCGCTATACCTAACATCCACTGTAATGATACCAAACACAATAGCGTATCTAGTCGATACGATGATTACATCGATATTTTCTATCGTCACAATCTTTTTCCTTTTAAAAAAAATTCATATTATGTTTATAAAGTCAAGAAATATGTCCATAGACCAGGGGTCGGCAACCTTTACCAATCAGAGAGCCATTTTGATCCGTTTCTCAAAATAAAGAAGACAATGGGAGCCGCAACCATTCTCGCGAATGCCTGCTGGTGGTCGGTCACCCATATAACAATAATAAGGGCGTGCTATGAAGCCATTGCCTTAGAAGCCTTCTACAACATGTAGAAACTGCTAGCCAGTCCAGCAACATGTTTTATGTGGCTTCCACAGAGACACGTACACGACTGCAAGGCATACTGGGTGATACAGGTTACACTGAAGGTTGTGATATAAACAACTTTAACACTCTTACTAATATGCACCACACTGTGAACCCACACCAAACATTTCGGGAGAACATCCTCACAGTAACAACATAAACGCAACACAACAAATACCCAGAATTCTTAGCATCCATGACTCTTCCTGACTATATTTTACACCCCCCCCCCCCCCCCCCCCCATTGCGTCGTTGGAGGTGGGCGGGGTTGGGGGGCGGGGGTGTAAAATATAGTCAGAAAGAGTCATGGATGCTAAAGATTCTGGGTATTTGATGTGTTGCGTTTATGTTGTGTTACTGTGAGGATGTTCTCCCGAAATGTGTTTGTCATTCTTGTTTTCTGTGGGTTCACAGTGTGGTGCATATTAGTAAGAGCGTTAAAGTTGTTTATATCACAACCTTCAGTGTAACCTGTATCACCCAATATGCCTTGCAGTCGTGTAGGTGTATCTGCTCAAGCCACATACAACATGTTGCTAGACTGGCAAGCATGCGTAAAGTCGGCACGCAGATAGCATTGCTTGAAAGGCAGGCGCGATGACATGTTGTTGAGGACGTTAAAAGTAAAGCCATCAGAGTACGCCCTCAATGTTGTAGTCCGAGTGAAAATCGGAGAACGTTGACCCCGGGTGATGTCTAGGAGAGGCACCAAAATCCAGAATCCCCCTGTAACAGTCTGGGGGTTAGGTGATTATGCAGCTGAGCCGCATCAGAGTTGCCAAAGAGCCGCATGCGGCTCCGGAGCCGCGGGTTGCTGACCCCTGCCCTAGACATATGAAAACTTTGAATATGACTAATGTATGATCCTGTAACTACTTGGTATCGGATCGATACCTAAATTGGTGATATCATCTAAAATTAATGTAAGGTATCAAGCAACAGAAGAATAAGTGATTATTACATTTTAACAGCAGTGTAGATAGAACATGTTGAAACGGAAAATAAGCTGATATTAACAGTAAATGAACAAGTGGATTAAGAGTACATTTTTACAGTTTGTCCTTCATATTTTTACAAAATAGAATGATAAATGACACAATATGATACTGCATACGTCAGCAGACTAATTAGCAGTCTTTGTTTGCTTACTTAAAACTAAAGACAAGTTGTCTTGTATGTTCACTATTTTATTTAAGGACAAAATTGTTCTTTGTTCTATGTTTAATGTACAGCAACATTTTTGGTTAAATTCAAGCCAATAATACAATTTTTTTGTGGTCCGCCTTATTTAGAAAAGTACCAAAAAGTATCGAAATACATTTTGGTACCGGTACTAAAATATTGGTATCGGGACAACCCTAGATTCGATCACTACATACTAATATTTCTCAACTAAACCTCCACATAAAGGAGCGCTGTCCTAGACTTGTCCTAAAGTGCCTCGAGATAACGTTTGTTGTCAGTTGGCAATATACAAATATTTCTAAACTTGTCGAGAATGGTAGCAAAAAAATTGTCGGTGATATCTCTTTGCAAATACAAACGGTCGGTACTTGCTCGGTGGATGTTTCTTTGGTATGGAGGTTGGTGAACCTGGCCCCATCCTTGTTTGGGAATGACTTAGCATTTCACGAAAGCTGCTTTCATACCCAAACATTGCACCCACCTGTTCCCAATTAGCCCGTTCACCTGTGGCATGTTCCGAATAAGTGTTTGATGAGCATTACTCAACTTTTTAGTCTTTTTTGCCACCTGTGCCAGCCTTATTTTTTAAACATGTTGCAGGCATCAAATGCCAAACTAGCTAATATTTGCAAAAAATATCTTGTTTTTGTAGACTATTCAATTGAATATAGGTTGAAAAGAATTTGCAAATCATTGTATTCTGTTTTTATTTAACATTTACACAATGTGCCAACTTCACTGGTTTTGGGTTTTGTAGATTAATATTGGCCCATTCCTAAAAATCCTACCCCCCTGGGAACCTTACTCGAGTGCTTACATGACGTCGATGCCTGGTTGGCCCAGAACTTTTTAAAGCTAAACGAGGAAAAATCTTTAGTTGTGCTGCTAAGCAAAAGTGATCCTCTGCTGGACTCGGACTTTCTTAAGAACTCTGTACGTCCCACAGCCACCCGCCTTAGAGTCATCATAGACCCATCCATCCATTTTCTTCCCTTTATCCGAGGTTAGGTTGCGGGCCAAGCAGTCTAAAAGCATGGAAGCCCAGACTTCCCTCTCCCCAGCCACTTCGTCCAGCTCTTCCCGGGGGATCCCGAGGCGTTCCCAGGCCAGCCGGGAGACATAGTCTTCCCAACGTGTCCTTGGTCTTCCCCGTGGCCTCCTACCGGTTGGACGTGCCCTAAACACCTCCTTAGGGAGGCGTTCGGGTGGCATCCTGACCAGATGCCCGAACCACCTCACCTGGCTCATTTCGAAGTGGAGGAGCAGCGGTTTTAATTTGAGCTCCTCCCGGATTGCAGAGATTCTCACCCTATCTCTAAGGGAGAGCCCCTCCACCCGGGGGAGGAAACTCATTTCGGCCCGTGATCTTGTCCTTTCGGTCATAACCCAAAGCTCATGACTATAGGTGAGGATGGGAACGTAGATCGACCGGTAAATTGAGAGCTTTGCCTTCCGGCTCAGCTCCTTCTTCACCACAAAGGGTCGATACAGCGTCCGCTTTACTGAAGACGCCGCACTGTTCCACCTGTCGATCTCACCATCCACTCTTCCCTCACTCGTGAACAAGACTTCGAAGTACTTGAAAGGCCTACTGAAACCCACTACTGCCGACCACACAGTCTGATAGTTTATATATCAATGATCAAATATTAACATTGCAACACATGCCAATACGGCCTTTTTAGTTTACTAATTTGCAATTTTACATTTTCCGTGAAGTGTCGTGTTGAAAACGTCGCGGAATGATGACTCGTATGATGACGCGTGCGTTTGACGTCTCGGGTTGTAGCGGACATTTTCCAGCCCGATCCAAGCTATAAGTAGTCTGCTTTAATCGCATGATTGAAAAGTCTTCTGGACATCCGTGTTGCTGAATCTTTTGCAATTTGTTCAATTAATAATGGAGAAGTCAAAGTAGAAAGATGGAGGTGGGAAGCTTTTAGCCTTTAGCCACACAAACACAGTCGGCGTTTCCTTGTTTAAAATTCCCGAAGATGAAGCTTTACTATGGATCGGAGCGGTCAAGCGAACATGGATCCCGACCAAATGTCAACCGGCAGTTTTCGGTGAGAACATTGTGGTAATAAGTCAGTTCTTACCGGAGACATCAGCGGAGCTTCCGTCTTGCTGCTGCTGTGTGACTTCCCTCAGAGACTCTGGCGTCAACACACCCGTCGCCACACCCCTTCGACTTTCAGGTACTTTATAATCTTACTAAATGACTAGTAACACAATAGGCAGATAAGGGATTTTGCAGAATTATCCTAGTAAATGTGTCTAACAACATCTGAATCGCTCTCACTGCCCTCGACTTTTTTTTTTCTTTCTAGTCCTTCACTTTGAATTTCCTCATCCACAAATCTTTCATCCTCGCTAAAATTAATGGGGAAATTGTGGCTTTCTCGATCCGAATAGCTCTAGCTGCTGCTGGCTATGATTGTAAACAATGTGAGGAGCTCCACATTGTCACGCGCACATCGTCTGCTACTTCCGGTAAAGGCAGGGCTTTTTTATTATCATTTTTATTATCATGTTATTTTTATTATCATGTTAGACCCGCTCGACGACCATTGCTTTCCTCCTCTCCAAGGTTCTCATAGTCATCATTGTCACCGATGTCCCACTGGGTGTGAGTTTTCCTTGCCCTTATGTGGGCCTACCGAGGATGTCGTAGTGGTTTGTGCAGCCCTTTGAGACACTAGTGATTTAGGGCTATATAAGCAAACATTGATTGATTGATTAGTGACCAAATGTTGCAAACTTTATCCTCGATGTTCTCTACTAAATCGTTTCAGCAAAAAAATGGCAATATCGCGAAATGATCAAGTATGACACTTAGAATGGACCTGCTATCCCCGTTTGAATAAGAAATCTCATTTCAGTAGGCCTTGAACTCCTCCACCTTTTCCAGGCGAGAACTACTTGCCAACAATTTTGTCCAGTCCGTTTTTGGAGTTCTGTATCAAATAATATCAGAGTTGGCTTTTTTTCTGTGTTGTTCCAATGCAAACAAAATAAACAAACATGTGAATACAAAAGTGTTTGTAATTTCAACAATTTTCTGGGAGAAGTGGTGCAATATCTGACAGAAATGCCACTATTTTTGGCGACTTGGATGCGGTCACTTACCCGACACGGGGACTGGCAGTGAAGCGGCCCCTTTTGGTCCAGGACTGTGTTCCCTGTTTGAGGAGACCGCCACAGGAGACCTGGATACATGTAGAACTCCCTTGGGTTTGGAGTCTTCCTGGCACTTTCTCTTCTTCAGAATTCCTATCAATGCGGTGGTGTCGGAAAGAGAATGTCCGTCATCTAACTTGGTCTGTATTCGCCTCTTGTCATCGTCCGTTTCCAGGAATGAAAACACAGGCAGGTGTTTGGGTTTGACATCCTCGCACACGCTTGAGTCCAACTTATTCTGAAGGTTTTCGAAGGAAGCTGGCGTGAAGCGACCGGCACCCTGATGGAAATGGTTTTGTTTCTTTCCGAGAATCTCGACTGCCCTCAGGTACTCCTTTTTGTTACGCATCAACTCCTTGAACGCGATTAATGGGGATCGGTTCTTTGATAAGTAGCCCCGACCAATCTTCTTGAGGTGGCCACGTACGTGGTTGGACTGTCCTTTCCTATTGCTAAAAAAGCCCCCACATAACGGGCAGGAATGAAGACCTGGGTCCTCAGAATCCGGCGGCAATTGCAACACTGCAAAACAACACAAAGAAAGTCAGCATTAAACTGTTTCATCCAGTAGAACGTTCAAAAAGTTCAAGTCCGTTCAATCAGAACGAGGTGATGGCATCATAAAATGTACCAGTTCCCTATGGACTATCACTATAAAACTATTTTCTCTTAGGTCTAAAGATTTATATGCAAACCCCACTTTCTTCCTGTCACTCACACACACCCCAGACCCACTCCGATAAAATAACCCACCACCACTAACGGGGCCCGGACTACCGCAAGGAGAAGAGAAGGACGAAGACTGCTCACTGATCTCTCTGGTCGGCTAGTGAAGAGATTTTACTCGTATACTTTTCTACCTTCAAGTCTATGCTGTGGCTTTTGTTACATTCGTCCAGAGGTGGGTGTGGCTTGTATAGCCCGGAAACTACAGTACTCAAATCTTATCAATCACAACAATGCGGTTTTATCACCCAGCAGCTAAAAAAAAGAAAGAATGTATAACCGGTACCTGTTTTCAGTTTCCGGAACGTTGTGCTCTTCTGTGGAATTTTGGGCTTGCGGTCTTTACAAGCCACCTGCTCAGGAGTCAGAACATGGCGCGCTCTATAGGTCAGTCCAACCCTGTGAAGATGTCCTCTCACGTGATTGGACAACCCCACTCCCGACTTGAAGACTGCAGAACAGTAGGGACAGCTCTTTTGGTACGGTTCCAACTCGGCCTTGTCTTCTGCTTGGGATTCTTGGAAAGCCATCGGATGAGAGTCGTACACTTCTGTTTCGATGCACTCTTCTTTTATGGTAGGTTCACTGTACTTCTGCTCGTCATTCTTCGTTTCCTCAAAAATACGTTTAGAGGCCTGCAGAGCGTCATGTATCGACATACTCCTGCTGTAGGTATAAATTAAATTGTGATTCTCTGGATTGACACCATCGCCATCCGAATCTTTAAGACGGAAAGTGTCTTTCCTGTCATATTCGTCTGCGTCTCCTTGGTTTAGTCTCTTTGGGCTTGGCGAGGGTTTTGGCGAGATGAAACGTGAGTCTTGGTCCGACGTGTTGCGATATGGGGTTGACATCTTTCTTTTAGATGGCGACTTCTTGATCGGCGATTGAGCTGGGTTGCAATTGGGAACTCTATCAGCGTAATGGGACGATCCTGTGAGGCCATTTGAAGATAATGTCGTATCTTCCTTAACGGTAGGGGGCGCTACCTGATCAGAACCTTCATTTTCATAGTTGGAAGCAGTTACAGATTTAGTCTTCTTCACATGATTTTGCCGGGACAGCAAAACATTAATGGATTTGTCCAGTTTGGATTCAGTTAGTTCAGACTTGAAACCGCTCCTGATCTTGTTACCTTTAAATAAATCAGATATGTCGTTTGACTCGGCAGGCCTTTTTGAGGAGACTTGATTTTTAATCATAATTTTTGACGTTAGCTCTGCATCTTGTACCGGTGTGCAAAAAGGAATGTGCTTCTTGCCGAATGGTTGTGCATTGTTCTCTGCATACCGCGCAAATTCATACTCCTCATACTCTTGCTGGTGGCGACGCATCAAGTGATTTTTAAAAACCGTTTTGCTAAAAGTTTTATATGAACAAATGTTACAGGAGAGGGTTTGAGAGTTATTGCCCCAGATTTGCTTGCTGTAAACTGGTTTTGCTGTATGCTGTATGAGACTGTGTCTGCGAAGATCGTAGCTGTTGTCAGTCCTGTAGCTACATTTGTCGCATTTAAACTTTCTCCTATCGTGGGTTTTTGCATGTTGAACAAACGTGTTGGGGCAGTTTGTAACGAATGGACACTGCGGGCAGAAAAGTTTCGTGTTTTTCTCCTCGTTGTTCTTGTCCGTGCATCCTTTGAGTTTGCCGGGTAGCCGTGATCTTTTTTCATGGTGTACGGTCATGTGCTCGATAAGAAGACTACTTTGTCTGAAAGAATCTCCACATTCACTGCAGGCAAAAGTCTTTGGCGAATGATTTGGTGGCTTTTCGTGAGTTTTCATATGACGCTGCAAATGGGACTTCTTGAAAACAAGCTTACATTTTGGGCATGGGTAAAAGGACGCTTTCTCCTCTGAATGAGAATTTGGTGTGAGCCTGTTCTTCAACAATGAAAGGCCACGGCTTGGGTTGTCTTCATGCGACTGTCTTTCCGGTACATCGCGAAGGACTTGCTTGATGGCTTTCATGGTTCCGTTGGGATAACTCGGAACAATTGCTGTCTTGGATGCCTGCAGCTTGGAAAAAGTCCTTGACTTTTTGACATCTTTAAAAGGAATGGAGCCCACTTGGTCTTCTGTATGAGAATAATCCTCAGATGACTTGTGATTCAAATCAGGGTGCATGTCCTCTGAGGGGTCGGCCATGGCAACCATGTCCATTTTCCGTTTTCTTCTTCCCTGGCTGTTTAGAGGATGTAACACCTCTTTAGGTTCGTCACTTGAGGAATCATTGTGTTTCTCCAAGAGAAAATGCATAAATTCTTGATGAGGATTCCATTGGACATCACTGGGGCTGCTGAAATCATCTGATGAGTTTTCTGGAGAGTCCACATCAAAACCCCAAATTTCTGCAGTATCTATTTCCTGCACTGTTTTCAACTGGGTTATGCTTTTCCCCTCATCTTTCTCTATGAGCATACTGTTGAGTTCATCAGCCTGTGTGGCCTCGTGTAAAGAAAGTCCATTGCCTAAGCCAACAGGAGAAAAAATGTCTGCGTTTGATAGAACATCTAGGACACTGGATTGCTTCAGAGTCAGTCTGTGAAAAGAGTCATCGCCAGAGGTTGATTCTTCCGCCATTTTCACTGATTCTTGCAGAAGGATGAGGGTGTTAATGTCCGGATCTGCATCTTTGTCATCTCCATCAAGACCAGTCAGACATTACATTTCAGCTGCCATGACCTAAAAAAGATAAGAGGTAATATTTTTCAGTTTAGTTTTTTTGGGGGGAGCAAAACCTGTATGACTGCAGTGATGAGAGAGTAACACATTTCATGAGCAATGTTTCGTGGTTCACACTAGAAGGTTCTGGGTTTGAACTATCTCAGGTGGCTGTTTGCATCTTGTGTGTGAGGTAGGGGTGTAACGGTACGTGTATTTGTATTTAACCGTTTCGGTACGGGGGTTCCGGTTCGGTGCGGAGGAGTACCGAACGAGTTCCACACGAACATATGAAGTACCCGCCTATGCTAAAGTCTTAACAAGCTGCTCCGCTCCGTTCTGCCTCCGTCTCTGCACCCTGCATTGTCCCTCTCACACAACCATCTGATTGGTTATAACCGTAGCGGTAGCAAGCCAATCAGCAGTGCGTATTCAGAGCGCATGTCGTCAGCGCTTCAGCGTCGAGCAGATAGGTCTTTAGCAGGGGCGCAACGTACTCTCCCCAAATTGTACTAAACATTTCCAAGTCAACTACTTTCTAAACATCAGTATGAGCCCGTTGACCTTCTAGAAACAAACTGCAGCTCAGCTCACTCGCAGTCCTGGGTTTAGGTAAAGGTTAGTTAGCTTTTAGCGTAACGTTAGCTCATTTTGCAGTGTGTTCGTGTGTGTGTCTGTGTGTGTGTGTGTTACGGACAGTGTTGTTTGAGGTGTGTTGAAGCAGCAAAAAAAGTACATATTAAATGAAGAGTGTCTGTCTCTGATAGTGTATATAATAATGCAAGTGCATCATAAAGCCTCTATGAACTCCATGGTGTTCAGGGATGAATAGTCTTTCCTATTGCTATTGTACTATTTTTTCAGCAATAGTTACATTAATCAGTAGTAATGTAGCAGCCTAGCTTTGAATGGCAGGGTCCCTGCTATGACATGTTGATACAAATAAAACATTTACATAATAAAAATCAACTACAGGCTTCCCCAATGCTGTAATAAATTAAGCATGATGAGTTGAATTGAAACTGTTTAATGTTGCACTTTTTATATGTAGAAGAAAAGTTGTCATTTTATTTCATCTAAGCAACAACTTGAGGCAGTTTAATGTGGATTAACGTAGGCAGAATTATTATAGTGTTCCCAGTGTTAAAAGGATCAAGCCATTGTTTACAAATTTGGTAAATAAATAACCCAAAAATTTATATTTTGTGGTTTTCTTACTGTACCGAAAATGAACCGAACCGTGACCTCTAAACCGAGGTACGTACCGAACCGAAATTTTTTTGTACCGTTACACCCATAGTGTGAGGGGAGTTGTATGGGTTCTTTCGGGATTTCCCTTCCAGGGTCCAAAAACATTCTACATACGTACTTTGTCGGTTGGTGGTTGTTTGATCAAATTTAGCATAAGGTTATGTTTTACAGACCGTTTGAGCCGCTTTCTGACTGTCTCTTCAGAATGGGCCGTTTTGTGGGCGGTCTTATTTACGTGGCTCCACTTGGACTGCATCTTCTCCCCGCAGATTTTGTTGTACTTTTTAGCGCTTCCATTGCAAGTTAATTATTTTTATTGGTTTGATTTCAAATTTTCAGGACTTATGCAGATCCCAAACAAACAGTAGTTACTAATAGGTAAGAAAAGTTGGTTTTGCATAATAGGGCCTCTTTACGACAGCCATAGATCGACACAATCGTGCACCTCTATTTTACAACTAACCAAACAACCATCCATCCATCCATTTTCTTCCGCTTATCTGAAGTCTACAGCCTAAGCAGAGGAGCCCAGACTTCCTTCTACCCAGTCACGTTGTCCAACTCCTTCCAGGGGATCCCTGAGGCGTTACCCAACCAGCTGGGAGACAGTCTTTACACCATGTCCAGGGTTATCCCCGTGGTCTCCTTCACCTAACCAGGAAAGCATTCGGGGGGCATTCTGACAAGATGCCTGAACCACCTCATCTGGCTCCTCTCGACGTGGAGACGCAGCGGCTTTACTCTGACCTCCTTCCAAATGACAGAGTTTTTAACCCTATGTCTAAGGGAGAGCCCTGTCACCAGACATGGGAAACTCATTTTGGCCGTTTGTACCCCTGATCTTGTCCTTTTGGTCATAACCCAAAACTCATGACCATAGGCGAGGATAGGGACATAGATCTACCAGTAAATGGAGAGCTTTGCCTTCCGGCTTAGCTCCTCCTTTCCTCGACGGACCGATACAGGGTCCGCATTACTGCAGATGCTGCACCAATTTGCCTGTCAATCTCACGATTCACTCTTCCCTCACTCGTGAACAAGACCCCGAGGTACTTTAACTCCTCCACTTGGGGCAGGATCTCCTCTCCAACCCGGAGAAAGCACCCCACCCTTTCTATGGGTGTGAACCATGGACTCGGACTTGGAAGTACTGATAGTAATCTCAGTCACTTCACACTCTGCTGCAACCTGATCCAGTGAGAGTTGAAGATCCTGGCCAGATGAAGCCAGCAGGACCACATAATCGGCAAAAAGCAGAGACCTAATCCTGCAGCCACCAAACCAAATCCCCTCAAAGCCCTGACTGCACTTATAAATTCTGTCCACAAAAGTTGTAAACAGAATCTGTGACAAAGGGCTGCCCTACAAAGGACTTCCTGAAGGACACGGTCGAATGCCTTCTCCAAGTCCACAAAACACATGTAGACTCGTTGGGAAAACTCCCATGCACCCTAAAGGATCCTGCCGAAAATATGGAGATGGTCCACTGTTCCACGTCCGGCACGAAAACCCTCAGTGTTGGTGTGCACCAGCAGGTTTTGAGATTACCGACCACCTTGCGGCCACAGCTCTGATTGGCTACCTCGACAATAGAGGCACGGAACATGGTCAACTTGGACTCAATATCCAGCACATCCCTTGTAACATGTTCAAAGTTCTCTCACGTTGGGAATTGAAACTGTCTCCGACGGAAGACTTTGCCAGCCGTTCCTAGTAAACCCTCACTATGGGTTTGGGCCTGCTCGATCTGTCCAGCATTCTCTCCCACTATCGGAGCTGACGGCTGAAAGCTTCACCCCTCTCTTGTGACAAAAACATGAGACCGCAAATCCAATGATACGACCACAAAGTCGATCAAACTGCGGCCTACGGTGTCCTGGTGCCAAGTGTACATTTGAACATGGTGTTTGTTATAGACAATTTGTGACGAGCACAAAAGTCCAATAACAAAACACCACTCTGGTTCAGATCAGGGCGGCCGTTCCTCCCAATCACGCCTCTCCAGGTCTCAGTCGTTGACAATGTGAGCGTTGAAGTCCCCCAGCAGAGCAAGGGAATCACCTGAGGGAGCACTATCTAGTACTCCCTCGAGGGGCTCCAAAAAGGGCAGGCACTCTGAACTGCTGTTTGGTGTGTAAGCAAAGACAACGATCAGAATCTGTCCCCATACTCATAGGCGGAGAGAAGCTACCCTTTTGTCCACCTGGTTAAACTCCAACGTACAGGCTCTGAGCCGAGAGGGCAACAAGTAGTAAGAGCCTCTCACTGCTGGCAACGCCAGACTGGAAGATAGTCCAGCCTCTATTGAGAGGACTGGTTACAGAGCTCTTGCTGTGCGTCGAAGAAAGACCGACTAGATCCAAATGGAACTTCTCTACCTAGTGCACCAATTCGTGACAGGAAATGCCAACTATCTAAATCGCTATTATTAGCTAACAACAGCTAAAGCTAATGCGTGTGCATGTGTTACGTACATAACTAGTTAAGTCAATTATGTCTTAGAAGAGGGCGGGATATAACGCTTAAAATACAGTGGAAATTAGCGCCCTCTATGCATCTATGTAAATGTTGCAAACAGCCCCTTTAACCATAGAGCCAGGGCCCATTATTGGGCCGCGAGAAAATACTAGAGGCCCGTCCAAATAACAGCAGTGGTCCGTATGCTGTAATACACTTCAGGGTTTCCCGCAGTGCTTCGTTGCTAAGGCGGCCGCCTTAACAACAAAGAGCCGCCGCCTAAGCTAAAGTCTTAACAAGCTGCTCCGCTTCGTTGTGCCTCTGTCTGTCAGTACTCGCTGCAGCACCCAGCATTGTACCACCCAAAGACCCATCTGATTGGTTATACGCAGAGTGGTAACAGCCAATCAGCAGTGCGTATTCAGAGTGCATGGAGTCTGTGCTCCAGCGTCGTGATGAGCAGAAAGGTGTTTAGCAGGTAAGCATAAGGCAGTGGATTCTCCCCAAATGATAATAAACACCTCCCAGTCAACTACTAGTATCAATCAATCAATCAATGTTTATTTATATAGCCCTAAATCACAAATGTCTCAAAGGACATCACTATGAGCCCGTTGACGTTCTAGAAACATAAACGGCAGCTCAGGTCGCTCGCAGTCCTTGGGGTGAAATCTAATTAGCTTCTAGCGTAACATTAGCTCATTTTGCGGTGTACGTGTGTGTGTTATGGACAGCAAAGCTGTCTGTCTGTTCTTTCACTTTACATTTTCTGTGTTGATTGAGCTGGGTCGAAGCAGCAAAAAAGGACATTAGGTTAAATTAAGAGTTTCTGTCTCTGAGAGTTGATATAATAATGTAACTGCATCATAAAGCCTACATGAACTCCATGGTGTTCAGGGATGAATAGTCTCTTATATTACTATTGTACTATTGTTTTCAGCTATAGTTACATTAATCATTAGTAATGTAGCAGCCTAGTTTTGAATGGCAGGGTCCCCGCTATCAAATCTTGATAAAAAATATAACACATAATAAAAATCTACTACAGGCTTCCCAAATGCTGTAATGAATTAAGCGTGACGAGTTAAATGTATGTATGCATTTGGCATAATAATGACATACTTAGGATCTGAGGCAACAAGGACCGTTATGTTTTTACTTTATTGATAAAATATCAAGATATATATCGTATATCGCCATTCAGCAAACAGAGCGAAAAACAACCAAGAATTTTAGGTTTCTTCATGCGACGAAGCCGGTCTACTTCACCACAGTCTGTAGTCTATTGCCCCCTCAGGCTATTTGTTGTTAGCGACGAGGTGGAGACGTGATGGCGACAGGTTGAGTTACACCGATCCTTACACCCACCCACCTCCTTCCCCGGTCTGTCCGCCGGAGAGACACCACCTTAACTAACATTTTCTGGAGGAAATACTGCACTTGTCCACCGCTTGTGGCAGTAAGGGCAATATCAAACAAACAGAAGGCGGAGGAAACTCATTTCGGCTGCTTGTAACCGTGCGTGATTTTGTCCTTTCGGTCATGACCCAAAGTTCAAGACCATAGGTGAGGATGGGAACATAGATCGACCGGTAAATTGGGAGCTTTGCCTTGCGGCTCAGCTCCTCCTTCACCACGTCCGCATTACTGAAGACGCTGCACCGATTTGCCTGTTGATCTCGCGATCCACTCTTCCATCACTGCTGAACAAGACTCCGAGGTACTTGAACTCCTCCACTTGGGGCAGGGTCTCCTCCCCAACCCGGAGATGGCACTCCACCTTTTTCCGGGCGAGAACCATTGACTCGGACTTGGAGGTGCTGATTCTCATCCCGGTCGCTTCACACTCGGCTGCAAACCGATCCAGTGAGAGCTGAATAGAAGCCATCAGGACCACATCATCTGCAAATAGCAGAGACCTAATCTTTCCGCCACCAAACCGGAACCCCTCAACGCCTTGACTGCGCCTAGAAATTCTGTCCATAAAAGTTATAAACGGAATCGGTGACAAAGGGCAGTCTTGGCGGAGTCCAACTCTCACTGGAAACGTGTCCAACTTACTACCGGCAATGCGGACCAAGCTCTGAAACTGATCATACAGGGAGCGAACCGCCACAGTCAGACAGTCCGATACCCCATACTCTCTGAGCACTCCCCACTGGACTTCCCGAGGGACACGGTCGAATGCCTTCTCCAAGTCCACAAATCACATGTAGACTGGTTGGGCAAACTCCCATGCACCCTCAACGACCCTGACGAGAGTATAGAGCTGGTCCACAGTTCCACGCCCAGGACGAAAACCACACTGTTCTTCCTGAATCCGAGGTTTGACTGGCCGGCGTAGCCTCCTCTCCAGTACACCTAAATAGACCTTACTGGGAAAGCTGAGGAGTGTGATCCCACGATGGTTGGAACACACCCTCCGGTTCCCCTTCTTAAAGAGAGGAACCACCACCCCGGTCTGCCAATCCAGAAGTACTGCCCCCGATGTCCACGCGATGCTGCAGAGTCTTACAGCCCCACAGCATCCAGAGCCTTAAGGAACTTCGGGCGGATCTCATCTACCCTTGCCACAGAAGGGGCTTTTTATCTACCTCGGCAACCTCTGCCCCAGATATAGGAGAGCCCACCACAGATTCTCCAGGTACCCAGATTGTAAGTAATGTAAATAATTCAATGTACAAACCCCGTTTCCATATTAGTTGGGAAATTGTGTCAGATGTAAATATAAACGGAATACAATGATTTGCAAATCCTTTTCAACCCATATTCAGTTGAATATGCTACAAAGACAACATATTTGATGTTCAAACTGATAAACATTTTTTTTTTTCGCAAATAATCATTAACTTTAAAATTTGATGCCAGCAACACGTGACAAAGAAGTTGAGAAAGGTGGCAATAAATAGTGATATAGTTGAGGAATGCTCATCAAACACTTATTTGGAACATCCCACAGGTGTGCAGGCTAATTGGGAACAGGTGGATACTATGATTGGGTATAAAAACAGCTTCCCCAAAAATGCTCAGTCTTTCACAAGAAAGGATGGGGCGAGGTACACCCCTTTGTCCACAACTGCGTGAGCAAATAGTCAAACAGTTTAAGAACAACATTTCTCAAAGTGCAATTACAAGAAATTTACGGATTTCAACATCTACGGTCCATAATATCATCAAAAGGTTCAGAGAATCTGGAGATATCATTCCATGTAAGCGGCATGGCCGGAAACCAACATTGAATGACCGTGACCTTCGATCCCTCAGACGGCACTATATCAAAAACCGACATCAATGTCTAAAGGATATCACCACATGATCTCAGGAACCCTTCAGAAAACCACGGTCACTAAACACAGTTCGTCGCTACATCTGTAAGTGCAAGTTAAAGCTCTACTATGCAAAGCGAAAGCCATTTATCAACAACATCCAGAAACGCTGCCGGCTTCTCTGGGCCCGAGATCATCTAAGATGGACTGATGTAAAGTGGAAAAGTGTTCTGTGGTCTGACAAGTCCACATTTCAAATTGTTTTTGGAAAATATTCGACATTGTGTCGGACCAAAGGGGAAGCGAACCATCCAGACTGTTATCGACGCAACGTTCAAAAGCCAGCATCTGTGATGGTATGGGGGTGCATTAGTGCCAAAGGCATGGGTAACTTACACATCTGTGAAGGCACCATTAATGCTGAAAGGTACATACAGGTTTTGGAACAGCATATGCTGCCATCTAAGTGTGGACGCCCCTGCTTATTTCAGCAAGACAATGCAAAGCCACATTCAGCACATGTTACAACAGCGTGGCTTTGTAAAAAAAAAAAAAAAAAAAAAGAGTGCGGGTACTTTCCTGGCCCGCCTGCAGTCCAGACCTGTGTCCCATCGAAAATGTGTGGCGCATTATGAAGCGTAAAATACGACAGCGGAGACCCCGGACTGTTGAGCGACTGAAGCTCTATATAAAACAAGAATTCCACTTTCAAAAGCTTTAAAAATTGGATTCCTCATTTCCCAAACGTTTGAGTGTTGTTAAAAGAAAAGGTGATGTAACAAAGTGGTGAACATGCCCTTTCCCAACTACTTTGGCACGTGTTGCAGCCATGAAATTCTAAGTCAATTATTATTTGCAAAAAAATAATAATAATTTATGAGTTTGAACCTCAAATATGTTGTCTTTGTAGTGCATTCAATTGAATATGAGTTGAAAAGGATTTGCAAATCATTGTATTCGGTTTATATTTACATTTAACACAATTTCCCAACTCATATGGAAACGGGGTTTGTACTTGTGCACATTAAAGCCAATTTGTATGCACCCATTGGTGTTTGTGTCTATAATGGAAGGGTTAATATGAAGTTATTCAAGCGTTAGTGGTTCAGTAATACATCATAGATGCTATTTGCTTAAAGATTTCATTTTAAGTAGGAATATAAGTGTCACAACAAGTGAGTGCATTCACCGTTTAAACAATAACATCAAAGACAAAAACTGAGAGTTCAAAGACAATAACGCCTGTGAATTGAGTGTAAAACTTTCGCCGGTGTAGTTGACAAATGTAAACCCGGCTTACATTTTTATGGAGCGGTCTTTATATTGGTTTGTTAATATTTGTTGCCATTATTATTAGCATGTGTTGTTGGATGCTGCTCTCCATTCCAACAAGGTTGTTCCATACCCAAAAAAAAAAAAAAAGCCATTACCCGGGCTGAACTGGAGCCAATGACAAATCACTCATAAGATTCCACACGGGTGGCAATATAATGTTTAAAAAAACAAACCCCAGCAAACATTACCTCTAAATGGTGCAGTTGGAGATAGGACGCGAGGAAAAACGGGGTATTTGATCATTTCTGACTTTCGTCGTCCATCTACTTCACAGTCGCCATTTTCCGTGGCGGTCTGGTGTGGCACAGATCATTTATTTTCTTGGTGGCCAGCCGTGCGTACATGTGCTCGTACAGACCCCAAACCAACACAACGGAGACGAGGAGACTTTCGATACGCCAACAAATTGCGCTTAAAAGCCGAATCGAAGTTATTATCGAGGTGGATTTAGCCACGTAATGTTAGGAGTCCAAGTGTGCACCCCCGCGGAGGTCTCACAATGGTACGTTCCACATAGGAGGCATAAAAGAGGAGTTAATGAACGCGATCTTTAGGTGGCGGATTTTTGATGGCTCCGTGGTGGATAACCGTCGTAAACTAGTTTAATCGGCATTGGAATTCAATTACCAGCTGTGGTTTTAAAAAACAGCGAGGCAATGATTCGGGTGTTGAAACTTCGATGTTAACATTAAGCTCCCATGGCTGCCTTCGCATTGCTCTTTGTTGCACTCAGGCCAACGTGTTCAACAGCGATATAGTCTCGAAATAAATCAGCGGACAAAATGTGTGTCTTTATTACAAAAGCTTGTTTTGGCATTGGAAATTGTGAAACTGGATTTTTATTTTTAACAGATTTTTTTTTTTACATCGAATCAAGCGGACAATATAATTGATTTTTTTTTATTGGTTTGTTGAAAACAGTGTTGTTGTTTTTTAATTCAGTGTGTGAAAATTCCGTGTGATAAAATCCAGTGCTTAAATATATTTCTTGCTTCAAAACTAATTTCCGGTTGACTCGAGTCGCGTGATTTCAAAACAAAACATCATTGCTCCAATCTCAATTTACCGGAAGTCCAATCTCATTTTACCGGAAGTCCGAAGGGAGCCCCCTGGCTTTGCCAACGTGTTCAACAGGAATGGGTTCCGAATTAATCAGGGGACACAAAAGTATGCATGTAAATTTGTGTCTTTATTACGAAAGCTGTTTTGGCACTGGAAATTGTGAATCTGGATTTTTTTAACTGATTTTTTTTTTTTTTACATCGAATCAAGCGGACAATATAATTGAATTTTTTTTTCATTAGTTTGTTAAAAAATAGTTTTTTTAATTCAGTGTGTTGTCAGGCTTTCCCCTGACAGTTTGTCTATGTTTTAGTTTTTTCCTCTGCATTTGTCTGTTTCCTCTGTGTTTAGTATCTCCTGTCTTTAGTTCCTGTCTAGTGCTCTTATTTTGTCAACTTCCTGTCTTGTTCCCTGAGTGCTGTGTTCCTCCTCAGCTGCGGCTGATTGGCACCTGGCCACACCCGTTGCCAATCAGCCTGCTCCTATTTGTACCTGCTTTGTCTTGTGTCAGTGGCTGGATCATTGTATTGTCGTTGCCATATATCACTCTTGTCATGCTACCTGTCGTGTAGTTTTGTTACAGCTACTACCTGTCATGCTACATTTTGTCCTTGTCGTTGTAGCGGTAAGCTGTTTCTGTTAGCATTAGTTATTTCCAGTTTTTCTGTTTGCTATCCACTAGCTTCCATGCGATAGTTCCTTTTTGTTTTCTAGCTTCCAGTGCTAGCTCCCTTAGTTTGTTATTCTGCCCACGTGTGTGCTTTTTGTTTGTTCTTATTTAGTTTTAATTCAAGCATGTTTTCATATTCTATGCCTGCCTCCGTCTCTGCATCTTAGGGTTCGTCAACAACAAAAAACTCTGACGTGTGAAAATTCCGTGTAATAAAATCCAGTGCTTAAATATATTTCTTGCTTCAAAACTAATTTCCGGTCGACTCGGGTCGCGTGATTTCATAATAAAACATCATTTCTCCAATCTCAATTTACCGGAAGTCCAATCTTATTTTACCGGAAGTCCGAAGGGAGCCCCCTGGCTTTGCCAACGTGTTCAATAGGAATGGGTTCTGAATTAATCAGGGGACATAAAAGTTTGGATGTAAATTTGTGTCTTTATTACAAAAGCTGTTTTGACACTGGAAATTGTGAATCTGGATTTTTTTTACTGATTTTCTTTTTTACATCGAATCAAGCGGACCATATAATTTAATTTGTTTTTTATTAGTTTGTTAAAAAAAGAGTTGTTGTTTTTTTAATTCGGTGTGTTGTCAGGCTTTCCCCTAACAGTTTGTCTATGTTTTAGTTTTTTTCTTTGCATTTGTCGGTTTCCTCTGTGTTTAGTATCTCCTGTCTTTAGTTCCTGTCTAGTGCTCTTATTTTGTCAGCTTCCTGTCTTGGTCCCTGAGTGCTGTGTTCCTCCTCAGCTGCGGCTGATTGGCACCTGGCCACACCTTTTGCAAATCAGCCTGCTCCTATTTGTACCTGCTTTGTCTTGTGTCAGTTGCTGGATTATTGTATTGTCGTTGCCACATATCACTCTTGTCGTGCTACCTGTCGTGTCGTTTTGTTACAGCTACTACCTGTCATGCTACATTTTGTCCTGGTAGTCGTAGCAGTAAGCTGTTTCTGTTAGCATTAGTTATTTCCAGTTTTTCTGTTTGCTATCCACTAGCTTCCATGCTAAAGTTCCTTTTTGTTTTCTAGCTTCCAGTGCTAGCTCCCTTAGTTTGTTATTCCGCCCACGTGTGTGCTTTTTGTTTGTTCTTGTTTTGTTTTAATTAAATCATGTTTTCATATTCTATGCCTGCCTCCGTCTCTGCATCTTGGGGTTCCGAATTAATCAGGGGACACAAGAATATGCATGTAAATGTGTGTCTTTATTACAAAAGCTGTTTGGAAACTGGAAATTGTGAATCTGGATTTTTTTAACTGATTTTTTTTTCTACATCGAATCAAGCGGACAATATAGAGTTTTTTTTATTAGTTTGTTAAAAACAGTGTTTTTTAAAATTCAATGTGTGAAAATTCCATGTAATAAAATCCAGTGCTTAAATATATTACTTGCTTCAAAACAAGTTTTCGGTTGACTCGGGTCACGCGACTTCAAAATAAAATTGTGAAACAGAATTTTTTTTGCATTTATATTTTTTGAACTGATTTTTTTTTTTTTTACATCGAATCACGCTGACTATATATTTTTTTATCAGTTTGTTGAAAAAAGTGTTTTTAAAATTCAGTTTGTGAAAATTCTATGTAATGAAATCCAGTGCTTAAATATATTACTTGCTTCAAAACTAATTTCCGGTTGACTCGGGTGGCACAACTTCAAAATAAAACATGATTTCTCCAATCTCATTTTACCGGAAGTCCGAAGCATTGCTCTTTTTTGCACTGCCAACATGTTCCAACAGCGATATAGTCTCTGAATTAATCAGGAGACACAAAACTATGGATGTAAATTGGGGTCTTTATTACGAAAGCTTTTTTGGCACTGGAAATTGTGAAACTGGATGTTTTTTTTATAATTTTTAACTGATTTTTTTTTTTTTTTTACACAAATCATGCCTGCAATATGTTTTTTTTAATCATTTTGTTAAAAACTGCGTTTTTAACATTCAGTAACAAATAGTTCTTCACTGAATTTGAAAACACTGTATTTTAACGAACTGATTTTTTTTAAATACACATAACTGCTAACACATTTTTATTAAATGAAATTGGCAGCATGGTTTGATGTAAAAAAAAAACAAAACAACTAACAATTCAGTGCACAAAATTTCATAAAAAAAAAATTATTTACATGAATTCAGAGTCCATTAAAGCTTTTGCAATAACAATAACAAGTTAAAAAGATGGTTTGACAAAAACAGACTATCATTGAATCTTAGTAAAACTAAAATAATGCTATTTGGTAACAGTCGAAGAGAAAGTCAAACACAAATACAAATAGATAGAAATTGATAGTGTAAATGAAACCAAATGTCTGGGTATAATGATTGATGATAAATTGAACTGGAAATCTCATGTAAAACATATACAACATAAAGTAGCAAGAAACACGTCAATAATGAATAAAGCGAAACATGTTCTAGACCAGGGGTCACCAACATGGTAGCCTGTAAGGACCAGATGAGTCGCCCCCTGGCCTGTTCTAAAAATAGCTCAAATAGCAGCACTTACCAGTGAGCTCCCTCTATTTTTTAAATTTTATTTATTTACTAGCAAGCTGGTCTCGCTTTGCTCGACATTTTTAATTCTAAGAGAGACAAAACTCAAATAGAATTTGAAAATCCAAGAAAATATTTTAAAGACTTGGTCTTTACTTGTTTGAATAAATTCATTTATTTTTTTACTTTGCTTCTTATAACTTAAGAAGACACTTTTAGAGAAAAAATACAACCTTAAAAATGATTTTAAGATTTTTAAACACATATACATTTTTACCTTTTAAATTCCTTCCTCTTCTTTCCTGACAATTTAAATCAATGTTCAAGTATTTTTTTTCTTTATTATTGTAAAGAATAATAAATACATTTTAATTCTTAATTTTATCTTCTGTTTTTTCGAAGAAGAATATTTGTGAAATATTTCTTCAAACTTATTATGATTAACATTCCCCAAAAATATTCAGGCAAATCTAGAAAATCTTTAGAATCAAATTTAAATCTTATTTCAAAGTTTTTTGAATTTCTTTGAATTTTTTTGTTCTGGAAAATCTAGAAGAAATAATGATTTGTCCTTGTTAGAAATATAGCTTGGTCCAATTTGTCATATATTCTATCAAAATGCAGATTGGATTTTAGCCTATTCAAAACAAGTCAAAATTCTAAAATTAATCTTAATCAGGAATAAATTACTAATGATGTTCCATAAATTATGTTTTACATTTTTTTTCAAAAAGATTCGAATTAGCTAGTTTTTCTCTTCTTTTTTTGTTTGAATTTTGAATTTTAAAGAGTCGAAATTGAAGATAAACTATGTTTCAAAATTACATTTTGATTTTTTTCCTGTTTTCTCCTCTTTTAAACCGTTCTTTTAAGTGTTTTTTTCATCATTTATTCTCTACAAAAAACCTTCCGTAAAAGGAAAAAAAATGTAGGACGGAATGACAGACAGGAATACCCAATTTTTTTATATATACCTGTATATAGATTTATTTATTGAAGGTAAATATGAGCAAATTGGCTATTTTTGGCAATTTTTTAAAGTGTGTATCAAACTGGTAGCCCTCCGCATTAATCAGTACCCAATAAGTAGCTCTTGGTTTCAACAAGGTTGGTGACCCCTGTACTAGACCAAGGGTCTCAAACTCAATTTACCTTGGGGCAACTGGATGCAGAGTCTGGGTGAGGCTGGGCCGCAAGAAAAGATTTCCTGAAAAAAATCTTTTGAAATGTTTTTTTTTTATTTGGGAATAAGCGGTAGAGATTGGATGGATGAACTAAATAAAATCAATATATAAATGAACAAAATCAATATATAAACAAGGATATAAACAAAGGCAAATGATATAAACAAAATCAATATACGAATGAACAAAATAAGAATTAAGTAAATAAATCAGTCATAGGTAGTAACAATAATAATTCAATTTTTCCATTCTGCAACAATGTATACACATACTTGCAGTGATGTTGTGAGCTAGAACAGTGGTTCTCAAATGGGGGTACTTGAAGGTATGCCAAGGGGTACGTGAGATTTTTTTTTTTTTAAATATTCTAAAAATAGCAACAATTAAAAAATCCTTTATAAATATATTTATTGAATAATACTTCAACAAAATTTGAATGTAATAAACTGTGAAAAGAAATACAACAATGCAATATTCAGTGTTGACAGCTAGATTTTTTTGTGGACGTGTTCCATAAATGTTGATGTTAAAGATTTTTTTTTTTGTGAAGAAATGTTTAGAATTAAGTTGATGAATCCAGATGGATCTCTATTACAATCCCCAAAGATTGCACATTAAGTTGATGATTACTTCTATGTGTAGAAATCTTTATTTATATTTGAATCACTTGTTTATTTTTCAACAAGTTTTTAGTTAATTGTACATCATTTTTTCCAAACAGTTAAAGAAAGGCCACAACAAAATCGCAATATTTTGCACTGTTATACAATTTAATAAATCAGAAACTGATGGCATACTTTACTTCTTTATCTCTTTTTTTCAACCCAAAATGCTTTGCTCTGATTAGGGGGTACTTGAATTAAAAAAAATGTTCACAGGGGGTACATCACTGAATAAAGGTTGAGAACCACTGTTTTTTTTTTGGGTTTTTTTTTGGAATTGGTATGTTTTTTTTTATTAAGGAAACAATCACTAGTATCAGTTATACTAGGGTTTTTTTTTTATCTTTATTTATAAATTTGAACAATTACAAACAGTAAGTCAAAGAACAATATAAAACATTACACAACTTTATGAAAACGGTACAAAACAGCGCCAGGGGGTTGTAAATTCAAAATAACAAAAATAGAATACAAAAAATATATATGTAATAAACAAAGTGCAAAGCCATAGGCTCATTCAGATTCATTAAATAATTTAAATGTGGAACACAGTATCATCGTTTTCACAGCTTTTTTGTTGTTAGAGGTAGAGAGCGTTTTAATGTAAAGTTCAAAATATTTTTTAAAGGCACAAAAGACAGGTCGGGTATTGAGAAACTTACATTTATGAATATAAAACTTAGCCAATAGAATAATGAGGTTGCAAAGGTAGAATTCATTTTCAAATTTTTGTTCACACAGTGTAAAACCACAAATCACATCTTTAAAGCAAAGGGTTGAGAACCACTGGTGTAAGGTGTCATTATTTCGTCATGACAAGCGGTAGGGAATGGATGGATCGGCTGAACTTTCTGCATAATAATCATTTAAATCTAAAAAGCAGCTCTGGATATGCCTGATTTTCTTTCCTCACTACATTAAAAAATGACATTATTATCGCCACAATAATGTAGTCATTATATTGAATAAAAGTGCATTTACTGACGTTACAATGAGTAATGTGCAGGTTGGTAGGGATTTGAAGGTGTGTTTTATGTTATCCAAACTGGCAACGAGAGAGACTACTAAAAATCCCCCATTTAATGACTATGCAATGGCCGAATTGCTTTAGCAATGTAAACATTTGAAAGCGGTGAGCAAAGGTGGGTACTCAGAAAATGAAAAAAGTTGTAGTTGAAATTTTATTATGAGTCTAATTTAACTAACGTATTTTTTAAAAATGCTGTATGTAGGGCGTTCATAAGGCTACGCTATTAGCTTAGCTCTCATCCTATCCATTAGCAATGCCAATTAGTTCATTTGATTTTCTAAGATAAATATAACGTTTAAAAAAATGAGAATAGAATAATTTGCAATGACATTGAGAGAAACTGGAGCACAAAAGTGTCTGATTTCAACATTACATGTGAAAAAAAAAATTATGTAAGATGTGTGAGCATCATTTGTCGAACTAAATCCATGTTGATGCAGAAATTTCTGGAATATTCTGTCATTTGGGTAAATGTGACCCGGACATATTTTCAAACACATACTGTTTATATCAGTGTATTTGCCTTTTTAATGCTCAAAGAGAAGTATTTGGAGCACAGACTAGTGCATTTCCAACAGCTATGACTAAAATCAGTAGTGAAGTGAAGTCCATCCATTTTTCCACCGCTTGTCCCTTTCGGGGTCGCTGGAGCCTATCTCAGCTGCATTCAGGCGGAAGGCAAGGTACACCCTGGACAAGTCGCCACCTCATCACAGGGCCAACACAGATAGACAATATAACTTTCACACACTAGGGCTACCGTATTTCCTTGAATTACCGCCGGGGCGCTAATTAATTTCAAACCTCTTCTCACTCCTGCGCTTACCAAAGGCATGCGGTAAAAGTAAGCATCCATCCATCCACTTTCTACCGTTCATTCCCTATTGGGGTCGCGGGGGGCGCTGGCGCCTATCTCAGCTACAATTGGGCGGAAGATAGAGTACACCCTGGACAAGTCGCCACCTCATCGCAAGGCCAACACAGATAGACAGACAACATTCACACTCACATTCACACACTAGGGCCAATTTTAGTGTTACCAATCAACTTATCCCCAGGTGCATGTCTTTGGAAGTGGGAGGAAGCCGGAGTACCCGGAGGGAACCCACGCATTCACGGGGAGAACATGCAAACTCCACACAGAAAGATCCCGAGCCTGGGATTGAACCCAGGACTGCAGGACCTTCGTATTGTGAGGCAGACGCACTAACCCCTCTGACACCGTGAAGCCCCCCCCCAAAAAATTAAGAAAAGTAAGCATGCGCTAATTATTTTAAAACCTCTTCTCACTCCGGCACTTACCAAAGGCATGCAGTAAAAAATTGAGTGTGATGTAAGCTTGGACCTTAAATCCTACTGAATAGCTCTTAATCTTCTTCCCTTTATGCGATTTCAAATTACCGGTTTGACCAGGCGGTAATACTAAGCATGTGCTAATTATTTTGGGAAGCGAGTTTGACCCGGCAGTATTTCAAGGCAGGCGCATACTATATGCCCTGCGGCAATTCAAGGAAATACGGTAATTTAGTGTTGTCAATCAACCTATCCACAGGTGCATTTTTTTGGCGGTGGGAGGAAGCCGGAGTAATTCATAATAACATTGTTTTGACATCCTGGACAAATCACCATCTCATCACAGGGCCAACACAGATAGACAGACAACATTCACACACTAGGTCTAATTTAGTGTTGTCAATCAACCTATCCCCAGGTGCATGTTTTTGGCGGTGGGAGGAAGCCGGAGTAATTCATAATTACATTGATTTTGATTCAATATTATGTTTTGAGCAATGACAGTTTAAAAGAATAATAAATCTTGAGGTGGTGTATATTGTAGCGTCCCGGAAGAGTTTGTGCTGCAAGGGGTTCTGGGTATATATTCTGTGGTGTTTATGTTGTGTTACGGTGCGGATTTTCTCCCGAAATGTGTTTGTCATTCTTGTTTGGTGTGGGTTCACAGTGTGGCGCATATTTGTAACAGTGTTAAAGTCGTTTATACGGCCACCCTCAGTGTGACCTCTATGGCTGTTGACCAAGTATGCCTTGCATTCTCTTGCGTTTGTGGAGAGACGTAGATATGTGACTGGCAGTGCCTTTAAGGCACGCCCCCCAACATTGTCGTCTGGATGGAAATCGAGAAAAATTCGGGAGAATGGTTGCCCCGAGAGATTATGGGGAGGTGCACTAAAATTCTAGAGTGTCCCGGGAAAATCGGGAGGGTTGGCAAGCATGTCAGTCAATCCACCCCCTCGCTCTCTCTGTCTCTGCCCCTCCCTCACAAATGCTGCTACGTGCGCACACTTTCACACATTGTTTTGTTTTAACACCTTCTAAAGCCACCTCATCGCAGGTGAAGTGAAGTGTAAAGTCAATTATATTTATATAGCGCTTTTCTCCAGTGACACAAAGCGCTTTTACATGCAGGTAGTTAAGAACCTGGGGCGGCATAGCTCGGTTGGTAGAGTGGCCGTGCCAGCAACTTCAGGGTTGCAGGTTCGATTCCCGCTTCCGCCATCCTAGTCACTGCCGTTGTGTCCTTGGGCAAGACACTTTACCCACCTGCTCCCAGTGCCACCCACACTGGTTTAAATGTAACTTAGATATTGGGTTTCACTATGTAAAGCGCTTTGAGTCACTAGAGAAAAGCGCTATATAAATATAATTCACTTCATTTCACTACATCGTGAAACCCAATATTTAAGTTACATTTTTAAACCAGTGTGGTTGGCACTTGGAGCAGGTGGGTAAAGTGTTGTGCCCAAGGACACAACGGCAGTGACTCGGATGGCAAAAGCGGGGATCGAACCTGGAACCCTCATGTTGCTGGCACGGCCACTCTACTAACCGAGCTATGCCGCTCTGGGTTCTTAACTACCTGCATGGAAAAGTACTCAATATTGCTAAAACCAATCAAACATCATTTCTCAACGCCTATGTGATCTTCAATCAATCAATCAATCAATCAATCAATCAATGTTTATTTATACAGCCCCAAATCACAAATGTCTCAAAGGACTGCACAAATCATTACGACTACAACATCCTCGGAAGAACCCACAAAAGGGCAAGGAAAACTCACACCCAGTGGGCAGGGAGAATTCACATCCAGTGGGACGCCAGTGACAATGCTGACTATGAGAAACCTTGGAGAGGACCTCAGATGTGGGCAACCCCCCCCCCCCCCTCTAGGGGACCGAAAGCAATGGATGTCGAGCGGGTCTAACATGATACTGTGAAAGTTCAATCCATAGTGGCTCCAACACAGCCGCGAGAGTTCAGTTCAAGCGGATCCAAGACAGCAGCCAGAGTCCCGTCCACAGGAAACCATCTCAAGCGGAGGTGGATCAGCAGCGTAGATATGTCCCCAACCGATACAGGCGAGCGGTCCATCCTGGGTCCCGACGAGCGGTCCATCCTGGGTCTCGACTCTGGACAGCCAGTACTTCATCCATGGTCATCGGACCGGACCCCCTCCACAAGGGAGGGGGGGACATAGGAGAAAGAAAATAAAAGAAGCGGCAGATCAACTGGTCTAAAAAGGAGGTTTATTTAAAGGCTAAAGTATACAGATGAGTTTTAAGGTGAGACTTAAATGTTTCTACTGAGGTAGCATCTCGAACTGTTACCGGGAGGGCATTCCAGAGTACTGGAGCCCGAACGGAAAACGCTCTATAGCCCGCAGACTTTTTTTGGGCTCTAGGAATCACTAATAAGCCGGAGTCTTTTGAACGCAGATTTCTTGCCGGGACATACGGTACAATACAATCGGCAAGATAGGCTGGAGCTAGACCGTGTAGTATTTTATACGTAAGTAGTAAAACCTTAAAGTCACATCTTAAGTGCACAGGAAGCCAGTGCAGGTGAGCCAGTACAGGCGTAATATGATCAAACTTTCTTGTTCTTGTCAAAAGTCTAGCAGCCGAAAAGCAAAATACTATAGGTTATGTGTTTAATATCAATGTTATTCTTACCTGGTAGCGACACCCCCTAAATCGACGATGAATGCGACATTCAACTCAGATGACTACACCTTGTCCTTGGACAATCTATTTTTTGTGAAACCCACCGTCCACACAATGTAAGTACAAAGAAAAATGCACCGAAACATGTTCCCGTCACCCGTAAGTTTAGTTACCATTTTGGGTTGTCATCAACAGAAAGCCACTGCACCGGGAGGCCGATCCATGGCAGCTGGAAGCACCTCCATCTCTTTCACAGATTCCAGCCACTCAGGTTATGCAGGAAGAGGCTGAGTCGTTGGCTGCCCTGTACAGTACGTCATGTTCTGGATCAAGGGGTAATTTCCTTTTCACTGAACTTGCATAAAACTGCATAAAATCATACTAAATTGACGCACCAACTAGGACTGGGCGATATGGCCTTTTTATAATATCGCAATATTTTTAGGCCATGTCACGATACGATATATATCGCCCTATTCTGCCTTAGCCTTGAATGAACACTTGATGCATATAATCAAAGCAGTATAATGCTTCTATGCGTCTACATTAAAACATTCTTCTTTATACTGCATTAATATATGCTCATTTTAAACTTTCATGCAGAGAGGGAAAGCACAACTAAGTCACTTTACCAAAACTGTATTTATTAAACAGTTATTGAGCAGTGGATGACAAAACAGAAAATGCAAGATTGTCAGAGACATTTTAAAACAAGCTATGAGTGCACTTTTGTGCATGATGTCAGTAAGATGACATATCAAAACAAGACTAAATTAAAGTGCAGTTTTTGTACAGAACACCACTACAATAGTTTAAAACAAAAAAAGTGCACTTTAGTGCATGATGTCACACAAGATATATCAATAACTGTCGAATAAAAATGAGCTGTATAATAGGAAATCAAATAGGGTATGTCCTTCGCTATTTGGTAAGTTCCTGCGGACGTTACCTCCTTCTGTTGTTGACTATTTTTTTCATATGATGTTGATGTGGAAATGGTTGCCTCGGCATTTTGTTGGTGTGGTACTGAACGGAGATGTTGACATGCGGAGTTTCAAGCACTCTTCATTCTCTAGCAGGTGACTTTTCAAATGATGCTACATATTAGCAGTAATGCTACTTTTTTTAGCAACGCTTTTGACCCACAATTGCAAAATTACGGTTGTCGGTTTGACATATTCCCACTTGAAGCCAATCCACCGCCAGACGATGGACCCCCTGCTGTTTTTCTTGGGAATTAATTCTTCCTTCGTTTGTCACCAGATTCGCACCTTCTTTCTGTCGTATTACCACTCGCACCACAGCTAACGTTACCCAAGCCGTTACCTCTCTGCTCCGCGAGGGCGTATACGTATGTGACGTATGTAAGAAGGTGCGCTTGTTTTACGTCTCTGTTATAAGGAGAGACAACAAAGAGTGGGAAGAGCCTCAGGTGTAATGCCTGCAGCTAAAAGCAACTGTGTGAGAACGTATACTCGAATATCACGATTTAGTCATTTTCTATATCGCACAGAGACAAACCCGCAATATATCGAGTATATCGATATATCGCCCAGCCCTAGCACCAACATTCCTGCTTGATTAGGCTTGAAAGCTTTTTACTTTGCATAAATAACATAACATCAATACAAACCTCTCCTTTACAATTAACAGGTTTCCCACTAAAACAAGGATCAGCTGGCATTTTCCGCAGGTTACACAGCGCTGAAAAAGATAATGAGGACATCCAAAATGGCAGCTGCAGTACCGTCGGATTTAATGGCCTTTGGGGAGGTGAAGGCTTCGACGCCATAGCTGAAGATGAAAGTCTGCCGGACGCTGATCAAGGATCCATCGGCATTAAATATTTATCTGTGGGCAATAGTAAAGATTCACCCCCGCGGAGAAGGCAAGTGGCAGTGCATCTTAATTCCAAATGACATCCTTATTCCAATGCACATATTGGCAAATGTGTTACTTTTGGGGGATGGGGATTTTTTTGACAGTTTTAATTCATTAATGTATTTGCTACTGCAATAGCGGGGTTGTATATGACGTCACGTCCGTCTTTCTTCTTGGCGGCTTTATTGACACGACGGTCGAGCAGCTTGAGCGTAGCATTAAAAACAAGTGAGAGTGAGTGTAGAGTTTTGTTAGGTTGCAATCAAGTGACTTAGAGGCACTTCAAGGTTTCAGGCGATGGTCTGGAGCAGACATGGGCAAATTAAGGCCCGGGGGTCTGTAGCTACCATTATGATGTACAGCGATGTTTTCAAATTACCGTAAGTCTTGAACTATACAAAGTATTTCAATAGTTGGAATCTGCGCTTTTGCATGATATACTAGTTACTATGGTAATGTAAGTCACAGCAGCTCAGATGAGGCACCAAGCAGTGTGGGTGGTAGAGATGCGTGGTTTGCGGTCTCATCCGCGTAGTCCGCGGGTAAACCGCGGGTTGGGCGGTTGACATGACGAAAAAATATATTTTAATTAGATTCGGGCGGGTGGCGGTTGAAACATCCGGAGACATTTGATATACATGGTTCTGGGATCGGTATCTTTAAACATTCAAAGAGCCATTTAAGACCCGTGTCATAAAGCGAAGAAGTCAATAGGGGATGCTATTATTCTCTTGAATGACTGCCGGCAGTCACCTGGATATTAAATATTAGTGCGTGCTATGAAGCCATTGGCTTTGTCGCCTTCAACATCACACACGATCTGCTTGTCAGTCCAGCATCATGTTGTGTGTTGCTTCCGCGACAACACGCACACGACTGCAAGGCATACTGGGTGACACAGAGTACACTAATGGTTGTGATGTAAACAATTTTAACACTCTTAGTAATATGCCCCACGCTTTGAAGCCACACCAATTAAGAACGACAAAGACTAACACATTTCAGGAGAACATCCTCACAGTAACACAACATAAACGCAGCACAACAAATACCCATAATCCTTTGTATTCATGACACAACCTTTCTATTTTATACACCCCAAACATGCACCCTCCCGTGCGTCGGTAAGATGGGCGGTTTTGGGGGCGTGGGGGTGTAAAATATATTCAGGAAGTGTCATGAATACAAAAGATTATGGGTATTAGTTGTGTTGCATTTATGTTGTGTTACTGTGAGGATGTTCTCCCAAAATGTGTTTGTCAATCTTGTATTGTGTGGCTTCATAGCGTGGCGCATATTAGTAAGTGTTAAAGTTGTTTATATCACAACCATCAGTGTACTCTGTGTCACCCAGTATGCCTTTCAATCTCATACGTGTGATTGCGGAAGCGGCACACAACATGTTGCTGGACCAACAATCGGTTCGTACATGTAGTTGAAGGTGTTAAGGCAATGGCTTCACAGTACGCCCATATTCTTGTCATCAGGATGAACGCTATTGAATAGTTGGGAGAACATTAGCTGCTCCAATTGACTACATTACTCTATGAAACAGTTTTAAATAGCTCTGTGAGTGGTAAAGGTGGCCAACCTCTGATGTAATTCAGCGGGCGGTTGGCAGGCGGGTACGGTCCCGATAAAATGTTGGTTCGGGTGGACGGCGGGTGGGTGACTATTTTGGTGACGCGGATGCGGATGATATAATTGCCAATCCGCGCATCTCTAGTGGGTGGTGAGCGTTCCACAGAGTGTTTCCAGAGTTGCCAGCCTGAAATGTGGGTGTAAGGTACAGACTCGGAAGGAGATTTTTACAGCAAAGTTCTAAACTTAGAGATATATCAGATAGTGTTTTTTTTTTTTACCCTTCATGTTTATATTTCGCTGCGTTTGTTGCATTTTCGTTGCGTTTCGCTGTAAAACATGTCGATGGAGAGGGGGTGTGGCATTCATATGTTGGTAATATTCAGTGTTTTATCGTTCATAGTTAATATTGTAAATCCCACATTCATTATTTTCACGTACATTCTGAGTGTCTCATTCAGTAAAAAAATTTAAAATTTCATTCCGTTTTTTAAGTCGATCTGTCATAACGTTTTTAGCATTTAATCAGACATTATTGTGATTTTTTGTATTAGTATTATACCAGGCTTTGGTGGTATAGTGGTTAACATAGCTACCTTCCAAGCAATTGACCTGGGTTTGATTCCCGGCCAAAGCGTGGTTTGTGGTATTACCATGAATTGGTTAATGTGGACCCTGACTTAAACAAGTTGAAAAACGTAATCAGGTGTTACCATTTAGTGGTCAATTGTACGGATTACGTACTGTACTGTGCAATCTACTAATAAAAGTCTCAATCAATCAGTGTTCCTAAAAATCAGATATGCTGGCCCTCAGACACATTTTTTTCTCTAAATTTGGCCCACCGAGTCAAAATAATTGCCCTGTCCTGGGGCACACACACCATATTTTTCGGAGTATATAAGTCGCACCGGCCAAAAATGCATAATAAAAATGGAAAAAACATATATACTGTAAGTCACACTGGAGTATAAGTCGCAGGTTTTGGGGAAATGTATTTGATGAAACCCAAAACCAAGAATAGACATTTGAAAGGCAATTTAAAATAAATAAAGAATAGTGAACAACAGGCTGAATAAGTGTACGTTATATGATGCATAAATAACCAACTGAGAAGGTGCCTGGTATGTTAACGTAACATATTATGGTAAGAATCATTCAAATAACTATAACATATAGAACATGCTATACGTTTACCAAACAATCTGTCACTCCTAATCACTAAATCCCATGAAATCTTATACGTCTATCCCAGGGGTGCCCACACTTTTTCTGCAGGCGAGCTACTTTACAATTGACCAACTCGAGGGGATCTACCTCATTTATATATATCATTTATATTTATTTATTTATGAAAGAGACATTTTTGTAAACAAGTTAAATGTGTTTAATGATAATACAAGCATGTGTAACACATATAGATGTCTTTCTTTCACGAAGACAAGAATATAAGTTGGTGTATTACCTGATTCTGATGACTTGCATTGATTGGAATCAGACAGTAATGATGATAACGCCCACATTTTCAAATGGAGGAGAAAAAAAGTTGTCCTTTCTGTACAATACCACATGAAAGTGGTTGGTTTTTGGCATCTAATTCATCCAGCTTCCATACACTTTACAAGAAAAACATTGGCGGCAAATTCCGTAGCTTGCTTGATTGACATTCACGGCACCCGAGGGTCTTGTGAGATGACGCTGGCTGCTGCCAGTTCATTATTATGAAAAAATGACAGAGAGGAAGGCGAGAAACACTTTCTTTTTCAACAGACTTTCGCGCCGTCCCTTCCGTCAAAACTCTAAAGGCAGACTGCACATTTCCTATCTTCACAATAAAAGCCCTGCTTCATTCTGCCTGCGCTAACAAAATAAGAGTCTCGGAAAGCTGGCGTGCACAAGCGATGTGCACGCCAGCTTTCTGAGGGATCGCTTGTGCACGCCAGTTTTCCGAGACTCTGTATTTAGTTAGCACAGGCAGCATGAAGCAGGGCTTTTATTGTGAAGATAGGAAATGTGCAGTCGGCCTTTAGAGTTTTGACGGAAGGTACGGCGCGAGAGTCTGTTGAAATAAAAAGTGTTTCTCGCCTTCCTCTCGGTCATTTTTAATAATAATGATCTTGCAGCAGCCAACGTCATCTCACAAGACCCTCCGGTACCGTGAATGTCATTTAAGTGACGTCTTGGTGAAGATTGATGATCACTAATTTTTAGGTCTATTTTTTTTTAAAGCCTGGCTGGAGATCGACTGACACACCCCCCGCGGTCGACTGGTAGCTCGCGATCGACGTAATGGGCACCCTTGGTCTATCCCATACGTGAATGAGCTAAATAATATTATTTGATATTTTACGGTAATGTTTTAATAATTTCACACATAAATCGCTCCTGAGTATAAGTCGCACCCCCGGCCAAACTATGAAAAAACTGCGACTTCTAGTCCGAAAAATACGGTAAGTGTTTTTTTTTTTACCCTTCATGTTTATATTTCGCCCTGTGATGAGATGGCGACTTGTCTAGGGTGTACCCTGCTTACCGCCCGAATGCAGCTGAGATAGGCTCCAGCGACCCTCCGCGACCCCAAAAGGGACAAGTGGTAGAGAATGGATTGTTGGATGGATGTTTATATTTCGCTGTGTTTGTTGCATTTTTGTTGCGTTTCGCTGTAAAATATGTGGATAGAGAGGGGGTGTGATGTTCATATGTTGTCATTATTCAGTGTTTTATCGTTCATAGTTAATATTGTAAATCCCGCATTCTTTACTATCACGTACATTCTGGGTGTCTCATTCAGTAAAAAATGTAAAATTTCATTCCATTGTTTAAGTCGATCTGTCATAACGTTTTTAGCATTCAATCAGACATTATTGTGATGTTTTGTATTAGTATTATACCAGGCTTTGGTGGAATAGTGGTTAGCATAGCTTCCAAGCAATTGACCTGGGTTTGATTCCCAGCCAATGTATAATTTGTGGTATTGCCATGAATTGATTAACGTGGACCCCGACTGAACAAATTGAAAAACTTATTCAGGTAATAATAATAATAATAATAATACATTTTATTAGTAAAAAATCACTTTGTTGAGCAAACAACCTCAAAGTGTCACAGTATAAAAAATAGTAATAATAATAATAAAAAGATAATTAAAAAAATACAATTTAAAATAAGTTACCATTTAGTGGTCAATTGTATGGAATATGTACTGTACTGTGCAATCCACTAATAAACGTCTCAATCAATCAATCAGTGTTCCTAAAAATCTGATATGCTGGCCCTCAGACACATTTTTTTCTCTAAATTTGGCCCCCCGGGTCAGAATATTTGCCCAGGCCTCGTCTAGAGCCCCCTTAAAGTACTATTTATTTCCCTGCATCAGTGCAGATATGGGCGTATTATATATATATATATATATATATATATATATATATATATATATATATATATATATACACATATATATATATATATATATAAGAAATACTTTAAAATATATACACCCCCGTTATCCCCCCATCTCCCAAATTCAGTGGTCTCAAGGTTACTACTGTTGCACAAGGCCTGCTGTCAAATAAGCTGACAAAAAAGTATTTCTCTTCTCTGGCCCCTCCTACAACAGCTTGTTCACGGTTCCTGTGCTGAGCAGTGGCGGTGACACGTCCAACCCAAACGACCTCTGCAGCAGCGGTCGCCAGACAACATCCAGACCTCAAACTTTCCCCCCCGTGGTTGCCACGGTAACGGCGCCCCCGCCTCCTCATCAGCCACCGCCGGTGACATTTAGCCAGGCCGCTCCTCCTTCCCCCTCAAAGACACCCACCCGCCCCCGGCCCCTGGGCTCGTCTACATGGAGTCTCTACCCCCCCCGGCAGGCGGCAGATGCAGAAGTGAAGGGCACAAAGAGAGCCTTGGTAACGGCCATGACGCCTCAGCCGCTCCATATTCAAGGTGCTGCACTGCAATGACACACACACACACACACACACGCACACACACACTCTACAAAAACAATGTAGCCCTTTATCGCTGTCCAGCATGTTAGTGCAGTGAGAACAATAAGCCTTTGGTGTGATGAGGTGGTTGGAGGTGAGCTTCCCACATTGACTTCATGGTTGTAATGCCACACACTGGCCACACGGTGGCAGAAAAGAACACTAGAGACCAGAGCTGTGTATAAAGAGTATGGCCAACTTGCTTTCAAAGTTGGGACCAAACTTGGCACCATGTCAATCAATCAATGTTTATTTATATAGCCCTAAATCACAAGTGTCTCAAAGGGCTGCACAAGCCACAACGACATCCTTGGTTCAGATCCCACATAAGGGCAAGGAAAAACTCAAAACCCAGTGGGATGTCAATGAGAATGACTATGAGAAACCTTGGAGAGGACCGCAGATATGGGTAACCCCCCCTCCCACCTCCTCTCTAGGGGATACCGGATGCAATGGACGTCGAGTGGGTCTAGCATAATATTGTGAAAGTCCAGTCCATAGTGGATCTAACATAATATTGTGAGAGTCCAGTCCATAGTGGATCTAACATAATATTATGAGAGTCCAGTCCAAAGTGGATCTAACATAACAATGACAGGCCAGTCCATTGTGGATCTACAAACCCCGTTTCCATATGAGTTGGGAAATTGTGTTAGATGTAAATATAAACGGAATACAATGATTTGCAAATCATTTTCAACCCATATTCAGTTGAATATGCTACAAATACAACATATTTGATGTTCAAACTGATAAACATTTTTTTTTTTGCAAATAATCATTAACTTTAGAATTTGATGCCAGCAACACATGACAAAGAAGTTGGGAAAGGTGGCAATAAATACTGATAAAGTTGAGGAATGCTCATCAAACACTTATTTGGAACATCCAACAGGTGTGCAGGCTAATTGGGAACAGGTGGGTGCCATGATTGGGTATAAAAGCAGCTTCCATGAAATGCTAAGTAATTCACAAACAAGGATGAGGCGAGGGTCACCAATTTGTAAGCAAATTGTTGAACAGTTTTAGAACAACATTTCTCTACGAGCTATTGCAAGGAATTTAGACATTTTACCATTATGGTCCGTAAAATCATCAAAAATTTCAGAGAATCTGGAGAAATCACTGCACGTAAGCGATGATATTACGGACCTTTGACCCCTCAGGCGGTACTGCATCAAAACCCGACATCAGTGTGTAAAGGATATCACCACATGGGCTCAGGAACACTTTGTAAAACCGCTGTCAGTAACTACAGTTGGTCGCTACATCTGTAAGTGCAAGTCAAAACTCTACTATGCAAAGCGAAAGCCATTTATCAACAACACCAAGGAACGCCGCCGGCTTCGCTGGGCCCGAGCTCATCTAAGATGGACTGATGCAAAGTGAAAAAGTGTTCTGTGGTCTGATGAGTCCACATTTCAAATTATATTCGAAAACTGTGGACGTAATGTCCTCCGGAACAAAGAGAAAAATAACCATTCGGATTGTTTTAGGCGCAAAGTTGAAAAGCCAGCATCTGTTATGGTATGGGGGTGTATTAGTGCCCAAGGCATGGGTAACTTACACATCTGTGAAGGCACCATTAATGCTGAAAGGTCCATACAGGTTTTGGAGCAACATACTATGTTGTCATCCAAGCAACGTTATCATGGACGCCCCTGCTTATTTCAGCAAAACAATGCCAAGCCACGTGTTACAACAGCGTGGCTTCTTAGTAAAAGAGTGCGGGTACTTTCCTGGCCCGCCTTCATTTATTACAAGAGTCGCACCATCTTTCTCTCACAACAACCCGCTAGCATCACAGCTAACTTTAGCCACGTTGCTACCCCTTTTGGGCGAGGGAGTATACGTTTGTGACGTATGACGTGACAGTATGTGACGCAAGTAAGAATGTGCGCCAGCTTGTCTGTGAGAAGGAGACACAGGAAAGAGCGAGGAGAGCAGCTAAAAACAACTGCGTGAGAACGTCTACTCGAATATTACGATATAGTCATTTTCTATATCGCACAGAGACAAATCCACGATATACCACGTGTATCGATATATCGCCCAGCCCTAATTTGATGTGAAGTATTTGGAACCTTAAATGGGTCAATAATTCATATCGTTAATTTTAATTACGTTTTTTTTTGAGCAATGACTGTCTGAAGAAAAAATTTCCTACTAAAGTTATTAGGAATCCAAAAGGGCATAAAAGTGTTAATTTTCCTCTCTCAGGATCAGGGGTCGGCTACCCAAAATGCTGAAAGACCAAAAATATTGGACCAAAAATTAAAAAAAAAAAATCTGTCTGGAGCTGCAAAAAATGAAAAGCCTTCTGTAAATTATATAATCAAGTCAACACATGATATAAATTTCTATATTTGCCTACTATCAAAATGACTTTAAAAGTCTTATATACGTGTTATAATAAAGGCAACATATGTAAGTGTCTATATTAGCCTACTATCCATCCATCCATTTTCTACCGCTTATTCCCTTTCGGGGTCGCGGGGGGCGCTGGCGATATTAGCCTACTATCAAAATTATTTTAAAAGTCTTATATACGTGTTATCATAAAGGCAACATATGTAAGTGGCTACATTAGCCTACTATGAAAATGACTATGTGTCGCAAGCTGACACAAATCTTCGTTGACAGAAAGGTTGAAATGTAATATTTAATCTACACATTTTTACACATTGGAAAACATTAGTAAAATACGGGATTCTGAGATAACTCCTAAATGGCAAAAGCGTTTCTACCAAAAGTAGCATTACTGCTAATATGTAGCATCATTTAAAAAGTCGCCTGCTTAATAACTGTTTAATAAATACAGTTTTGGTCAATTGACTTAGTTGTGATTTCTTTCTCTGCATGAAAGTTTAAAATGAGCATATATTAATACAGTATGAAGAAGAATATTTTAATGTGGACACATAGAATCATCATACTGCTGTGATTATATGTATCAAGTATTCATTCAAGGCTAAGGAAAAATATGGAGATGTATATCGTGTATCGCGATATGGCCTAAAAATATCGAGATATTAAAAAAAGGCCATATTGCCCAACCCTAACTTCTGGTTATTTTTTTTGTTAGTGTTTGTTGAATGTGCCCCGGGCCGTTAAAAATCAGCTGCAGGCCGCACTTTGTACACCCCTGTCCTAAATGATTGGTCAAAAGCCCCTCAGGTGACTACAGGGCGCCATGTTTGGTCCCAACCTTGAAAGCAAGTTGGCCATACTCTCTATATAGAGAGCGAACTGAAGTTGACATTAGGACGCTTGAAATGTGTGCTTTCCAGGCTCTTCGGGATCGGACATTTTGCGGCCAGTCTCTGAAATCCGTATCCTTTTTCAGTAAGCAGAAAAAATATAACAACATCTGAATGAACTTGTAGGATTTCACAAATATTTCCTGAAGTGTGCTGACACAGCTGCTAAGTTCAGACCTGTCTTTGGCGAGTTCCCCTTTTTCAACTATGTCCAGTCCAAAGCTCTCGATGATGTAAGTAGTTTTACTGTCTTGTATCACCTAGAAGGCTAATTTAATTTTGAGAGAGGTATCTATTTTGGTCCATAGGTTCTTTATACGGACACAAACTTTGTTGCATGTGCTCCGACCGGATCTGGTAAAACAGCTCTGTTTGAATTGGCCATAATTCACCTGCTGATGGAGACCTCAGAGCCCTGGAGGGATGTCAAAGCTGTTTATAGTAAGCCTTTGTTTGAAAATTGTCCAAAAAGAACTGTGCTTGTGTGGGACAATTAGCGTTCTCTCTTGAAACACTTCCATCCATCCATCTTCTTCCGTTTATCCGAGGTCGGGTCGAGCCTAAGCAAGGAAGCCCAGACTTCCCTCTCCCCAACCACTTCGTCCAGCTCCTCCCGGGGGATCCCGAGGCGTTCCTAGGCCAGCTGGGAGACAAAGTCTTCCCAACGTGTCCTGGGTCTTCCCCATGGCCTCCTACCAGTCGGACGTACCCCAAACACCTCCCTAGCGAGGCGTTTGGGTGGCATCCTGACCAGATGCCCGAACCACCTCATCTGGCTCCTCTCGATGTGGAGGAGCAGCGGCTGTACTTTGAGCTGCTCCCAGATGACAGAGCTTCTCACCCTATCTCTAAGGGAGAGCCCCGCTACCCGGCGGAGGAAGCTCATTTCGGCTGCTTGTACCCGTGATCTTGTCCTTTCGGTCATAACCCAAAGCTCATGACCATAGGTGAGGATGGGAACGTAGATCGACCGGTAAATGGAGAGCTTCGCCTTCGGGCTCAGCTCCTTCTTCAACCACAACGGATTGATGCAGCGTCCGTAATACTGAAGACGCCTGTCGACCTCCACTCTTCCTTCACTCGTGAACAAGACTCCGAGGTACTTGAACTCCTCCACTTAGGGCAAGATCTCCTCCCCAACCCGGAGATGGCACTCAACCCTTTTCCGGGCGAGAACCACTTGTCATAGGTAATAAATAATATAGACTTTTCTTAAAAGAACATCATAGATTTGATTGTGGACTGGTAAATAACCAATGTTCACTTTGTGCTTCTTTCTCTGCAACATCAATGTTTATCTAAAATTTAACTTCTTACAAATACATCTAAGTCCATTCTAAGGATTTCGCAGGATTGAATATCACCAGAAAAGTGTGTGACATTAAATATATAGGGCTCAAATGTATGTCCATCCATCCATTTTCTACCGCTTATTCCCTTTCGGGGTCGCGGGGGGCGCTGGCGCCTATCTCAGCTACAATCGGGCGGAAGGCAGGGTACACCCTGGACAAGTCGCCACCTTATCGCAGGGCCAACACAGATAGACAGACAACATTCACACTCACATTCACACACTAGGGCCAATTTAGTGTTGCCAATCAACCTATCCCCAGGTGCATGTCTTTGGAATTGGGAAGAAGCCGGAGTACCCGGAGGGAACCCACGCATTCACGGGGAGAACATGCAAACTCCACACAGAAAGATCCCGAGCCTGGATTTGAACCCAGGACTGCAGGAACTTCGTATTGTGAGGCAGACGCACTAACCCCTCTACCACCGTGAAGCCCCAAATGTATGTCCATACTGTAAATGTCAAAAGTAGCCAGCCTATGCTTGCCTTCTGGTCCAGTGTTTTTCAACCTTTTTTGAGCCAAGACACATTTTTTGCGTTGAAAAAATGCGGAGACACACCACCAGCAGAAATGGTTAAAAAACGAAACTTAGTTGGCAGTAAAAATTCGTTGTCGCAATTGTTGGCTATGACTTTAAAGCAGGGAGCGTTACATCATCGTACAGGGAGCGGTCGGCTCTCTGTACGATCAGTGTCAGAGCTCGGTCCGCATTGCTGGCAGTAAGTCGGACACGTTTCCAGTGAGTGTTGGACTCCGCCAAGGCTGCCCTTTGTCACTGACTCTGTTCATAACTTTTATGGACAGAGTTTCTAGGCGCAGTCAAGGCATTGAGGGGATCCGGTTGCAGGATTAAGTCTCTGCTTTTTGCAGATGATGTGGTCCTGATAGCTTAATCTGGTGAGGCGACCGGGATGAGAATCAGCACCTCCGAGTCCATGGTTCTCGCCCGGAAAAGGGCGGAGTACCATCTCAGGGTTGGGTAGGAGATCTTGCCCCAAGTAGAGGAGTTCAAGTACCTCGGAGTCTTGTTCACGAGTGAGAGAAGAGTGGATCGTGAGATCGAGAGGCGGATCGGTGCGGCGTCTTCAGTAATGCGGACGCTGTATCGATCTGTTGTGGTGAAGAAGGAGCTGAGCCGGAAGGCACAGCTCTCAATTTACCGGTCGATCTAGGTTCCCATCCTCAGTTATGGTCATGAGCTGTGGGTTATGACCAAAAGGACAAGATCACAGGTACAAGCGGCCAAAAGGAGTTTCCTCCGCTGGGTGGCTGGGCTTAGAGATAGGGTGAGAAGCTCTACCATCCGGGAGGAGTTCAAACTAAAGCCGCTGCTCCTCCACATGAAGAGGAGCCAGATGAGCTGGTTCGGGCATCTGGCCTCCCTAGGGAGGTGTTTAGGGCACATCCAACCGGTAGGAGGCCACGGTGAAGACCCAGGACACGTTGGGAAGACTATGTCTCCCGGCTGGTCTGGGAACGCCTCAGGATCCCCCGGGAAGAGCTAGACAAAGTGGCTGGGGAAAGGAAAGTTTGGGCTTCCCTGCTTATGCTGTTGCCCCCGCGACCCGACCTCGGATAAGCAGAAGAAGATGAATGCATGGATGGATGGACTTTAAAGCATAACCAAGCATGCATCACTATAGCTCTTGTCTCAAAGTAGGTGTACTGTCACCACCCGTCACATCACCCCCTGACGTATTTGGACATTTGTGCTGTTTTCTAGTGTGTAGTGTTATAGTTCTTGTCTTGCGCTCCTATTTTGTGAGTTTTTATCTTTTTTTGTAATTTCCTGTAGCAGTTTCGTGTCTTCCCTGGAGTGATATTTCCCGCGTCTACTTTGTTTTAGCAATCAAGAATATTTCAGTTGTTTTTATCCTTCTTTGTGGGGACATTGTTGATTGTCATGTCATGTCCGGATGTACTTTGTGGGCGCCGTCTTTGATCCACAGTAAGTCTTTGCTGTCGTCTGGCATTTTGTTTTTGTTTACTATGTAGCCAATTCAGTTTTAGTTTTGTTCTGCACAGCCTTCCCTAAGCTTCAATGCCTTTTCTTAGGGGCACTCACCTTTTGTTTATTTTTGGTAGACATCTACAAAGCAATTAGCTAACAGCTGCCCCCTACTGATATGGAAGAGTATTACACGGTTACTCTGCCGAGCTCCAGACACCAGCGACCATTCAACAACCACACATCATTGGCAGACTTTAAATACTGGTTTGCAAAAAATATTTTTACACACATAGGGGAAATTATATTATCTTCCACACCACAAAAGTCATACATTTTGGTACTTGATGAATGCTAACTTTTGGCAATGTTCCATCCTGGCTTTTGTAGCTAATTTTGCAAGCATGCACCTAAAAGTTGTATTTTTTTGTTTGACATTGTTGACGTTATCTGGCCAGCATGCTACCTGCGTTACCGTTTGGCTTCAGATTTTCAGCATTCCAAATACAATTTCTACTGAAACAGCTCTTTTCCAGGTTTAGACACAATCTACATTGACTTTTTCTGCTTGCCAGTGGCTCCCATCAAAGCTCTCTGCAGTCAGTGCTTTGAGAGCTGGACAAAGAAGTTTGGTCCTCTGGGGCTCAACTGCAAGGAGCTGACGGGCGACACAGAGATCGATGACTTCTTTGAAATTCAGGACTCCCACATCATTCTCACCACTCCAGTGTGTGACGGCAATGCAACATAAAAGACACGAGTACCACACATGATATGAGGAGGATATTTTTGTCCCACAGGAAAAATGGGACAGCATGACAAGAAAGTGGAGGGATAATTGCCTGCTGCAGTTAGTCAGACTCTTCCTTATAGATGAGGTCAGCGTATTCATCCCACCTTTAAAAAAAGATGTGCTAATTGGATGCTGTTCATTTGAATGATATAAAATGTGTTCTTATAGGTTCATGTCGTCAAGGATGCAACTCGTGGTGCCACTCTAGAAGTGGTGGTTAGCAGAATGAAGGCTGTGCATGCATACAGGAAGGCCCAGAACCCAGACACAGAGCTCTCTATGAGGTTTGTGGCTGTGTCAGCCACTATACCCAATATTACGGATGTAAGAACATCATGAATAATATATATATTGTGTGTGTGTATGTATGTATATATATATATATATATATATATATATATATATATATATATATATATATACAGTGGGGAAAAAAAGTATTTAGTCACCCACCGATTGTGCAAGTTCTCCCACTTAAAATGATGACAAAGGTCTGTAATTTTTATCATAACTACACTTCAACTGTGAAAGACAGAATGTGAAAAAGAAATCCAGGAATTCACATTGTAGGAATTTTTAAGAATTTATTTGTAAATTATGGTGGAAAACAAGTATTTGGTCAACCATTCAAAGCTCTCACTGATGGAAGGAGGTTTTGGCTCAAAATCTCACGATACATGGCCCCATTCATTCTTTCCTTAACACAGATCAATGGTCCTGTCCCCTTAGCAGAAAACAGCCCCAAAGCATGATGTTTCCACCCCCATGCTTCACAGTAGGTATGCTTCACAGTATTCTTTTTCCCCCAAACACGATGAGTTGAGTTTATACCAAAATGGATACATGGATGATACAGCAGAGGATTGGGAGAATGTCATGTGGTCAGATGAAACCAAAATAGAACTTTTTGGTATAAACTTAACTCGTCCTGTTTGGAGGAAGAAGAATACTGAGTTGCATCCCAAGAACTCCATATGTACTGTGAAGCATGGGAGTGGAAACATCATGCTTTGGGGCTGTTTTTCTGCTAAGGGGACAGGACGATTGATCCGTGTTAAGGAAAGAATGAATGGGGCCATGTATCGTGAGATTTTGAGCCAAAACCTCCTTCCATCAGTGAGAGCTTTAAATAGTTGACCAAATACTTATTTTCCAGCATAATTTACAAATAAATTATTTAAAATTCCTACAATGTGAATTCCTGGAATTTTTTTTTCACATTCCGTCTCTCATAGTTGAAGTGTACCTATGATGAAAATTACAGACCTCTGTCATCATTTTAAGTGGGAGAACTTTAGTCAGGTGGCTGACTTAATACTTTTTTGCCCCACTGTATGTGTGTGTATATATATATATATATATATATATATATATATATATATATATATATATATATATATATATATATATATATATATAAAATATACACGCACACCCAATATGTAGCATGTGACTAATCCCTTCCTGTTATCTCCTAGATAGCAGACTGGCTCTCCAGTGACACGGGTCCAGCGACATGTTTGGACTTAGATGAGAGCTACCGCCCGGTGAAGCTGAGGAAAGTGGTGTTGGGATTCCCCTGCAGCACAAACCAAACGGAGTTCAAGTTCGATTTGTCTCTCAACTATAAGATGGCCAATATCATACAGACGTATTCTGACCAGAAGCCCGCTCTCGTGGTGAGTCAGGTTATTCTTTTCATGTAAGAACCCCAAATATTTTGCACCCCCACCCAAATTTCTTTCCAGTGCTTTGAATGAAAGATCATTCCCTTTTTAATGTTATCCATCCATTTCCTACCGCTTGACCCTTTTGGGGCCGTGGGGGGTACTGGAACCTATCTCAGCTGTTTTCGGGCGGAAGGCGGAGTACACCCTGGACAAGTTGTCACCTCATCACAGATAGACAGACAACATTCACCCTCACATTCACACACTAGGGCCAATTACCTTGACTAAAAAGTGTGTTGATGGCGCCATCTGCTGTGGAAAAATAGTGCTGCAGCAGGTAATCTACCACAGGGGGGAACATTCAATATGTTCTAGATCAGTGGTTCTTAACCTTGTTGGGGGTTCCGAACCCCACCAGTTTCACACGCGCATTCACCAAACCCTTCTCTAGTAAAAAATAACAATTTTTTTTTTTTCAAATTCAAGACAAGGTATATGTTTTCTTTACGGGTGTGCAAAATGAACCGTGCATGAACATCACCTTGTTCAAAGAACAAAACCAACACAGTGCATGAACTCACAACAAATTACACACCTGCAAATCAGTGGGACTTCTGCTGTTGCCGTATCTTACGCCAATAGGGAGAAGTTTTTCTTTATACCATGAGTCGGGTGTGTTTTTACCTCCGCGGCGGAGGCTCCACCGAACTCCTGAGGCCGACATACCGAACCCCTAGGGTTCGATCGAAACCAGGTTAAGAACCACTGTTCCAGATGGATAATAATTTGACACAGGCATGTGATTTTTCCGTCTATAGTCCGAAATCTGTCTTTTTAATTTTTGTAAAAATTACAATAATATTTTTCGTTTTGCTTACTTTTTTTCGACCTACAACGTGTGTTAAAATCTTGATCCGTCACTTTGCAATACCTGCCAACAACTACGGTTTTTCCTTAATAGATACGTTTTTTGATAATCCAGTAGTTGTAAACTATGGTTTTCCATTAAAAATGTTTAACTTAAAAACTCCACGGGCAGGGGACAAACTATACGGGAAACATCAATGATGATTAGTTGGTTTATGTATTAGAACATCTATGAATGGTTGGTTTACTATAATGAGTCACTATTGGTTAAGATTTGGGCAAAACAGTAGGGACTGGCTAATCAGAGCCAAGATAGGGCAGGTCATGGAACCAGGAATGGAAATCACAACAGACATCCCAAATGACGAGAAAGTCGGAGAAGGGAAGCGAGAATAATGAAGTGGGCGATTTATATATTAAAAATAATGGCAGACTTAAAGGGAGCAAGGAAGCCGGTAACCAGCAGACCAATCGATGATGTAAATATAAGACGCAGGATTGATCATCAAAATAGTTTGTCTTTGTTAGCACTCATAATAACAATATCACAAATACTTGTTAATATTCAAGTCACCAAATGTAGATGTAATATTGTTGGTGCTTTTTGAATGGTTATTTATTAAGTTTTATGGCCAGAATAATGGAGCTCCCATTGGCTTCACTGTAAGCATACTTTTATTTACGTTAATTAGAAAAGTGCTATACAAGTATAACCCATTTACCATTGATTTATTATTTAGAATGCATTTAAAAAAAATCTGTCCTTTGTGATGTCTTTCATAATGATTGTGAACGATAGGCAAAATTCCCCAAAAAAGTGCAGTTTTCTTTTAAGAAAGTAATTTAAAAAACAATTAGCTAAATATTCTTTTTCAGTGGTGACTTTTTTAATCCAGCAGATGGCGGATGACCGTTATGAAACACTATTACAGTATCAGCGCATTGTCAATACGTATATTGAGTGTTCCAGACACTCACTAAGTTACAGTAACCCATCACTGTTGTAGACTATATTTTTAATTTGTTGCTTGATATGCAGAACTGAATGTAAATAATTGTGTGGAGTTTGCATGTTCTCCCCGTGACTGCGTGGGTTCCCTTTCGGGTACTCCGGCTTCCTCTCACCTCCAAAAGCATGCACCTGGGGATAGGTTGATTGGCAACACTACTGTAAATGGTCCCTAGTGTTTGAATGTGAGTGTGAATGTTGTCTGTCTCTCTGTGTTGGCCCTTTGATGAGGTGGCGTCTTGTCCAGGGTGTACCCCGCTTTCCGCCCGAATGCACCTGAAATAGGCTCTAGCACCTTCGCAAAACAAGAGACAAGCGGTAGGAAATGGATGGATGGATAAAGAATCAAAAATATGCAATTTTATGGATGTGCCCATCATATGATTTTTTTTTTGCTATTTGTGAGGGGTTTTGAATTTTGACTCCAGTAAATAGTGGGGATATGCTATATTGTGCAATGTAGAACAAATATTGTCTTGTTTTGTAAGACGAATTTGGAAAAACTACCATCCTCTTTTGTAGTTTTGCTCCACGAGGAAGGGAACCCAGCAGTCAGCTGAAGTTCTGGCTAAGGACACACAGTTTATCATGGCATTTGAACACAAGCAAAGGTGCATACACACTCTACTGAAATGACACATTCATGCATACAACAACGCTTGAAGATATGTATTTGCTTAAGTTAACCTCATTACTTGACCTTCTTGACCCACAGGTTGAAAAAATATGCAGAGGCCATTGTAGATTCAAAATTGAGAGGTGAGTTTTTTTTCGATCAGGTGAAAGATATGTAGAGTTTATACTTGGCTTCCAGTTAATTAAAATCTGTTGAAACAAAACAACAAATTTGAGGACTTAGATCAGGGGTAGGGAACCTATGGCTTTAGAGCCAGATGTGGCTCTTTTGATGACTGCATCTGGCTCTCGGATAAATCTGAGCTGACATTGCGTAACAAGATAAGTAATGAATAATTCCACTTGTAATCACGGTGTTAAAAATAACGCTCAAAATATAAAAAATTCTCATGCATTTTGAATCCATCCATTCGTTTTCTACCGCACCTGTTCAAGAAGTTGCGTTAATGGTAAGAAGTTATGTATTTATTATTGGTTAGTGTGGGGCTTGCCCTCCTGGGAGTTCTTCAGACCACCAAGCACAGACAAGAGAGCCTGTTTCAGGGTTACAATATTATTTTATTTTTCAATAAGTCTCTCAGTTGCTTCCTAGCAATTGTCTTTTCCTCTTTCGTTCTCTCTCGCGTTCTGACTCCAGCCCCAACCCGGTCTCTCCTCCTGGCTGCTGCTTATAACAGAGCGACAGGTGATTAGATAACAAGGCAAAGGTGGGCCATCTACCCATCTGTCGCTAATTTCGAGGCCGATCATGGCAACACCCCGCTTCGCTGCAGGCCCTCAGCCCACGCCCCCTCCACAGTTAGCTTCAGAATAACAATATTATTACAAAGAATAAGACACCTATTATACTCTAGAAATGTTGGTCTTTTTTAAAAATGCACACATTTAGTGGTTCAGTGTTGAAAAAATGTTTATATGGCTCTCACGGAAATACATTTTAAAATATTTGGATTCTTGGCTCTCTCAGCCAAAAAGGTTCCCGACCCCTGACTTAGATACTAATATTCCTGACAGTTTTTTTTTACAAATATCCTTCAAATTTGTACAGAGACTAGTAAATGTATAATACATTTAAATCTATCATTTTCTCAGAATGAATTATCTGTTGTCCACAGTAGTTTTGGTATGATAATGTGTGTTTATTATAACAATGTTTTTCATATATTCGGTGTGCAGATCTTGTGATGCTTGGAGTCGGGTACCACCACGCTGGTGTTGATGTGTCTGACCGAAAACTGATAGAAAAAACCTTTGCTCTGGGAGACCTGCCTGTCCTTTGTAAGACAGAGTTATGTAACGCCGCCATATTTCCATGAATAATAATCTACATTGTTTTGAATATGACTTCAGAAGCAGCGAAAATGACATTGACAGTCCTTTCCGCTCAATGTATCGCAAACACCAGGGGTGTCCAAACTTTTTCCACTGAGGGCCGCACACTGAAAAAGGAAAGCGTGCGGGGGCCATTTGGATATTTTCTTTTTCAAAAGCAATACAATAATTATTGTAGACCTTAGACAGGGGTCCCCAAACTACGGCCAGCTAGCGTCCAAAATCCGGCCCGCGGGAAGTCCCAAGTTAAAAAAAAAATATATATATTTTATTTTATTTTTCATTTTTATTTTTTAAAATCTGTCTTTTCTAATCCATTTTACCTGTTGTGTCTCCTAGCCGCTCAGTCAAATCATATTGTCGAAAAATGCATTTTCCCATCGATAAGTTGACATCATCAGCGGCAAGTGCGCGCTCTTTCAGTCAATTAGTGCGCGAGGAATATATATATATTTATGTGTGTGTGTGTATATATATATATATATATATATATATATATATATATATATATATTTATGTATGTATATATACACACACATATGTGTGTACTATAAAAACAGTACCACTTTTTATATTTTCCTTTGTTTATTTTTTATTGTAGCAACATGGTGGTTAATGTTTTGGAGACTTGTGTATGCGTGTGCATGTTAATATATATATATATATATATATATATATATATATATGTATATGTATGTATGTATGTGTGTATATATATATTTATATATATATATATATATATGTATATGTGTGTGTGTGTGTGTCTACTATAAAAACAGTACCACTTTTTATATTTTCGTTTGTTTGTTTTTTATTGTAGCAACATGGTGGTTAATGTTTTGGAGACTTGTATATGCGTGTGCATGTTAATATATATATATATATATATATATATATATATATATATATATATATATATATATATATATATATATATATAAATATATATATATATATATATATATATATATATATATATACACATATACATATACATACATACAGCCCGGGCCGGGCCCCAGCCAAATTGTTCTAACCCAATGCGGCCCCCGAGTCAAAAGGTTTGGGGACCACTGACCTTAGAGCTCCCAGGGACCCAAAGGATTTCAGTCATTAAAGCAGGCCTTTGCAATTATTTTGACTCGGAGGCCACATTTAGAGAAAAAAATGTCTCTGGGGGGCCGTTATATCTATTTTTAGGAACACTAATACAAAACTTCAATGTCTGATTGAATGCTAAAAACGTTATGACAGACCGCCTTAAAAACGTAATGTAATTTTACATTTTTCTTTGAACGATAAAACACTGAATATTGACAAAATATGAATGCCACACCCCCTTTCGATCGACATATTTTACAATCAAGTGAAACGCAACAAAAATACAACAAACAGTGAAATACGAACGCAAAATTCACCTACAATCTGATACATCACTAAGCTTTAGAACTTTGTTGTGAAAAGCTCTTTCCGCGTCTGTGGAAACGCTTCCCGGCCACACTGCTTGGTGCCTCGTCTGAGCTGCTGTGACGAAGATTACCATAGTAACTAATTAGATTACCATAGTAACTGGTATATCATCCATAAGCGCAGATTCCAACCATTGAAATACTTTGTATAGTTCAAGACTTACCGTTATTAGAAAACATCAGCTGAGATAGGCGCCAGCGCCCCCCGCGACCCCGAAAGGGAATAAGCGGTAGAAAATGGATGGATGGATCACTACACATCATAATGGCCGCTAAAGTTTCCATTTTAAAAATCTAAAAAAATGATTTGGGAATGTCCGGCGGGCCAGATGTGGCCCTCGGGCCTTAATTTGCCCAGGTCTGCATTAAAGTGTTAAAAAGAAGTCAGGTGATATTTGTATTACTTTCAAAGCTTAAATATCTAAAGATCAACTCCAGATCTATCCATTGACATAAAAATGTATTTTTTTGTAATGGAAGCCCTGAAGCGACACCTTAAGGCTTGTCTAAAGTTTGTTGCTGATCACATGTACAAAGATAAGACCTTCTGGAGAAAAGTTTTGGGATCAGATGAAACAATAACTGAGCTTTTTGGCCACAACACCCATCAATATGTTTGGAGGAAAAAAGGCGAGGCCTTTAATCCCAGGAACACCAACCATACGGTCAAGCATGGTGGTGGTAGTATTATGCTCTGGGCCTGTTTTGCTGCCAAGGGAACTAGCGCCATCTAACAAGATCCTCGGGTGCTGTGAATGTCAATCAAGTGACGTTGTAGTGAAGATTGATGATCGCTAACTTTAAGAACTATTTTTTTTAATGCCTGGCTGGGGATAGACTGACAACCTCTGCGATGAACCGGTAGCTCGCGATCGACCTAATGGACACCCCTGCTCTAGATCAACTTCAGAGCTAGCCGTCAATAAAAAGTTTATATTTTGTTTTTATTGTTCTATGCTTTTTTTGTAAAGATACAAACAAATAGATAATAAAATGTTTTTATTGCAAAAACACAAATCATAGAGTATTTTCCCTATTTGATGTGAATATTTTGAGCTGTAATTAGGTTAATAGGGTTGGCGTGGCTCGGTTGATAGAGCGTGCCAGCAACTTGAGGGTCGCAGGTTCGAGCCCAGACTCCACCATCCTAGTCACTGCCATTGTGTCCTTGGGCTTTACCTCCCTGCTCCCAGTTCCACCCACTCTGGTTTAAATGTAACTGAGATAACTATGTAAAGCACTTTGAGTCACTAGAGAAAGCGCTATATAAATATAATTCACTTCACACACTTTAATAATTCATAACAACTTTGATTTTAATTTATTATTATTTTTGAACAGTGACAGTTTTACAGTAAAAAGCAGCTTGCATGGCAGCTTTGTGTTATCAGTGTTAGTTAGTTTTCATGTTTTTTTTGTAAGAGTATTTTTTTTATGTAAACACATTAGCTGCGGGACGTAAATGGCCCCCAGGCCGGACTTTGGACACCCCTGGCATTCGCTGTGTAATTGGCAGATTACTTTTTGATAATACCTGAAACAGACTGCTGAAGTGGTGGCTGTATTTCAGCTTTCATTTCTATGGTTCCGGCTTTGACAACTGACTCGGTGTGTGTTTTCTGATCCTGTAGTTACCACGCGCACTCTAGCCATGGGAGTGAACCTGCCAGCTCATTTAGTGGTGATCAAGTCCACCATGCAGTATTCTGCCGGCTCCTGTGAAGAGTACTGTGAGGCTGACCTGCTGCAAATGATAGGCCGAGCTGGAAGACCACAGGTAATGTGACCAACATCTGTTCCAGTGGTGTGCGGTCTCTGCTGGCCTAACATAACCAGAAATCATGATCATAATTAAAGATACAATCATTTTTAATTTACCTGCCCTAAATATCTAAGAGTATTCGTATTCTCCTTCATGTAATATTATGTTCCTTCCAGTGCTGTTGTTTTTAGTTTTAGTTTGTATCCAATCAAAACTCTGCGAGCTTATGTTGCCATGCTGTGCGAAATCTGCCTGAAGCTTTCAGAATCAACAATGCGGGCGTCCGTGTGCTGTAAGTGAACGGGGACATACAGTTGGTAGACAGTTGCGATAGCCAATCAGAGTTTGAGAGTATCCATTCACAAGTTTCAAAGTAGCAGGAAGTGTTGCGTCGTAGCCATACCAGGATAGCAGAGAAGGAGAACAAAACGTTGATTAGGTGGCAGGTATATATTTGTAAGGCCATTTTCAAGAAGGATATTTAAAGAGATACCACATCTTGTGAGACGATCTTGGCCGACCCGGGAAGCTAGCTCAGCTGTTCTGGCGATGAAATGGGGAAATGGCCGCCATTTCCACTCGAATAAGCCGACGACGAGGGGTACCACTGGCTTATATGGTGTTGAATAGGTGCTACAAATTGTGAGTTCAAATATATATTTTTTTACTCTTAATATCTTTTTTTGCAATTTTGATTTTGACAGTACCACATGAGATATGTTTTAATAGCTGATGTGTTTTAATTGATTTTTGAGTGTGACAGAAAATAACCCATTTTCTACACTGTTGATGTGATTCGATTGATTGATTGAAACCTTTATTAGTAGATTGCCCAGTACAGTTCATATTCTGTACAATTGACCACTGAATGGTAACACCCCAATAAGTTTTTCAACTTGTTTAAGTCGGGGTCCCCGTAAATCAATTCAGAGAGGTGGGTAGAGTACCCAGAAATTGTACTCAGGGAAGAGTACTGTTACTTTAGAGATTTATTACTCAAGTAAAAGTAAGGAGTAGTCACCCAAATATTTACTTGAGTAAAAGCAAAAAGTATGTTGTGAAAAAACGACTCAAGTACTGAGTAACTGATGAGTAACCTGTTCGTTTAATGATGATGGCAACAAATAATGCACAAAAACATAAAAATAGCCAGAGCCAGCAATATCTCTTAAGCAACTAAAACAATGATGTATATTAAATAATAATACATTAACATTAAAAAAATAAGGCAAATTGAGCTACAATAACTTAACAGCACCATAGGCTCAGTAGGCTGAGATTACAAAGGAAAATAACAAGTTAGCCTTTACGCAAACCATAAACTGATAGGTGTGGGCTGCACCTGGGAACACACTGTGCACTTCTGATTGGTGTTTCTATGCATGCATGCGTGTGTGTGTGTGTGTTTGTGTGTGTGTGTCTATGAGGCTGCAGTGCGTGAATAAATGTCCCCACACGATGTGCATTTGACAGTGATTCATAGCAGGGAAGCTAACATCAGCCTACAGTCACAGCCAAAATATCTATTAACGTTACTTACTGCGACGTGCTTCCTCAAATTTGACGTTGAGTTCATGTAAGCTTAAGTTTGTTGTTGTTTGCCGCTGAAACCTTATGTGCAGTTAATCATGGGACCGCCTGGCTCTGTTTGATTGGTGAAACGTTGTCAAACCTCACCAGTGACTGCATTTGATTGGTGAAACGGAGTCAAACGTCACCAGTAACTGTATTTGATTGGTGAAACGGAGTCAAACGTCACCAGTGACTGTATTTGATTGGTGAAACGGCGTCAAACGTCACCAGTGACTGCATTTGATTGGTGAAACGGCGTCAAACGTCACCAGTGACTGCATTTGATTGGTGAAACGGCGTCAAAGGTCACCAGTGACTGCATCTGATTGGTGAAACACAGGCATGCGGTAGATCCTACTTTTAAGGTCCGTCTGTCAAACCAAAACAAACAAAGCGTGCATTAAGAGATCGATAAAAATCAGTAGCGAGTAGCGAGCTGAATGTAGATAAATGGAACGGAATAAAAGTAGTGTTTCTTCTCTATAAATATACTCAGGTAAAAGTATGTTGCATTAAAACTACCCTTAAAAGTACAATTTATCCCAAAAGTTACTCAAGTAGGTGTAACGGAGTAAATGTAGCGCGTTACTACCCACCTTTGTCAATTCATGGTAAAAATTAATTGCCCAGTAGGGCGTAAATGTGTTCCCGTATAGTATTTCTCCAGCAATGGTGATGTGGTGACATAAATGATGGTATTTTGAGAGGTACTCACAGAAGTCGGACATCACCGAAGGCCTACGTGGGAAACGCACGGCCTTTCCACTGATCTGTTCAGATATTCATCACACTACAACCCTGCTTCTCAATACTTCATCTTTCTGTTGCTAAAGTTTGACACGTCGGCCACAGCAGTAATCATGACCAAGATGCAAACCAAAGACAAGTATTTGAAAGTGATGAACGGGGTGGAAACTATCGAAAGCAGGTGTTGCCTCCACTCTTGACTAAAGTGCTACAAGTGACGGAACTACATCTCGTGCTAAAGGTGATTTGTGACAGTTTGCACAGTCATCTGGTGGAGCACCTCAACGCTGAGATAGTTCTGCAAACCATCTGTGACGTCAACATGGCCCTGGACTGGATACGCTCCACCTTCCTCTACATCCGAGCACTGAAGAATCCAACATATTATGGTCAGCATTATAAACGCAAAGTGTCTGGGGATTTTTAAAGTTGTTGAATAATATGTAGCCTTGAATAACTAAATCTTAGGTTAGGTTTATTTTGAACATGTTTAAAGTTTCGCTACGATACAAATGTATGCAAAAAAAAAGCAAGTGTATGTGATGTATCGTGCACCTTAATTCTCATTTCAGGCTTCTCTGCTGACTTAGACAGATGTGGAATTGAAGCAAAACTTCTAGGTGGGCTTTTACTTTGTTTGAAAATCAGGAATGTTTTATCGCACTACTTTCTATAGCAGGCCTGGGCAATTATTTTAATTTGGGGGCCAAATTTAGAGAAAAAAAGGCGTCTGGGGGCGGGAACACTAATACAAAACCTCACAAGGGGCGGTATAGCTCTGTGGCCGTGCCAGGAACTTGATAGTTCCTGGTCCGATCCCCACTTCCGCCATCCTAGTCACTGCCGTTGTGTCCTCGGGCAAGACACTTTACCCACCTGCTCCCAGTGCCACCCACACTGGTTTAAATGTAACTTAGATATTGGGTTTCACTATGTACAGCGCTTTGAGTCACTACAGAAAAGCGCTACATAAATATAATTCACTTCACTTCACACTAATGTCTAATTGAATGCTTAAAAACGTCAGGACAGACCGCCTTAAAAAACAGAATATAATTTTTTTTTTTTCACTGAATGAGACACCCAGACTGTACTTGAAAATAAAGAAGCTTACAATATTAACTATGAAGGATAAAACACTGAATATTGACAACATGTGAAGGTCACCCTCCCCCCTACCCATCCACATATTTTACAATCAATCGAAACCCAACAATAATGCAACAAACAATTAATATGAACGTGATGGGTAAAAAACCCCAAAAAAACCTACAATCTGAATTATCCGATACATCACTAAGCTTTACAACTTTGTTATAAAAATCTCCTTCCACGTCTGTCCCTGACACCCGCAATTCAGACTCTGGAAACACTCAATGTGTTTAGATGACCATAGTGACTAATTAGATGACCATAGTATATAATTAGATGACCATAGTAACTAATTAGATGACCATAGTAACTAGTATATGATGCAGATTCCTAGCATTGAAAGACTTAAGTATAGTTTAAGACTTGCGGTCATTAGAAAACATCACTGCACATCATAATGACAGCAACACTTTCCATCTTAAACATCTAAAAAACATATTTGGGAATGTCCAGGGGGCCAGATTGAAAAGCTTAACGGGCCTTAATTTGCCCAGGTCTGCTCTATAGAGTTTAAAATCAATGTATTCTCTCCTTTTGTAGAACTCTGTCTGAAGAATCTCAACTCTCTGTCCACTATTGGCTTGATCACTATGGATGAAGATGTCAACATTAAACCGACAGGTAGAGATAACTATGAGGAAATTTCTCTTTTCTGACCCTTAAACGTGGTTACAAGTTGGGATACTTGTGTTAAACGGTACAAAAGTGTCAAATCATGAGGTTCATGCATTTGGACGCGAGGCTGCAGGTTTTGGATGCCACTGAATGTGGTGTTGCGCAGTTTGTAACAGTGTTAAAGTTGTTTACACGGCCACCTTCAGTGTGACCTGTATGGCTGTTGATCAAGTATGCCTTTCATTCACTTGTGTGTGTGAAAAGTCATAGATATTATGTGATTGGGCCGGCACGCAAAGGCAATGCCTTTAAGGTTTATTGGCGCTATGTACTTCTCCCTACGTCCGTGTACCACTCCGTACAGCGGCGTTTTTGTCATAAATTTTACTTTTTGAAACCGATACCAATCATTTTCAATATTACATTTTAAAGCATTTATCGGCATTTCTAGTATTTATATTATTCACAGGTGAATGATGCTGTGTAATAGACTCTATTTGTATTATTCACATGTGAATAATGCTGTATTATAGACTGTATTTATATTATTCACATGTAAAAAATACTTAAGTTTTTTTTTGTGAGCAAACTGTGGTGCTGAATTGCAATAATGTACTTTCTATTCTATTCTAACCTGGATTCACATGGATCGTAGAAAATGTAAAAAAATCAAGGGGCCGCACTGAAACAAATTGAACCTTGTTCAAAAGGCTCGCTACCTGGAAAAATTAAGTTCCATTGATGGAAATTATCCACACAAGCACATACGATGTACAAGAGATTTAAGTTAGCTGCCGCCATTGTCCAAGTCAAACGTGTATATATTTCATCAACAGAGAATTTCTGAACGCAACGTCTGTCAAGGCTCAGTGTCCTCCTTTTAAATTGCACTTTTATCTCCTGTGTGTTTGAGATGTGTGCCCAGCCTCATTTCATAAGGTTTCCCCCCAAAAAACAAGCCTGTTATTGCATTTAAATTATTTTATCATTGTGTTACTGTTTTGAAAGTACTACTCATTCATTTTTTTTGCTTACCCAAGAGTAAAACTAAATAGACACAATGCTTTTGTCCAAAATACTGTATGTTGTCTGTCGTCCCCAATTAGGTTGGCTAACACTAACATCCTACTAATTGCTTTGATTCAAACTTACCAGTGAGAAAATGCTGTGAACACACCAACATGTGCCAGGTGATGGCGTTAAAAGTTATGTTTGATATTCTCACGGCTGCTATTCAGGCTATTCATAGTCGTTTATTAGCTCACCAGCCTTAGTTCCTTAGGCAATACTTTCACGCTGTAATCGAGACAGGTCTCGCCAAATCCTCTTTTTCCTGAAGCGATCATGACCACAATTTTGGTAATTAATGATGCCACACCATGTTTTGAACTGGTTAAAAAAAAATTACAAAAGTAATGCACTTTAGGGGAACTGAGCTTTTTTTAGAATTTTGCCTGTCTTTTACAATCATTATGAAAAATTAAATAGAGGTAAATAAAAGTCTGCTTACAGCAGAGCCAATGGGAGTTTCACTATTCCTCCCATAAAATCAAATAAATAATCTTTCAAAAACCGCCAACAATATTCCATTTACATTTGGTGGCTTGAATATTAACAAGTATTAGTGATATTGTTACTATGAGTGCTAACACAGACAAACTGTTCTTGGGATGCAACTCAATATTCTTCTTCCTCCAAACACGACGAGTTGAGTTTATACCAAAATGGATACTTGGATGATACAGCAGAGGATTGGGAGAATGTCATGTGGAGAAGAATACTGAGTTGCATCTCAAGAACACCATACCTACATGGGGGTGGAAACATTATGCTTTGGGGCTGTTTTTCTGCTAAGGGGACAGGGCGATTGATCCGTGTTAAGGAAAGAATGAATGGGACCATGTATCGTGAGATTTTGAGCCAAAACCTCCTTCCATCAGTGAGAGCTTTGAATGGTTGACCAAATACTTATTTTCCAGCATAATTTACAAATAAATTATTTAAAATTTCTACAATGTGAATTCCTGGATTTTTTTTTCACATTCTGTCTCTCACAGTTGAAGTGTACCTATGATGAAAATTACAGACCTGTGTCATCATTTTAAGTGGAAGAATTTGCATAATCGGTGGCTGACTGAATACTTTTTTGCCCCAGTGTAACACAATTGTCTTTAATTCATTATTACTTTTTGAGAAATGACAGTTAAAAAAACAAAATTCACTAGTTAAAGTGTTGAAAATAGATCCTACATATTTTTTTTTTCACTTTCAAGGCTTCTAGTCTCCATCAACTTCAGTTGTGACATTGTTCAGTTTGTATTATTACCGTATTTTTCGGACTACAAGTCGCAGTATTTTTCATAGTTTGGCCGGGGGTGCGATTTATACTCAGGAGCGACTTATGTGTGAAATTATTAACACGTTACCGCAAAATATCAAGTAATATTATTTAGCTCATTCACGTAAGAGACTAGACGTATAAGATTTCATAAGATTTAGCGATTAGGAGTGACAGATTGTTTGGTAAACGTATTGCATGTTCTATATGTTATAGTTATTTGAATGACTCTTACCATAATATGTTGCTTTAACATACCAGGCACCTTCTCAGTTGGTTATTTATGCCTCATATAACGTACACTTATTCAGCCTGTTGTTCACTATTCTTTATTTATTTTAAATTGCCTTTCAAATGTCTATTCTTGGTGTTGGGTTTTATCAAATAAATTTCCTCCCAAAAATGCGACTTATACTCCAGTGCGACTTATATGTTATTTTCCTTTTTTATTATGCATTTTCGGCAGGTGCGACATATACTCCGGAGCGACTTATACTCCGAAAAATACGGTATATATATATATATTTTTTTTTTATGCTCTTATTGTGTCACGGTCCGCTATGCGGATCGTTTATTGTTTTGTCGTTTATAGGTTCTAATGATGTTTAGTTCTAGACTCGGTAGATTCTTTTTGTGCACTTCCTGTTTTGTCTCGTTTCCATGGTTTCGTCATTTGTTCACCTGCTATGGCGTCAGGCACACCTGTGTTCTAATTATTGTTTGAGTATATAAGCCTGCGTTATTCCTTAGTTCATCCTTAGTCCATTGTTTGCTTCACGCAACAAGTCACGTTATGTATTCTGTTCTATGTCTTTCCATGTGCTAAGTTCCGCCTTAGCTTCGCGTGCGGTCAGCACGTTATATTTTTGTACTTTTTGTCTCCAGCTAAGTTTAGCATTAGCTTCCCGTGCGTAGGCACGCGCTTAATTTTTCCATTTTTGTGTCAGTGTTCTTTTGTTTTATTATATTAAAAACAAGTCTACCTGCAATCCTGCTGACTGGTCGTTGTGCATCCACGAAGTGGCAACTCCGAGCAGCAAGTGCGCCGCAACCCGTGACATATTGTCCAAAAAACAGTGTTTTTTATATGGCAAAAACACAGTGTGCAATATTTTCCATAAAAAATATTCCAATGTGTAATATCTGATGTGAAGTAATTGGAGCTTGGAGTAGGTCAATAATTCATAACACCATTCTCTTTAATTTATTAATACTTTTTGAGCAGTGACAGTTAAACAAACAAAAAATAATGTTCTCTTTTGTTCCGCTTTTTAATGGTTTTTTTAAAATAGTATTTTTAGAATGTGCCGCGGGCCATTAGAAAATGAACTGGAGCTGCAAATTGCCCCCCCGGGCCACCACTTTAGACACACCTGATTTAATCCTTTTTGCAATTGACAATTGTTAGGAGGTATGTGCTTCCAGGATACTCCTGTTTGTTCGTATGTTTTCCCAGAGGCTGGCAGGCTGATGGCAAGGTTTTATGTTGCCTTTGACACCATGCAGCAGTTCAGAAAAGTGTCTGGCACTGAGAACCTGTCTGACCTGGTAAGTTCAATCAATCAAATAATTCCTTTATTGTCATTGTCATAATACCACTTAGCTCATGCATGTCAACGAGGTTACCCGGGCTTGTTGAGCAGTATTGCACTGGGAACATAAATGTCTTTCTATACAGATTGATCTGGTGTCAAAGAGCAGAGAGTTCAGTGACATCCAGTTGAGGGTGAATGAGAAGAGATCCTTGAATATGCTGAACTATGACAAGAACAGGGTTACTATCAGGTCAGACTCTTATCATCTAAAAGTTACTTTTGGGTGCCTTGTGCAAAGAAACCCACATCCCGAATGTATTTTCCAGGTTTCCGATGGAAGGAAAGATTAAAACCAGTGATATGAAAGTGAATTGGTAGGTGGGTTTCTTTTCAGTGAAAAAAATATGTCTTCTTGTTCATTTTTAATATAACCTACGCTTTTTTTTTCTTCGCAGCTTAATTCAAGCTCAGCTGGGTTGCATCCCACTTCAAGAGTTTAGCCTCACACAGGACACGGCAAAAATCTTCAGGACTGGAATGCGCATAAGCAAGTGTATGTCGAACCACAACTGAGTCTGGGCTGTGGAAACATACGCTCACGTTGATTGTGTTTGGACTCTCATCAGGTCTTTTTGAATTCCTGAGTGAGCATTCCAAGATCGGGTTCAATGCTTTGCTGAACTCTCTGATTCTGGCCAAATGTTTCAGAGCCAAGCTCTGGGAGAATTCGCCGATGGTTTCAAAACAGCTTGACAAGATAGGTGGGGAGGATGTCAAAACATGCAAAACATCAGTCAACGGTGAAGATTTAATGATAAGACTTTCCCGCTGATTTTAGGTCAGATGCTTTCAACGGCAATGGTGAACGCTGGACTCACCACATTCAGCAAGATCGAGCAAACCAATCCAAGAGAGATCGAGCTGGTCAGTCTCTTTTAACAGCACCACAAAAATACAATATATTGCTCTACCATTTTTTCTCAGATTTTTTTTATTTATAACACGGAATCAAATTCCCCAATGAAAATGTATTTTTCTTGCCTTCCTCAAGACATACTTGCCAATCTTGAGACCTCCGAATTCGGGAGATGGATGGGGTTGAGGTGGGCGGGGCTTGGTGGTAGCGGGGGTGTATATTGTAGCGTCCCGTAAGAGTTAGTGCTGCAAGGGGTTTTCTGGGTATTTGTTCTGTTGTGTTAATGTTGTGTTAATGTGCGGATGTTCTCCCGAAATGTGTTTGTTATTCTTGTTTGGTGTGGGTTCACAGTGTGGCGCATATTTGTAACAGTGTTAAAGTTGTTTATACGGCCACCCTCAGTGTGACCTGTATGGCTGTTGACCAAGTATACATTGCATTCACTTGTGTGTGTGAAAGCCGCATATATTACGTGACTAGGCCGGAACGCTGTTTGTATGGAGGAAAAGCGGACGTGACGACAGGTTGTAGAGGACGCTAAAGGTAGTGCCTTTAAGGCCCGCCCCCAATAATTTTGTCTGGGTGGAAATCGGAAGAAATTCGGGAGAATGGTTGACCCGGGAGATTTTCTGGAGGGGCACTGAAAAAACGTGAGTCTCCTGGGAAAATTGGGAGGGTTGGGAAGTATGAGTATTAGCGATGAATGCGGTGTTACACAGCGTCATCGCCGCTGTATAATACCGGCGGGCCAGCTCTAATGGTAATTTAACACTGCCTCAAGGGCCAAATGAAATTACACCCCGGGCCAGAGTTTGACACCCAGGGATTAGAAAGCTAAAAACTGCCGAAGACAAATTCCTTGTAAATGCAAGTATACCTTATTTTTCGGAGTATAAGTCGCACCTGCTGAAAATGCATAATAAAGAGGGGAAAATAACATACATAAGCCGCATTGGAGTATAAGTCGCATTTTTTGAGGAAATGTATTTGATAAAACCCAACACCAAGAATAGACATTTGAAAGGCAATTTAAAATAAATAAAGAATAATGAACAACAGGCTGAATAAGTGTAATTTATATGACGCATAAATAACCAACTGAGAAGGTGCCTGGTATGTTAACCTAACATATTATGGTAAGAGTCATTCAAATAACTATAACATATAGAACATGCTATACCTTTATCAAACAAACTGTCACTCCTAATCGCTAAATCCCATGAAATCTTATACGTCTAGTCTCTTACGTGAATGAGCTAAATAATATTATTTGATATTTTACGGTAATGTGTTAATAATTTCACACATAAGTTGCTCTTGAGTATAAGTCGCACCCCTGGCCAAACTATGAAAAAAACTGTGACTTATACTTTGAAAAATACGGTACTTGGCCCAATAAACCAGATTCTGATTCTGATTCTATTTATAAGGTTAAAAAAAAAAGATCCCAGAGCCCTAAAAAACAGGTTTTGATGTTTGGTTGTTAGTTCAAACCCTGGCCGAGTCATACCAAAGACTATAAAAATGGGACCCATTACCTACCTGCTTGGCACTTAGCATCAAGGGTTGGAATTGGGGGTTAAATCACCAAAAATTATTCCCGGGCGCGGCACCGCTGCTGCCCACTGCTCACCTCACCTCCCAGGGGGTGATCAAGGGGATGGGTCAAATGCAGAGGACAAATTTCACCACACTGAGTGTACTTGTGACAATCAATGGTACTTTTTTTTAACTTGGTTTCATTCTTTAACACAGTTCTGTACTGTAGTTGTTTTTTTTAATCCAAGAAGGTTTGGATTTTGAGATTGTTTAAACGAGAGAAGTTTGGGAAAATGTTCAAACCTGTCTGAGAATGTCTCTCTTTATCATTAATTTAATATTTATTTATTTAGTCTTTATTTAACCAGGTAAATATCCCATTGACATCAAATATCTCTTTTCCAAGGGAGACCTGGCCAAGAGGGCAGCAGCAAGGTTACATTAAAAACAGTAAACAACACCTAATACATCAAATTTACAACATTAAAACTTGTTCACATGACACATGCGCATACAGACAAGGTAGACTGCAATCCTTTCACAGAAGCTTTGAACTTATTTAATGTAACAAGGGTTTGAAGTTGAATATTCAATTGTAGGTTATTCCAAGCCTTCGGTGCTGAAAACCTAAATGCTTTCTTGCCCAGTTCAGTTCTCACTTTGGGGACGACAAATTGCAGAACATTAATTGAACGAAGATTGTGACGTCCTTGTCTCTTTGTTAAAAGACAAGATAGATAAGATGGAGTGATACTCAGAATGGTTTTGTAGATGAACACATACCAATGCTTGAGGCGTCGAGCACATAAAGATATCCAGTTAACCATTGAGCATAACACATAATGGTGAGTAAGGGGAGCACAGTCGGTGATTAATCTCAGTGCCCCGAGGTACACACTATCCAGCTTGTGGAGACAACCAGCAGTAGCATTCATGTACAACACATCTCTGCAGTCAATAACAGGTAAAAAGGTTGTCTCCACCAATTTCTGTTTCACAGTAAAAGAAAAGCAAGAATTGTTTCTGATTAACGTGGACCCCGACTTAAACAAGTTGAAAAACTTATTCGGGTGTTACCATTTAGTGGTCAACTGTACGGCATATGTACTGTACTGTGCAATCTACTGATAAAAGTTTCAATCAATCAATCAACAAAGAAAAGTTTACAAAGTGTGTGGTTAGGGGTTTTCCAGACTTCAAATATATATATAAGAAACGAAAAAACATATACTGTACAGTACTGTAAACAAAAAAACATAGTTAAAAAAACAACCTGTAAATGAAAAAACATGCACAGTAAATAAAAATAAAGAAAAGAATAGAATATATCTTTATTGTCATTGTACATTGTACAACAAAATTGTAAGCAAAATTATTTTAGTGCAAATTCATAATAGCACATAAAAACATAGATAAAAATACCAAGCGATACTATTGCTCTCGGGTAAAAGGTGTTCTTAAATCTGTTTTATTTTCCTGTATCTCCTGCTTGAGGGCAGCAGTTCAAAAAGTTTACGTCCAGGGTGAGATGGGTCCCTTATGATGTTTTGAGCCTTTTTGAGGCACCTGGCACTGTAAAGTTCATGTAAGGAGGGGAGAGGGCAGCTAGTGATCTTCATGGCAGTTTTTATGACCCTCTGAAGTGCGTTTTTCTCTGCCGCCGTGCAGCTGGCATACCATACACACATGTAGTATGTCAGCACACTCTATTGAGCAGCGATAGAAGGACACAAGCATTTTTTGTGACAGGTGGTTCTTTTTGAGGAGTCTTAGAAAGTGAAGTCTCCGCTGTACCTTTTTGATGGTCACTGAGGTGTTCGCACTCCACGACAGGTCTACCTTGATCTGGATCCCCAGAAACCTGAATTTAGAGACCATTTCCACATAGTCCCCATTGATGTACAGTGGTTGGATGTTTTTTTTTCTTCCGGAAAATCCATGATCAGCTCCTTCGTCTTGGTGGTGTTAAGGACCAGGTTGTTTTCCCTGCACCACCCGGTCAGCGGCTCCACTTCATTTCTATAGGCAGACTCATCCCTCCCAGAAATGAGTCCCACTACTGTGGTGTCGTCTGTAAATTTAATATTAAAACAATAATAAAAAATCCTGTAAATGAAAAAACATATAGTGTAAATGAAAAAAATATAATGAACGAAAACACATGACGGTAAACATTTAGAAAACGAAATCAACTTCTAGTACACGGATTTTACTTAAAGCGGGTATTTTTTGGAACGTAATCTCCGCGTTAAATGAGGGAACACTGTATATAAAAATAGCTGTTGCATGGATAATGAAAACAAGAGAAGTTTATGACAAATGAGGTGCAAGTGTGGTGGCATGTCCTTAATAGTGTGTAGCATTCTGCTGATGTTGCAGCTGTGTGTGAGCTGAGGTGAATGGACAGTGTTTGTATTGTATTCAAGCAGAGTGGCGCAGCGGAAGCGTGCTGGGCCCATAACCCAGAGGTCGATGGATCGAAACCATCCTCTGCTAATTTTTTGCTGATGTTGCAGCTGTGTGTGAGCTGAGGTGAATGGACAGTGTTTGCATTGTATTCAAGCAGAGTGGCACAGCGGAAGCGTGCTGGGCCCATAACCCAGAGGTCGATGGATCGAAACCATCCTCTGCTAATGTTTTGCTTTTACTGAGAATTCAAACCATACTTACAGTACTGGACTTTGTCGCAGTTCCCCCCTTATCTGTTTTTTTCAAAATTTGGTTCTCTTTAATGGATAATGGACCGGGCTTTGCCCAACCAGTCTACATGTGCTTTGTGGACTTGGAGAAGGCATTCGACCGTGTCCCTCGGGAAGTCCTGTGGGGAGTGCTCAGAGAGTATGGGGTATCGGACTGTCTGATTGTGGCGGTCCGCTCCCTGTACGATCAGTGCCAGAGCTTGGTCCGCATTGCCGGCAGTAAGTCGAACACATTTCCAGGGAGGGTTGGACTCCGCCAAGGCTGTCCTTTGTCACCGATTCTGTTCATAACTTTTATGGACAGAATTTCTAGGCGCAGTCAAGGCGTTGAGGGGTTCCGGTTTGGTAACCGCAGGATTAGGGTTTCTGCTTTTTGCAGATGATGTGGTCCTGATGGCTTCATCTGACCGGGATCTTCAGCTCTCACTGGATCAGTTTGCAGCCGAGTGCGAAGCGACCGGAATGAGAATCAGCACCTCCAAGTCCGAGTCCATGGTTCTCGCCCGTAAAAGGGTGGAGTGCCATCTCCGGGTTGGGGAGGAGACCCTGCCCCAAGTGGAGGAGTTCAAGTACCTAGGAGTCTTGTTCACGAGTGAGGGAAGAGTGGATCGTGAGATCGACAGGCGGATCGGTGCGGCGTCTTCAGTAATGCGGACGTTTTACCGATCCGTTGTGGTGAAGAAGGAGCTGAGCCGGAAGGCAAAGCTCTCAATTTACCGGTCGATCTACGTTCTCATCCTCACCTATGGTCATGAGCTTTGGGTCATGACCGAAAGGATAAGATCACGGGTACAAGCGGCCGAAATGAGTTTCCTCCGCCGTGTGGCGGGGCTCTCCCTTAGAGATAGGGTGAGAAGCTCTGCCATCCGGGAGGAACTCAAAGTAAAGCCGCTGCTCCTCCACATGGAGAAGAGCCAGATGAGGTGGTTCGGGCATCTAGTCAGGATGCCACCCGAACGCCTCCCTAGGGAGGTGTTTAGGGCACGTCCAACCGGTAGGAGGCCACGGGGAAGACCCAGGACACGTTGGGAAGACTATGTCTCCCGGCTAGCCTGGGAACGCCTCGGGATCCCCCGGGAAGAGCTAGACGAAGTGGCTGGGGAAAGGGAAGTCTGGGTTTCCCTGCTTAGGCTGTTGCCCCCGCGACCCGACCTCGGATAAGCGGAAGAAGATGAACGGAGATGGATGGACCGGGCTCGACCTGCTGCATGTGTAAAGTGTCTTCTGTCGTGAATTGGTTATACAGGACTCAATGTCATTGAATCTTTTGGCCCCACGTGTGTACCGTGCATTTCAGCTATGGACCGTTTGCTTATCCCAGCACTTCTAGTCTGCAGCATTAATGCGATTTCTCTCACTTGTGGACTATTTCCAGTCTTATTTGGAGCTGATTCTATATTTTGCCACAGTCATTATTTCCAAGAGGGGCGATCGTATTAATCTAATGCTTCTGTATACTGAAATGTTTTGGATTTACTATTTACCGTCTTGATTGAATCACTCGGTTTAAATATACGCTGTCAATTATTTTCGCAAAAACAGTGATCAAATTAATTACATCTGTGTTTTTTTAGCCCTAGAATACTAAACATTTGAAGACTTCTCTTTTCAGTAAAGTTTTTGGTTGATTAACCTTTTACCTATCATTTTTACTCCACTTTTTATCCTTTTTATGATGTCGCCCCTATTGTTTTAATTGAATTGTTGTTTTAATTCACCTATGTTTTGTACAGCGCGTTGTGATTTTATCTTAGAAAAGCGTTTTATAAATAAAATGTACTTACTAGAGATGTGGGCCTACCGAGGATGTCGTAGTGGTTTGTGTTGTGGTTTCTGAGACACTATCGATTTAGGGCTATATAAATGAACATTGATTGATGATTGATGTCCGATAATGGCTTTTTTGCCGATATTCCGATATTGTCCAACTCTTAATTACCGATACTGATATATACAGATGTGGAATTAACACATCGTTATATGTTAATTATTAAATATTATTATTATTAGGTTTTCCAAAATAAATCAACTCAAATTATGAAAAAAAAATGCCAACATGGCAATGCCATATTTATTATTGAGGTCACAAAGTGCATTATTTTTTGTAACATGCCTCAAAACAGCAGCTTGGAATTTGGGACATGCTGAGGAGGTTGAGGTGGGCGGGGGGGCTTCAGTTGGGGGGTGAATATTGTTGCGTCCGGGAAGAGTTAGTGCTGCAAGGGATTTTGGATATTTTATTCTGTTGCGTTTATGTTGTGTTACAGTGTGGATGTTCTCCCGAAATGTGTTTGTCATTCTTGTTTGCTGTGGGTTCACAGTGCGGCACATATTTGTAACAGTGTTAAAGTTGTTTATACGGCCACCCTCAGTAAGACCTGTATGGCTGTTGACCAAGTATGCCTTGCATTCACTTGTATGTGTGTGAAATGCCGCAGATATTATGTGACTGGGCCGGCACGCAAAGGCAGTGCCTTTAGGGTTTATTGGCGCTCTGTACTTCTCTCTACGTCCCTGTATACAGCGGCATTTTAAAGAGTCGTAAATTTAAGTTTTTGAGACTGATAGCAATAATTTTGAAGCCGATACCGATAATTTCCGATATCACATTTTAAAGCATTTATCGACCGATGATATCGGCAGTCCGATATTATCGGACATCTCTAGTACTTACTAAAGGGCTGGCCAAAAATATCTGTTTCTCAGAGCCATACTCAGTTGTTATACACTTTTCCACCACTTGTGGCAGTAATGACAATCTCAAACAAACAGAAGTGGTCTCGAAGTAAAGTCAAAGTTTAAGCGCAAAAAATATGACTAAAGTGGTGAAGCTGTATTTTCATTTGCACTTAAGTTATATTGACATTTTGTACAAGAACCACACTCATTATTGAATTAGTTTATTTATTTTAGTGCAACACAATTGCATGTAAATGTATTTTTCATCAGTTATTTTTGAGCCCCTTCTTTTGCAGTATTTTTAGTTAGTCTAAGATAAACATGTACTCACACTTGTCCATAGAGTCGATACATCTCGTTCTAACACAGTTTATTCAGGAGCCTCGTTCAGTGTGAGGGAGAGCCTCCCCAAGAAGGGGAAACAAAAGCAACACATTTTGCAAACTTGCTAAGGTAACTTCAATTATGCTTAAGTCAATTGAGCTTTAGTTTTGGTTCCTCAGGTGAGAGATTATAAACAATGCATACAGTCTGTGGTGAGCAGAAAAAGGCCCAAAAATATGGTCCAACAAATGCCATTTTTCATCAGTAGAAGAGGCCCCAAATGGATGCACAGATAAAGGTGTACACAGTAGTGTCAATTTAGATACTTATCAATTGAAAATAATATTAAGACCCTTTTTCTTACAAATGGTATGACACATCATTATTTGCCTTAAGGTATTTAAAAACACTTCCTTGTGGTCTACATCAGTGTTTTTCAACCTTTTTTGAGCCGAGGCGCATTTTTTTAATTGAAAAAATGCAGAGGCACACCACCAGCAGAAATCATTAAAAAATAAAACTCAATAGACGATAAAAAGTTGTTGTCTCAATTGTTGGATATGAATTTAAAGCAAAACCAAGCATGCATAAATATAGCTCTTGTCTCAAAGTAGGTGTACTGTCACCACCTGTCACATCACACCCTGACCTATTTGGAGTTTTTTTTTGCTGTTTTCCTGTGTGTAGTGTTTTAGTTCTTGCGCTCCTATTTTGGTGGCTTTTCAGGTTTTGTCGGCATTTATACTGCCTGTTTCAGTTTCATGTCTTCCCCGCATTTTTTTTTTTTAGCAAATAATAATATTTCAGCTGTTTTTATCCTTCTTTGTGGGGACATTGTTCATTGTCATTTCATGCATGGATGTACTTTGTGGACGCCGTCTGTGCTCCACACGCTGTAAGTCTTTGCGGTCGTCCAGCATGCTCTTTTTGTTTACTTTGTGAGGTGGCGACTTGTCCAGGGTGTACGCCACCTTCTGCCCGCGACCCCAAAGGGAATAAGCGGTAGAAAATGTATGGACGGATGTAGCCAGTTCAGTTTTAGTTTCGTTCTGCAGAAGCATCCCGAAGCTTTAATGCCTTTTCATAGGGGCACTCACCTTTTGTTTATTTTTGGTTTAAGCATTAGACACCTTTTTACCTGCACTTTACCTCCCTCTGTCGACTGCATATTACGCTTAACGATAAACCATCACCGTCTCACACGACGTGTTCCTGACATCTACAAAGCAATTAGCTACCTGCTGCCACCTAGTGATGTGGAAGAGTATTACACGGTTACTCTGCCGAGATCTAGACAGAACCGACACTCAACAACAACACATTATTTGCTGACTAGAATTACTACTTTGCAAATGATATTTTTAACCCAAATAGCTGAAACTAGACGATCTCCCACGGCACACCAGACCGCATCTCACGGCACACTAGTGTGCTGCGGCACAGTGGTTGAAAAACACTGGTCTACATAACATGTAATGGTGGTTCTTTGGTCAAAATGTTGCATATATTATATTATGCAGACCATCTTCAAGTTGCTTTCTGATGGTTCTTTTTAGAACGCCGTGTTTTGTGGGCGTTTCTGATTTATGTGCCTCCACTTATATATATATTTATATATATATATATATATATGTATATATATATATATATATATATATATATATATATATATATATATATATATATATATATATATGACTTTAATATCAATGCGCATTTCAGTGCGTGGAGTCACTCCGTGGAACAACTTAGGGGACGAGTTAAAAACGTGTTCTAACATGATTCAATTTAAAACACTGTTTTAAAAAGAAGCTTGTATTAGATTGTTTATGTTAAATGTGGAATGAGTGAGAGGGGTTGGCATATTATAAGCATCTGCTTCATCCAACCCCTTTTCAAGCCTTGCATAAATGTCTCTGCCAAAATGTACAAAAAAAAGTGTTGTTGTACTCTGCAGGATTGAAATAAATACTTCAATTCAATTCAATATATATACGCTACTTCATATTAGAGATGGCAACATGTGCATGTACGAGCCAGTCTGCCCCACAACAAGAGGATAGAGAAAAGAAAGGAGCTTAATAATTGCAATGCGGAGTACAATTGCGGACGGGCACAAGATACACTGGGTCCATTTCTACCATCAATGGATAATTTGCTAATGTCAAACACTATAAAAACGTCACCAAACAGCTCGTTTGGCAAAAGTAGGAAGCAAGGCAAGATTATTTTATAAATAACTCCTCAATGCCTTCACAGTTTGATTTCATATTTGGGGGATTTATGTGGATCCCAAATACACAACAGCAGGTACCAATCGGTAAGAAAAGTCGATCCTCTTTAAATCTAAGTCAAGAAATAATGTTTTGACATCTGTCTCATTTATTCATATGTTAAGCAGTTGTTGATCAAGGTAAATACTCAATAATCAATTGTCCTTTTTTTTCCAGATACTTAACAGACATCCACCATTTGGAAACCTAATTAAAGAATTTGTCCTGCACCTGCCAAAGTATGAGGTCATGTTGGAGCAGGTAAAAACCTTTTTTCATTTGCCCGGACTGCAATGCAGAATTCATTTAGCGGGTGCACCCCTCTTATTTTCAGGCTTTCTCCCAAATGAACGTTGTCTTTTGCAGCTGCCGAAGTACAGCTGCAGTACAGCTGAGATCGTTGTGACGGTGAACCTCAAAAACCAAGCGCAGCTCCTGTCTCGAAGAACAGCTCCGGAAAACCATTATGTGTCTCTGATTATAGGAGACTCTGACAACAATTGTGTGTTCCGGCACAAATTCACGTAAGGATGAAAAGGCCTCTTTTATAAAACATTTGGCTTTGTTGTAATTTTGCCAACCAATTGATTTTGCTAAATTACTGCGCATCTACAAAACAGTCACAGTGTTTCACTTTTTCCACATTTTGTTATGTTAGTCTTATTTCAAAATGGACTAAATTAATTTTGTCCTCAAAATTCTACACACAATACCCCATAACGACAATGTGAACATTTGTATTTTAAATGTTTGCAAATGTATTAAAAATGAAAAGTATTGACAGCTCAATACTTAATTGATGCACTTATGGCAGAAATTTCGGCCTCTAGTCTTTTTTAATACAATACCACAAGCTAGGCACACCTATCTTTGGGCACTTTCAAAAATTCCTTTTCGCAGCACCTCTCAAGCTCCATCAGGTTGGATGGGAAGGTTTTCATCTAGGATGTCTCTGTACATTGCTGCATTAGTCTCAGTCTAGTCAGGGAGGTGACCAAGACCATGGTCACTCTGTCAGAGCTACAGCATTCCTCTGTGGAGAGAGGAGAATCCACCAATCAGGTCTGTATGGTGGAGTGGCCAGACGGAAGCCATTTCTTTGTCAAAAGTTTGCCAAAATGCACCTGAAAGACTCACAGACCATGAGAAACTAAATGATCTGGTTTGACGAGACAAAGACTGAAGTCTTTGGCGTGAGTGCCAGGCATCATGTTTGGAGGAAACCAGGCACCGCTCATCACCATGCCAATGCCATCAATACAGTGGTGGCAGCATCATGCTGTGGGGATGGTTTTCAGTGGCAGGAACTGGGCAAGAAGTCAGGATAGAGGGAAAGATGAATGCAACGATGTGCAGAGACATCCTGGATGAAAACCTTCCCATCCAAGCTGATGAAGCTTGAGAGGTGCTGCACAGAGGAATGGTTGAAAGTGGCCAAAGATAGGTGTGCCAAATTTGTGGCATCATATTCAAAAAGGCTTGAGGCTGGAATTTCTGCCAAAGGTGCATTAACTAAGTATTGAAAAAAGGCTGTCAATACTTACGTACTCTACATGTAAGTTTCATTATTTAATTTTTATTTAATTCATAATTAATACAAGTTTTATGAATTCCATTTGGAATGCCGTGAATACTTTCTGGATGCCGTGAATACTTTCCAGATGCCGTGAATACTTTCCAGATGCCGTGAATACTTTCCGGATGCACTGTATTTACTGAAATTAAGTACAAACAGATTGCTATTCATTAAGTAATCCATAGTGTTTATTTTCCAGTGACCTTATGCTGTTGAAGTGCAGTTCCTGGTCAAAGAAGATCGAGGTGGCAAAGGCTTTAAATGGAGATGAGATCAGTGTTAATCTCATCAGTTCAGAATATGGTAGTTATACCATAAGAAAAACAACACAACGGTCCTCATAGTCAGCTTTGTTTCAGTTGTTCCAGATTGTGTACTTAGCATTCTTCTCTTTTACAGTTGGCTTAGACATCCAGCAGACATTTGATGTGTACTACTCTGGAGCCCACAGCCTTGAAACGGATCATCTGTACAACACGTCTCATGATTCTGCTGGACCAAGGCCACAGCAGACGGCACCAAACAAAGCAGTGCCTGTAAGGGGAAAGGACACGTCCTCCAAAGAGCAAGGTGCCTCACGCGTGGTTTTACAAACCCCGTTTCCATATGAGTTGGGAAATTGTGTTAGATGTAAATATAAACGGAATACAATGATTTGCAAATCCTTTTCAACCCATATTCAGTTGAATATGCTAAAAAGACAAGATATTTGATGTTCAAACTCAAAAACATTTTTTTTTTTTTGCAAATAATAATTAACTCAGAATTTCATGGCTGCAACACGTGCCAAAGTAGTTGGGAAAGGGCATGTTCACCCCTGTGTTACATCACCTTTTCTTTTAACAACACTCAATAAACCTTTGGGAACTGAGGAAACTAATTGTTGACGCTTTGAAAGTTGAATTCTTTCCCATTCTTGTTTTATGTAGAGCTTCAGTCGTTCAACAGTCCGTGGTCTCCGCTGACGTATTTTACGCTTCATAATGTGCCATACATTTTCTATGGGAGACATGTCTGGACTGCATACGGGCCACAAAAGTAACCGCACTCTTTTTTTTTTTTTTTTTTTTTTTACGAAGCCATGCTGTTGTAACACGTGCTGAATGTGACTTGGCATTGACTTGCTGAAATAAGCAGGGCCGTCCATGAAAATGACGCCTCGTAGATGGTAGCATATGTTGTTCCAAAACCTGTATGTACCTTTCAGCATTAATGGTGCCTTCACAGATGTGTAAGTTACCCATGCCTTGGGCACTAATGCACCCCCATACCATCACAGATGCTGGCTTTTCAACTTTGCGTCGATAACAGTCTGGATGGTTCGCTTCCCCTTTGGTCCGGATGACACGATGTTGAAAAGTTCCAAAAACAATTTGAAATGTGGACTCGTCAGACCACAGAACACTTTTCCACTTTGCATCAGTCCATCTTAGATGATCTCGGGCCCAGAGAAGCCGTCGGCGTTTCTGGATGTTGTTGATAAATGGCTTTCGCTTTGCATAGTAGAGCTTTAACTTGCACTTACAGATGTAGCGACCAACTGTATTTAGTGACAGTGGTTTTCTGAAGTGTTTCTGAGCCCATGTGGTGATATCCTTTAGAGATTGATGTCGGTTTTTAATACAGTGTCGTCTGAGGGATCGAAGGTCACGGTCATTCAATGTTGGTTTCCGGCCATGCCGCTTACGTGGAGTGATTTCTCCAGATTCTCTGAACCTTTTGATGATATTTTGGACCGTAGATGTTGAAATCCCTAAATTTCTCGCAATTGCACTTTGAGAAAGGTTGTTCTTAAACTGTTTGACTATTTGCTCACGCAGTTGTGGACAAAGGGGTGTACCTCGCCCCATCCTTTCTTGTGAAAGACAGCATTTTTTGGGAAGCTGTTTTTATACCCAATCATGGCACCCACCTGTTCCCAATTAGCCTACACACCTGTGGGATGTTCCAAATAAGTGTTTGATGAGCATTCCTTAATTCTATCAGTATTTATTGCCACCTTTCCCAACTTCTTTGTCACCTGCTGCTGGCATCAAATTCTAAAGTTAATGATTATTTGAAAAAAAAAATGTTTGTCAGTTTGAACATCAAATATGTTGTCTTTGTAGCATATTCAACTGAATGTGGGTTGAAAATGATTTGCAAATCATTGTATTCCGTTTATATTTACATCTAACACAATTTCCCAACTCATATGAAAACGGGGTATGTGTATTATCAATACTTATTTCAACCCTTTTCTTAACCAGTTTTAATGCAACTGCAGATAGTGGCAAGGTTAATAAAAGACAGTGTCACCACCTCTGCAAGAATAAGGAGCAGTGTGGCCATGACTGCTGTAAGTATTATCATCCACCCCTCGGTGTGTGTGTGTGTGTGTGTGTGTGTGTGTGTGTGTGTGTGTGTGTGTGTGTGTGTGTGTGTGTGTGTGTCAGTGGGATTGTACATTACAGAGCATCCTTCATCTTCTCTCAAGGTAAAACAGGTGTGGTGAAAAAGAGGCTGAACAACCGAGTGTCCGGGTCTGGGTTTTCCTCACATTTGAGGGATCTGAAGAGTCGGTATGACACACTTTCGCCCACGCCTGTCAAACGACTCAAGGTGAGATGACAGATGAGGATGGAACGAAAACCTACCGTATTTTCTGGACCATTGGGCGCCTCGGATTATAAGGTGCACAGCCGAAGAGTCGGTTTATTCAAGTCTATTTTCAGGGGATGGCGTGGCGCGGTTGGGAAAGTGGCCGTGCCAGCAACCTGAGGGTTCCTGGTTCAATCCCCACATTTTACCAACCTAGTCCCGTCCATTGTGTCCTTGTGCAAGACACTTCACCCTTGCTCCTGATGGGTCGTGGTTAGGGTGGTTGCATGGCAGCTCCCTCCATCAGTGTGTGAATGTGTGGGTGAATGGGTGAATGTGGAAGTAGTGTCAAAGCGCTTGGAGTACCTTGAAGGTAGAAAAGCGCCATACAAGTATAACCCATTTATACAAAAGGCAAACCGGATTATAGGGCGCATCAATGGGGTCATTTTATTATTATCTATTTAAAAAATTTAAAACACTTTTTATCGGTCTACATAACATGTAATGGTGGTTATTTAGTCAAAATGTTGCATAGATGATGTTTTACAGATCATCTTCAAGCCGCTTTCTGACAGTTGCTTCAGGATGTGCCGTTTTGTGGGCGGTCTTATTTACGTGGCTCACCTTGGGCAACGTCTTTTCTCAGTCATCTTTGTTGTAGCGGTGTAGTACGACGTGAGTGGATGAAGTGTCAAAAAATGGAGCTAACAGTTTTAATGAGGCGGACCCGGCAGTCCGACAGCGAAGCAGGGCACACCGTAGCCCGGCCCAAGATGGCGGCGAGGAGGCGTGGCCGGCACTCCGACAGCGCGGCAGGACACAAGATGGCGGCAAGGAGGCGTGGACTGCGAGCAAGCAGCGAGGCGGAGCGCGCCAGAATCAACCCCGCAAATATTATCAGGTGCGTGGGTCGCCCAGCTGGGCACGATTTAAATCTCCTCTCGCGCTCAGCATCAGCTTCCCTCTGGCTCCTTCTCTCTCTGTCTCTCCCCCCGGCGTTTACGGCTGCTGCCGTTTTATACAGTGCGAGAGGAGATTTAAAATGTGCCCCGCCTCGCTGTCGGAGTGCTGGCCACACCACCTCGCCGCCATCTTGGGCCGGGCTACGGTGTGCCCTGCCTCGCTGTCGGACTGCAGGCTCCGCCTCTCCACAATGACATTCAGACTTTACTGAAATCAATAACAGAGCAGCATCTTCTCATCCGTGGCTCACTAGTGCAACAACAGCGTCAGAAATGTGTCCCGTCTAAAACCGTCCGACCAGAACCCTCTAATAACTGAAAAGTTCCTTGGGTGAATAATACAAACTCACTACACCCGTATGTTTTAGCGCTTTCATGGCAAGTTTACTGACAGATATAAGTAAGAACTTGACACTAATTTATATTAGAAATGGATGGATGGATGGATGGCAACAGCGGAGGACGAATGTCCCATAACAAGTAGATAGAGAAAAATAAGAAGCTTATCGACTACGGTGTCCCAACGAACTACAAAGGCAGATGCATGGAAATTTTCAGGACTTATGCAGATCCCAAATACAGATCAGCAGGTACCAGAGGGTAAGAAAAGTTGCTTGAGCATGATATTGCGAAACACAACGCCAGATAACATGTCTTACCTTCTACACACACCATAATAATATTTGTATGTTGAAGCACAGTACAATCAATAAGCGGGGCGACTTCATAACTTACCAAAGTCGTACTAAAACACTTTGATAGATTTTTGAGCGCCGTGTGTAATGTTCTATATTTTCGATGGAACATACAACATTTTTGTGTTGTTTACTTGAGTCATATTGCAGTCCACACATATTTTGTATGTGTGACTGCCATAACATTGCAGTCTACACGTATCTCTTTTGTGTTACTGCCATCTACTAGTCAACACTTATCATTTCACTATGTACCAAATAAAATGGCTCCGAGGTCGGTAAGCACAACCAAAACGATTTCGTACATCAGGCGCACCGGGCTATAAGGTGGACTATTGAGTTTTGAGAAAATGAAAGGGTTTCAAGTGCACCTGAGAGTCCGAAAAATACGGTAAGACTGTTCACGGGAATCAAAATATTTCACTGGCTAACGTTAAAAACCTTGATAGTGTGGTGTTGTGTTTAAATATTGTTTTCTCAATAGATGAAAATGAATGAGGAGTCTCCAGGCGTCAACATGCAGCAGTTTGCATACAATGCTAAGAAAGTTCACTCTCTATCCAGGTGATTCCTGCTAGCTTGGTGAAACAAAGTGTCACAAGTTGTAGTTTATTTGTTTACATTGTGCTTTTAAGCAATGGCGGATACCACGATGCTCCCACTGAGACGATGCATCTCCCAAGAGAAAATTGTTCTCAACGTTTTCAGCAGCACGACGGTACAGTCTCCCCTTCAAAATTCCTCACATCCGTATCGTTGCGTGGTTAAATGTATGTTTGTATGTTCGCATCTTTTTGAGATGCCGTTATAGATGCGCACAGAACAATGGAGAAGGCGGTCCACGATGATGTTGCAGCTCGTTACCATCAAGGTTAAACACACTCCATATATTCAGCCCTAAAAGCACAAAACCTCCAAGCAATCATTTGTTTTGAATTATTTTCAAGGTTCCAGCAGCTGGGGAAATGTCGGATTCGATGCTGCTGTGAGTCAAACCTCCAAACTGCTCTCGAACTCAATTAACTCCAATTCTATCTCATAGAGACCCTGGCATCAGGGCCATCGCAGCGACAACGAGACACTCTCACAAATCCCAAGTGTCAGCTTTGATCTTGGAAATGATTGGGACGACTGGAGCGACTTTGATGACGAGAACCTGGTCCGTGCCAGCGGCACATCACAGAGTCTATACGTCCCTGCCGCAAGTCATCAACTGGCTGAATGCAGCACGACAGGTAGCCTTTTACTTTCATTTATAGTGACAGGTAGGTAAAGTGGAAATGAATGTGCAGATGGGTCTCTTTATACACTTAGTTAAAGGAAAACTATGATTATTTGAGTCTACATATGAAACACTTCCGCTTCCATGGGTGTCACATTCTCCCGTCCAAAGGCAAAACCCAGTAACTCAATTTTGGTCAAAACTGAGCTGATAATAATTTTGGAGTTCTTAGGTGATATGCTTTACATTAGTGTATGCGATATTGTAATTTGTTCCGTAAGTAAGCTGTTACGCGCATGGCAGGACCTAGCAACTACCACATAACCGCGTAGATACAACAGAAAAACCTAGTATCTCAAGGGACCAATCGGAGCTTCTTTGTCAATCGCCTTATTGTCTTTAATGAGACATTTGCACAAATGGGGGCCGACGGTCAACCTGATTATGTGATATTATGGCACGAGGGGATATTTGGAAGATTGGCACAGGACGTTGCAAGCACCTTCATTAAATGTATTGTCATTGATTCTTCCCCTTGCATACTCTTTTGGGCAGATAACTGTGGAGGTCAAAATAAAAACTGGACGCTGCACACGGCTCTTGCCCAATGTGCAAACGCAGAATGGGGCCCACCCGAGATTGTGACAAAATATCTGGAGAAAGGGCACACGTTGATGGGAGCAGATTCAATCCATGGCTCAATCGGCAAAAAAAATGAAAGCTCAAGAAAACATCTATACGTTTGATGACTTTGTAGATCTTTCTAAGACAGCATCAAGATAGATTGGTTTTCCTTTGTTTTCTCAGAATCAGCTAGAAGTGAGTTACTAGGTTTTGCCTTTGGAAGGGAGCATTTAACACCAGGAGTTTAATAAAGTATTTGTTCCATAGGGTGTCTCCATCTCCATGCATCCATCCATTTTCTACCACTTATCCCATTGGGGTCGCTGGTGCCTATCTCAGCTACAATAGGGCGGAAGGCGGGGTTCACCCTGGACAAGTCGCCACCTCATCGCAGGGCCAACACAGATAGACAGACAACATTCACACTCACATTCACACACTAGGGCCAATTTAGTGTTGCCAATCAACCTATCCCCAGGTGCATGTTTTTGGAGGTGTGGAAGGAAGGCGGAGTACCCGGAAGGAACCCACGCAGTCACGGGGAGAACATGCAAACTTCACACAGAAAGATCCCGAGCCCGGGATTGAACTCAGGAATACTCAGGACCTTCGTATTGTGAGGGACATGCACTAACCCCTGTTCCACCGTGCTGCCTGTCGTGGTCAAATAACACCAAAATATTATTGTTTTATAGACATCAGAGCAGGCGGCAGGGTATGAGATGAGAAGGAATGACTCACGAGGCTACAGGACAGATAGCTGAGGAGAGAAAAGGGGCCATGCAGGCAGAGAGAATTTACTAGGATTTCCAAATGTCACAAATGGCCCATTGTAAAATTAAAACACATTGTTCAGAGGCGAACAAAACAAGCTCACAACCAATTGCATGAACCTTATGATTTCATGTTTTGGCATTGTTTAACATGAATTTTATCTAACATTGTAACAACAAGCAGCACGGTGGTACAGGGGTTAGTGCGTGTGCCTCAGAATAAGGAGGTCTTGGACTCGATCCCCGGGCTCGGGGTCTTTCTGTGTGGCGGTTGCATGTTCTTGTGACTGCGTGGGTTCCCTGCGAGTACTCCGGCTTCCTCCCACTTCCAAAGACATGCACCTGGGGATAGGTTGATTGGCAACACTAACTGGTCCCTAGTGTGAATGTGGGTGTGAATGTTGTCTATCTGTGTTGGCCCTGCCATGAGGTGGACAATTGTCCAGGGTGTACCCCGCCTTTCCGCTGAGTGCAGCTGGGATAGGCTCCAGCACCCCTGCAACCCCAAGAGGGACAAGCGATAGAAAATGGATGGACCGTAACAACATTTTTCAATTTTTCTGACCTGTAAATCATCACCTTTACAATAATGCACACACGATAAAGCAAGAATGAAATCTAGATCTGCATGTGCAGGTTTCACTGCTACATCACCACGTGGAACCACTTCCAGGCACCCACTCAGGTATTTTATATGTTATGTTTTTCTATGGAGACCAAAAGCCTAGCAGCTAAAAGCATTTTGTATTCGTTCAAATTCACAGGTCCATTTCCCGGCTTGTATTAGACCAACTTCACCCTGGACCCTCACCTATCACAAGCAGACATGACTGCCAGACAAAGGTGTAGTAGATGGTCTGCATACAATATAATCCTGTGCCATAATCATTTTATTGCATGTAAATTGATAATGTTAAAACAAATTTGAAGAAATTTTCAGCACAGTGGGACAGGGGTTAGTGCATCTTCCTCACAATACAAAGGTCCTGAGTAGTCCTGAGTTCAATCCCGGGCTTGGGATCTTTCTGTGTGCAGTTTGCATGTTCTCCCCGTGACTGTGTGGGTTCCCTCCGGGTACTCCGGCTTCCTCCCACCTCCAAAAACATGCACCTGGATGATAGGTTGAATGGCAACACTAAATTGGCCCTAGTGTGTGAATGTGAGTGTGAATGTTGTCTGTTTATCTGTGTTGGCCTTGTGATGAGGTGGTGACTTGTCCAGGGTGTACCCCACCTATTACCCGAATGCAGCTGAGATAGGCTCCAGCACCCCTGTCGCCCCAAAAGGGACAAGCAGTAGAAAATGGATGGATGGATGGAAGTTTGAAGAAATTGCCAAACATAATAAATTCAACCATATTGAAATACAGTCAGGACACGTACAGAATGTGCCAGTTGCTTCAATGGGTTGTGTTACTCCCTCCGAGGTCTTAATCAAGGCTCAAGTTGTTCGTTTTTCTCCCACAGACATTAATTTCAGCCACGCCTTCTTCTCGTTAACAACGATGCCAAAATAATGCAAAAAATAACTAACTAGAACTAATAAACAAGAAAAACAGAACTTACAATTAGTCTGACATCAAATAAAAGAAAACCCATTGATTCCACATACATTATCAGAAAGCATCATACCTCATTGGCCTCACAAACTCCGAGGGAATAAAGTTTCTTTTCAAGCCGAGACTCCATGAACCTCTTCCATCAAATGCTTGCTGTCTCATGCTGCTTCCCTTATTCTGTCACATATTAATTGTCCCCCCCCCTCCATCAAATTGACCAAACCGGAAGAAAAAATATGTCCCCCTCTTATTTACATGGGTTTCTAACATATTCTTGCATGAAATTACCAAAGGAAATACATTTTTAATCACATCATAGGTAAATATGAGCTTATATTTATACATTGTATTAATTTATTCTAACCAACTACTGTATTTTTCGGACTATAAGTCGCAGTTTTTTTCATAGTTTGGCCAGGGGTGCGACTTATACTCAGGAGCGACTTATGTGTGAAATTATTAACACATTACCATAAAATATCAAATAATACTATTTAGCTCATTCATGTTAGAGACTAAATGTGTAAGATTTCATGGGATTTAGCGATTAGGAGTGACAGATTGTTTGGTAAACTTATAGCATGTTCTATATGTTATAGTTATTTGAATGACTCTTACCATAATATGTTATGTTGACATACCAGGCACCTTCTCAGTTGGTTATTTATGCCTCATATAACGTACACTTATTCAGCCTGTTGTTCACTATTCTTTATTTATTTTAAATTGCCTTTCAAATGTCTATTCTTGGTGTCGGGTTTTATCAAATAAATTTCCCCAAAAATGCGACTTATACTCCAGTGTGACGTATATATGTTTTTTTCTTTCTTTATTATGCATTTCTGGCAGGTGCGACTTATACTCCGAAAAATACGGTACATACAATGTGCTTCTGTCAGCAGCTACAGGTTGGCTAAGTAGTTTGAATGAGCTTTTTTACCTCATTTTGCACCATTAGAAAATATCACAAGAGAGATACAGTAATTTGACTATTTCTCCAAATTGATTTTGACATTGATCACTCCAGTTATATTTATTGGTAACTCTAACAACACTTTTCAGAATGTTTAAAATGCAAGCAAAACAGTGGTTCTTAATGGTGTGAACCTTAACCCCGATAAATCGAAATTGTCCTTGACATAATTGAAACTTTTCTGTTTATTTGTAGAATCCAAACATGTTAAGTGAAGGGACGACAATGAGAGCACCGGAAAGAAAAACCGCAAACTGTGTGGTTCCACGAGCTCAGCGATTTGATTTCTTCACAACCATTGATGCCACTGTGCAGGCTGACAGCAGCAGGTAGAGTCTAATTTAATTGGAATGCTTGTACACTGAGTGCCATGACAAATTGATTCTCTTCACTTTTCCATCCTCTATTTTCAGCAGCAAAGAAGAGGAAGCGTTGATCGGGATATTTGATGGTATATTTTAGAAGGTCTGGATGATTGGCTTACCAGCACATAAATGTCCTTAAAGCACACAGACATTACGGGCTTTTTGAAAAACGTTTTTTTATATTGTTAATGTTTTTGTGTGGGGTTGGTTGCTCATCTCAGTGCCAGCTTATTCCTTCAATACTGGATGAGTCAATACGTATTCCATTTAAGCAGTGACGGACAGTTTATTGGCTTTGTGCATGATGTTAAATAAAAATGCAAGGTGCATCTATTGGATTGCAAATGTTTACTTTTCAAGAAGCGCACAACAGAGAGCAATGTCTGCATCATATCTATTAAAACCTTTTAAGACGAGGCATTGTTTTGCGATATCATTCATTTGAGCTTTTATCAAATTTTTTGCCTTTCCAAAAATAGGTATGCTTAGTTTTAAGTAAAGTAAGTAAGTTAATTTTTTTTACTTAGCACTTCTCACATGGATAAAATACAAACAGTAATGCAAAAAGTTGGATAGGTACAAAACAAACAATACTGTACATTCTCAAAACAATACATATGGGACTAAGCCAGGGGTGTCCAAAATTTTTCCACTGAAAAATCAAAGCAAGCGGGGGCCATTTATTTTGAAAAAACAATCCAATATATGTATAAAAAATATACAATTAGGCCTCCACTCAGGCTTTTGGTAAAAATAAAATGTTAAAAATGTGTCATTATTCAGTATTATTATTTTTATTAATATTCAAGTTTTAAATCTTTAGATCAACATTAGGTCTATTTGTCAATATAACGTTTTTAAAGATTTAAGTTGTATGCTCTTTTTGTCAAAGAAAACCATGTTTTTTTAATGGAAAAAAAACACAAAATATGCAATATTTTCACCCAATAAAATGTTTTAGTAGAATGTTTGACATTATAAATGGGTTGTACTTGTATAGCGCTTTTCTACCTTCAAGGTACTCAAAGCGCTTTGACACTACTTCCACATTTACCCATTCACACACTGACGGAGGGAGCTGCCATGCAAGGCGCTAACCAGCACCCATCAGGAGCAAGGGTGAAGTGTCTTGCTCAGGACACAACGGACGTGACGAGGTTGGTACTATGTGGGGATTGAACCAGGGACCCTCGGGTTGCGCACGGCCACTCTTCCACTGCGCCACGCCGTCCCAATTATATAATAATTGGAGCCGTAAAAAGGTCAACAACTCATAAAACCATTAGTACCACTATTATTTTTTGTGCAATTGCACTTAAAAACAAAACACACTGATCCAAAGGGGTCGTACTCATTAAAGTGTTAAACATTTTTTTTACTGTTTACTTTTAACACAATGGTCTAGAGATCAATTTCAAATCTATTCGTCCATCCATTTTCTACCGCTTATTCCCTTTTGGGGTCGCGGGGGGCGCTGGCGCCTATCTCAGCTACAATCGGGCGGAAGGCGGGGTACACCCTGGACAAGTCGCCACCTCATCGCAGGGCCAACACATATAGACAGACGACATTCACACTCACATTCACACACTAGGGCCAATTTAGTGTTGCCAATCAACCTATCCCCAGGTGCATGTCTTTGGAAGTGGGAGGAAGCCGGAGTACCCGGAGGGAACCCACGCATTCACGGGGAGAACATGCAAACTCCACACAGAAAGATCCCGAGCCTGGATTTGAACCCAGGACTGCAGGAACTTCGTATTGTGAGGCAGACGCACTAACCCCTCTGCCACCGTGAAGCCCAAATCTATTCGTCAATTATAAAAAAAATTGTAGTTTGTTATTTGTTTATTCGTTTTAGGCCCTTCTTTGAAAAAAAAAAAACATCTCAGTTTTTTTATATGGCAAACACAAAATAGGCAACATTTGCCCCCAAAAATATCTCAAAGTGGAATATTTAATATGACGTAATTGGAGCCTTGGTCAATAATTTGTAATTGATTTTGATTCACAATTTTTTTTTTAAAGAAAGAAATAGCCTGCATGGCAGCTTTGTGTTATTAGAGTAAACATTGCAACAAGTTCTTGTTACATTTCACCTGTTTGCTCTTTTATACCACTTTTTATGTTCTTAATTTTTTTCCAATGACCACTTTGGACACCCCTGGACTAAGCATTAATATCTTGTATTCGATACAATACACATGTGACATTTGCGAATGAGTCAAGTCTTTAAGTGTATGACAAGAACTGATTCGTAGTTACGAGCCGTTTGTTTGCGAGGCATTGAAATATAAATTTTCCCGGGCATGTTGTAAAGTGGGGAACATGGTGGTGAAGGGGTTAGTGCGTCTGCCTCACAATACGAAGGTCCTGGGTTCGATCCTGCGCTCGAGATCTTTCTGTGTGGAGTTTGCATGTCTTCCCCGTGAATGCGTGGGTTCCCTCCGGGTACTCCGGCTTCCTCCCACCTCCAAAGACGTGCACCTGGGGATATGTTGATTGGCAACACTAAATTGGCCCTAGTGTGTGAATGTGAATGTTGTCGGTCTATCTGTGTTGGCCCTGCGATGAGGTGGCGACTTGTCCAGCGTGTACGCCGCCTTCCGCCTGATTGTAGCTGAGATAGGCTCCAGCGCCCCCCACAACTCCGAAGGGAATAAGCTGTAGAAATTGGATGGATGGATGTTGTAAAGTACTTTGGATGTAAACATCAGGCTTAATAGTATTCGCTTTTTTGATCATCATTGGCGGTCACTCGAACGAGTACGACAATCCGATATGTATAGTTGTTCTCATAAGGTTACATACCCTGGGGGAATTTATGATTTCTTGGCCATTCTTCAAAGAATATGGATGATAACACAAAAAAACCTTTCTTCCACTCATGCTTAATGGTTGTGTGAAGCTATTTATTGGCAAACAATTGTGTTTACTCTTTTTAAATCAAAATGACAAAAGAAAGTACCCTAATGACCCCGATCTAAAGTTTACGTACCCCAGTGACTTCCGAGTCGCCAGAAGAAAGCTATTTCTGCGCAAATGTCACAAAGTCTCCCGCTTACGTTACGCCAAACAGCACAGAGACAAGCCTCCAAACTTCTGGAACAAAGTAACTTGGAGTGATGAGACCAAAATTTAACTTTTTGGCCACTCGACCATGCAGCCCATTTTTCTACAAGTGCCTCCTTATTGTGCATCTTTAAAATAGCCACACCACATCTTTTCCTTTTGTCATTTTGATTTAAAAAGAGTAAACACAGTTGTTTGCCAATAAATAGCTTCACACAACCATTAAGCATAAGTGGAAGAAAGGTTTTTTTGTTATCATTCACATTTTCTGAAGAATGGCCAAGAAATCATAAATTCGCACACCCAGGGTATGTAAACTTGTGAGCATGACTGTATATACCAGTGGTCTGCAACCCGCGGGTCTGGAGCCACATGCGGCTCTTTCATGCCACCGCTGTGGCTCCCTTTGGCTTTGAAACATGTCAACAAATATTGGTTACATTTCAAATTGTTTTTGGAAATATTCGACATCATGTCACCTGGACCAAACGGGACGCGAACCATCCGACGCAAAGTTCAAAAGCCAGCATCTGTGATGGTATGGAGGTGCATTAGAGCCCAAGGCATGGGTAACTTACACATGTGTGAAGGCACTATTAATGCTGAAAGGTACATACAGGTTTTGGAACAACATATGTTGCCATCTAAGCGCCGTCTTTTTCATGGACGCCCCTGCTTATTTCAGCAAGACTATGCCAAGCCACATTCAGCACATGATACAACAGCGTGGCTTCGCAAAATAAGAGTGCGGGTACTTTCCTGGCCCGTCTGCAGTCCAGACCTGTCTCCCATCGAAAATGTGTGGCGCATTATGAAGCATAAAATATGACAGCGGAGACCTTGGACTGTTGAACGACTGAAGCTCTACATAAAAAATGAATGGGAAATATTTCCACTTTCAAAGCTTCAACAATTAGTTTCCTCAGTTCCCAAACGTTTATTGAGTGTTGTTCAAAGAAAAGGTGATGTAACGCAGTGGTGAACATGCCCTTTCCCAACTACTTTGGCACGTGTTGCAGCCATGAAATTGTAAGTTAATTATTATTTGGGGGGAAAAGAATAAGTTTATAAGTTTTAACATCAAATATCTTGTATTTGTAGTGCATTCAATTGAATATGGGTTGAAAAGGATTCGCAAATCATTGTATTCCGTTTATATTTACATCTAACACAATTTCCCAACTCATATGGAAACCAAGTTGCCGATCCCTGGTAAATACCAACATAGTCTGTAACCTAAGTACCCTCACTAAGATACACACTCCAGCATTTATAAGGTTGGTTGCAACCCGCCATACGCTAAAGAAGTAGAAAAAGCCTTCACGTTCGCATTGTTCTCGCGGTATTGCCTACCTCTCGCGAGATTCGGCCGACGTCATTTTTAGCGCGGAGTTTGTTGGCGGAAAGGCGTCGAACTAGTCAAATGTTTTGTTCTCTTTGTATTTTAGCACTATTGTGTCGCGTTTTGTCTGTAAAAAGTGTATTAACCACTTTTCCCCCACCCCCCGAACATTTTGTTGAAACTTCAAAGAGTAGAGGTGAATACTTTTCAGACAGCCGTTGACCTCGAACAAATGCGGTGAGTGTTTGGAGTTTCCTTGTTTTTATAAGCTGTTCACAGTCTATGACGGAACTTCGCCAGCAGTAACCTTAACATACATTTTAATTTTGGACAAAATATTAATTTTAACCTTGCATGGTTAGCAGTTTCAGCCACTTTCTTTTCAGTCGAGATGATTACTTTCACACCTCACTGTTTAGAGCAGTCAATGTTGTCCCTTTCAACTCATTGATTGTGTTTGTTGTCAAGATGGAGACTCCTGTCTGTGCTGAAACCTTCCCAATAGACGGATGTGTCAAATCTACCAGCAAGAAGAGTAAAACCTCAAGTGAGTTGAAATTTTTATGACTTAAAGGCCTACTGAAATGAACGCTGAAAGGATTTAGTAGAGAACATCGACGATAAAGTTCGCAACTTTTGGTCGCTAATAAAAAAGCCTTGCCTATATCGGAAGTAGCAGACGATGTGCGCGTGACGTCACGGGTTGTGGAGCTCCTCACATCCTCACATTGTTTATAAACACAGCCACCAGCAGCAAGTGCAATTCGGACCAAGAAAGTGGCGAGTTCCCCATTAATTTGAGCGAGGATGAAAGATTTGTGGATGAGGAAAGTTAGAGTGAAGCACTAAAAAAAAAAAAAAGGAAAAGAAAAGTCGACGGCTCCAGGCGGCGGCAGTGGGAGCGTTTCAGATGTAATTAGACACATTTACTAGGATAATTCTGGAAAATCCCATATGTGCTTATTGTGTAAATAGTATTTTAGTGAGATTATAAAGTCATACCTGAAAGCTAAATGGCTGCGGTGAACGCCAGTGTCTCGTAGAGAAGCCGAGGAGCCAAGATCACAGCTGCCTTTTTGAGCTGCAGGATGAGGTCGCATAATCCACTAAAGTCTCCGGTAAGAGCTGACTTAATATCACAATTTTCCCATCCAAAAACCTGCTGGTTGACGTAGAGAAACATGTTCGCTTGACCGCTCTGTATTAAAGCTTCACAACAAACAAAGAAACACCGGCTGTGTTTCGGTGCTAAAGACAGCTGCAATCCACCGCTTTCCACCAACAGCATTCTTATTTATAGTCTCCATTATTGATTGAACAAATTGCAAAATATTCACCAACACAGATGTCCAAAATACTGTGAATTATGCGATGAAAAGACGACTTTTAGCCGTAAGTGGTGCTGGGCTAATATGTCCCCTCCAACCAATAACGTCACAAACACGCGTCATCACACGCGTCATCATTCCGCAACGTTTTCAACAGGAAACTTCGCGGGAAATTTAAAATTGTAATTTAGTAAACTAAAGCGGCCGTATTGGCATGTGTTGCAATGTTAAGATTTTGTCATTGATATATAAACTATCAGACTGCGTGGTCGGTAGTAGTGGGTTTTAGTAGGCCTTTAAATATGCAATGCAGTTGACCAGAACATTCACTAAATCAGCTTGTAACTTGAGATTTCCGACAATGGCTTTTATTTCCCGATATCCCGATATTGTCCTCTCTCAATTACCGATACTAATACATACAGTCGTGGAATTAACACATAATTATGCTTAATTTTGTTGTGATGCCCCGCTGGATGCATTAAACAATGTAACAAGGCTTTCCAAAATAAATCAACTCAAGTTATGGAAAAAAATGCCAACATGGCGCTGCCATATTTATTATTGAAGTCGCTAAGTGCATTATTTTTTATAACAAGCCTCAACAGCTTGGAATTTGAGACATGCTCTCCCAAAGAACATATTTATTTATAAATATATCTTGAGAGATCATTGACAAAATAAACATGGACCTGTGCACTAAATCCCTTCCAAAAAAGAAGCACATAAGCAAATAAGCAGTCAGGGTCGAAATTGATATGAACATGCCAGCTCTTTTGCACGTTTAAACCCTTTAAATTATACAGTATGCTACATATTAATATTGTACATATTGCCGTCTTTGATCATTTTTCCTGTTTTTCTCCAGGGAGTGTGGAGTCTGACATTGAATCGCTCTACAAAGCTGTTCCTCAGCTTGCCAAGACTTTTCGCATCATTGAAAAAATTGGAGAAGGTACATGGTTGATAGTATTTCCAAATGAATGACACATTGCTTTGTTTTAGAAAGTATCACACTTTTAATTACTGTATAACACTGATATTTAACTTGCGGCCCCAGGGGCCAAATTAGTTCTGTTAATGACACCATGCTGTCTACTAGGGCTGGGCGATATATCGATAAATGAGATATACCGCGTATATCGATATATACAGTTGTTTTTAGCTGCGGGCATTACACTACAGGCTCTTCCCACTCCTTTTTGTCTCTCCTTCTCACAGACAGCAAGCGCAAAAACTTACTTTATGTATGTCGCATACTGTCACGCCACTACAATAGTTTAAAACAAATAAAGTGCACTTTTGTGCATGATGTCGCACAAGATATTTCAATAACTGTCAGATAAAAATGAGCTGCATAATAGGAAATCAAATCACAATGTGGTAAGTTACTAAGGATGTTTTTTTTCTTTATGTGGTTGACTATTTCTTTCATACGGTGTTAAAGTGGAAATTTTTGCCTCGGCATTTTGTTGTTGGGGCACCAAATGGAAATGTTGAAATGCGGAGTAAGCACTCTTCATTCTCTAGCAGGTGACTTTTCAAATGATGCTACATATTAGCAGTAATGCTACTTTTTGTAGCAACGCTTTTGCCCCACACTTGACAAATTAAGGTTGTCTGTTCGACATATTTCCACTTGAAGCCGAACCACCGCCAGACGATGGACCCCCTGCAGTTTTTCTTGGGAATTAGTTCTTCCTTCATTTGTTACCAGATTCAAATTTTCCTTCTCTCATTTCACCACTCGCACCACAGCTCACGTTACCCATGCTGCTACCTCTCTGCTCCGCGAGGGCGTATACGTATGTGACGTATGTAAGAAGGTGCGCTTGCTGTCTGAGAAGGAGAGACAAGAGAGAGTGAGAAGAGTCTGTAGTATAATGCCAGCAGCTAAAAGCAACTGCGTGATAACGTATACTCGAATATCACGATATAGTCATTTTCTATATCGCACAGAGACAAACCCGCGATATATCGCCCAGCCCTATTAGAAATATATAACCTTGTGTTCGAACAATGTGGCACAATGTTGTTTTCAGTCCTTGATGCGTGTTTGTGTGCACAACTAGGTACATTCAGCTCCGTCTACCTCGGTGAGGCTCGGATGCGAGACGGCAGCAGGGACATGTTTGCCCTCAAGCACCTCATCCCAATTAGCCACCCGACTCGCATCGCTGCCGAACTCCAGTGTCTCACTGTTGTGGGGTTTGTTTACTATTGTTACAGTTCTTTATTCTCTCTCCTAAAATGATCTTGAACCCTAAGAACACATCACAGTCACTGTTATTCTTTTCAGTGGCAGGGAGAATGTAATGGGCGTGGAGTACTGCTTCAGGAAGGAGGACCATGTCGTGATTGTCATGCCTTATATGGAACACCAAGCGATAGTAGTAAGAAACACACTCAGACATGTACAACTTGCGTAGAGGTGTTACTATCTTTCGCTTAGCACTTAATGTAATCATCCAATTGGCATAAGTGGCCATGACACATTTGGAAGAAGTGAGGAAAAACTTTCCTTTAGAACCTTTTATTTAACCAGATAAGAAACCCATTGAGATCAAGATCTCTTTCACAAGGGTGACCTGGCCAAGAGCTCAACAGCACATTTTACAGGGTAGTTTCAAAAAAGTAATATGTTAAGACATACATTTTAAAATACATAAAATAGAACTGTAAAACAATAAAGATGTACACCTTTTAAAAACACAGGCACTGTGCAAACGTCTCTCGCTGTCTGTCCCTGAGGACAGAACGGAAGGCTCCAAATGGAAGTAGTTCAGTGAGTTTCAAATTCGTCTTTAATGCATTCCATGCCATAGGGCAGGGATTGGCAACCTAAAATGTTGAAAGAGCCATATTGGTCCAAAAAAAAAAAAATAAAATCTGTCTGGAGCCGCAAAAAATTAAAAGCCATGTTACATACAGATAGTGTGTCATGAGAAATAAATTGAATTAAAAGGACTTAAAGAAAACTAAATGACTTCAAATATACTAACAATTGAGGCATAATAATGCAATATGTACATATAGCTAGCTTAAATAACTTGTTAGCATCAATTAGCTTGCAGTGACCAAATATGTCTGATTAGCGCTCCACACAAGTCAATAACATCAACAAAACTCACCTTTATGCATTCATGCACAACGTTAAAGTTTGGTGGACAAAATGAGACAGAAAAAGAATTGGCATGAAACAGTAAGTTATACATGTAAACAAACTATGGTGAGTTCAAAGACCGCCAAAATTAGTAGGACAAAACGGCGCTCGCCAAATACTCCAATCAGTGAAGCATGTTTAATGTAAATAGTGTGCTTTGTAACAATTAGGGAGGTTCATGTCATGTTTTTCCTCCTACAGAAACCATATTAAAGTAAAAAATATATTTTTCATATTTTTTCCCCTTACCTTTTTCCATTTTGTCATACATTTTTGAAAACGCTCCAGAGAGCCACTAGGGCGGCACTAAAGAGTCGCATGCGGCTCCAGAGCCGCGGGTTGCCGACCCCCGCCATAGGGGCAGCAACGCCAAAAGCTCTTTTGTCAAATTCAGTCCGTACTTTGGGAACAGTTAAAACATACAAATTGTCAGAGCGTAATGCATAAGAGATGCTTTTTCTTTGTAACAAAGAAAAAACTTTTTTTGCTTATTTGCATAGTTTTTTTTTTTAAATGTCACAATTACTTCTATTAATACTACCGGTAAGTGCCTTTAGATTGGGGCGGAGCCACAGCAGCATTCACTGCTCGGAGACAATAACCATCAAAACATACTTTCATGACAAAGTCGTGTCTTCACTAGATTTATTGCTTGTTACTTTTTTGAAGTATCTACAAGCTATGATTACTTGCTAAATTATCCTCCGAAGTTGCTAAATTAAAAACACCCATTCCTCCTAAAGGGCCTTCTTTGGACTAAGTGTGCTAGAATATTATTATGAGCGAGGGCGAACGGGTAGCTGATGTTTGGAAAGTACTGGCAGGTGCAAACATAATGTGCTTCAATGTAACTTGTCGAATATGTACAACACTAATCTTGGTTAGAGATTGTCAGTAAAATCTATATTGCAATATATAATATAGTATTCTGAGATGAATACATATATTTAACCAGAAATGTCTCATTGATATTAAAAAATTGTTTTCAAGGGGCAGCAAAAGATACGGTTGCATACAAATACCGTATTTTTGGGACTATAAGGCGCACTTTTGAGGAAACAGACACACATTTTAAATGACTCTGCAATCAGTGGGGCCCCTCAGTACATCACAGCCTTGTTATGCCCCTACACCAAAGGGCGCAGCCTCTGGTATTCAGGCCAGGCTCTTCTAAAAATTCCGAAAACTCGTTTTAAAAGCCGTGGAGACCTTGCATTCCTGGCTACAGCTCACAGACTCTGGAACAATTTGCACCAGTCCCGTCGTGATCTTGACTGTGTTGAAACTTTTAAGAAACATTTGAAAACTTCTCCTTTTAGTAAAGCTTTTAGTTAATGCAACTTTTAACTATAATTTTTAATCACCTTTGTATCCTTTTTATGATGTTGCCCCTGTTGTTTTAAATTGAATTGTTGTTTTACTTTACCTATGTTTTGTACAGTGCTTTGTGATTTTATCAGTGAAAAGCGCTATATAAATAAAATTGACTTACACCCTTAAAATCTTTGAATTTACTCAAAACTCGACAGTGCGCCTTATAACCCGCCTAATGTACGGAATAATTTTGGTTGTGCTTACCGACCTCGAATAATAAGTGTCACCAGTAGATGGCAGTCACACATGAGAGATACGTGTAAACTGCAGTAGGATGGCAGTCAGGCATAAGAGATACATGCAGACTGCAATATGACTCAAGTAAACAACACAAAAATTGTATATATTCCATTGAAAATCTAGAACATTAAAAATAAAACCAATATAAAAATAAATATGATTAAAAACCATTTTTAAAGGATAAAACCAATTAAAACAATAAATAAAAATCAAAATAAAAAAAAACCACTGAGGACCACACAACTCACGTAGTGTTAAAAGCCAAAGAATAAAAGTGGGTCTTAAGACAAGACTTAAAACACTCCACTGTGGGAGCAGTTCTAACATGGAGGGGCAGAGTGTTCCTGAGCTTAAGGCTGACCACAGAGAAGGCCCTTTCTCCTCTGGTTTTAAGTCTGGTCTTGGGCACCACGAGCTAGAGCTGTCTCTTGGACCTCAGAATGCGCGCAGGAGTGTAAATTTGGATGAGGTCCGAGATATACTGAGGTGCCAGTCCATGTAAAGCTTTAAAAACAAACAGCAATGTTATAAAATCAATTCTGAAATGAACAGGGAGCCAGTGCAGGCTCTCAAGAATTGGGGTTATATGCTGACGTTTCCTGGCCCCTGTTAAAAGTCGTGCTGCCGCGTTTTGGACTAACTGCAACCGGGAGAGAGCTTTTTGGCTAATGCCAGCATAAAGTGCATTGCAGTAGTCCAGGCGACTTGAAATAAAAGCATGCACGACTTGTTCAAAAAGGTTAAAAGATAAAAACGGTTTTACCTTTGCTAAAAGGCAAAGATGATAAAAACAAGATTTTAAAACGCCGTTGACTTGTTTGTCAAGTTTAAAATCACTGTCTATAGTGACGGCAAGGCTGGTGACCTTGTGTCATGTGCAACATCATGTTGCATGCGCTACAGTATGTGAAGTATGTAAGAAGGTGCGCACATTTTACGTCTCACTGAGAAGGAGAGACAAGAAAGAGTGAGAAACGCCTGTAGTGTAATGCCTGCAGCCAAAAGCAACTGCCTGAGAACTAGGGGTGTGGGAATCGCGATTCTCACGTTAAAGTTAAAGTACCAATGATTGTCACACACACACTAGGTGTGGTGAAATGTGTCCTCTGCATTTGACCCATCCCTTTGATCAACCCCTGTTGTGCGATTCAGAATCGATTCTCATTTTTAAAAAATCGATTTTTTTTTATTTTATTTGATCTTATTATTTTTATATTAATCAATCCAACAGAACAATACACAGCAATACCATAACAATGCCATCCAATTCCATAACCAAACCAGACCCAGCAACACTCAGAACTGCAATAAACAGAGCAATTGAGAGGAGACACAAACACGACACAGAACAAACCAAAAGTAGTGAAACAAAAATTAATATTATCAACAACAGTATCAATATTAATTATAGTTTCAACATAGCAGTGATTAAAAATCCCCCATTGACATTATCATTTGACATTTATTTAAAAAAAAGTACAATAGTGTCACAGTGGCTCACACTTGCATCGCATCTCATAAGCTTGACAACACACTGTGTCCAATGTTTTCACAAAGATAAAATAAGTAATATTTTTGGTTCAATTAATAGTAAAAACAAATTTACATTATTGCAATCAGTTGCTAAAACATTGTCCTTTACAATTATAAAAGCTTTTTACAGAATTGTACTACTCTGCTTGCATGTCAGCAGACTGGTGTAGATCCTGCTGAAATCCTACGTATTGAATGAATTGAGAATCCTTTTGAATTGGGAAAAAATCGTTTTTGAGTCGAGAATCGTGTTGAATTGAAAAACAAAATCGATTTTGAATCGAATCGTGACCCCAAGAATCGATATTGAATCGAATCGTGGGACACCCAAAGATTCACAGCCCTAGTGAGAACGCATAATCGAGTGTGCGATATAGAAAATGACTATATCGTGATAGAGACAAACCCGCGATATATCAAGGATATTTGATATATCGCCCAGCCCGAGGAAAGGCATAATTTTGCATAGCACTCTTCCACTTGATATCTTTTAGTTGTACACTCAATACAGCCATGAGATTGTGTTCTTCTTGTGTTAACTAGGATGTCATCAGGTTGTTGAGCTTTGAAGAGGTCCGTCTGTACATCTACCACCTGCTAAAAGCCCTACGACACATCCACCAGTTCGGTGTCATTCACCGGGACATCAAACCAAACAACTTCCTCTACAACAGAAAAGCTAAGACGTAAGTTGTCGCACAGCCAAAAAGATGAAATGGAGGGACATGCTGTACTTTGTTGATGTGTGTGTGCAGGTTTGCTCTGGTGGACTTTGGCCTCGCTCAAGGAACAGCAGACACTCAGATCGAACTGCTCAAGGTGGTCAGACAGAAGCCATCGCAGCCAAGAGCTGGAAGTTCCACAGAGAGACGAGACAAAGCCCCACCTAAACCTTCCTCTTCCGCCACAGCCTCACACCAATCCACAGCTAACGCACCTTTCCCCCCCTCCTCCTCTCCCACCATAACCACACCGGCCACTCGGAAAGTATTGATTAAAAAGTCACGATCCATCGCAATCACAGCAGGCGCTTCTACTTCTCGCACAAAGCACACAAAGGTGTCGTCTTTGGAAATTTGGGATACTGTCGCCGTGTTTGTCATTTCATCTGCACTTTTCCTGACTCATGTTTGTTTGCGTTAGGATTTATTGGGAATACGTAAATCACAGAGGCCGGTGTTTAGCGAGAGGAACCTGAACAGCTGCACTTCAGCCGCCTCTACCACCAAGCAGACAAATAGGACAGAAGTAAGACTATTTTCTACACCTCAAACTGCAACACGCATGAATTTTTTCTCTTGCCTTCTACTTGTAAAGTCTGTGAGACCGGGGGACCTGTCAAATCGAAGGTTGCCTTCAGCTCGAGGAGGTCCAGCTAGTGTCAGAACACATAAACTTCAACGAACCGCCCAGCAGACTTTCACCTGCTCCTGCTTCCAGACGGACCGGGTCTGCAACGTTTGCCTGGCCAGGTTTGGCCAGTTGTGTTTGTTTGTGGCGGCAGCATTCTGTTTTATGACACCCCTTGACTTGCTCTTCTTGTGCTTCAAAGAAAGCAGCAAGTGGCTCCAAGGGCGGGAACACCAGGCTTTCGAGCTCCAGAGGTCCTCACCAAGTGTCCAAACCAAGGAACTGGTGAGTGGGTTTTAAAAAAAATAAACAAAAAACTAAATAGGGTTTTGCTGTTTTTTTTATTTTTATTTTTTTTTACATTTTTGATATTTTTTTCATCCAACAATGTGTCGGGCCAACAAAACTAAAGCTGCGGGCAGCACTTTGGACGCCCCTGTGTTAATGTTTTTTGCATGGTCAGATTGTTCTTAGGTTTAAAAGGCGTGCAACTGTATGCAAGACATGCAATTTTTCCATCAAAATTGAAAGATCAAGTATGTTAAGTAGGAAAGATGAAGTGCTTACCGTATTTTCCTGACTATAGGGTGCACTTCCAATGAATGGTCTATTTTTGATCTTTTTTTATATATAGGGCGCATTAAAGGGGTCATATTTAATTTTTTTTCTAAATGTAAAACATTTCCTTGTGGTATACATAACATGTATTGGTGGTTCTTTGGCCAAAATTTTGCATAGATGATGTTTTACAGACCATCTTCAAGCTGCTTTCTGATAATCGCTTTAGGATACACCATTTTGTGGGCGGTCTTATTTACGTGGCTCACCTTCGAAAGCGTCGTTTGTCCGTCATCTTTGTTGTAGCGGTGTAGCGTGCAAGGACGGGAGTGGAAGAAGTGTCTACTCAGTGGCCTAGTGGTTAGAGTGTCCGCCCTGAGATCGGTAGGTTGTGCGAGTCATACCAAAGGCTATAAAAATGGGACCCATTGCCTCCCTGCTTGGCACTCAGCATCAAGGGTTGAAACACCATAAATGATTCCCGGGCGCGGCACCGCCGCTGCCCACTGCTCCCCTCACTTCCGAGGGCGTGATCAAGGGGATGGGTCAAATGCAGAGGACATATTTCACTACACCTAGTGTGTGTGTGACAATCATTGGTACTTTAACTTTAGAAGATGGAGCTAACTGTTTCAATGAGATTCAGACTTTAATTAAATCAACAACGGAGCAGCATCTCTTAATCCGTGTCTCACCTGTGCAATAACATTGCCGGAAATGTGTCCCGTGGAAAATCGTCAGACCAGAACTCTCTAATAACCAAAGTTCCGTGGGTGAATAATGTAAACTCACTACACCGGTATGTTTTAGTGCTTTCATGGTGAGTTTACTGACAGATAGATATAAGTAAGAACTTTACACTACTTTATATTAGAAATGGCAACAGCGGAGGATGAATGTCCCATAACAAGAAAATTGAGAAAAAGAAGAAACTTACTGACTACAAAGGTGGAATGGCGCACATTTTCAGGACTTATGCAGATCCCAAATTCAGATCAGCAGGTACCAGAAGGTAAGAAAAGTTGCTTTTACATAATATTGCGAAACAGAACGCCTGATAATGTCTTACCTTATACACACAGCATAATAATACTTGTATGCTGAAGCACAGTACAATCCTTCAAGCAGTGTGGCTTCATAGCTTTCCAAAGTCGTACTAAAACAATGTAATGTTCTATATTTACAATGGAACCTATCAAATTTTAGTGTTGTTTACTTGAGTTATACTGCAGTCTACAAGTATCTCTTATGTGTGACTGCCATCTACTGGTCACACTTATCCTTACACCATATACCAAATAAAAGAGCTTCCAGGTCGTTAAGCACAACTAAAATTATTCCGTACATTTGGCGCACTGTCCAGTTTTGAGAAAATGAAAGGATTTTAAGTGCGCCTTGTAGTCTGAAAAATATATTAGTAAGTAAGATGAATTGCTATTTAATACACATACCGTATTTTTCGGAGTATAAGTCGCTCCGGAATATAAGTCGCACATGCCAAAAATGCATAATAAAGAAAGGAAAAAAACATAAGTCGCATTTTTTCGGGAAATGTATTTGATAAAACCCAACACCAAGAATAGACATTTGAAAAGCAAATTCAAAATAAAAAAAGAATAGTGAACAACAGGCTGAATAAGTGTACGTTATATGACGCATATATAACCAACTGAGAAGGTGCCTGGTATGTTAACCTAACATATTATGGTAAGAGTCATTCAAATAACATAACATATTGAACATGCTATACCTTTACCCAAAAATCTGTCACTCCTAATCGATAAATCCGATGAAATCTTACGTATCCGTCTAGTCTCTTACGTGAATGAGGTTCAATTCCCACCTAGTACCAACCTCGTCACGTCCGTTGTGTCCTGAGCAAGACACTTCACCCTTGCTCCTGATGGGTGCTGGTTGGCGCCTTGCATGACAGCTCCCTCCATCAGTGTGTGAATGGGTAAATGTGGAAGTAGTGTCAAAGCGCTTTGAGTACCTTGAAGGTAGAAAAGCGCTATACAAGTACAACCCATTTATTTATTTATAACCCATTTAATAATATTATTTGATATTTTATGTTAATGTGTTAATAATTTCACACATAAGTCGCTCCTGAGTATAAGTCGCACCCCCGGCCAAACTATGAAAAAAACTGCGACTTATAGTCCGAAAAATACGGTAATTTCCAGGCTTCCGCAGTCCATGTAAAACGATGTGGCGGGCCAGGTCTGGTCCCCGGGCCGAGAGTCTTACACGTGTTCTATAGAGCAGTGGTTCTCAAATGGGGGTACGCGTACCCCTAGGGGTACTTGAAGGTATACAAAGGGGTACGTGAGATTTAAAAAAAAAAAATATTGTAAAAACAGCAACAATTCAAAAAACCTTTATAAATATATTTATTGAATAATACTTCAACAAAATATGAATGTAATTTCATAAACTGTGAAAAGAAATACAACAATGCAATATTCAATGTTGACAGCTAGATTTTTGTGGACATGTTCCATTAATATTGATGTTAAAGATTTCTTTTTTGTGAAGAACTGTTTAGAAATAAGTTCATGAATCCAGATGGATTTCTATTACAATCCCCAAAGAGGGCACTTTAAGTTGATGATTACTTCTATGTGTAGACATTTTTATTTATAATTGAATCACTTGTTTATTTTTCAACAAGTTTTTAGTTATTTTTATATCTTTTTTTTCAAATATTTCAAGAAAGACCACTACAAATGGGCAATATTTTTCACTGTTATACAATTTAATAAATCAGAAACTGATGACATAGTGCTGTATTTTACTTCTTTATCTCTTTTTTTCAACCAAAAATGCTTTGCTCTGATTAGGGGGTACTTGAATTAAAAATATGTTCACGGGGGTACATCACTGAAAAAAGGTTGAGAACCACTGCTATAGAGGTTGAAATGGAATATATGAGCAAAAATCATTGGATTGGAAAATAAAACTGTCAATCCTTCACTGTGTCTCATGCTGCACTCAGCCATCGACGTGTGGTCAGCGGGAGTCATCCTGCTCTCGCTGCTAAGCGGACGCTACCCTTTCTTCAAAGCCAGCGACGACATGATCGCTCTCGCGCAGATCATGACAATACGAGGCTCCAGAGAGACCCGACGCGCGGCTAAAGCGTTTGGTGCGTACGAACATCCGTAATCGCATAGTCAAGATGACGACTTGGTCGAAAACTTGTGTGATGAACTTCCTGTCCAGGCAAGGCGGTGCTTTGCAGTCGGGAGCTTCCTCGGGTGGATCTCCGGGAGCTCTGTGAGACGCTGAGGGGGCGGAGACCATCACCGGATGATGAAGTCCCGCCAGTCACAGATGGTAAAGACACAGGCAAAGGTAGCACGGGTAAGACTCCTGCACCGCTCCCGAAAGGCCAGGATCCAACACCAGGGGAGAAACCCTGGTCAGGGCTGTGTGATGAGAGGGGATGGGACAAGGTACCTGATGAGGCCTACGACTTGTTGGACCGGCTGTTAGATCTCAACCCCAATAGCAGAATTACAGCGGCTCTGGCCTTGCAGCACCCACTGTTCAAAGGCCTGTAAAGCAATTTTACTTCGGTGTTGGTCTGTTTCTTATTGGTACCATTGGTAAATGCAGCTGTATAATTTATTACTACGCAGGGAACATTGTTTTACTCCTAATAAAGTTGAAAATTACTTTAAAAAATTGCCTAGCTGGGATTGTCATGTATACAGTATTATGGGGGTTTTATATTCCAAGACCATGTGTAAATCAGGGGTTCTTAACCCTTTCGACTTCAGGGCCCAATTTTTCCACTACATTAGGTCCTGAAGCCAACTCAAATATTATCACTGAATTCCCCTGGTAATCTTACTCTTGATTTTATTCGTATTTAATCATTTTATCTAACCTATGAACAGTTTAACAGAGTATACCTCACTAAATGATATGAAAACATGTGTTTATCACAGACTATTTCAAGGCTTAGGTCAGGCTGATTTCAAAATCTATACCAATCAAATTTACTGCAAAAGAAGGGACTCATCAAAACTGATGAAAAATACATGTACATAAAATTATGCCGTAGTAAAATGATCCATCCATCCATCCATTTTCTACCGCTTATTCCCTTTCGGGGTCACGGGGGGCGCTGGCGCCTATCTCAGCTACAATCGGGTGGAAGGCGGGGTACACCCTGGACAAGTCGCCACCTCATCGCAGGGCCAACACAGATAGACAACATTCACACTCACATTCACACACTAGGGCCAATTTAGTGTTGCCAATCAACCTATCCCCAGGTGCATGTCTTTGGAAGTGGGAGGAAACCGGAATACCCGGAGGGAACCCACGCATTCACGGGGAGAACATGCAAACTCCACACAGAAAGATCCCAAGCCTGGATTTGAACCCAGGACTGCAGGACCTTCGTATTGTGAGGCAGACGCACTACTAGTAAAATGATTTCTAACTAAATTATGTTTATTAACTTAACTGTTAATTAAATTGAAGTACAAATGAAAGGCCCTAGTGTGTGAATGTTGTCTATCTGTGTTGGCCCTGCGATGAGGGGGCGACTTGTCCAGGATGTGCCTTGACTTCCACCCGTGTGCAGCTGGGATAGGCTCCAGCACCCCCCGCGACCCCTTAAGGGTCAAGCGGTAGGAACTAGATGGATGGATACAAATGAAAGAACAGCTTTACCACATTAGTCATAACTTTTGTGCTTAAACTTCTCTAAGATTTTGGCTCTAGACTGTTTGTTTGAGATTGTTGTTACTGCCACAAGAGGTGGAAAAGTGTATTACAACCGAGTACCGTTTACAGCTGAGAAATATATTTTTTGGCGGCCCTATGGTTAAGAAACATTGGTGTAAATGATGTACTGAACCATAACTAGCAATAAAATTGCCTATTTTTGATACTTTAAAGCAGTGGTTCTCAAACTGGTTTCACCAAGAACCACCTTAGAAAGTACCACCATGACCAACATTAAAAAACAGTAGTAAAACTACTTTCCACTTTTCCACCACTAAGTTGTGGCAGTAATGACAATACTAAACAAAAGTCATAGAGAATTTTCTTAAGCGCAATAATTATGACTAAGGTTGTGAAGCTGTATTTTCATTTGCAGTTTTGTTATGACACATTTAGTTAGAATGTATCCTACTACTGTGTAATTGCATGTAATGTATCAGTTTTTATGTAAATAAGATTAGTATTTTTCACAATCAGCCTGAACTAAGCCTTGATAATATTTGTGATTGACACATGCTTTCATATCATTTGACAAGGTTTCAAACAGTAAGTAGGTTAGATATAATTATTGAATATCAAGAGTAAGATTACTAGTTCAGTGTTATTTGAGTGGGCGTCGGGCTCTTTTGTAGTGGAAAAGTTTGGTCCTGGGGTCAAAAAGTTTAACCTCTGCATTAAAATGTATAACATGCAATATGATTAGTACTTATTTTCACAATCAGCCTAACCCAAGCCCTGATAATATTTGTGATTGACACATGCTTTCATGTCAGTTGACAAGGTTTCAAACAGTAAGTAGGTTAGATATAATTATTGAATATCAAGAGTAAGATTACTAGTTCAGTGTTATTTGAGTGGGCATCGGGCTCTTTTGTAGTGGAAAAGTTTGGTCCTGAGGTCAAAAACTTTAACCTCTGCATTAAAATGTATAACATGCATGTAAACACATCCTCAATTCAGTGTCCTGGGCATGACGTCAAAGTGCATCTGGCAGTGGAGGCTCCTCTATGGGGTCTTGGGGCACTAGGAGGTTAACCCCTTTACTACTGTAACCCCAGGTGGCCCTCGGCAAAGGTCTAGTATCTGACTGCCCCTAGTCAGGTATACGGTGAAGACCTCAACGGTGGAGCAGGCGGAAGATGGTCAATTTAAGAACTACCACAACGGCTGGATGGCGGAAGAAGGCTGCAGCAGAAAAGGGTCCCCAGTTGTCTTGGACTCCATGCAACTGGACCCTGACCCATTTCTGTCAAGGATTGTGTGGTGACCGTCTGTCCACCGGTCTCCCCACGTAAAACAAAGTCACGCAGAGGCATCTTCCATAAAGGGATACACCCCTACCAGGATGATCGTCACACTCGTTCGAGTGAGCGCCGATGATGATGACACATTAACAACTACAGGTAGACAGTTTTATACTCACACAACAAACCATCTTGTATAAGAATCTTCCTGCAGGAAAATGTGGCTGTGTTGATATTTTTCTGCAGTCAAACTACTTTTTAAGTTACCTTTGTTTAAAAAAAAGTAACAATTTAAAGCAGAGAAAATGAATTTAGGAATAGGCGGGGTCACAAATGTCTAGTGTGCATGGACAAATGACACATACCGACTGAAATGTTCATAATTTATTAGTAAACCTTTTAAAAGAATCAGTCTTGTAAGTGAGGAGAAAATAAGGGCAGGTATTGCATGACCTTCTGACATGATTTATCATGTTTGACTGCCCTTTAGGTGAAAAAAAAACTTGTTTTTGACCAGCCAGATGGCCATGAAGTCTAAACTGCAGCCTTCATGTCGGTGAGTTCTTCTGTTCGTGCCAGCACACTCTCCATCATGTCAAAGGTGTGCAGGGCTGAATGGAGAGCCTGGTAGGGGAACATCAGCAATCAGTATAATCATCTTTCTAGTACAGAGGTGTCAAACTCAATGCCTGCGGGCCCGATGAAGGATCTTTGATGATATTTGATTGGTATTAGAAGCGGCCCGCAGGCCACAGCCGCCTGCTGCTGTTTTGCACGCACTAAAACTCCATCAGTGTTGGCGCTACGAATTTTCAAATAGGGTCCCACTTTTTTTGTAACCGTTTTGAAAACAAATGATAAATGTATACATTATCTTTCTATATCGCACAATCTATATTGTGTTTTGGAAAAAGGTTGTCATAAACGATAATTCATGCACATGTAGTGGCAGAGGGGTTAGTGTGTCTGCCTCACAATACTAAGTTCCTGCAGTCCTGGGTTCAAATCCAGGCTCGGGATCTTTCTGTGTGGAGTTTGCATGTTCTCCCCGTGAATGCGTGGGTTCCCTCCGGGTACTCCGGCTTCCTCCCACTTCCAAAGACATGCACCTGGGGATAGGTTGATTGGCAACACTAAATTGGCCCTAGTGTGTGAATGTGAGTGTGAATGTTGTCTGTCTATCTGTGTTGGCCCCGCGATGAGGCGGCGACTTGTCCAGGGTGTACCCTGCCTTCCGCCCGATTGTAGCTGAGATAGGCGCCAGCGCCCCCCACGACCCCGAAAGGGAATAAGCGGTAGAAAATGGATGGATGGATGGATATAAACAGAGATGTCCAATATTGGCTTTTTTGCCAATATTCGATATTCCGATATTGTCCAACTTAATTACCGATATATAGTCGTGGCATGAACACATTATTATGCCTAATTTTGTTGTGATTCCCCGCTGGATGCATTAAACAATGTAACAAGGTTTTACAAAATAAATCAACTCAAGATATGGGAAAAAAAGGCCAACATGGCGCTGCCGTATTTATTATTGAAGTGACAAAGTGCATTATTTTTTTTTAATATGACTCAAAACAGATGCTTGGAATTTGGGACATGCTCTCCCTGAGAGAGCATGAGGTTGAGGTGGGTAGGGTAGGGGGTAGCAGGGGATGTATATTGTAGTGTCCTGGAAGAGTTAGTGCTGCAAGGGGTTCTGGGTATTTGTTCTGTTGTGTTGCGGTGCGGATGTTCTGCCCGAAATGTGTTTGTCATCCTTGCTTGGTGTGGGTTCACAGAGTGGCGCATATTTGTAACAGTGTAAAGTTGTTTATACGGCCACCCTCAGTGTGACTTGTATGGCTGTTGACCAAGTATGCCTTGCATTCACTTGTATGTGTGTGTGAATTGCCGCAGATATGTGATTGGGCCGGCAGGCAAAGACAGTGCCTTTAAGGTTTATTGGCGCTCTGTACTTCTCCCTACGCCCGTCGTATATTTTACTTTTGGAAACCGATATCGATAATGTCCGATATTACATTTTAAAGCATTTATCGGCCGATAATATCGGCAGCCCGATATTATCAGACATCTCTAATAAACATTAATTCATTTTTTTCTTTCTTTCATGGATCTAAACTTTACCACTGCCGGTATTTTTTGTAATATTTTCAGTTTGTGGGGCGGCATAGCTCGGTTGGTAGAGTGCCCATGCCAGCAACTTGAGGGTTGCAGGTTCGATTCCCTCTTCCGCCATCCTAGTCACTGCCGTTGTGTCCTTAGGCTAAACGCCTTACCCACCTGCTCCCAGTGCCACCCACACTGGTTTAAATGTGACTTAGATATTGGGTTTCACTATGTAAAGCGCTTTGAGTCACTCGAGAAAAGCGCTATATAAATATAATTCACGTCACTATTTTGGCCAAAGTAAGACAAATAAAACCATCTGAAGTTGTCTTTATATTTTAGTTTTAATGCCACAATTTTAATAGTCTGGTCCGCGTGTGCACAGATTTTGCTCCAGGCGGCCCCTGAGCTGAAATTAATTTGACTCCCCTGCTTTAGTGCAATCTTTAAAAAGTCCCTCACCTGAATCTGAGATTCCGGGGTCATGTTTGGCAGCTTCTCGTCACCCACAGACACAGAAATGACAGATGTCTCTGTGGAGAGGAACGTGTTAAAAAAAAATAGAATGTTGAGAAGAGCTTGTGTGTGGTGGTCTCACCTTGGGCATTTCTCCTCTTCTTCTCCATGGTGGTGCTGAGCTCCCTCTCGTAGTGAGCTCTGGACATGTTGATCCCCACACGGAGGGGCTTCATGAAGCCCTCTTGTATTTTATGTAGCTCTGTCCAGATCCCTGTCTAGTAGATGAAGAAATTGAGTGACTTATGCCAATAAAAGGTCACTCTGTCACAGCTCATAGTTAGGCCTACTGAAACCCACTACTACCGACCACGCAGTCTGATAGTTTATATATCAACGATGAAATATTAACATTGCAACACATGCCAATACGGCCGGTTTAGTTTACTAAATTGCAATTTTGAATTTCGCGCCGAAGTATCCTGCTGAAACGTCACGGTATGATGACGCGTGCGCGTGGCGTCACGCATTGTAGAGGACATTTTGTTCCAGCTTCGTTCCCAGCTATAAGTCGTCTGTTTTCATCACATAATTCCACAGTATTCCGGACATCTGTGTTGCTGAATCTTTTGCAATTTGTTCAATAAATAATGGCAACATCAAAGAAGAAAGCTGTAGCAACACAAACACAGCCGGTGTTTTATTGTTTACATTCCCAAAAGATGACGGTGAAGCTTTACTATGGAACAGAGCGGTCAAGTGAACACGGTACACTAAGTACAGTGTATTATGCAGCGATCCTTTCGAAAGATCGTGTTTTAAAGATGGTCCCTTGCGAAGGGCAGAGATGGGCATCGCCACCACCCGTCGACTGGTGCTGAAGAAAGGTGCAAGGCCGAACTTCAGCTTGTACAGGTATGACATAATCTCACTAAAACACTAACACAATAAGGAGATAAGGGATTTAATTATCCTAGTAAATTTGTCTAACATCTGAATCGCTCTGCCGTCTAGTTTTTTTTTTCCAGTCCTTCACTCTCACTTTCCTCATCCACGAATCTTTCCTCCTCGCTCAAATTAATGGGGAAATCGTTGCTTTCTCGGTCCGAATCGCTCTCACTGCTGGTGGCCATGATTGTAAATAATGTTGAGATGTGAGGAGCTCCACAACACGTGATGTCACGCGCACATTGTCTGCTACTTCCGATACAGGCGAGGCTTTTTTATCAGCACCAAAAGTTGCGAAATTTATCGTCAATTTTCTCAGCTAAACCCTTTCAGCAAAAATATGGCAATGTCACGAAATGATCAAGTATGACACATAGAATGGAACTGCTATCCCCGTTTAAGTAAGAACATCTCATTTCAGTAGGCCTTTAAATTGACTGTCTGCTTTTATAAAAACTGCAATTCACAAGCCTCCCGCTAGATAGCAGCAGTGCTCACATTAATCCGAGAGTATGGCCAAATAAACTCGAGGCGCCATGTTGGGTAGCAAGGACGTGTGCGGCTGAGGCCGTTAGCATGAAATTGTTTTCCTGGGTTTTAAACTTATTCCCATCTCTTAGACTTACAATAAAACAAGTATAATTCCGGGGCTGGATACATTCATGCAGTGTTTAGTGACCAGCAGGTTGTCTAACAGTGTTTTTCAACCACAATCTGGTGTGCCGTGGGAAATGATCTAATTTCACCTCTTTGGGTTAAAAATATTTTTTTACAAACCAGTAAATATAGTCTGCAAATGATGTGTTGTTGTTGAGTGTCGGTGCTGTCTAGATATCGGCAGAGTAACCATGCAATACTCTTCCATATCAGTAGGTGGCAGCCGGTGCTCATTGCTTTGGAGATGTCAGAAACAGCGGGAGGCAGCGTGCAGGTAAAATTGTGTATAATCCATCCATCCATCCATTTTCTACCGCTTATTCCCTTTCGGGGTCGCTGGCGCCTATCTCAGCTACAATCGGGCGGAAGGCGGGATACACCCTGGACAAATCGCCAGCTCATCGCAGGGCCAACACAGATAGACAGACAACATTCACACTCCCATTCACACACTAGGGCCAATTTAGTGTTGTCAATCAAGCTATCCCCAGGTGCATGTCTTTGGAAGTGGGAGGAAGCCGCAGTACCCGGAGGGAACCCACGCATTCACGGGGAGAACATGCAAACTCCACACAGAAAGAACCCGAGCCTGGATTTGAACCCAGGACTGCAGGACCTTCGTATTGTGAGGCAGACGCAATAACCCCTCTGCCACCGTGAAGCCCATTGTGTATAATGCTTAAACCAAAAATAAACAAAAGGTGAGTGCAACTAAGGAAAGGCATTGAAGCTTAGGGAAGGCTATGCAGAACAAAACTCAAACTGAACTGGCGACAAAGTAAATAAAAGCAGAATCCTGGACGACAGCAAAAACTTACTGTGGAGCAAAGATGTACATGACTGCACATGTTGACTCGAAGAGTGTGCAAAACAGAATGAGAATATATACACTATAACCACAGATAAACCGGTTTGATGCTTCGAAGAGTTGCTGGGGATCAATTTTGGTTCAGATCAGGCAGAGGTTGAGCTGAGCCATGATTTTATTGTATTTTTAAAATTTAGTAGAGAAGTTTAAATTTTAAGGTCTGTTAGTGGTGGCAAAATAGTAGAATGCATTTTATCCCATGAGAGTCTTAAAATGGGTGGGGGGGGACGAGGTTCATTTACCCAGTTTCCCCGAGGGCAATAACGTTAATATGTGTACTCTGTGTCACCCAGTATGCCTTGCAGTCGTGTACGTGTGTCTGCGTAAGCCACATACAACATGTTACTGTACTGGCAAGCGGTTTGTACATGTTGTAGAAGGCGTCAAAAGCAATGGCTTCATAGCACGCCCCGTTGTCTGGAAGAGCACCAGCAAATATTCTCGAGAATGGTTGCGGCTCTCATTTCCTTTACTCTGTGACACGGGTCCCAATAGCTCTTTGAGGGGTCAAGGTTGCCGACCCCTGATATATAACAACGGGCGGTTGCGGTTTTGATAAAATGTTGGTTCGGGTGGATGGCGACTTTAGTTATGCGGTTGCGGATGATATAATTGCCTACCCGCGCATCTCTAATATATATATATATCAGGGTGAACTATACACCAGGTGTGGCATAGACACTTTTGGAGTTTTTTTTCTTCTTTTTTTTAACTTAAATTCATATGAGCAATTCTAACCATTGTTGATTTAGGTTGCACTTTAGAATAACAGGAAAACAAAGGGAGTAATTTCCTTTCATAAAAACGTTTTCATAATGATATTATGGTTTGACAAATTGGTCCAAAAAGTATTTGACAAAGTTGTTATTAAACACTTTTTTGTTCCATTTTGTTTTAACAAAAATAAATGAAGTTTTGTGAGAGTATCTTACCTTTCTGTATTTGTACCTGAAGCAGCAATAACACCCACAAATGCTGGCTTACTATAATAAAAATGCCATTTTTGTTATACAGTTTAAAAAAGAAAAAAGGCTGGCTTCCGCTGGAGAGACATGTGTTTGCTAGCTTTAGCGCCCCCATTTGTGGCGAGTCAGATTACTGCTGAGGCATTAAACAATATATCGCCCCCTACTTTGAGGCAGAGGTACTTGCTGCCTCATGGCCTGCCTTTTCCCCATGGCATCAAGCACGCGCCCCCTCTCACGCACACGCTTAATACACTTTGTGTGTAGCCGTGGAGACACCACCTGTTTTTGCCTCACTTCTGTTCTGCTGCGTTATTTTGATCAGGAAACATAGAATTTCCGCGATTTTGACCATGAAAATTATCCAAATCTACAGGAACCACACCAAAATCACATAGAAAGCATAGACCAAAAGAGAAATATTCAAACTTATTTTATTACTCTGTTTTTTGAACATCTCATAGTTTAAGCCTTTTACCCCTCCTTGTGGCAAGGTGAGGCACTGCCTTACTTGCCTCCCCTGATATATATATATATATATATATATATATATATATATATATATATATATATATATATATATATATATATATCTGTATGTACATATACACACACATACAGGACAAGTTTGGATACATCTTCTCATTCAATGTGTTTTTTTTATTTTCATGACTATTTACATTGTAGATTGTCGCTGAAAGCATCAAAACTATGAATGAACACATGTGGAGTTATGTAAAAAAAAAAAAAAAAAAAAAAAGGTGAAATAACTGAAAACATGTTTTATATTCTGGTTTCTTCAAAATAGCCACCCTTTGTTCTGATTACTGCTTTGCACACTCTTGGCATTCTCTCGATGAGCTTGAAGAGGTAGTCACCTGAAATGGTTTTCACTTCACAGGTGCGCTTGAAGCTCATCAAGAGAATCCCAAGAGTGTGCAAAGCAGTAATCAGAGCAAAGGGTGGCTATTTTGAAGGAACTTGAAAATAAAACATGTTTTGCACTTATCATCAAGGGTTGGAATTGGGGGTTAAATCACCAAAAATGATTCCTGGGCGCGGCCAGCACTGCTGCCCACTGCTCCCCTCACCTCCCAGGGGGTGATCAAGAGTGATGGGTCAAATGCACACCTAGTGTGTGTGTGACAATCATTGGTACTTTAACTTTAATGTTTTCAGTTATTTCGCCTTTTTTGTTAAGTACATAACTCCACATGTGTTCATTCATAGTTTTGATGCCTTCAGTAACAATCTACAATGTAAATAGTCATGAAAATAAAGATAACCCATTGAATGAGAAGGTGTGTCCAAACTTTTGGCCTGTACTGAATATTCACACACATATATGAAGATGTAGATCACCTCGACTTGGTCCTTTGAAAAGTAGCTCGCCTGCTGAAAAAGTGTGAGCACCCCTAATGTTACAGAATGTGTAGACCGTATTTTTCGGATTATAAGTGGCACCGGCCGAAAATGCATAATAAAGAAGGAAAAAAAAACATAACGGGATTGCAGGGGGTGTATATTGTAGCGTCCCGGAAGAGTTAGTGCTGCAAGCGATTCTGGGTATTTTTTCTGTTGTGTTATGGTGCCAATGTGTTTGTCATTCTTGTTTGGTGTGGGTTCACAGTGTGGCGCATATTTGTAACTGTCATGATCCGTGGTCCGGATCATGTTTTTGTGCTTTCTGTTAGTTTTGGACTCTTTTTTTTTTTTTTGCTTGTGCACCTGTGAGTTTGTTTCGCCACCATGGTTACTTGATTTTCACCTGCCTTCTACGCACACCTGTTACTCATCAGAGACTCTATTTAAGCCTAACTTAGTTATCACTCGTTCTGCCTTCATTGTGTTTGCTTCATGCAACCTGTCTACGTGAGTTTTTGCCTTGTATCTAGTTTATGCCAAGTATTTGATTTATGCCATGCTACTTAGGTCTTGTTTGTTTTCTGCTTTAAGTTTTTAGTCTTAGCTTCCGCGTGCGACCGGCACGCGTCAGTTTTGTTTGTTGTGTATTTTTATGAATTATGATGAATAAATCATTTCCTACCTTACGCTTTGGTCCGCAGCCGTCCGTGTTGCATCCCGGGAAAACAACCGCGCAGCAAGCTGTGACCCCCCTCTCGTGACAGTAACAGTGTTAAAGTTGTTTATATGTCCACCCTCAGTGTAACCTGTATGGCTGTTGACCAAGTATGCCTTGCATTCACTTGTGTGTGTGAAAAGCTGTAGATATGTGATTGGACCGGCACGCAAAGGCAGTGCCTTTAAGGTTTATTGGCGCTCTGTACTTCTCCCTTCGTCCGTGTACACAGAGCCGTTTTAAAAAGTCATAAATTTTACTTTTTGAAACCCATAGCGATAATTTCCGATATTACATTTTAATTGGAAATTACATTTTAATTGGAAAGACTATGTCTCCCGGCTGGCCTGGGAACGCCTCGGGATCCCCCGGGAAGAGCTAGACGAAGTGGCTGGAGATAGGGAAGTCTGGGCTTCCCTGCTTAGGCTGCTGCCCCCGCGACCCGACCTCGGATAAGCGGAAGATGATGGATGGATGGATGGACATTTTAAAGCATTTATCAGGCGATATTATCGGACATCTCTAATATCTACTACTGCTTTTTGCTAATGTATTCATGTCTGTTGTTTATATGTTGATGCTTTGACAAGATATGGCGGATTCGAGTACATTTGGGTCCCAGGAAGGAACTTTTTGAGGATGGCTTAGGTTGTGATGTGGTGAATTAAGAACGACGTTTACCTTGTTGTCCGTCACTTTGTCTCTTATCAGGAGGTAACGCAGCAGGTTCAGACACTCCATCAGTCTGTTTGCACACAAGCACTTCATCTTATTTAACAAATACTCAGTCCTCCAACACACAAACAGTCCAATGTCCTTCTTTAAACAGCGCACAAGTATTCACAGCACTTCACTTGTTCCACATTTTATGTTACAGCCTTATTCCAAAATGGAATACATTCATTTTTGCCCTCAAAATTCCACACACAATACCACATGATGACAAGGTGAAAAGGTTTTATTTAAAAATTTTGCTAATTTTATCGAAAATCAAAAATCACATTTGTTCTCAGCCTCTGTTCAATACTTAGTTGATGCACCTTTGTCTTTTTTTAATACGATGACACAAGCTTGGCACCCCTATCTTTGGGCACTTTCAACCACTCCTCTTTGCAGCACCTCTCAAAGTTCATCTGGTTGGATGGGAAGGTTTTCATCCAGGATGTCTCTGTACATTGCTGTATTCATCTTTCCCTCTATCCTGACTATTCTCCCAGTTCTTGACACGAAAAACCATCCCCACAGCATGATGCTGACACCAACATGCTTTACTGTAGGGATGGTGATGAGCGGTTCCTGGTTTCCTCCAAACATTCACGCCAAAGACTTCAATCTTTGTCTCATTAGACCAGAGAACTTAGTTTCTCATGGTCTAAGAGTCTTTCAGGTGCATTTTGGCTAACTTTTTACCGATATATGGCTTTTGTTTGGCCACTGATTGGTGGATTGTCCTTCCGGAAGGTTCTCCTCTCTCCACATAGGAATGGTGTAGTTCTGTCAGAGTGACCATGGTTTTGGTCACCAACCTGACTGGACTAAGATGAATGCAGCAGTGTACAGAGACATCCTGGATCAAAACTAACTGGGAGACTAGTCAGGATAAAGGGAAAGATGAACACAGCAATGTACAGAGACATCCTTGATCAAAACTAACCGGGAGACTAGTCAGGATAAATGGAAAGATGAACCCAGCAATGTACAGAGACATCCTGGATGAAAACTAACTGGGAGACTAATCAGGATAAAGGGAAAGATGAACGCAGCAATGTACAGAGACATCCTGGATGAAAACTAACTGGGAGATTAGTCAGGAAAAAGGGAAAGATGAACACAGCAATGTACAGAGACATCCTGGATGAAAACTAACTGGGAGACTATTCAGGATAAAGGGAAAGATGAATGCAGCAGTGTACAGAGACATCCTGGATGAAAACCAACTGGGAGTCTAGTCAGTATAAAGGGAAAGATGAATGCAGCAATGTACAGAGACATCCTGGAAAACCAACACTTCCATCCAATCTGATGGAGGTTGAGAGGTGCTGCAAAGAGGAATGGTTGAAAGTGCCCAAAGATGGGTGTGCCGAGCTTGTGGCATCGTGTTGAGGCTGGAATTTGTGCCAAAGGTGCATCATTTAAGTATTGAGCAAAGGCTGTCAATACTTTTTTTTGTTTGAATACATTTGCACAATTTTATAATAAAACAAAACTTCACATTGTCGTTAAAGGCCTACTGAAACCCACTACTACCGACCACGCAGTCTGATAGTTTATATATCAATGATGAAATATTAACATTGCAACACATGCCAATACGGCCTTTTTAGTTTACTAAATTGCAATTTTAAATTTCGTGCAAAGTATCCTGTTGAAAACGTTGCGATGACGCCACGGATTGTAGCGGACATTTTGTTCCAGCCTGATCCCAGCTACTAGTCGTCTGCTTTAATTGCATAATTCCACAGTATTCTGGACATCTGTGTTGCTGAATCTTTTGCAATTTGTTCAATTAATAATGGAGACGTCGAAGAAGAATGATGTAGGTGGGAAGCATTTTTAAAAACGGCTGCCCTTAGCAACACAAACACAGCCGGTGTTTCCTTGTTACATTCCTGAACATGAAGCTTTACTATGGAACAGAGCGGTCAAGCGAACATGGTTCTTTACCACATTTCAACCGGCAGAAAATTGTGCTAATAAGTCGGCTCTTACCGTAGACATGAGCGGAGCTTGCGTCGTTCCTCGTGCACCTGTCAAAGAGGCAGCTGTGGACTCTCTTGCCTCCTCCGACCGGCCACCCCCGAACGGTGGATGCTACCACCGTGGAGGAGGGGGGGGGAAAAGCTCAGCCCAGCCCAACCGGATGCCTTCGCTTCACCTCGTCGAAAAAAACGTGGCTTCCCTCAGAGACACTGGCGGTTGCCACACCCCTCTGACTTTCAGGAACAACTATATAATCTCACTAAAAGGGATTTTCCAGAATTATCCTAGTAAATGTGTCTAATAACATCTGAATTGCTCCCACTGCCCTGTCTTTTTTCTTCTTCTTTTTTTTTCTAGTCCTTCACTCTCACTATCCTCATCCACAAATATTTCATCCTTGCTCAAATTAATGGGGAAATCGTCGCTTTCTCGGTCCGAATCGCTCTCTCTGCTGGTGGCCATGATTGTAAACAATGTGACGTCACGCGCACATCGTCTGCTACTTCCGGTACAGGCAAGGCTTTTTTATTAGCAACCAAAAGTTGCGAACTTTATCGTCGATGTTCTCTACTAAATCCTTTCAGCAAAAATATGGCAATATCGCGAAATTATCAAGTATGACACATAGAATGGACCTGCTATCCCCGTTTAAATAAGAACATCTCATTTCAGTAGGCCTTTAAGGGGTAATCTGTGTAGAATTTTGAGGACAAAATGTATGCATTCCATTGTGGAATAACAAAGTGAAGGGCTGTGAATACTTAGTATGTACAGCCATTGCTTCATCTTGATGCCTATTTCCATGTGAGCTTTTACCTGTCCAGGTACTGCAGGAGGTCGGTCTCGGGTCCGTCCGGGAGGGTGAAGACTGAGCGCAGCAGGGGAGGCAGATGAACGCCCGCAAACCAGTTGGTAGCGTTGCCCGGCTATGAAGACAAGCAGGCGAGTATAAGCGAGGACAAACACTCACCCTGGCGTGTACGGCGGCACTTCACCCGTAGAGCGCCGTCGATCTGAGTTCGGATGTTTTTGATGACGTAGCCTTCCACGCCCGAGTGATTGCTGATCTTCAGCATGAACCTGAAACACGGTCCAGCGGTCAGACCACGTGACAATCTAAAGTACTTTTACAGACGGCGAGGTAGAACCCACTTGAAGAAATGGTACTTGGCCTCGGGATCGAACTTATCAATACTCAGCTGGAACACCTTCAGACCTTTACTCCTCTGTGGTTAGAAGATGAGGTTATACGTTCGTGTCATCACACTCGCAACAATAATAATGCTTCATTTGGATAGTGTCAGGTTCAAACACTGATGACATCTATTGAACAAGACAAGAAGCAAGGAATCAAACAGACAGAATTAAAATTTGGCTCACATACACCTGTACCCTTTTACAGTGTCTCACCACGCTTGTGACGAAAGATTGTACGGCTCCTCTTTTATCTGGACTTTCCCTAATTACATGCCAACAGCTATTTCTAAAGAGATGGGGGTCGTAAACAGCCATCGCCTTTGATTACAAAACAGTTCAAAGAAAAGGTCATAAACGGTTCAAAGAAGAGGTGCCTGGAGCTTGGGCAGGTCCTGATTGGTTGATTGATTGAAACTTTTATTAGTAAATTTCCGAGTACAGTACATATTATAAATAAATGGGTTGTACTTGTATAGTACTTTTTCTACCTTCAAGGTACTCAAAGCGCTTTGACACTACTTCCACATTTACCCATTCACACACTGATGGAGGGAGCTGCCATGCAAGGCGCTAACCAGCACCCATCAGGAGCAAGGGTGAAGTGTCTTGCTCAGGACAACAGCCGTGACGAGGTTGGTACTAGGTGGGAATTGAACCATGGACCCTCAGGTTGCACACGCCCACTCTTCCACTGTGCCACGCCGTCCCTATATCCCGTACAATTGACCACTAAATAGTAACACCCGATAAGTTTTTCAACTTGTTTAATTCGGGGTCCACGTTAATAAATTCCTGGTCTCAATTCATCAATCCTGCTTTCTCTCCGCTTTGTAGATCTCGGGTCAAGACAAAATCTTTCTGTGCATTACAATACATCAAAGAAACAGAACACCTTCATGTTGCTTCCCATCCTACACAGTGGAGTTTTACAAGCCTTCTTCCCGGTAAGATCAAAGACAGCTTTTGTGTTCTTGCTGGGAACTCACGGCAACCCAAAAGTTTTGTGATAACTTAGATACAGTTATTTTGACAGAGTGCAGTTGGGATAGGCTCCAGCCCCCTCACAGGGCAATGTTGAAATAACACATTACTGAAACTACTATCAAACAGTATTAAACACTTCTAAAGATTAATTCATCTCGAGATGAAATCATTACTTTAAGTGTTGACCATTATTGGAATGAACATCAAAGAGTGACATCTACTGGCTAAAGTGGGGCACTGCTTGTAGATCAAATTAATATTGAACTAAATGAGGCAATTCCTAAAGGAATTGATTTGGAATGCTCCAATGCTGAAATTGAACTGAAATGCTGACAGAATGTAGTAGGAATGTAAGAATGTTTTGAATGTTGAAAAGTTCAAAATTAAGTTAAGGAAAAACTTAATTTTGTTTGAAACTTGGGAAAGTGTTAGTTGGGTGAGTTGAATTTGTTGATTATAAGACTTTTAAAGTCATTTTTATAGTAGGCTATTATAGCTAATATAGACACTTACATCATGTGTTGACTTCATTATAAGACTTTTAAAGTTATTTTGATAGTAGGCTATTATAGCTAATATAGACACTTCATGTGTTGCCTTCATTATATCACTTATATAAGACTTTTAAAGTAATTTTGATAGTAGGCTATTTAGCTAATATAGACACTTACATCATGTGTTGCCTTCATTATAACACTTATATAAGACTTTTAAAGTAATTTTGATAGTAGGCTATTTAGCTAATATAGACACTTACATCATGTGTTGCCTTCATTATATCACTTATATAAGACTTTTAAAGTAATTTTGATAGTAGAATAGAATAGAGTTTTATTGTCATTATTGCAATGAACAGGTTCAAAGAACAACGAAATTGGAGCAGCTCCTCCTAAGGTGCATATACAATATGGTAGTATAAATAGTAATACACTTACATCATGTGTTGACTTCATTATAACACTTATATAAGACTTTTAAAGTAATTTTGATAGTAGGCTATTTAGCTAATATAGACACTTACATCATGTGTTGCCTTCATTATAACACTTATATAAGACTTTTAAAGTTATTTTGATAGTAGGCTATTATAGCTAATATAGACACATCATGTGTTGCCTTCATTATATCACTTATATAAGACTGTTAAAGTAATTTTGATAGTAGGCTATAATAGCTAATATAGACCCTTACGTCATGTGTTGCCTTCATTATAACACTTATATAAGACTTTTAAAGTCATTTTGATAGTCGGCTATTATAGCTAATATAGACACTTACATCATGTGTTGACTTCATTATAAGACTTTTAAAGTTATTTTGATAGTAGGCTATTATAGCTAATATAGACACTTACATCATGTGTTGCCTTCATTATATCAAATATATAAGACTTTTAAAGTAATTTTGATAGTAGGCTGTTTAGCTAATATAGACACATCATGTGTTGCCTTCATTATAACACTTATATAAGACTTTTAAAGTCATTTTGATAGTAGGCTATTATATCCATAGGTGGGTAGTAACGCGCTACATTTACTCCGTTCATTCTACTTGAGTAACTTTTGGGATAAATTGTACTTCTAAGAGTAGTTTTTATGCAACATACTTTTACTTTTACTTGAGTATATTTATAAAGAAGAAACACTACTTTTACTCCGCTCCATTTATCTACAATCAGCTCGTTACTCGCTACTTTTTTTTTATCGATCTATTAATGCACGTTTTGTTTGTTTTGATTTTGTCAGACACATTCAAAGTAGGAACTACGCATGCCTGCGTTTCACCAATCAAATGCAGTCACTGGTGACCAATCAAACAAAACCAGGCGGTCACGTGACCGTCACACATCAAATCCGACCTAAAAAAGTTGAAAAACTTATTGGGGTGTTACCATTTAGTGGTCAATTGTTCAGAATATGTACTGTAGTGTGCAATCTAATGATAAAAGTGTCAATCAATCAATCAAAAGTGTAAAGGAAAAAAGACACTTTTCATTTCAACCGTACTTCCCGTCAAAAGCCTAAAGACTGATCGTGCAGTTCCTGTCTTCACAATAAAAGCGCCGCTCCATCGCGCCTGCGCTAACAAAATAAGAGTCTCCGAAAGCCAGCGCAAACAAGCGAGCAAGCTACGGAGTTTGCCGCCAATGTATTTCTTGTAAAGTGTATAAAAACGAATATGGAAGCTGGACAAATAAGATGCCAAAAACCAACGACTTTCATGTGGTATTAGACAGAAAAGAGGAACTTTTTTTCTCCTCCATTTGAAAATGTGGACATTATCAGCACTATACTGTCTGATTCCAATCAATGCAAGTCATCAGAATCAGGTAATACACCAACTTATATTCTTGTCTTCATGAAAGATAGGAATCTATATGGTAAACATGCATGTATATTTATTAAAACACCTTTAACATTTCAACAAAAACGGCAAAATAAAAAACTATAAAATATATATATATATATATATATATATATATGATATGTGTGTGTATGTATATATGAGGTAGATCACCTCGACTTGGTCATTTATTAAGTAATTGATTAACGTTGAAAAACTTATTGGGGTGTTACCATTTAGTGGTCAATTGTAGAGAATATGTACTGTACTGTGCAATCTACTAATACAAGTTTCAATAAATCAATAAATAAATGCCTACTGAGCCTATGGTGCTGTTAAGTTATTGTGGCTCAATTTGCCTTAATTTTTTTATTTTTATGTATTATTATTTAATATATATTATTGTTTTAGTTGCTTAAGAGATATTCCTGGCTATGAATTTGCTCATTGCTATTTTTATGTTTTTGTGCATTATTTGTTGCCGTAATTATTAAACGAACAGGTTACTCATCAGTTACTCAGTACTTGAGTAGTTTTTTCACAACATACTTTTTACTTTTACTCAAGTAAATATTTGGATGACTACTCTTTACTTTTACTTGAGTAATAAATCTCTAAAGTAACAGTACTCTTACTTGAGTACAATTTTTGGCTACTCTACCCACCTCTGATTATATCTAATATAGACACTTATATAAGACTTTTAAAGTCATTTTGATAGTAGGCTATTATAGCTATTATAGACACTTACATCATGTGTTGCCTTCATTATAACACTTATATAAGACTTTTTAAGTCATTTTGATAGTGGGCTATTATAGCTAATATAGACACTTACATCATGTGTTGAATTCATTGTAAGACTTATATAAGACTTTTAAAGTCATTTTGATAGTAGGCTATTATAGGTAATATAGACACTTACATCATGTGTTGCCTTCATTATAACACTTATATAAGACTTTTTAAGTCATTTTGATAGTGGGCTATTATAGCTAATATAGACACTTACATCATGTGTTGAATTCATTGTAAGACTTATATAAGACTTTTAAAGTCATTTTGATAGTAGGCTATTATAGGTAATATAGACACTTACATCATGTGTTGCCTTCATTATATCATTTATATAAGACTTTTAAAGTCAGTTTGATAGTAGGCTATTATAGCTAATATAGACACTTACATCATGTGTTGACTTCATTATAAAACTTATATAAGACTTTTAAAGTCATTTTTATAGTAGCCTATTATAGCTAATATAGACACATCATGTGTTGCCTTCATTATAACACTTATTTAAGACTTTTGATAGTAGGCTATTATAGCTAATATAGACACTTACATCATGTGTTGCCTTCATTATAACACTTATTTAAGACTTGAAGTCATTTTGATAGTAGGCTATTATAGCTAATATAGACACATCATGTGTTGCCTTCAATTTAAGACTTATATAAGACTTTTCAAGTCATTTTGATAGTAGGCTATTATAGCTAATATAGACACATCATGTGTTGACTTCATTATAAGACTTATATAAGACTTTTAAAGTAATTTTGATAGTAGGCTATTATAGCTAATATAGACTCTTACGTCATGTGTTGCCTTCATTATAACACTTATTTAAGACTTGAAGTCATTTTGATAGTAGGCTATTATAGCTAATATAGACACATCATGTGTTGCCTTCAATTTAAGACTTATATAAGACTTTTCAAGTCATTTTGATAGTAGGCTATTATAGCTAATATAGACACATCATGTGTTGACTTCATTATAAGACTTATATAAGACTTTTAAAGTAATTTTGATAGTAGGCTATTATAGCTAATATAGACTCTTACGTCATGTGTTGCCTTCATTATAACACTTATTTAAGACTTTTGAAGTCATTTTGATAGTAGGCTACTATAGCTAATATAGACACATGTGTTGACTTCAATTTAAGACTAATATGAGACTTTTAAAGTCATTTTGATAGTAGGCTATTACAGCTAATATAGACACTGGTTTGGATGTAACTTAGATAGATATTGGGTTTCACTATGTAAAGCGCTTTGAGTCACTAGAGAAAAGCGCTATATAAATATAATTCACTTCACTCACATGTGTTGCCTTCAATTTAAGACTTATATAAGACTTTCAAAGTCATTTTGATAGTAGGCTATTATAGCTAATATAGACACATCATGTGTTGACTTCATTATAAGACTCAAATAAGACTTTTAAAGTAATTTTGATAGTAGGCTATTATAGCTAATATAGACACTTACATCATGTGTTGCCTTCATTATAACACTTATATAAGACCTTTAAAGTCATTTTGATAGTAGGCTATTTAGCTAATATAGAGACTTACATCATGTGTTGCCTTCATTATAACACTTATATAAGACTTTTAAAGTCATTTTGATAGTAGGCTATTTAGCTAATATAGACACTTACATCATGTGTTGACTTCATTACAACACTTGTATAAGGCTTTGAATTATTTTTGGCTCCAGACTGATTTTTATTTTTCTTTTATGGTCCAATATGGCTCTTTCAACATTTGGGGTTTCCCGACCCTCTGGTCTTAAGCTAAAAAGCATGGATATTACCGGTATTTGCCGCTACCGTGTTAGCATTTTAAGGCAATTTGTTTTTACAGTATGTCTGAAACTAACAGAAAATGACATTGTTATCTTGCTAGTATGCTAAAATTTGACATGCATTTTAGCCAAGAAATATTGTTACTTTCAAGATATAAGTTGGCAAAAAATACTAATTTCCCCAGAAAGTATCAGAGTCTTTTAAATGGAAGGATTGTGTGTACATTTTTAGAATTTATATTAGTATTTTATATTAGGAATGATGTGGACTAAATGCTCTTTTATGGGATCTTATTAAAGGTGCAGGTCTACCTAAGGAAGTTGTAATGAAAGAGAATACTTCCAATACCTCAAACTTTAGTATTAGGCTGATTATATTCTGAAATCCCAAAAAGAGGACACATATATGCGTGCCAAGGCCGGGACTAGGTGAACATTTGCCAATGATACTTGAACTTGCTTTATAAAGAATATATTTATTTAAATAAAGCATTTTTTTCTCCTCTGTTGACAGCAGTGTTGGCAATAGGAACTTTCAAAATGGGGTCCCAGGGACCCCATCAAGTCATAAAAATGGGGTCCCACAGTAAATTTTTGGGGTCCCACTTTTTGTAGGCGTTTTGTAAACAAATGATAAACATATGCAATTCCTGTTATAGCTCACATTATATATTGTGTTTTGGAAAAAAGTTGTCATAAATATTACTTCATTCATTAAAAGAAATAATATAAAAAGAAGACAAATTTGTATGCAGTTATAAACATTCATTCACTCTCTTCTTTCCTTCATAGATCTAAACTTTACTGCTGCTGGTAGTTTTTTCTATGTTTTTATTTATTAAGTTGTAGGTGTATTTATTTTAGAATAAAAGTGTAAAAAGTGTTTTGCTTGGGTCATGAAATGATGATCATGGTGTGCCAGGGCATACACACATTTTATATTTAACGCTTAAATCTCTGGCGTCTACATCAACTTCAGATCTGTTCCTCATTTCAAAATGTTTAATTATTTTTTTAATGTTATTTTGTTGTTTGTTTGTTTTCCTCCCTTTTTCGTCAAATAAAACTATGTTTTTTATGGCAAACACACAAAATATGCAAGATCTTCCACCACAAATATTTTTCAAAGTGGAATATTTGATGTGACGTAATCAGGGTTGAGGTGGTGGGGGTGTGTATTGTAACATCCCGGGAGAGTTAGTGCTGCAAGGGCTTCTGTTGTGTTTATGTTGTGTTACGGTGCGGATGTTCTCCCGAAATGTGTTTGTCATTCTTGTTTGGTGTGGGTTCACACATTTGTAACAGTGTTAAAGTTGTTTATACGGCCACCCTCAGTGTGACCTGTATGGCTGTTGACCAAGTATGCCTTGATTGACAATCTACCTTTTACTACCTTGCTTTCTCTGTCTCTGCCCCTCCCGCACAAATGTTGTTGTGTGCGCACACCTTCACAATTAGTTTTGTTTATAACTTCTCTTAACCCTGTACGTTCGTTGAAAATACATGCAACCTTGACACAAAACGCCGGCCATTTGAGGCATTTAAGAAACCCCACCCGGACAGTCCTGCAAAAGAGGACATGTCCTGGGAAAAGAGGACATATGGTCAGTCTATTAGTATACTGTTTTTTGACGATGACTTACCAAATCGCGTCTTGGACATATCGTCATGACTTTCGTTAAGGTCTGAAACAAAAACAGTGTCCAAGTAAGGCACTTATTGTGAAAGGCCAAAGTAAAGAGAAAAAAAAAGGCTTATATAAAAGTTTACCCGTGGAACCGCCATGAAGGTTTTGATTTCCAGCAGGTCTGCGGGCAGACTGCCATCATCCACACGCACGAGACTCTTCTCGTAAAGCTCCTGTGGCGCAGTGGAACATGAACATGTGACTGCTACGTCTGCATCGTCAGGGTGTGGCTCAGCCTTGACTTTTTATACCAAAAGTGACTAAAACATCAACTTGACTTACCAGTCCTTTCTGAATCCTGGACTCTTCGGTTCTGACAATTACATCAAAATTATGTTAGGAGACGATTACAAGAACCACATCGGAGTTGAACAATGGCACCTGTTGTGCTGTATTATATACAGTAGATACAGTGCATCCGGAAAGTAGCCTTATTCCAGAATGGAATACATTCATTTTGTCCTCAAAATTCTACACACAATACACCATAATGACAATGTAAAATTTAGCAAATTCATAAATACTTAAAAAAATGACATGTACATAAGTATTCAGACGCTTAACTCAATACTTATTTAATGCATCTTTGGCAGCAATTCCAGCCTCAAGTTTTTCTGAATACAATGCCACAAGCTTGGGACACCTAACTTTTGGCACTTTCAACCCATCCTTTTTGCAGCACCTCTCAAGCTCCATCAGCATGGATGGGAAGGTTTTCATCCAGAATGTCTCCGTACATTGCTGCGTTCATCTTTCCCTCTATCCTGACTCGTCTCCCAGTTCCTGCCACTGAGAAGCATCCCCACAGCATGATGCTGCCACCACCATGCTTCACTGTTGGGATGGCATTGGCCTGGTGATGAGCGGTGCCTGGTTTCCTCCAAACAGTCTCACAAAGGACTTCAATATTTGTCTCATTAGACCAGAGAATTTAGTTTCTCATGCTCCGAGAGTCTTTCAGGTGCATTCTGGAAAACTTGACTGTGAAAAATGGCTTCCGTCTGACCACTGATTGGTGGATTGGTGGTCTCTCTCGGACAGAGTGACCATGGTCTTGGTCACCTCCCTGACTGTCACTCTGACAGAGCTACAACATTCCTCTGTGGAGAGAGGAGAACTTTCAAGAAGGACAATCCACCAATCAGTGGCCAGACAGAAACCAGGTCTTAGTCAAAAGTTTTCCAGAATGCACCTGAAAGACTCTCAGAAACTAAATTCTCTGGTCTAATGAGACTAAGATTGAAGTCTTTGGCATGAATGTTTGGCGGAAATCCGGCACCGCTCATCACCAGGCCAATACCATCCCTACAGTGAAGCGTGGTGGTGGTGGCATCATGCTGTGGGGATGCTTTTCAGTGGCAGAAACAGGGAGACTGTCATGTTTTGTGGTCACGTTCTGTTTTGTTTGTTTTGTCACCATGCTAACCAATCAGTTCACCTGTCCTCACGACTCACGCACCTAATTCATTTGAACGCACACACCTGTTTTCAAACACCACAGAACTATTTAAGCCTGTAGTTGCCAGGCAGTCAGCCTGGCGACATCACCTTCTACTCACCCTTGCTATCTATGCTGATGATCCATGCCCATATCTTGTTCCAAGTAAGTTTTCGTTATTCATGCCATAGTTAGCAAGTTTTGTTTTATGTTCATAGTTCTCCCATTGTGCCAGGTTGTTTTGGTTTTCATAGCCAAGTTTGTTCTCCACCTTGTGCGCGCCTTTTGTTTGTTCCTTTTTATAGTATAATTAAAAGATATCTTTACCTTCACGCCGTGCCTGCTCCAATCGCTTTCCACCACGGGAAATAAATCCACACCATAGTCCACGCCTTGACAGAGACAAGTCAGGATAGAGGGAGAGATGAACGCAGCAATGTAAAGAGACATTCTGGGTGAAAACCTTCCCATCCAAGCTGATGGAGCTTGAGAGGTGCTACAAAAAGGAATGGTTGAAAGTGCCCAAAGATAGGTGTGCCAAGCTTGTGGTGTGGCATTGTATTCAAAAAGACTTGAGGCTGGAATTGCTGCCAAAGGTGCATCAACTAAGTAATTTGTGATGAATTAGCCAAATAAAAAATAAAAAAACATGTATAGTTTATTATGTGTGGAACTGTGTAGAGGACAAAAATAAATATATTTAATTTTGGAATAAGGCTGTAGGACATGGTGTCCAAAATTTTTCCACTTCGGGCCGCAAACTGAAAAATCAAAGCAAGCGGGGGGCATTTTGACATATTTTTATTTTATAAACCAATACAATATATGTATAACCAATATACATTTAGTCCTCCACTCACTGAGAAGAATTATCTAACCAGACAGAAAATAAGCAAATATCACCCTTATTTGAGATATTTCATCTTACTTATATTTCAGTTTTTGCAGTGTGTCGGACGTATTGCACTCGAAGAGTAGTATTGCACAGTAGGGTATTAGGGCAGGATATTGTACAGGGGTGAATTATTATTATTATAAGTTAGAGTTCAACATGGTTCAACTTTGTGTTATTAGAGTACATATTGCAACGTTTTCTTGTTACATTTCATCCATTTGCTCTTTTACATCACTTTTTACGTTTTAAAAATGTTTCAATCGTATTTTTAAAATGTACTGTGGGGCCGTTAAAAAATTACCTGCGGGCCGCACTTTGGACACCCCTGCTGTAGGATAACAAAATATTAAATGCTGTGATTACTTTTAGCACGCACTGTAATATTTGTACGCTTCATGTCTGAAAGTCGTGCATATGTGTCATGAACAGCTCACCTGGACAGCAGGATGAAGATGTGCTCCATATTGCAACGGAGACAAAACACGGGACTGCAAGAAGTAAGGACAATTCAGAATCATCACCAAAGATCCAGACGTTTGAAGGCACCACCCTTACTTGAAGACACAGGGGATGGTGTCCACAGCCAGGTGGTGGACGAACACCAGGTGAGCCAAGCTGGCCAGTGACTCTTTGGGGTAACGCACTTCCTCCTCTAAAAAGCCGGACTCTTTGCGTTTGGACAGAGGCCGATACACGAGGCGTGGCACGGACTGTCCGATAGTGTTGAGGTTGTTCTGCAAGGAGACACAGGAGCACACTGGGCTGTGAAGTCACACCTTCAAATATACCGTACTTTCCGGACCATAGGGCGCACCACCGATGAGCGTAACTAGTCAGGTATTTTTTCATATATAAGACGCACCCGATTACAGGGTGCATTAAAGGAGTCATGTTATTATTATTATTTTCTAAATGTAAACACTTCCTTGTGGTCTACATAACATGTAATGGTGGTTCTTTGGTCAAAATGTTGCTTAGATGATGTTTTACAGACCATCTTTCTGACATTCGTTTTGTGGGCGATCTTATTTACGTGCCTCCATTTCGACGGCGTCTTCTCACCGTCATCTTTGTTGTAGTGGTGTAGCGTGCAAGGACGGGAGTGGAAGAAGTGTCAAAATATGGAGCTAACAGTTTTAATGGCATTCAGACTTTACTTCAAATGGAGAATCATGTGCCTCTCAGTCCTTTCCATCGAGGACGTGGAAGACATCTACCTATTTGAAACCGTGATCGCGGGGCACTTATTGATTGGGCTGGGCATTGCTCTGGTGTATCGTCAGAATTGTAAGACGATGGCAGCCACTCAAGGAGCCCAAATGCTGTTCGTCGCAATGGATGGTTTTGGCAGGACTGTGGGAACACAGACTGCGGCGATTTCTGAACTGAATCGCAAGATGGATCACATTATGGAGAAGTTTGCTGAAAAGGAGAATTGAATTGAATTAGAGAGCACCCAGCATGGACGAATAGAACAGACAAGTCATTGTTTTTGTCTGCTCGCGGAAAACAAACATCCTAATCTACGATTTGACTCCCTCGAACGGCCTTGACGCTGTGGAAACAGGACCAGGCTGTTCTGAAAACACCCCCGACACCTCAACGATTGATGCTTTTGACCTCCCTCCCTCCTCGACGACACCTGGAGTCGAATCTTTACAGATCGTCCTCTGTCTAAAAAACATTACATCATCACAACCAAGACAATTGGGCATACACGCACACACCCCCCCACCCCACCCCACCCCACCCCACACCCAACCCATGGGTGATGGTTGGATGGCAGCGCTTCAAAGCAGCAGTCGCCTTCCAGGGCCCCAAGTCCCCGCCCCTCTGTTGCGAGTTTGTCGTGATTAAATGTAACGTGTTTATAAGTGCATTGCATGGAGGTTTTTTTCCCACTCCAGACTAGGCCCCCCTTAGGAGCCCAGTCTAGATTGTATTTTTTTTACTCATCTCCTTCCCCAGCGTTTTACCTTCTCCCATTTTTTACGGGGCGCCTCGTGGCAACCCATCAGCGTTCCTGTTCTTAAACCCTGTACACTGTTTGTTTGTCTATTCTTGAACGGGTTTGTGCTGAAAACAAAAATTTCGTTGTACTTGTTGCAATGACAATAAAGACCTACCTACCTTCAATCAATAACGGAGCAACAGCTCTTCATCCGGAAACATTAACAAGGCCGGAAATGTGTCCCGTCAAAAACCGTCCGACCGGAACTTTCTAATAACTAAAGTTCCTTGGGTGAATAATGTAAAGTCACTATACCGGTATGTTTTAGCGCTTTAATGACGTGTTTACTGACAGATATAAGTAAGAACTAGAGATTTCCAATAAATGCTTTAAAATGTAATATCGGAAATTATCGGTATCGGTTTCAAAATTATCGGTATCGGTTTCAAAAAGTCAAATGTATGACTACAGTAAAATGTAGGCCAACTGGTTTGTTCTTTGTCTTTAAAATGTTTCCAAAGAATGAGTTTTGAAAAAGTCTTATTTTCAGGTCAGTACAGTGTTTACATGATATGCACTTCATCTAATTAAAGATGAAGTAAAGTATGTGTGTATCTGTGTTCGAAAACAGAGAACTACTGTCGAGTCAACCAGTGAAGTGAAGTGAAATGAATTATATTTATATAGCGCTTTTCTCTCGCTTTTACATAGTGAATCCCTATATCTAAGTCACATTTAAACCAGTGTGGGTGGCACTGGGAGTAGGTGGATAAAGTAACCAGGGACACAACGGCAGTGACTAGGATAGCGGATGCGGGGATCGAACCTGGAACCCTCAAGATGCTGGCACGGCCACTCAACCAATCGAGCTATGCCGCCCCACGGTGATGATGTCATGGAGGGCCGACAGAACTAAAAGAGATGAGAACAGGATGGGTAAAGTGCCCAGGGACACAATGGCAGTGACTAGGATGGCGGAAGCGGTGATCGAACCCGTAACCCTCAAGATGCTGGCACGGCCACTCTACCAACCGAGCTATACCGCCCCTCAGTGATGATGTCATGGAGGGCCGACAGAAGTGACGGAGTTGAGAACAGGATAGCAAACGTGTTTTTTTTAGGAACACAGGGTATTAAAGGCCTACTGAAACCCACTACTACCGACCACGCAGTCTGATAGTTAATATATCAATGATGAAATATTAACATTGCAACACATGCCAATATGGCCGGTTTAGTTTACTAAATTGCAATTTTAAATTTCCCGCGGAGATTCTTGTTGATAACGTCGCGGAATGATAACATGTGGGGACATATTAGCGCAGCACAATTTGCGGCTAAAAGTCGTCTCTTTTCATCGCGCAATTAAACAGTATTCTGGACATCTGTGTAGCTGAATGTTTAGCAATTTGTTCAATTAATAATGGAGAAGTCAAAGTAGAAAGATGGAGGTGGGAAGCTTTAGCCTTTAGCCACACAAACACGGTGTTTCCTTGTTTAAATTCCCCGCAGGTGACGCTTTACTATGGATCAGAGCGGTCAAGCGGACATGGTTCCCGACCACTTGTCAACCGGCAGGTTTCGGTGAGAAAATTGTGGTAAAAAGTCGCCTCTTACCGGAGATCAGCTGAGCTTGCGCTGTCCATACAGCTGCCGTCGACTTCCCTCAGAGACTGGCGTAAAGACACCCGTGGACACACCCCTCTGATTATCAGTTACTATTTATTCTCACTAAAACACTAACAACACAATAGAAAGATAAGGGATTTCCCAGAATTATCCTAGTAAATGTGTCTAAAAACATCTGAATCCGTCCCAATGCAATCGCCTGTTTTTTTTTCTAGTTCTTTGCTGTCAATATCATCATCCACGAATCTTTCATCCTCGCTCAAATTAATGGGGAAATTGTCGTTTTCTCGGTCCGAATAGCTCTTGCTGCTTTAGGCTCCCAATATAAACAATGTGAGGACGTGAGGAGCCCTCACCCTTGTGACGTCATCGTCTGCGACTTCCGGTACAGGCAAGGCTTTTTTATTAGCGACCAAAAGTTGCAAACTTTATCGTGGATGTTCTCTACTAAATCCTTTCAGCAAAAATATGGCAATATCGCGAAATGATCAAGTATGACACATAGAATGGACCTGCTATCCCCGTTTATATAACAAAATCTAATTTCAGTAGGCCTTTAAAAACATGACAAGACTGAGTCTTTCAACGCAATGGGGCGCAGAAAAGTGGACAAGTTTGTCAGGTGATCAGAAACTGAATCCGACTAAAAGTGAAACGATGTGCGAAATCTGTATTTTCAATCAACGTCAAAGAGTTAGTCTTACCAAAATCTCCGTGGCAAAATTCCGTAGCGGAGAAAAATTCAGCGTGTCGGGATCACTGAGCTTTACTTCCAGAAGAGGGCGACTCAGCGCGCTCATACAGCTGCGAAACAGAAACAACCATAAGATCAGACAATGTATAATTAAAACATTAAATAAAGTAGCGGAACCTAAACTTTCTGACTTACAACTTCAGTAGCTCCACCCCCAGCTCTTCTTTATCCAATAAGACCCCTTCAGTTGTGGCCAAAACCTTCTTGCCGTTCAAGCGCTCACCAGGCTTGCCGTTCCTGATAAATGTGTCTTGTTGGGCCTCTTGAACAAAGGGCTTGACGAAGGTTGCTAGCGCGGCGCAGCAACGGCCAAGCGAGAAGTCGTCCTCCTCCTCTTGCTCCTTGGTGTGCGGCACAGGCAGCTTGGCAAGCTGGTCCAGGACCGAGGACAAGGCCATACCTAAAGATGCCGCCTTACGGCTGCCCAGACGCAGCAGGACTGACCGCGTGAAGACATGAGTTAGTGACATGGAGGATCTGTCCCAAAGTTTTTCCAGTGAAAAATCAAAGCATCTGGTGGCCAATTTAATAGTTTCCATTTTCAAAACCAATACTATATACATATTTACCTTTAGGGCTCAGGATTCTAAGAAACATTACTGTCATATGGAGTAAAAACATTTTTTTGTGTTTGCAAACCTTACAAAAGCACATGTTTCTAGTAAAACTCACAAAGATACATTAATTCAGGCATTGTTAAATATGTTTGCATGTTTAGCTTAGGATTTATGCTTGAAACATTTTTTTAGTGCCTCAAACTAATTTTCTCAGGATTCTAAGAAACATTACTGTCATACGGGGTAAAAAACATTTTTTTGTGTTTGCAAACCTTACAAAAGCACATGTTTCTAGTAATACTCACAAACATACATTCTTTCAGGCATTGTTAAACATTTTTGCAGGTTTAGCTTAGGAGTTATGCTTGAAACATTTTTTTATTGCCTCAAACTAATTTTCTCAGGATTCCAAGAACATTACTGTCATATTGAGTAAAAAACATTTTTTTGTGTTGGAAAACCTTGCAAAAGCACATGCCATCCATCCATTTTCCAAACATTTTTTTTATTGCCTCAAACTAATTTTCTCAGGATTCTAAGAACATTACTGTCATATGTAATAAAAAACAATTTTTTGTGTTTGTAAACCTCACAAAAGCACACGTTTCTAGTAAAACTCACAAAGATAAATTATTTCAGGCATATTGCATGTTTAGCTTAGGAGTTGTGCTTGAAACCTTTTTTTTATTGACTACTGTCATGTTGAGTAAAAAAAAATATTTTTTGTGTTTGTAAACCTCACAAAAGCACATGTTTCTAGTAAAATTAACAAATATACATTAAATCAGGCATTATTAGACATATTGCATGTTTAGCTTAGGAGCTATGATTGAAACATTTTTTTTTATTGCCTCAAACTGATTTTCTCAGGATTCTAAGAACATTACTGTCATATTGAGTAAAAAAAAATATTTTTTGTGTTTTTAAACCTCACAAAAGCACATGTTTCTAGTAAAACTCACAAACATACATTAATTCAGGCATTGTTAGACATATTGCATGTTCAGCTTAGGAGTTATGCTTGAAACATTTTTTTTATTGCCTCAAACTAACATTACTGTCATGTTGAGTAAAAAAAACAATTTTTTGTGTTTGTAAACCTCACAAAAGCACATGTTTCTAGTAAAACTCACAAAGATACATTAATTCAGGCATTGTTAAATATGTTTGCATGTTTAGCTTAGGATTTATGCTTGAAACATTTTTTTAGTGCCTCAAACTAATTTTCTCAGGATTCTAAGAAACATTACTGTCATACGGGGTAAAAAACATTTTTTTGTGTTTGCAAACCTTACAAAAGCACATGTTTCTAGTAATACTCACAAACATACATTCTTTCAGGCATTGTTAAACATTTTTGCAGGTTTAGCTTAGGAGTTATGCTTGAAACATTTTTTTATTGCCTCAAACTAATTTTCTCAGGATTCCAAGAACATTACTGTCATATTGAGTAAAAAACATTTTTTTGTGTTGGAAAACCTTGCAAAAGCACATGCCATCCATCCATTTTCCAAACATTTTTTTTATTGCCTCAAACTAATTTTCTCAGGATTCTAAGAACATTACTGTCATATGTAATAAAAAACAATTTTTTGTGTTTGTAAACCTCACAAAAGCACACGTTTCTAGTAAAACTCACAAAGATAAATTATTTCAGGCATATTGCATGTTTAGCTTAGGAGTTGTGCTTGAAACCTTTTTTTTATTGACTACTGTCATGTTGAGTAAAAAAAAATATTTTTTGTGTTTGTAAACCTCACAAAAGCACATGTTTCTAGTAAAATTAACAAATATACATTAAATCAGGCATTATTAGACATATTGCATGTTTAGCTTAGGAGCTATGATTGAAACATTTTTTTTTATTGCCTCAAACTGATTTTCTCAGGATTCTAAGAACATTACTGTCATATTGAGTAAAAAAAAATATTTTTTGTGTTTTTAAACCTCACAAAAGCACATGTTTCTAGTAAAACTCACAAACATACATTAATTCAGGCATTGTTAGACATATTGCATGTTCAGCTTAGGAGTTATGCTTGAAACATTTTTTTTATTGCCTCAAACTAACATTACTGTCATGTTGAGTAAAAAAAACAATTTTTTGTGTTTGTAAACCTCACAAAAGCACATGTTTCTAGTAAAACTCACAAAGATACATTAATTCAGGCATTGTTAAATATGTTTGCATGTTTAGCTTAGGATTTATGCTTGAAACATTTTTTTAGTGCCTCAAACTAATTTTCTCAGGATTCTAAGAAACATTACTGTCATACGGGGTAAAAAACATTTTTTTGTGTTTGCAAACCTTACAAAAGCACATGTTTCTAGTAATACTCACAAACATACATTCTTTCAGGCATTGTTAAACATTTTTGCAGGTTTAGCTTAGGAGTTATGCTTGAAACATTTTTTTATTGCCTCAAACTAATTTTCTCAGGATTCCAAGAACATTACTGTCATATTGAGTAAAAAACATTTTTTTGTGTTGGAAAACCTTGCAAAAGCACATGCCATCCATCCATTTTCCAAACATTTTTTTTATTGCCTCAAACTAATTTTCTCAGGATTCTAAGAACATTACTGTCATATGTAATAAAAAACAATTTTTTGTGTTTGTAAACCTCACAAAAGCACACGTTTCTAGTAAAACTCACAAAGATAAATTATTTCAGGCATATTGCATGTTTAGCTTAGGAGTTGTGCTTGAAACCTTTTTTTTATTGACTACTGTCATGTTGAGTAAAAAAAAATATTTTTTGTGTTTGTAAACCTCACAAAAGCACATGTTTCTAGTAAAATTAACAAATATACATTAAATCAGGCATTATTAGACATATTGCATGTTTAGCTTAGGAGCTATGATTGAAACATTTTTTTTTATTGCCTCAAACTGATTTTCTCAGGATTCTAAGAACATTACTGTCATATTGAGTAAAAAAAAATATTTTTTGTGTTTTTAAACCTCACAAAAGCACATGTTTCTAGTAAAACTCACAAACATACATTAATTCAGGCATTGTTAGACATATTGCATGTTCAGCTTAGGAGTTATGCTTGAAACATTTTTTTTATTGCCTCAAACTAACATTACTGTCATGTTGAGTAAAAAAAACAATTTTTTGTGTTTGTAAACCTCACAAAAGCACATGTTTCTAGTAAAACTAACAAATGTACATTAAATTAGGCATTATTAGACACATTGCATGTTTATCTTAGGATTTATGATTAAAAAAAAATTTTATCGCCTCAAACTAATTTTCTCAGGATTGTAAGAACATTACTGTCATATTGAGTTAAAAAAAAATATTTTTTGTGTTTTTAAACCTCACAAAAGCACATGTTTCTAGTAAAACTCATAAATATACATTAATTCAGGCCTCATTAGACATATTACATGTTTGGTTTAGGAGTTATGCTTGAAACATTTTTTTTATTACCTCAAACTAACATTACTTTCATGTTGAGTAAAAAAAACAATTTTTTGTGTTTGTAAACCTCACAAAAGCACATGTTTCTAGTAAAACTAACAAATGTACATTAAATTAGGCATTATTAGACACAGTGCATGTTTATCTTAGGATTTATGATTAAAACATTTTTTTATCGCCTCAAACTAATTTTCTCAGGATTGTAAGAACATTACTGTCATATTGAGTTAAAAAAAACTATTTTTTGTGTTTTTAAACTTCACAAAAGCACATGTTTCTAGTAAAACTCATAAATATACATTAATTCAGGCCTCATTAGACATATTACATGTTTGGTTTAGGAGTTATGCTTGAAACTATTAATGGTTTAAACGCATTATCTCAGGATTCTAAGAACATTACTGTCATATTGAGTAAAAAAATATTTTTTGTGTTTGCAAACAATCACAAAAGCACATGTTTCTAGTAAAATTAACATAGATACATTAATTCAGGCCTCATTAGACATATTGCATGTTTGGTTTAGGAGTTATACTTGCAACTATTGTTATTGGTTTAAACCAGGGGCCTCAAACATGCGGCCCGCAGGCCAAATGCGGCCCGCGAGACGTTATTATGCACCCCGCGCTTTGATATCACAATTTAATGTTGGTGCGGCCCGCAAGTTTAATATGAAGGGCGAGTTTGATATGAAGGGCGCTTGACAGCGTCATATTTGCCAACGTCCCCAATTTTCCCGGGAGACCTCTGAAATTCAGGGCACCAATTTTCTTGAAAGCCCCTGTCAACTTTTACCAGATCAACAATATTCAGAGAGTGCCATAATGGCACTGCCTTTGGCGCCCCCTACATCCTAAACTGACAGCGTGCAAGCCCAGTTGTATGTTGCATCAAGCCCCGTGAGACGCACCTGTGTATTGCAAGATGTAATTGATCAACAGCTACACACGTCACACTGAAGGTGGCCGTAAAAAAACTTTTAACACTGTTCCAAATATGTGCCAGACTGTGAACCCACACCAAACAAGAATGACAAACACATTTCAGGAGAACATCCGCATCGTAACACAACATAAACACACCATAATAATTACCCAGAATCCCATGCAGATGATTAAAAAAAAAATTATATTGCCTCAAACTACTTTTCTCAGGATTCTAAGAACATTACTGTCATATTGAGTTATTAAACAATTTTTTTTGTTTGCAAACCTCACAAAAGCACATGTTTCTAGTAAAACTCACAAAGATAATTCAGGCCTCATTAGACATATTGCATGTTTAGCTTAAGAGTTATGCTTGAATTTTTTTTTTATTGCGTCAAACTAATTTTCTCAGGATTCTAAAAACATTACTTTCATATTGAGTAAAAAAAACTTTTTTTTTGTAAACCTCACAAAAGCACATTTCTTGTAAAACTCACAAAAATACATCAATTCAGGCCTTATTAGACATATTGTATGTTTGGTTTAGGAGTTATGCTTGAAACTTTTTTTTTTATTAGCTTTAAATTAATTTTCTCAGGATTCTAAGAACATTACTGTCATATGGAGTAAAAAACATTTTTTTGTGTTTGTAAACCTCACAAAAGCACATGTTTCTACTAAAACTCACAAAGATACATTAATTCAGGCCTTATTAGACATATTGAGTTTGGTTTAGGAGTAATGCTTGAATATTTTTTTATTGCTTCCAACACTTATTTTCTCAGGATTCTAAGAACATTAATGTCATATTGAGTACAAAAACTTTGCGTTGGGAAACCCCACAAAAGCACAAGTTTCTAGTAAAACTCACAAATATACATTATTTCAGGCATTATTAGACGTATTGCAAGTTTATCTTAGGAGTTATGCTTGAAAAAAAAAAGTGTATTGCTTCAAACACATTTTTTCAGGATTCTAAGAACATTACTGTCATATTGAGTAAAAAACTAATGTTTGCCAACCTTACAAAAGCACACGTTTCTAGTAAAACTCACAAATATACATTAAATCAGGCATTATTAGACATATTACATGTTTAGCTTAGGAGTTATGCTTAAAACATTAAACATTCTTAGAACATTACTGTCATATTGAGTAAAAAAACACATTTTTATGTTTGCAAACCTCACAAAAGCACATGTTTCTAGTAAAACTAACAAAGATATATTAATTCAAGCATTATTAGACATATTGCATATTTGTTTTAGGAGTTATGCATAAAAACATTTTTTTATTGCTTCAAACTAATTTTCTCAGGATTCTAAGAACATTACTGGCATATTGAGTAAAAAACAAATGTTTGTGTTTGCAAACCTCACAAAAGCACATGTTTCTAGTAAAACTCACAAATATACATTGAATAAGGCATTATTAGACATATTGTATGTTTGGTTTAGGAGTTATGCTTGAATGTTTTTTTATTGCTTCCAACACATTTTCTCAGGATTCTTAGAACATTACTGTCATATTGAGTAAAAAACACATTTTTGTGTTTGCAAAACTCACAAAAGCACATGTTTCTAGTAAAACTCACAAATATACATGATTTCAGGCCTCATTAGACATATTCCATGTTTGTTTTAGGAGTCATGCATGAAACATTTTTTTTATTTCTTCAAACTATTTTTTTAGGATTCTATGAACATTCCAGTCATATTGAGTAAAAACACATTTTAGTGTTTGCAAACCCTCAAGTTTGATCTCGGGGACCCAGGAGGATCTCAGTCATAAAAAATGTTAAAAATAAGTCTCTCTAGATGAACTTCAGGTCTATTGCTTCAAATAAAGTTTGTTTTTATTCTTTGTTTTATTGCAAAAGCACAAAATATGCAAACTATCTATCTTTTATGTAGAGTAATTGGAGCCTTAAATAGGTCTTTAATTAATAACAACATTGACTTTAAGTCAATATGATTTTTTTTAACAATGACAGCCCCACTCACAAACGTGTTCAAAATAAGTCATAAATGTTTTTACTTACAAAGCTTAAGTCTCTATATCAGGGGTCACCAACCTTTTTGAAAGCAAGAGCTACTTCTTGGGTACTGATTAATGCGAAGGGCTACCAGTTTGATACACACTTCAATAAATTGCCAGAAATAGCCAATTTGCTCAATTTACCTTTAACTCTATGTTATTATTAATAATTAATTATATTTATCTTTGTGGAAACACTGATCATCTTAATGATTTTTCACAATAAATACATATTTTTGACAACATGTTTTAAATAGGTTAAAATCCAATTTGCACTTTGTTAGATTATATAGCAAATTGGACCAAGCTATATTTCTGACAAAGACAAATCATTATTTCTTCTAGATTTTCCAGAACAAAAATTTTAAAAGAAATTCAAAAGACTTTGAAATAAGATTTAAATTTGATTCTACAGATTTTTTATATTTTCCAAAATATTATTTTTGAATTTTAATCATAAGTTTGAAGAAATATTTCACAAATATTCTTCGTCGAAAAAACAGAAGCTAAAATGAAGGATTAAATTAAAATGTATTTCTTATTCTTTACAATAAAACAAAAAATACTTGAACATTGATTTAAATTGTCAGGAAATAAAAGGAATGAATTTAAAAGGTAAAAAGTTATATGTGTTTAAAAATCCTAAAATCATTTTTAAGGTTGTATTTTTTCTCTAAAATTGTCTTTCTGAAAGTTTAAAGAAGCAAAGTAAAAAAAAAAAATGAATTTATTGAAACAAGTGAAGTCCAATTCTTTAAAATATATTCTTGGATTTTCAAATTCTATTTGAGTTTTGTCTCTCTTAGAATTAAAAATGTAGAGCAAAGCGAAACCAGCTTGCTAGTAAATAAATACAATTTAAAAAATAGAGGCAGCTCACTGGTAAGTGCTGCTATTTGAGCTATTTTTAGAACAGGCCAGCGGGCGACTCATCTGGTCCTTACGGGCGACCTAGTGCCCACGGGCACCGCGTTGGTGACCCCTGCACTATATCAAATTAATCTCTATCCGTCAATTATTAGATAGATTTTTTATACTCATTTTGTCAAACCTAACTTAGTTTTTTATATGGCAGACACAAAATATGCAATGGTTTCCAAATAAAAATGTTCAAAGTGGAATATTTGCTGTAAAGTCAGCATATGAGTGTCGCATAGGTCAATAATACATAACATTCATTATTATCTTTTGAGCAATGACAACTTCAATTAAGCAACAGCCTGCATGGCAGCTTTGTGTTACTAGTCAACATTTCAACTTGTTCTTGTTACATTTTCCCTGTTTGCTCTTTTAATAAAATTCAAAATAAGACCCCTGATCATCAAGTCTAGCTGATGACTCTCCAAACCTTTTTGTAGAGGCTTCAACAGTAGATTGAGGCTTTCTGCTATGGCGACAGGTTCCTCCTGCTCCAGCTCCAGCTGCTCCAAAAGGCCGATCAGCAACTCTTTTGGTCCACAAGCCTAAGAAGGACAAACGTCTGTGAAATACTTGGAGAAGTAAAGGAAGAAGAAAAACAGGTAGCAACCTCAAGGAGGTGATTGAAAATGGCCAGGCATTGAAGCAGATTCTTGTCTTCCTTCTTCAATAGAACCTGAACCAGGGGAGGCAGCAAGTTCCATCCCATGCATCTCACTATGTCCTACAGGATAGCAGTGACATAAGTGAGTACAGCACAGAATTTATTTAGATGACCCAACTCAAACAAACTGCAACACAACCTGCTCAATGAACTTTGTGAATGTTGTAAGAAATTTCCGTGCACCTCTTAATATCCAATTATATGAATCATTATTTCTACATAATTTATAATAATGTATTATATATATATACATATATATACAGAGAGAGAGAGAATATATATAGTACTGTATATGTGTGTGTATAAGAATATGATATACATAAATATTGGGGCGGTATAGCTTGGTTGGTAGAGTGGCCGTGCCAGCAACTTGAGGGTTGCAGGTTCGATTCCCGCTTCCGCCATCCTAGTCACTGCTGCTGTGTCCTTGGGCAAGACACTTTACCCACCTGCTCCCAGTGCCACCCATACCGGTTTAAATGTAACTTAGATATTGGGTTTCACTATGTAAAGCTCTTTGAGTCACTAGAGAAAAGCGCTATATAAATATAATTCACTTCACTTCACAAATATGTACACACGGGATTGTGTATGTATTATATATGTATGTATATATAAGTATATATGTATGTACAGTATATGCGTGTGTGTATATAGATATATATATATATATATATATATATATATATATATATATATATATATATATATAGGTATATATACACAGTACATGTATGTATTTTTATTTGAATATATTTGTGTGTGTGTGCGTGTATGTATATATTTATATATATATGTATATATTTATATATATATACATATGTGTGTGAGTGTATTTATATATATATATATGTGTCTGTGTATATGTGTGTATATATATATATATATGTGTGTATATATATAATATGATATACATAAATGTGTATATACAGTAATATGTATATACAATATGTGGATATATGTGATTGTGTGTATATATGCATGTACTGTATATATATATGCGTGTGTATATATGTATGTTTATATACACAGTGCATATACGTATATATGTTTATATATATATGTTTATTTGAATATATTTGTGTATGTATATATATATATATATATATATATATATATATATATATACATACATACATACATACATACACACACACACACACACACACATATATATATATATATATATATATACACACACACACACACACACACACACACACATATATATATATACACACGAACAGTATATATACATGCACATATATAAATATACACACATATATGTATATATATACACACACACGTGTGTGTGTGTGTATACATATATATAATTTTTATTTGTGTATATGTATGTACAATTTATATTTTTATATAAATATTAATATATAATGTGTGTGTATACAGTTAGCTTTTGGCCCCTGGCCAATTTTTTAGGCCAATGCGGTCCCCAATCCAAATGTTTTGACATGGCGTTGATGGACCAGACTTCTTCACTTTACAAATAGCCTGCAAACGATGCGCGAGTGAGGGAAAAAAAGCACCAAACTGCCAGCATTAATGCATCGAAAGCCTGTGAAGGTACCCAAAGTCAGCCACATCTGTGCTGCGTCTGAAAAGTGCAAAAAGCCCGCCAGAGAGGACCTTTTTTTTTTCTGATGAAATGATTGCACCGGACAGAACCAACAGGGTCATTCACAAGCTCAGGCGGGCATGATGGCAGGGAAGACGTGTGTATGTCTGAGCAGGCTAAGCTGTCAATAGGGATGTAACGATAAAACGATAATAATGATAAAGTCCCGACAGTTAATAGTTGCGTTTTGAATTACTGTTATTTAAAAATCTGTGATTGATAACTGCACTTTGATAAACTCACAGACTGACTGGCGCCATGAAGTGAAGTGAATTATATTTATATAGCGCTTTTCTGAGAAGAAGAGACATTAATGTCTTTCACCACTAAGAAACGACGTACCCCAATCAAAACCTACATAAACAAATTACTGTCTAAGCAAACATGGAAACTCCAAGCTGTGCTCTTTTTGAACAGTTATTGTTCAAAACTTTGTAGGAATATGAGACAGAAGTTTTATTACAGCGCTTTAAAAGACAACTGAGATTTTAGAATATGGTCAGCCTAATTAAGTTATCTGTATCGGCCTTAAAAAAAAAAACGGAAAGAAAATATTGTGCATCCCTACAATTATCAAGACAATGCATTGTGCCATTTACCAGATTCGTGTCATCCAGGACTATACTGAGCACTTGAGCGCTGTTGCCTTCCTCGATGCATGTTCGCCCGGCGGTCATGAAGACGTTGTGGTCCTCAGTGGAGTACTGGTCAGCGGGGAGGGCTTGCTGGGTGACCGACACGCATCAAGTTAAAATTGCCAGTAATTGTGCCGCACAAAGTGCCATAGGGACACTGCGTTGTACAAACCCTGTTTCCATATGAGTTGGGAAATTGTGTTAGATGTAAATATAAACGGAATACAATTATTTGCAAATCATTTTCAACCCATATTCAGTTGAATGCACTACAAAGACAAGATATTTAATGTTCAAACTGATAATACCATTTTTTTTTTGCAAATCGATAACTTTGGAATTTGATGCCAGCAACACGTGACAGAGAAGTTGGGAAAGGTGGCAATAAATACTGATAAAGTTGAGGAATGCTCATCAAACACTTATTTGGAACATCCCACAGGTGTGCAGGCTAATTGGGAACAGGTGGGTGCCATGATTGGGTATAAAAACAGCTTCCCAATGCTCAGTCTTTCACAAGAAAGGATGGGGCGAGGTACACCCCTATGTCCACAACTGCGTGAGCAAATGGTCAAACAGTTTAAGAACGTTTCTCAAAGTGCAATTGCAAGAAACTTTGGGATTTCAACATCTACGGTCCATAATATCATTAAAAGGTTCAGAGAATCTGGAAAAATCACTCCACGTAAGCGGCATGGCTGGAATCCAACATTGAATGACCGTGACCTTCGATCCCTCAGACGGCACTGTATCAACAACCGACATCAATCTCTAAAGGATATCACCACATGGGCTCAGAAACACTTCAGAAAACAACTGTCACTAAATACAGTTTGTCGCTAGATCTGTAAGCGCAAGTTACAGCCCTACTATGCAAAGCAAAAACCATTTATCAACAACATCCAGAAACGCCGGTGGCTTCTCTGGGCCCGAGATCATCTAAGATGGACTAATGCAAAGTGGAAAAGTATTCTGTGGTCTGACGAGTCCACATTTCAAATTGTTTTTGGAAATATTCGACATTCGACCAAAGGGCAAGCAAACTATCCAGACTGTTATCAAAGCAAAGTTCAAAAGCCAGCATCTGTGATGGTATGGGGGTGCATTAGTGCTCAAGGCATGGGTAACTTACACATCTGTGAAGGCACCATTAATGCTGAAAGGTACATACAGGTTTTGGAACAACATGCTGCCATCTAAGAGAGGACATATTAGCGCAACACCACTAACGGCTAAAAGCCGTCTCTTCTCATCGCGCAATTAAACAGTATTCTGGACATCTGTGTTGCTGAATCTTTTGCGATTTCAATTAATAATGGAGAAGTCAAAGTAGAAAGATGGAGGTGGGAAGCTTTAGCATTTAGCCACACAAACACACGGTGATTCCTTGTTTAAAATTCCCGGAGGTGAAGCTTTACTATGGATCAGAGCGGTCAAGCGAACATGTATCCAGACCACTTGTCAACCGGCAGGTTTCGGTGAGAAAATTGTGGTAAAAAGTCGCCTCTTACCGGAGATCAGCGGAACTTCTGTCGTGCTGCTGCTGCTGCCGTGACTAATTCCCTCAGAGACTGGCGTCAAAACACCCGTGGACACACCCCTCCGACTATCAGATACTATTTAATCTCACTAAAACACTAGCAATACAATAGAAAGATAAGGAATTTCCCAGAATTATCCTAGTAAATGTGTCTAAAAACATCTGAATCGCTCACAATGCAATCCCCTTTTTGTTTTTAAACTTTATTTTTTTTTTTTTCTATTCCTTCGCTATCAATATCCTCAGCCACAAATTTTTCATCCTCGCTCAAATAATGGGGAAATTGTCGTTTTCTCGGTCCGAATAGCTCCTTTTGTTGGAGGCTCCCATTATAAACAATGTGAGGATGTGAGGAGCCCTCACTCGGGTGACGTCATCGTTTGCTACTTCCGGTACAGGCAAGGCTTTTTAATTAGCGACCAAAAGTTGCAAACTTTATTGTCGATGTTCTCTACTAAATCCTTTCAGCAAAAATATGGCAACATCGCGAAATGATCAAGTATGATACATAGAATGGACCTGCTATCCCCGTTTAAATAAGAAAACCTCATTGCAGTAGGCCTTTAGGGCATGTCCAACCGGTAGGAGGCCACGGGGAAGACCCAGGACACGTTGGGAAGACTATGTGTCCTGGCTGGCCTGAGAACACCTCGGGATCCCCCGGGAAGAGCTAGACGAAGTGGCTAAGGAGAGGGAAGTCTGGGCTTCTCTGCTTAGGCTGCTGCCCCCGCGACCCGACCTCGGATGGATGGATGGACAATTTCCCAACTCATATAGAAACGGGGTTTGTAGAAGTGTACTTCTGTTAGCATTCATTTTAATTCACAGGCGACCCCGAAGGGAATAACCGGTAGAAAATGGATGGATGATGGAGGCTAATAGTACATTTTAATCAACACTCCTTTGATGAAATGTAATTGAAGGCTTTGAATGAACTCACGCATCTCTGGACCACATCACTGAACTGATCTAGCGCCATTCTGTTTCTCTTCAAGCAGCAGTCCTGAGAAAGAATAAACAAAAAGTTAGAAAGAAGAGAAAGTTGTGCGAGACAGGCCAATTATTGAAACTAAGCAACAACTTCACTGGAATCAAACGAGTGAAAGCTAGCTTTGTTCCAGTCTACAATTAACTTAGCCACTAACCAGTTAAGAAAACATTTTTAATTAAAGCCTAAGTTTAAAAATACATTCCCAAATACTTACGTATTCATGCAATCATAAAAAAATAATATACAGGAAAAATTGTGGCTTCATTTCTAAAAGACCACACGAGATTTGTGAGACGTCCGGGTTCGACTTTTGCCGCTTCTGGCTTGCCGTAGATAAATGACGTCATGGGTCAGAGTTGAAATCCTACCCAAACAGAAACAACATGGAGTCGGAGGAGAGAAAAATTCTATCTAAAGCCGCTAAAAAAGGTAAATTCTTGAATTAAAAAAAAAAGTACACCAACTCCTCGTTTAACGTATCTTGCTGTTTGTCGTCGCAGATGGAAAACACAGCAAAGCGCAAAACGTTGAAGAGGAAGCCATAAGGTATGTGGAGACATGTGTTACTTGTTCAAACTTTCTGTAAAGCAGGGGTCCATCCATTTTATACCGCTTGTCCCTTTTAGGGTGACGGGGGGGTGCTGGATAAACTGACCATACGTCCTCTTTTGCGGGGCTGTCCGGGCGGGGTTTCTTTAGTGCCTCAAATGTCTGGCATTTTGAGTCAAGGTTGCGTGTATTTCCAATGTATTTTCAGGCTTAAAGGCCTACTGAAATGAGATTTTCTTATTTAAACGGGATGAAAAGAGACCACTTTTAGCAGTAAGTGGTGCTGCGCTAATATGTCCCCTGCAACCAATAACGTCATGCGTACGCGTCATCATTCCGCGACGTTTTCAACAAGAAACTCCGCGGGATATTTAAAATTGCAATTTAGTAAACTAAAAAGGCCGTATTGGCATGTGTTGCAATGTTAATATTTCATCATTGATATATAAACTATCAGACTGCATGGTGGGTAGTAGTGGGTTTCGGTGGGACTTTAAGAAGGGGTTAAAAACAAATCAAATTGTGAAGGTGTGCACGCAGCATCATTCGTGAGGGAGGGGCAGTGACAGAGAGAGCGAGGGAGTGGATTGAATGGTTCATTGATTGAAAATTTTATTAATAGATCAGTAGATCAATCTGTCATTGCTCAAAACATAATATTGAATGAAAATCATTGTTATTATGAATTATCGACCCATACAAGGGTCCGATTACATCACATTAAATATTCCATCCATCCATTTTCTACCACTTATTCCCTTTGGGGTCGCGGGGGGCGCTGGTGCCTAAATATTCCACGATGAAAAATATTTTTGGTGGAAGATTTTGCATATTTTGTGTGTTTGCCAATAAAACATATAGTTTTGTTGGACGAAAAAAGGGCGGAAAACAAATAATAAAAGAACATAAAAAGAAACTAAAACATTTTGAAATGAGGAACATATCTGAAGTTGATGTAGACGCCAGAGATTAAAACGTTAAATATAAAATGTGTGAATGCCCTGGCAGACCATTATCATTTCATGACCCAATCAAAACACTTTTTACGCTTTTATACTGAAATAAATACACCTACAACTTATGAAATAAAAACATAGAAAAAACTACCAGCAGCGGTAAAGTTTAGATCCATGAAGGAAAGAAGAGAGTGAATGAATGTTTATAACTGAATACATTTACATATGTATACAAATTTGTGCTCTTATTTTATTATTTCTTTTAATGAATGAAGTAATGTTTATGACAACCTTTTTCCAAAACACAACATAGAAAGTGAGATATAACAGGACAATGCATACGTTTATCATTTGTTTTCAAAACACTTACAATAAAGTGGGACCCCAAAAACTTACTGTGGGAGCCCATTTTTATGACTTGATGGGGTCCATTTAGGAAATTTCTAGCCCCATCACTGCTGTCAACAGAGGAGAAAAAATGCTTTATTTAAATAAATATATTCTTTATAAAGCAAGTTCAAGTATCGTTGGCAAATTTTCACCTAGTCCCGGCCTTGGCACGCATATATGTGTCCTCTTTTTGGGATTTCAGAATATGGTCAGCCTAGTGCTGGAGCCTATCTCACTTGCATCCGAGCGGAAGGCGGTGTACACCCTGGACAAGTCGCTATCTCATCGCCGGGCCAACACAAATAGTCCTACTCACTTTTACACACTCAGGCCAAATTAGTGTTTCCAATCAATCTCTCCCCAGGTGCATGTTTTGTTTTTTTGGAGGTGGGAGGTAGCCGGAGGTAACCCACACAGTCACGGGGAGAACATGCAAACTACACACAGAAAGATCCCGAGCCCGAGATTGAACTCCGGACCTTCGTATTGTGAGGCACGTGGACTAACCCCTGTTTCACCGTGCTGCCCTGTACAGCAGGAGTGTCAAACTCATTTTTAGTTCCGGGAGCCGCATGGAGGAAAATCTATTCCTAAGTAGGCCGGAATGGTAAAATCATGCCATGATAACATAAAAATAAAGACACCTCCAGGTTTTTTACTTTGGCCAAAAATAGAACAAGCACATAATGAAAACATCCATCCATCCATCCATCTTCTTTCGCTTATCCGAGGTCGGGTCGAGGGGGCAGCAGCCTAAGCAGGGAAGCCCAGACTTCCCCCCCAAGCCACTTTGTTCAGCTCCTCCCGGTGGATCCCGAGGCGTTCCCAGGCCAGCCGGGAGAGATAGTTTTCCCAACGTGTCCTGGGTCTTCCCCGTGCCCTAAACACCTCCCTAGGGAGGCGTTCGGGTGGCATACTGACCAGATGCCCGAACCACCTCATCTGGCTCTTCTCGATTTGGAGGAGCAGCGGCTTTACTTTGAGCTCCTCCTGGATGGCAGAGCTTCTCACCCTATCTCTAAGGGAGAGCCCCGTCCCCCGGCGTCCGAAGCTCATTTCAGCCACTTGTACCCGTGATCTTGTCCTTTGGGTCATGACCCAAAGCTCATGACCATAGGTGAGGATGGGAATGTAGATCGACCGGCAAATTGAGAGCTTTGCCTTCCGGCTCAGCTCCTTCTTCACCACAATGGATCGATACAGGGCCGGCATTACTGAAAACGGCGCACCGATCCGCCTGTCGATCTCACGATCCACTCTTCCCTCACTCGTGAACAAGACTCCGAGGTACTTGAACTCCTCCACTTGGGGCAAGATCTCCTCCCTAACCCATTCACCCTTTTCAGGGGGAGAACCATGAAAATGTACAAATCACAAATAATCATCTGGACAAATCCTGTCAAGTTTGTTGAAAATTCTCAGGAGATTGGTGCAGTTTCAACAACACAATGAGCTTAGACGTTGTCTCAGTCTATCTACAAAGCCAGGATCAAACATTAAGTCAGTCTTTTGGGGTACCTTTCCAGCACTTCCAAAACCCTCAAATCTAGACTCCGAACAATCCTAGCACAAGCTAGTCAGGTTACTTCTAGACATCCACCCCAGATCACACCGCACTCCTACCCACTTCTCCAAAGTGGGCTGGCTCAAGGTGGAGGACAGAGTCAAACAACTTGCACTGAGCCTAGTCTATAAAATTTGCTACACCTCCCTGATACCGAAGTACATGTCAAACTACTTCCAGAATGTTAATGACCGCCATAACCACAACACCAGGGGGAGCTCCACAAACCACATTAAACCCAGATTCCGATCTAACAAAGGTCTTAACTCATTCTCCTTCTATGCCACGTTCTACACTGTTTCAATGTCCATTTCTCAGATGATATAATTGTTGTTGACTGAAGTGCTGATATCAACCAAACCTAACCCCCTGCACCAACGTCCTCAACATCCCACCCCCCGATTGGAAATAATGTAAATAATTCAATGTATATACTCTGATGATTACCTTGTGTGATGACTGTATTATGCTGATAGTATATATTTGTAACATGAATTGATTAACGTGGACCCCGACTTAAACAAGTTGAAAAACTTATTGGGGTGTTACCATTTAGTGGTCAATTGTACGGAATATGTACTGTACTGTGCAATCTACTAATAAAAGTATCAATCAATCAATCTTGCTGGGATTGAGCAAAAACACAACATGTAAACTCTTCGAGGTATCGCATACCTACTTTGTCATGTACACGTATCAATCCAGTGCTAACTCAACAAACCGTAAGAAACGGAGGTAAAAACAATTTAAAAGTGTTCTCGTTTTGGACAGAGACAATTTGGGGGAATAGGGGTGCCAAATAACAATGTGTTCGTAGCAGAAGGCTTAGGATTTATACTAGGGCTGGGCGATATGGCTTTTAATAAATATCTCGATATTTTTAGGCCATGTCACGATGCATGATATATATCTCCATATTTTGCCTTAGCCTTGAATGAACACTTGATGCATATAATCCAATCCACTTTATTTATATAGCACATGGGTGTCAAACTCTGGCCCGTGGGCCAAATTTGGCCCGCCATGTAATTTCACTTGACCCTTGAGGCAATATCAAATTAACATTAGAGCTGGCCCGCTGCTGTAACACCGCATTCACCGCTAATACTCTTACTTGCCAACCCTCACGATTTTCCCAGGAGACTCCTGAAGTTCAGTGTCCCTCCCGAATTTCATCCCGGGCAACAATATTGGGGGTGGGTCTTAAAGGCACTGCCTTTGGCGTTCTCTAGAACCTGTCGCCACGTCCGCTTTTCTTCCATACAAACAGCGTGCCAGCCCAGTCACATAATATATGCGGCTTATACACACACACACAAGTGAATGCAAACATACTTGGTCAACAGCCATACAGGTCTCACTGAGGGTGGCCGTATAAGCAACTTTAAGACTTACAAATATGCGCCACACTGTGAACCCACACCAAACAAGAATGACACATTTTGGGAGAACACCCGAACCGTAACACAACATAAACACAACAGAACAAATACCCACAACCCCTTGCAGGACTAACTCTTCCGGGACGCTACAATATACACCCCCCGCTATCACCAAACCCCGTCCACCTCAACCCCGCTGCCGAAAAGAGGCATTCCATTTTTATTAAAATTTTATTTGATATGCCATTGATATTTTTTAATTATTATTATTATTTGAAACTCGATTTTGCATGTCCCTATAAAGTTATATAAGCCTTGCTTGTTCAAGATTCAATGCAAAACTTGTTTGGGTCCCTATTAAAAGGTTAATTTGTTCAACCTCGGCCCGCTGCTTTGTTCGGTTTTAAATTTTGGCCCACTCTGTATTTGAGTTTGACACCCTTGATATAGCACATTTAAAAAACAAAATGTTTCCAAAATGCTGCACAACAATATTAAAAGCAATATTCAAATACTATCCTAAACTCCACCAATGACTGAATAAAAACAAAAAATAAATACATATAAAACCCATATAAAAACAATATGAAATAAAAATGATTAAAAACAAAATTAACAGCATGCAGAGAGGGAAATCACAACTAAGTCAATTGACAAAAATTGTATTTATTAAACAGTTATTAAGCAGTGGCACAAACATTCATGTCATTTCCAAAACAGAAAGTGCGAGATTGTAGAGACATTTTAAAACAAGCTATTAGTGCACTTTTGTGCATGATGTCACTAAGATGACATATCAAAACAACCCAAAATAAAGTGCACTTTTTGTACAGAACGCCACTACAATAGTTAAAAACAAATAAAGTGCACTTTTGTGGATGATGTCACACAAGATATTTCAAAACCTGTCAAATAAAAATGAGCTGCATAATAGAAAATCAAATAGTGTTTTTTTGCAGCGACGCTCTTGCCGCATAATTGTTCAACATATTCCCGTTTGAAGACAAACCCCCGCCAGACGATGGATCCCTTGCTGTTTTTCTTGGGAATGAATTCTTACTCCATTTGTTACCAAATTCGCACCTTCTCTCTCTCGTATTACCACTCGCACTTCACCGTTAGCATCACAGCTAATGTTAGCCATGCTGCGACCTCTCTGCTCAGGGAGGGAGTGTGACGTTATACGCGTGACGTTTGTAAGGTGCGCTTGTTTAACGTCTCTTTGAGGAGAGACATGAAAGAGTGGGAAACGCAAGAAGCTAAAAGCAACTGTGTGAGAATGTATACTCGAATATCACGATATAGTCATTTTCTATATCGCACAGAGACAACAAAGTATATTGATATATCGCCCACCCCTAGTTTTAAGTTTCATTTGGGTGGAGGGAGAGGAGCCGCAGCCACGCTTTTAGTCCTAACAGAATTGCAGAGGACACATTTGGAACAGCAGTTTCTTTCATTCCAAAAAAAATGCAACTCATTTGAATACTTGGCAAACTCATTACGTGGGCCGGATAAAACCTGTTTAGGCCCGCGGACCGTACCTTTGTCACCCCTGCTGTAAAGTGTTTGTTTGTGTTTGACTTGATGGTGTTAATACCCACGTGTGACAGGAGAGAAGAGATCAAAGAGAAGCTCAGGGAGAGACTGGAGCTGGAAAAAAGAGCCCTGCAAGTGGTCGAGCGTCTTCTTGAGGACGTTGTTGCTGAGGACTTCTTGATCGACTGCGTGAGTTGACTTCACCTGTTTGGGCCAGTGTTAGTTTTGACAGCAAAATTTGATTTAGTTTTAGTCATAGTCTTTTGACTAAAATGTAATTTGGTTTTTAGTCATAATTTAGTTATTTAAATTGTTTTAGTTTTAGTCTAGTTTTAGTTGACAAAATATAAGTTTATAGTCGACGAAAACTACAGCAGATTTAGTCGACTAAAGGGTAATATGTCAACTTTCCATTCAACTTCTGAAACTTCGACCAAATCTACTGTAGTTTTCGTCGACTATAATCTTATGATATTTCGTCAACTAAAACTGGACTAAAACTCACTCGACGTTATCCCGTTTATTACACGGCTTACTCGTGAAATACTACATTTGAGACATGATTTTCATCAAAATACGACTTGTATCGGTGATTTTTCCTGTGTTTTGCTTTGACTTTCAGAAGTTGAATGGAAAGTTGACATATTACCCTTTAGTCGACTAAATTTACTGTAGTTTTCGTCGACTCTAATCTTATGATATTTCGTCAACCAAAACTAGACTAAAACTCACTCGACGTTATCCCGTTTATTACACGGCTTACTCGGGAAATACTACATTTGAGACATGATTTTCATCAAAATACGACTTGTATCGGTGATTTTTCCGCTGTTTTGCTTTGACTTTCAGAAATTGAAGGGAAAGTTTACATATTACCCTTTAGTCGACTAAATCTACTGTAGTTTTCGTCGACTATAATCTTATGATATTTCGTCAACTAAAACTGGACTAAAACTCACTCGACGTTATCCCGTTTATTACACGGCTTACTCGTGAAATACTACATTTGAGACATGATTTTCATCAAAATACGACTTGTATCGGTGATTTTTCAGCTGTTTTGCTTTGACTTTCAGAAATTGAAGGGAAAGTTTACATATTACCCTTTAGTCGACCAAAACACAGGAAAAATCACTGATACAAGTCATATTTTGATGAAAATCATGTCTCAAATGTAGTATTTCACGAGTAAGCCGTGTAATAAACGGGATAACGTCGAGTGAGTTTTAGTCCAGTTTTAGTTGACGAAATATCATAAGATTATAGTCGACGAAAACTACAGTAGATTTGGTCGACTAAAGGGTAATATGTAAACTTTCCCTTCGTTTTCTGAAAGTCACAGCAAAACAGCTGAAAAATCACCGATACAAGTCGTATTTTGATGAAAATCATGTCTCAAATGTAGTATTTCACGAGTAAGCCGTGTAATAAACGGGATAACGTCGAGTGAGTTTTAGTCCAGTTTTAGTTGACGAAATATCATAAGATTATAGTCGACGAAAACTACAGTAGATTTAGTCGACTAAAGGGTAATATGTCAACTTTCCATTCAACTTCTGAAAGTCAAAGCAAAACACAGGAAAAATCACCGATACAAGTTGTATTTTGATGAAAATCATGTCTCAAATGTAGTATTTCACGAGTAAGCCGTGTAATAAACGGGATAACGCCGAGAGAGTTTTAGTCCAGTTTTAGTTGACGAAATATCATAAGATTATAGTCGACGAAAACTACAGTAGATTTGGTCGACTAAAGGGTAATATGTAAACTTTCCATTCAACTTCTGAAAGTCAAAGCAAAACACAGGAAAAATCACCGATACAAGTCGTATTTTGATGAAAATCATGTCTCAAATGTAGTATTTCACGAGTAAGCCGTGTAATAAACGGAATAACGTCGAGAGAGTTTTAGTCCAGTTTTAGTTGATGAAATATCATAAGATTAGAGTCGACGAAAACTACAGTAGATTTAGTCGACTAAAGGGTAATATGTAAACTTTCCCTTCAATTTCTGAAAGTCAAAGCAAAACAGCTGAAAAATCACAGATACAAGTCGTATTTTGATGAAAATCATGTCTCAAATGTAGTATTTCACGAGTAAGCCGTGTAATAAACGGGATAACGTCGAGTGAGTTTTAGTCCAGTTTTAGTTGACGAAATATCATAAGATTATAGTCGACGAAAACTACAGTAGATTTGGTCGACTTAAGGGTAATATGTAAACTTTCCCTTCAATTTCTGAAAGTCAAAGCAAAACAGCGGAAAAATCACCGATACAAGTCGTATTTTGATGAAAATCATGTCTCAAATGTAGTATTTCACGAGTAAGCCGTGTAATAAACGGGATAATGTCGGGTGAGTTGTATGTTGTGGAAAATGCTTACCTGTGTGTGGATTTCGGGGTGATTCGACTGTAAATGTCGCTTCAAGTTTGTCGTGTTTTTCCCCGTAATCCTTGCGCTGCATTTCTTACACTGTGTCTTGTTATCTTTGACGTCAAATATAAAATTTCCCCTTATGTCCTCTCTCCTCTTCCTCCCCGGCGTTGACATGTTGTCTTCTGCAGAGCATTCCCGGGTCAGTCTCAAACACAAACTACGTTTACGTAACTTCCTTACCACATCGCTCCGATTGGTTCTCTTCCCAACTCCTCCCGCCTCTTCCTAACGAAATGAGTTCCGATTGGATCTCGTCTCTGGCAGACATTTTCGTCTCGTTTTTATTCGTTGACGAATATGTCAATACACCTCGTCATCGTCTTAGTCCACGTAAATTATTTTTTATTTAGTTATTGTCTCGTTTTAGTCAGAAAAAAAGGTCGTTGACGATAACTATGCCGAAAATTTTTCGTCAACAAAAATAACACTGGTTTGGGCCCTACATGACTTTGGGTATCATGTTTGCTGTTTCAAGTGACAATTGAGACAATACTTCTTACGCATGTTGAAGAAAATTAGAAAAGAAACGTCAGAAAAGGAGCAGGAAGACGCAAGGCTTATAATGTCCTCTTGCCCAATCACTAAGGCCATGTCCACACTAACATGGAGAGTTTCAAAAACACATATTTGGGGTTCAAATAATCTCCATCCGCACAATTGTTGTTTCAAAACCGTTTATGTCTACAAACAAACGCATGCACCTGCTGTCATGCACATTTTGTTCAATAAGAAGACTAAAAAAAGCAGCAATAGCTGACTTGTTGGCATTATTGTTATGTTTCTTTTGATATATCTTAGAACATACCTAGGAAAATTAAGGCCCGGGGGCCATATGCGGCCCGTTGAGCTTTTCAATTTGGCCCGCCAGACATTCCCAAATAATGTTTTTAGATCTTTAAGATGGAAAGTGTAGCTGCTATTATGATGTGCAGTGATGTTTTTCTAATGACCGTAAGTAAGTCTTGAACTATACTAAGTATTTCAATGGTTGGAATTTGCGCTTATGGATGATATACCAGTTACTATGGTAATCTAATTACAAACCCTGTTTCCATATGAGTTGGGAAATTGTGTTAGATGTAAATATAAACGGAATACAATGATTTGCAAATCATTTTCAACCCATATTCAGTTGAATATGCTACAAAGACAACATATTTGATGTTCAAACTGATAAACCTTTTTTTTTCTGCAAATAATCATTAACTTTAGAATTTGATGCCAGCACCCAAGGTGGCAATAATTACTGATAAAGTTAAGGAATACTCATCAAACACTTATTTGGAACATTTCACAGGTGTGCAGGCTAATTGGGAACAGTTGGGTGCCATGATTGGGTATAAAAACAGCTTCCCAAAAAATGCTCCGTCTTTCACAAGAAAGGATGGGGCGAGGTACACCCCTTTGTCCACAACTGCGTGAGCAAATAGTCAAACAGTTTAAGAACAACGTTTCTCAAAGTGCAATTGCAAGAAATTTAGGGATTTCAACATCTATGGTCCATAATATCATCAAAAGGTTCAGAGAATCTGGAGAAATCACTCCACGTACGCGGCATGGCCGGAAACCAACATTGAATGACCGTGACATTCCATCCCGCAGACGGCACTGTATCAAAAACTGACATCAATCTCTAAAGGATATCACCACATGGGCTCAGGAACACTTCAGAAAACCACTGTCACTAAATACAGTTGGTCGCTACATCTGTAAGTGCAAGTTAAAACTCTACTATGCAAAGCGAAGCCATTTATCATCAACATCCAGAAACGCCGACAGCTTCTCTGGGCCCCAAGATCGTCTAAGATGGACTGATGAAAAGTGGAAAAGTGTTCTGTGGTCTTACGAGTCCACATTTCAAATTGTTTTTGGAAATATTCGACATCGTGTCATCCGGACCAAAGGGGAAGCGAACCATCCAGACTGTTATCGACGCAAATTTAAAAAGCCAGCATCTGTGATGGTATGGGGGTGTATTAGTGCCCAAGGCATGGGTAACTTACACATTCTGTGAAGGCACCATTATTGCTGAAAGGTACATACCGGTTTTGGAACATCTGCCATCTAAGTGCCGTCTTTTTCATGGACGCCCCTGCTTATTTTGGCAAGACAATGCTAAGCCACATTCAGCACGTGTTACAACAGCGTGGCTTTGTTAAAAAAAGAGTGTGGATACTTTCCTGGCCCCCCTGCAGTCCAGACCTGTCTCCCATGGAAAATGTGTGGCGCATTATGAAGCGTAAAATACGACAGCGGAGACCCCGGACTGTTGAACGACTGAAGCCCTACATAAAACAAGAATGGGAAAGAATTCCACTTTCAAAGCTTCAACAATTAGTTTCCTCAGTTCCCAAACGTTTGAGTGTTGTTAAAAGAAAAGGTGATGTAACACAGTGGCGAACATGCCCTTTCCCAACTACTTTGGCACGTGATGCAGCCAATGATTTCTAAGTTAATTATTATTTGCAAAAAAATTTAAAGTTTATGAGTTTGAACATCAAATATGTTGTCTTTGTAGTGCATTCAGTTGAATATGGGTTGGAAAGGATTTGCAAATCATTGAATTCCGTTTATATTTACATCTAACACAATTTCCCAACTTATATGGAAACGGGTTTGTATTATTGTTGAGTGAAAAGAGCAATAGGCAAACTTCCCCCAAAAAGTTTAGGTCCTCTTTCAGATATGACACTAAGAGTGTACAGTATAGAGGGGTCAATGTTTTATGATGAGATGTGAGTTGTTTTTCCTAAAATGTCAATATTTTTGGCATGTAGACGTTCATGTTTTTTAAAAGGTAATGCCCATATTTTTCTCACAGGCCAGGTTTATAACCCCTGCGAATTACAAAGATGCAGTGGAGGAAAGATTTATCACCAAGCTGTGTGGTTATCCTTTATGTCCAAATAAACTGGGGAAGGTATCAGCATCCTACATATTCCTAATATGCTTGTGTTGTGGCTGTACGCATTTCTGTTTCTCATATCTGTTCACTTAACAGATCCCAAGTCAAAAGTACAAAATTTCTACCAAGCCCAATAAGGTGTATGACATCACAGAGCGCAAGGTGAGTGCTGCGACATGTCTCAACCGGACATCTACACTTATTTGTTCTCCCTGTCTTCAGTGTTTTTGCAGTAACTTTTGCTATAAAGCCTCCAAAGAATTTGAAGTCCAGATATCAACGACACCACTTTGGCTCAGACAGTATGAGAGGTAGGTCTGCCCAACTCCAACTAGAAATATCGCAAACTTGTACACTCACTCTTCAATATGCAAGCTACTAGTTCCTAATCGCCTGCGATGAGGTGGCGACTTGTCCAGGGTGTACACCGCCTTCCGCCCGATTGTAGCTGAGATAGGCACCAGCGCGACCCCAAAGGGAATAAGCTGTAGAAAATGGATGGACAATTGGGAAATGACAATTGGGATATTTACAATGCATCTGGAAAGTATTTACAGTGCCTCACTTGTGAAGTGAAGTAAATTATATATATATAGCGCTTTTTCCTCAAGTGACTCAAAGCGCATTACATAGTGAAACCCGATATCTAAGTTACAATTAAACCAGTGTGGGTGGCACTGGGAGCAGGTGGGTAAAGTGTCTTGCCCAAGGACACAACGGCATTGACTAGGATGGCAGAAGCGGGGATCGAACCTGCAACCCTCAAGTTGCTGGCACGGCTGCTCCACCAACCGAGCTTTACCGCCCCCCTTAAACATTTTGTTATGTCAGTCTTTTTCCGTAATGGAATAGTTCATTTTTTCCACCATGCAGTCTGATAGTTTATATATCAATGATGAAATCTTAACATTGCAACACATGCCAATACGGCCTTTTTAGTTTACTAAATTGCAATTTTTAATTTTGCGCGCAAGTATCATGTATGTATATATATGTGACGTCACGCATTGTAGAGGACATGTTGTTCCAGCACCGTTCCCGGCTATAAGTCGTCTGTTTTCATCACATAATTCCACAGTATTATGGACATCTGTGTTGCTGAATCTTTTGCAATTTGTTCAATGAATAATTGAGACGTCAAAGAAGAAAGCTGTAGGTGGGAAGCGGTGTATTGCAGCCGGCTTTAGCAACACAAACACAGACGGTGTTTCATTGTTTACATTCGAGAAAGATGACAGTCAAGCTTTACTATGGAACAGAGAGGTCAAGCGAACACGGTTGGATTGGACCACACACACAAAGTACAGTGTTTAATGCAGCGATCAATTCGAAAGATCGTGTTTCGAAGAGGGTCCCTTGCGAAGGGCAGAGATGGCCATCGCCACCATCCGTCGACTGGTGCCGAAGAAAGTTGCGGGGCCGACCTTCAGGTTGTACAGTTACGACCATATAATCTCACTAAAACACTAGTAACACAATAAGCAGATAAGGGATTTTCCAGAAACTCTCCCGGTACAGGCAAGGCTTTTTTATTAGCGACCAAAAGTTGCTAACTTTATCGTGGATGTTCTCTACTAAATCCTTTCAGCAAAAAATATGGCAATATCGCGAAATGATCAAGTATGACACATAGAATGGACCTGCTACCCCCGTTTAAATAAGAAAAACCTCATTTCAGCAGGCCTTTAACATGATAAGTAATTAATAATTACGCTGGCAATCACATTGTTAAAAATAACGTTCAAAATATAAAACATTCTCATGCATTTTAATCCATCTATCCGTTTCTATCGCACCTGTTCAAGAAGTCGCATTAATGGTAAGTAGTATTGTATTTGTTATTGATTAGCTTCAGAATAACAATGTTATTAAAAAGAATAAGAGATGCACACATTTAGTTGTTGTAATCAGGGAAAGTCCCTAATAAAAGAGGAGCCGTAGACTTCTTTTGTCAGAGCGTGGGACGACACTGTACAAGGGTACTGGTTTTTCGCGTTTCTCCTCCATCCATCCATCCATTTTCTACCTTTGGGGTCGCGGGGGGCGCTCGTGTCTATCTCAGCTGCAATCGGGCGGAAGTCGGTGTACACCCTGGACAAGTCGCTACTTCATCGCAGGGCCAACACAGATAGACAGACAACATTCACACTCACACTCACACACTAGGGCCAATTTACAGTTGTGATCAAAATTATTCAACCCCCATATCAAATAAAGATGTGTCAAATAGACAAATGCAAGTTAAATTGTAACACTGTATTTTACAAAATACCAAAAAAGGAAATTTTTCTTAATATCTCATTGACAAAATTATTCAACCCCTTGAAGATCATAACTCTTAAAAACAGAATTTGAATAAGGTCTTTTCAATCAGGTGTTGAAAACACCTGTAGATGTGATTAGAACCATAACGAGCAACAATTAAACTGATTGAAAAATACTTTGATGCTCAGCTTCTTGTAGATGGTCAATGGTGTATTTGCAACATGTTGAAGTCCAGGGAGTGGTCAAAGAAGTCAAGAGAGGAGGTAATTTCTCTTCATAAGGAAGGATATGGATATAAGAAAATAGCAAAGACATTACACATTCCAAGAGACACAGTTGGGAGCATAATTCGCAAGTTTAAAGCTAAAGGCACAGTGGAAACACTACCTGGGCGTGGTAGGAAGAGGATGCTGTGTGCAACTGCTGTCCGGTATTTGACGCGTACAGTGGTGAAAAACCCCCGGGTAACAGCTGAGGAACTACAACAGGACATTGCAGAGAGGGGAACGCAGGTTTCGTCCCAGACAATAAGGCGCGCACTACGAGATGAAGGCCTCCATGCCAGAACTCCCAGGCGCGCCCCACTTCTGACCACCAGGCAAAAGAAAAATAGACTCCAGTATGCCAAAAATCATCTGGACAAACCCCAAAGGTTTTGGGAAACTGTTCTATGGAGTGATGAGACAAAACTGGAACTCTTTGGGCCTATGAATCAACGTTATGTCTGGAGGAGAAAAAATTAAGCTTACAAAGAGAAGAACACCTTGCCTACTGTTAAGCATGGTGGGGGATCAATCATGCTCTGGGGCCGTTTCTCTGCCTCAGGTACCGGGAATCTCCAGCGCGTTCAAGGCATTATGAATTCTATTTCTTAGCAGGATATATTAGCTGCAAATGTCACAAAGTCAGTGACGAAACTGAGGCTTGGGAGACGTTGGACCTTGCAACAGGACAAGGATCCCAAGCATACCTCCAAATCAACATCAGAGTGGTTGCAGAAGAAGGGCTGGAAGACTCTGGAGTGGCCTTCAGGGTCGCCAGAGCTAAATCCTATAGAAAAGCTGTGGTGGGACTTGAAGAAGGCAGTTGCAGCACGCAAGCCCAAGAATATGAATGAACTGGAGGCCTTTGCCCAAGAGGAATGGGCTAAAATACCTGTAGATGGTTGCAAGAAGCTTATGTATCACGTTTGAAGGATGTAATTACTGCCAAAGGGTGTTCTACTAAGTACTAAAGATGCATGTAACTAGGGGGTTGAATCATTTTGTCAATGAGATATTAAGAAAAATGTCCTTTTTTGGTATTTTGTAAAATACAGTGTTACAATTTAAGTTGCATTTGTCTATTTGACACATCCCCTCCAATGGGCTCACCACTCATAGGAGGGGCCATAGAGGTCGGGTGCATTGTGAGCTGGGCGGCAGCCGAAGGCAGGGCACTTGGCGGTCCGATCCTCGGCTACAGAAGCTAGCTCTTGGGACGTGGAACGTCACCTCACTGGGGGGGAAGGAGTCTGAGCTAGTCCGCGAGGTAGAGAAGTTCCGGCTGGATATAGTCGGACTCACCTCGACGCACAGCAAGGGCTCTGGAACCAGTTCTCTCGAGAGGGACTGGACGCTCTTCCACTCTGGCGTTGCCGGCAGTGAGAGGCGACGGGCTGGGGTGGCAATTCTCGTTGCCCCCCGGCTCAAAGCCTGCACGTTTGAGTTCAACCCAGTGGACGAGAGGGTAGCTTCCCTTCGCCTTCGGGTGGGGGGACGGGTCCTGACTGTGGTTTGTGCTTACGCACCAAACAGCAGTTCAGAATACCCACCCTTTTTGGGTACACTCGAGGGAGTACTGGAAAGTGCTCCCCCGGGTGATTCCCTTGTCCTACTGGGGGACTTCAACGCTCATGTTGGCAACGACAGTGAAACTTGGAGAGGCGTGATTGGGAAGAATGGTCGCCCGGATCTAAACCCGAGTGGTGTTTTGTTATTGGACTTTTGTGCTCGTCACGGATTGTCCATAACAAACACCATGTTCAAACATAAGGGTGTCCATATGTGCACTTGGCACCAGGACACCCTAGGCCGCAGTTCCATGATCGACTTTGTAGTTGTGTCATCGGATTTGCGGCCTTATGTTTTGGACACTCGGGTGAAGAGAGGGCGGAGCTTTCTACCGATCACCACCTGGTGGTGAGTTGGCTGCGATGGTGGGGGAGGATGCCGGACAGACCTGGCAGGCCCAAACGCATTGTGAGGGTCTGCTGGGAACGTCTGGCAGAGTCTCCTGTCAGAGAGAGTTTCAATTCACACCTCCGGGAGAACTTTGAACATGTCAGGAGGGAGGTGCGGGACATTGAGTCCGAGTGGACCATGTTCTGAACCTCTATTGTCGAGGCGGCTGATTGGAGCTGTGGCCGCAAGGTCGGGTGCCTGTCGTGGCGGTAATCCCAGAACCCGTTGGTGGACACCAGCAGTGAGGGATGCCGTCAAGCTGAAGAAGGAGTCCTATCGGGTTCTTTTGGCTCATAGGACTCCGGAGGCAGTGGACGGGTACCGACGGGCCAAGCGGTGTGCAGCTTTAGCGGTCGCGGAGGCAAAAACTCGGACATGGGAAGAGTTCGGGGAAGCCATGGAAAACGACTTCCGGACGGCTTCGAAGCGATTCTGGACCACCATACGCCGCCTCAGGAAGGGGAAACAGTGCACTATCAACACCGTATATGGTGCGGATGGTGTTCTGCTGACTTCGACTGCGGATGTTGTGGATCGGTGGAGGGAATACTTCGAAGACCTCCTCAATCCCACCAACACGTCTTCCTTTGAGGAAGCGGTGCCTGGGGAATCTGTGGTGGACTCTCCTATTTCTGGGGCTGAGGTAGTTAAAAAACTCCTCGGCGGCAAGGCCCCGGGGGTGGATGAGATCCGCCCGGAGTTCCTTAAGGCTCTGGAAGCTGTGGGGCTGTCTTGGTTGACAAGACTCTGCAGCATCGCGTGGACATCGGGGGCGGTACCTCTGGATTGGCAGACCGTGGGGGTGGTTCCTCTCTTTAAGAAGAGGGACCGGAGGGTGTGTTCCAACTATCGTGGGATCACACTCCTCAGCCTTCCCGGTAAGGTTTATTCAGGTGTACTGGAGAGGAGGCTTCGCCGGATAGTCGAACCTTGGATTCAGGAGGAACAGTGTGGTTTTCGTCCTGGTCGTGGAACTGTGGACCAGCTATATACTCTCGGCAGGGTTTTTGAGGGTGCATGGGAGTTTGCCCAACCAGTCTACATGTGCTTTGTGGACTTGGAGAAGGCATTCGACCGTGTCCCTCGGGAAGTCCTGTGGGGAGTGCTCAGAGAGTATGGGGTACCGGACTGTCTTATTGTGGCAGTCCGCTCCCTGTATGATCAGTGTCAGAGCTTGGTCCGCATTGCTGGCAGTAAGTCGGACACGTTTCCAGTGAGAGTTGGACTCCGCCAAGGCTGTCCTTTGTCACCGATTCTGTTCATAACTTTTATGGACAGAATTTCTAGGCACAGCCAAGGCGTTGAGGGGATCGGGTTTGGTGGCCACGGGATTAGGTCTCTGCTTTTTGCAGATGATGTAGTCCTGATGGCTTCATCTGGCCGGGATCTTCAGCTCTCACTGGATCGGTTCGCAGCCGAGTGTGAAGCGACCGGAATGAGAATCAGCACCTCCAAGTCCGAGTCCATGGTTCTCGCCCGGAAAAGGGTGGAGTGCCATCTCCGGGTTGGGGAGGAGACCCTGCCCCAAGTGGAGGAGTTCAAGTACCTAGGAGTCTTGTTCACGAGTGGGGGAAGAGTGGATCGTGAGATCGACAGGCGGATCGTTGCGGCGTCTTCAGTAATGCGGACGTTGTATCGATCCGTTGTGGTGAAGAAGGAGCTGAGCCGGAAGGCAAAGCTCTCAATTTTGATCACAACTGTAGTGTTGCCAATCCTCATAGAGCTAAATTGAATCCAGTCGCTGTTTAATTCCTTGCTTCTTGTCTGTTTAATAAATGTCATCAGTGTTTGAACCTGACAGTTGTATTCAGTGTTAAAAATATTATACAGCTCTCACGGAAATACATTTGAAAATATTTGGCTTCCATGGCTTTCTCAGCCAAAAAGGTTCCCGACCCCTGCCGTAGGAGCGACTGTATATATCGGAATCGGTAATTAAGAGTTAGACAATAAAAAAGCCATTATCGGACATGTCTACATATAATTACTTTTTTCTTGTAAATGTCTGTCTGTTTTCTCCTAATTTTAATAACGTCTCTTTCTCTTCTAATTTTGACATTTTTGAGTATGACCTTTTTTGTAGAAATATGCACACTAAATTACGTAACACGAATTAATAACGGCGTTTTCTTGCAGACCCGTAGACATACAGCTGATGAAGAAACGGGACATGTACGTATTTGCTACAGCAGTAACATCATTTAAAAATGTACTCTTAACTTTCTCCAAAATATCATCTCTTGTCCAGCGGGAGTTCTGGTGAGGAGGTGAGGCTGACACAGAAGCGCCTCCACAAGCAGGACGTTGAAAATCCAGAGAATGCTCAACCTGAGGACCCTCAGGAGCATTTCTTCTCAGACCACAGCAGCGATGGCGAGCTGGAGCAGGACTTTATTTCCAGTGTGGTGTCCCAGCGGCAGAAAGCCAGCGTGCACTGGGGGGACTTGCCCAAACGTACAGATGGAAAGAAAGGAGGACGCGGTGTGGGTGCAGGGTTAAATACATTGAAAAGAGAGGAAGATGGAAAAGTGCAACAGTCTCAAGGGTCTTCGGAAGAACCTGCAAAGCAAATGCAGGAGGAAATCCGCGTGGAGGACGTGACTGAAAAGCCGGACCCATGCAGCCTGCACATTGCAGCATCCACCCAGGAAGGCCATGCAACTCCTCCTAACTCTTCTACAAGTACCGCCTCGGGAGAATTTGTGAACACAGACTGCCCGGCTCTGCCCGGTTTCAACATCATCCAGGTGGGGATGAGCAAGCGAGGGGCGCAAGGGCTGAGAGATCTGGTGAAGAACCACACCCAGCCACCTGCAGCCAAACTGAATGGATGGAATCTCCTTGAATCCCTGACGTTGACGTTGAAGGAATGGCTGACTGATGAGACCCTGAAGTTCCTGCACCAGCTTGACTCTCCTCCGACCAACTCAAAGGAAGAAGAAGAAGAGGAGAAACTGGATGAAGATGACCTTGCGGAGAGAGGTGGAGGAGAGGTTGTTGCAGAGGAGCAGAAGAGACCTACACTGCCCACTCCGGACTATGAGACACTTAAGAAGGAAACGCAGCAACTGGGGCTAAAAGTCCGAGAGTTCTACAAGGGCTCATGTGGGAATGGCCGTGAGGTGAGTGTTGGCGCATATGCATCAGTTTAGAAGGGAATGGCCACAAGGGGGCGCCATATCAACAACATTCACCAACACCTTGGGGCAGGGGTGTCAAACTCAAATACAGAGTGGGCCAAAATTTAAAACTGAACAAAACCCAAGCCAAGGTTGAAAAAGTTAACCTTTTAATAGGGACCCAAACAAGTTTTGCATTGAATATTGAACAAGTAAGGCTTATATAACTTTATATCGACGTGCAAAATCGAGTTTCAAATAATAATGAAAAAATATCAATTGCATATCAAATAAAGTTTTAATAAACATAGAATGCCTATTTTCTATTTTGCAGCCTTCTGAGTTAAATATGAACTTCAACTTTTTTCCACAGGCTAATAATACATTTGAAAATAAATTAACAATAATGAATGAATCAAACATTCAAGCCTTTAAGTAGCAACAGAAAGTGCATGAATAAAATGTTAATTATCGCTCAGTTTGCTACACTGATTTGCTTTAACACTGAATGTGGAACAAGCAACGTTTATATAACTTATTAGTGCAAAATCAACTTTCAAAAAACAAATGATAGAACATCATTGGCATATTAAATCAAATTCAAATAAAAATGTAATGCCTCTTTTCTTTTTGCAGCCTTCTAAAGTAAATATCAACATTAACTTTTTCCACAGGCTAATACATTTTAAAATTAAATAACAATGAGGTGGGCGGGGTTGGTGGTAGCAGGGGTGTATATTGTAGCGTCCTGGAAGTGTTAGTGCTGCAAGGGTTTATGTGTATTTGTTCCTAATCAGCCACTTTGCTCCCAGTGGCATCTACACCGGTGTCTGAATGTGCAAGGCTCCCTTGGAAAGGAGATTCTTAATCTCAACGGGACTTTCTTAGGTAAATAAAAAAAAAAAATTGAGTTTTAAAACTAGAGATGTCCGATAATGTTTTTTTTTGCCGATATTTCGATATTGTCCAACTCTTAATTACCGATGTCAACCGGTACCTATATATAAAGTCGTGGAATTAACACATTATGCCTAATTTTGTTGTGATGCCCCACTGGATGCATTAAAAGAACCTTGTTACATTGTTTAAATAGACCAATAAAGTACTATCTATCTATCTAAACAATGTAACAAGGTTTTCCAAAACAACTCAAGTTGTGTGGAAAAAAAAATGCCGACATGGCACTTCAATTTAAAATTGAAGTCACAAAGTGCATTATTTTTTTAACATGCCTCAAAACAGCAGCTAGGAAATTGGGACATGCTCTCCCTGAGAGAGCATGAGGAGGTTGAGGTAGGCGGGGTTGAGTTGGCCTAGAGCAGGGTCACCAAGGCGGTGCCCGCGGGCACCAGGTATCCTGTAAGGACCAGATGAGTCGCCCTCTGGCCTGTTCTAAAAATAGCTCAAATAGCAGCACTTACCAGTGAGCTGCCCCTATTTTTTTGAATTTTATTTATTTACTAGCAAGCTGGTCTCGCTTTGCTCGACATTTTTAATTCTAAGAGAGACAAAACTCAAATAGAATTTGAAAATCCAAGAAAATATTTTAAAGACTCGGTCTTCACTTCTTTAAATAAATTCATTTCTTTTTTTTTACTTTGCTTCTTATAACTTTCAGAAAGACAATTTTAGAGAAAAAATACAACCTTAAAAATGATTTTAGGATTTTTAAACACATATTTCTTTTTACATTATTACTTTAATGACAAAATTCTTCTTTTATTGCGGTAAGAAACATATGTTTATCGTACTATAAGATTCTCTGTTAAAATAAACCCTAAATAAATGTACAAACCCCGTTTCCATATGAGTTCGGGAAATTGTGTTACATGTAAATATAAAACGGAATACAATGATTTGCAAATCATTTTCAACCCATATTCAGTTAAATATGCTACAAAGACAACATATTTGATGTTCAAACTGATAAACATTTTTTTTTTTGCAAATAATCATTAACTTTAAAATTTGATGCCAGCAACACGTGACAAAAAAGTTGGGAGAGGTATATGTTTGGAACAACATATGCTGCCATCTAAGCGCCATCTTTTTCATGGACGCCCCTGGTTATTTCAACAAGACAATGCCAAGCCACATTCAGCACGTGTTACAACAGTGTGGCTTCGTAAAAAAAGAGTGCGGGTACTTTCCTGGCCGGCCTGCAGTCCAGACCTGTCCCCCATGGAAAATGTGTGGCGCATTATGAAGCGTAAAATACGACAGCGGAGACCCCGGACTGTTGAACGACTGAAGCTCTACATAAAACAAGAATGGGAAATAATTCCACTTTCAAAGCTTCAACAATTAGTTTCCTCAGTTCCCAAACGTTTATTGAGTGTTGTTAAAAGAAAAGGTGATGTAACACAGTGGTGAACATGCCCCTTCCCAACTACTTTGGCAAAGTTAATTATTATTTGCAAAAAAAAAAAAAAAAGTTTATGAGTTTGAACATCAAATATATTGTCTTTGTAGTGCATTAAATTGAATATGGGTTGGAAAGGATTTGCAAATCATTGTATTCCGTTTATATTCACATCTAACACAATTTCTCAACTCATATGGAAACGGGGTTTGTATCAAAATACATTTTGATTCCTGGACAACTGTAGTTAGTAGCATGTATGTGTCAGAAAGGAAACACATCCCTGTAGTTGTATCGCTCTGTGAGCACTAGGTATACCAAAAAAGTCACTTGGTGTGTTGTTCTCCCACCAGGCGGACCAGAGGAGCAACACACGTCTTCCGCTTGTGGACTCCAGAGCTCAACATCTCATCCAAAAGCGAATCATAGTGGAGAAGATTGCTAATTGGTGTGTGTGCACAACCTTCCAGGATGTTTTCATCAATTAATATAATAATATTTCCCAAGTTTACACACCCTTTCAGAGTTTAATTGTGTCCCCCTGCAAGTGAGCATGCAGTATTAATGTCACTAATGCAAGTCTTACTTATTGATTGCATGTTGAAAGTAGCGTAAAAGTGTCTGTCCTTCTCCATGTGCAGTCTCAAGAACATTGTGGGACCCCTGAGTCTCACCTTGAGTGACATCAGCACTGACCTCAACAACCTGGTCAGGACATTCAGGTCAGTGCAGCACTTTCTGTTCTCCCTGCACGCACACGCTGGATCTATTCATGTTGCACTGCCGCCAACTTGTCGGCTCATGCCATGCAAAGCAGTAAAATTAGACTCTTATTTAATTGACAAATACAAATATATATATATATATATATATATATATATATATATATATATATATATATATATATATATATATATATATATATATATATATATATATATATATATATATATTATACCTTGTTTTACCACTTTGAAGCCTGAGGCTTTTAAAACACATTTTTTTAAGTGTGTGTGTGTGTGTGTGTGTGTGTGTGTGTGTGTATATTAATATATGTATGTATGTGTATTTATGTATGTATATATATATGTGTGTATATATGTATAAGTGTGTGTGTGTATATATACAGTATGTGTGTATGTATGTATGTATGTATATATATATATATATATATATATATATATATATATATATATATATATATATATATATATATATATATATATATATATATATATATATATATATATATATATATATATATATATATATGTATGTATGTATATACAGAGTTTCCCACAGGTCAGGCAGGCATCTATTTGTGGTGGTGTGGTTGGGCGGTGGGGGGGGACTGAGGCAGCGGCGGCGGCGATGACCAAGAAGAACGCGGAGTTGGAATATAATTACAACACTTTATGTACATATTTATATACATATTTGTATAATATTTACATATTTATATAATATGTAACTACAAGATCCATTCAAAGACAGAGTCCCATTGATTTTATGAACGGTCAAGCGAGTCAAAAGCCCCAAAAAATTAAAAAAAATGTTGTGTTTTTTTTTTCATTTTAATTTTAATTTTTTATTTGTGGCGGCCGTCATTCTTTCGTGGCGGTCCGCCACAAATAAATGAATGTGTGGGAAACCCTGATATATATTTGTATATATATATTTATATATATGGCCCTGTGACTTGGCGACTTGTCCAGGGTGTACGCACCTTCCGCCCGATTGTAGCTGAGATAGGCACCACCACCCTCCGCGTCCCCAAAGGGAATAAGCGCTAGAAAATAGATGGATGGATATATATATATTTGTGTACACAAATATGTATGTATGTATGTGTGTGTGTATGTATGTATGTACGTACAAACCCCGTTTCCATATGAGTTGGGAAATTGTGTTAGATCTAAATATAAACAGAATACAATCATCTAAATTACTTTCAATTTATATCATATTAGACCAGGCCTGGGCAATTATTTGGACTCGGAGTCTTCAGTAATGCGGACGCTGTATCGATCCGTTGTGGTGAACAAGGAGCTGAGCCGGAAGGCAAAGCTCTCAATTTACTAGTCCATCTACGTTCCCATCCTCACCTATGGTCATGAGCTTTGGGTTGTGACCGAAAGGAAAAGATCACGGGTACAAGCGGCCCAAATGAGCTTCCTCCGCCGGGTGGCTGGGCTCTCCCTTAGAGATAGGGTGAGAAGTTCTGTAATCCGAGAGGAGCTCAAAGTAAAGCCGCTGCTCCTCCACATGGAGATGAGCCAGATGAGGTCTGGTGAGACTGAACGCCTCCTGGGAATGCCTCAGGATGCCCCGAGAAGAGCTGGACGAAGTGACTGGGTAGAGGAGAGTCTGGGCTTCCCTGCTTAGGCTGCTGCCCCGGCGACCCGACCTCGGATAAGCGGAGGAAGATTGATGGATGGATGGACCAAATTTAGAGAAAAAAATTGTGTTTGGGAGCTGATATATCAATTTTTAGGAACAGTAATACAAAACCTCCAAACACGACGAGTTGAGTTTATACCAAAATGGATACATGGATGATACAGCAGAGGATTGGGAGAATGTCATGTGGTCAGATGAAACCAAAATAGAACTTTTTGGCATAAACGAAACTCGTGGTGTTTGGAGGAAGAAGAATACTGAGTTGCATCCCAAGAACATCAAACCTACTGTGAAGCATGGGGGTGGAAACATCATGCTTTGGGTTTGTTTTTCTGCTAAGGCAGGGGTGTCAAACTCAAATACAGAGTGGGCGAAAATTTAAAATGGAACAAAGCCGCGGGCCAAGGTTGAACAAATTAACCTTTTTAAGAGGGATCCATAAAAGTTTTGCATTGAATATTGAACAAGCAAGGCTTATATAACTTTATAGTGACAAGCATAGCCGAGTTTCAAATTAGCCATCCATTTTCTACCGCTTGTCCCTTCTGGGGTCGCTGCAGCCTATCTCAGCTGCATTCGGGCGGAAGGCAGTGTACACCCTGGACAAGTCGCGACCTCATCACAGGGCCAACACAGATAGAGAGACAACATGCACACTAGGGCCAATTTAGTGTTTACAATCAACCTATCAATAATGATTTAAAAATATCAATGACATATCAAATAAAATTTAAATAAAAATTGGAGGGGTGGGGCAGGTTTATAGCACCCCGGAAGAGTTGGGGCTGCAAGGGGTTTTGGATATTACGTGTGTTACGGTGCAGATGTTCTCCCAAAATGTGTTTGTCATTCTTGTTTGGTGTTGCTTCACAGTGTGGCGCTTATTTGTAACAGTGTTAAAGTCGTTTATACGGCCACCCCCAGTGTGACCTGTATGGCTGTTGACCAAGTATGCCTTGCATTCATTCGTGTGTGTTAAAGCCGCAGATATGTGACTGGGCCGGCATATTGTTTCTATGGAGGAAAAGCGGACGTGACGACAGGTTGTAGAGGACGCTAAAGGCAGTGCCTTCGAGGCACGTCCCCAATATTGTTGTCCGAGTGGAAATCGGGAGGAATTTGGAAGAATTGTTGCCCTGGGAGATTTACGGGAGGGGCAGTGAAATTCGTGAGGGTTGGCAAATGCGTTGTTACAGCGGCACCGCCCCTGTATAATACCGGCGGGCCAGCTCTAATCCTAATTTGATATTACCTCAAGGGCCAAATGAAATCACACGGCGGGCCAAATTTGGCCCACGGGCCAGAGTTTGACACCCATGTGCTAAGGGGACAGGACAATTGATCCGTGTTAAGGAAAGAATGAATGGGGCCATGTATCGTGAGATTTTGAGCCAAAACCTCCTTCCATCGGGGAGACCTTTGAATGGTTGACCAACTACTTATTTTCCACCATAATTTACAAATAAATTCTTTAAAATTCCTACAAAGTGAATTCCTGGATGTTTTTTTTTCACATTCTGTCTCTCACAGTTGAAGTGTACCTATGATGAAAATTACAGACCTCTGTCATCATTTTAAGTGGGAGAACTTGCACAATCGGTGGCTGACTAAATACTTTTTTGCCCCACTGTATTTAGGGAAAGTAAATTAAAAAATACTTTTATCTTTAATTATGATCATAATTTCTGGTTATGTTAGGCCAGCAGAGGAGGCCTTGCCGGCACACCGCTGCTATTAAATCACCATGCCAGTGATTTAAGACAAGTCCAGCTTCCAGGAATTCTTGTTTGTGTGTGCCGAGAGGCCCCCGCTGACACCCTGCAGGCTAAAGGATATGCAGCGCTGACAGACGGACATCCATCATTACACATATACAGCATGCCATGTTTTTGCTGCTGGCCCCGACCACGTCCAGTGTACAGCATGACATCTACTCCCATTCAGGCTCACGTTTTTTGCACCTGCTAAGACATCGATGTATTGTCATGTTGAGGATAACTTTGCCTTTTGTTATTAGTTTTTATTCATGTTATTAAACCCCGCAGGTTGACCAACACCAACATCATCCATAAAACTCCAGTGTGGACCCTCATCGCTGTTGTGATTCTGCATCTGTAAGTGTGGCTTACACACACACACACACACACACACACACACACACACACTCACTACACAAACCGAGGGGTGAGCGTAATAATCCATGTATTTAAATACAGCTCAAGAAAAAAGAATCAATGAGTCCTTCAATTCCATGTTGCCTATTAAGGCACATTCCTAAAGATGTATTGCTTATTTCCCTTTACATATTATTAATCATACTTATGGACTTGTGATAAGACAACAGTGTTTTTACATCCTGCATGAGGGTTTATTGCAGGGGTGTCAAAGGGCATCTTCTTAAAATGAAAGGAATGCAATGCCAATATTTCAACTAGTTTGTTATTCTATGACATTATATATAATTGTTTGATCAACACAAGTCAATAGGACACTGTTTGTTTTTTTCTGTTTGTTTGCTCTTTGGAATCATTTGGTTTTTGCCTTCAAAGTCCTCCTGTGTCCAGGAAATGATTGCTTGAGTTCGTAAACATAGACCAAAACGACAAAACATTTTGAGAAAATTAAAATATCGAGCTAATCGCTCCCGTATCGATCATGTTAATGCTACCCTTACTGTCGACACCACCAGTTTAAGGTTTGAGCCGACCCCCCCGACCAAAGGTATTACATATTTATACTGTCCTTTTTTAATCTGCACAATCATTAAGGCTGAGTTGTAGTGAATTATATATTTATATAGCGCTTTTTCTCTGGTGACTCAAAGCTCTTTACATAGTGAAACCCAATATCTAATTTTTACATTCAAACCAGTGTGGCTGGCACTGGGAGCAGGTGGGTAAAGTGTCTTGCCCAAAGACACAACGGCAGTGACGAGGATGGCGGAAGCGAGGATCGAACCTGAAACCCTCAAGTTGCTGGCACGGTAGCTCTACCAACCGAGCTATACCGCAAAAAAAAAAAAGGCAGATTTTACTGTAAAAACCTGGCAGCTCAGTCGCCATAAATAAACAGTGCTGCTTATTTTTCAATATATAGTAATGCATTGTTAAAAAAATATATATACAAATGACAATAAATGCATTTAATGCAAAAACAGTGGTGCAGTTTGGTCAATTACAGTAATTTGGTGTAAAAAGCTTTGTAAATTTTACAGTAAAATTCTGGTGACTGAGCTGCCAGTTTTTTTTTTATTGTAAAATCTACCTTTTTTAAATGTATTTATTTTTATTTTAAACAGGTTAACTAGTTGCATTTGAATTTGAGACCCCCTGCTCTATGGTCAATTTGCGACCTTTTTTTTGATGCTCATTGGAGAAAACCTAAACACTTCAAAATGTTCCATCCTTCATGTGTCTGATCCGTCTGGGTAAATTTTAAAAGCCATCGGATAAAATATCCAGGAGGAGCTGGTTACAGAACATCAGCTGAAAATGGCGAAAATCTGCAGAAAATGACCTTTTTTAAATGTTTAGAAGTTAAAAATGGATGAGTTGCATGTAAACAGAATTGGCACACACCTGTGTGACAATTTTGACGACATTTTTGGCATGTTTGTCCTCATCCTCTTGTGATAATGTTTACTCATATTGATACTTTAGAAATGAAGTTTATTTGCCTTAATGGAGGTGATTGTCAGTGCCTCCACGCTACGTAGGGAGACACACAATAGCTGCTAGCCGCTGGTCAGCCAGGGGACTAAAAATAAATATTGTCAGCCTGAGAGGATACACGCTAATTATTAACATTAAAGGGGAACTGCACTTTTTTTGGAATGTTGCCTACCGTTCACAATCATTATGAGAGACAAGAAGACAAAAGTTGTTGTTTTTTCCGCCTTCTAACATGTAGAAATCTGTTCGTTCTAGGTGGATGCAGCTAATGGGAACAATCAATTCTACCTCTAAATCGCTTTTAAAAAATGCATTCAAAAACTGTCAACAATACTTAATGTACGTTCTGTAACCTGGATAATAAGCAAACTGTAGCAATATTGTTATTGTAAGTGTGATCACTGAAGAACTTTGATAGGACACCAATCTGTACTGAGTGAAAAACATGAACAATCATATTACAATGTGTATTTAAAACCTTGATGGAGAGTTTTGAAGTTGTTTTAGAGACTTTAAGGGCTACATCGGTGACTCTAGGGGTGTAACGGTACGTGTATTCGTACTGAACCGTTTCGGTACGGGGGGTTTCGGTTCGGTTCGGAGGCTTACCGATTGAGTTTCCACACGGACATATTAAGTAGCGTACCGCACGTTGTGTAAACAATGCACAACACACGGCATGCTAGCAGCGACCGGGCTATGATAGACTGACCATACCTCCTCTTTTCACCGGATATGTCCTCTTTTGCGGGGCTGTCCGGGTGGAGTTTCTTAAATGCCTCAAATGTCCGGCATTTTAAGTTAGGGTTGCGTGTATTTTCAATGTACGTCCAGGGCTAAGAAGGGGTTAATAACAAAACAAATTGTGCATGCAGCAGCATTCCTGAGGGAGGGGCAGAGACAGAGAGAGCGAGAGAGTTGTGATAAACGCGCTTGCGTCACCAGGCTCTGCTTTTTATTCATAGATTTATCAGATTTTATTTTTTATTATCTATAGCAGGGGTGTCAAAAGTGTGCCCCGGAAGCCATTTGCGGCCCACAGCTAATGTTTTTAAGGCCCACGGCACATTCTAAAAATACTATTAAAATAAAAACATAACACAAATGAAATAAAAAAGCTTAAAAGTTAAATGTAATTTAGAAAAAGTAGCAATGTTGACTAATAAAACAAAGCTGTTTTTTTTTCTTTCAAACTGTCATTGCTCAAAACGTAATATTGAATCAAAATCAATGTTATTATGAATTATTGACCTATCCAAGGTTCCCATAACTTCACATCAAATATTCCACTAAGAAAAATATTTTTGGTGGAAGATTTGGCAAATTTGGTAAATAAATAACCAAAAAAATGTATATTTTGTTGTTTTCTTACTGTACCGAAAATGAACCGAACCGTGACCTCTTAACCGAGGTACGTACCGAACCGAAGTTTTTGTGTACCGTTAGACCCCTATGTCAGTGGTTCTCAACCTTTTTTCTGTGATGTACCCCCTGTGAACATTTTTCTAATTCAAGTATCCCCTAATCAGAACAAAGCATTTTTGGTTGAAAAAAAAAGAGATAAAGTGTCAAGCTTGGTAAAAAGGATAGGACTCAGATGCAGAGTAGGGAACTTTGACAGGATTTTATTTTGATAACTTCCTTTCACCTCCAAAGTCAAGGAATTCAACATCTCTATTAACCAAAAAAACAAAAAACTAATCGGCGAAAAAGGTTCCAAAAAAAAAAGGAACAATTGAAAATCACTCTGAACGGAGGAAAACACAAAAGCAAAGACAAACTACAATTGGCGGCGTATATGCTAAAAAATATATTAACAAAAAAAGCTCCAACAGGAGGAAGAAACAACAGCTATGAAAAATTCTACACTATCTGATCTAATAAAGTTTTAACAAAAAAATGTCACTCAAAAATTTGAGGAAAGAAGGGAAAATAACTGCTAACTTACCACTTTGGCTGAATAAACGAAATAACCAAAATCACTCTGCTGAGGAGGAAGAAAGGAAAACTCAAAATAGTAACAAAGGGATTCAGGATCAAGGAACATAAGCAAGAGACGAGGCAAGATAAGGCAAGGCATGGACATGGACGCTAGAGAGCACAAATAAACGAAACAATCTGGCACAGAAAAAAGGGAGGAGTGGGCTTATAAGACACATGAGGGTAATAGGGAACAGGTGGAAACTATCAGGGAACAGGGACGACGTCGGACCGATGACACAAAAGGAAGGGCAAGTGACCTGAAACGAAAGGAGAGTTCATTTTCAAACTAAAACATGCAAATCATAAGACAGAAAAAACCAAGACAAGACATCCCTCACCGCGGTGTGACATTAGGAAGTAAAATACAGCACTATGTCATCAGTTTCTGATTTATTAAATTGTATAACAGTGCAAAATATTGCTCATTTGTAGTGGTCTTTCTTGAACTATTTGGGGAAAAAAGATATAAAAATAACTAAAAACTTGTTGAAAAATAAACAAGTGATTCAATTATGAATAAAGATTTCTACACAACAAAGTAATCATCAACTTAAAGAGCCCTCTTTGGGGATTGTAATAGAGATCCATCTGGATTCATCAACTTCATCCTAAACCTTTCTTCACAAAAAAAGAAATTTTCAACATCAATATACAAAAAATCTAGCTGTCAACACTAAATATTGCATTATTGCATTTTTTTTCACAGCTTATGAACTTACATTCATATTTTGTTGAAGTATTATTCAATGAATATATTTATAAAGGATTTTTGAATCGTTGCTATTTTTAGAATATTTTTTAAAAATCTCACGTACCCCTTGGCATACCTTCAAGTACCCCCAAGGGTACGCGTACCCCCATTTGAGAACCACTGCCCTAGGTGACTCCCATTAGCCAATCTTTCAGTCATTTTTATCGTATTTAAAATCGTAGTAAAAAAAAAAAAAAGTGTTCTTGTCTCTCATAATGATTGTGAACAGTAGGCAAAATTACAAAAAAGTGCAGTTCCCCTTTAAAAGGCATTCATTGGCAATGGCGATGCTTTTTCACCAAAATTGTCCAATACTTATCGGAGAGCGATCTCTGTTATTGATGAGATACATTAAATAATGCACTAATTTGCACAAATATAAGATGTTAGGGCAGGGGTGTCCAAACTTTTTCCACAGAGGGCCGCACACGGAAAAATTTAAGCATGCCATTTAAGCATGCCATTTTGATATTTTTCATTTTCAAACCATAGCAAAATATATGGATTTTTTTTTATCCTTAGGGCTCATTGGGAGCATAGAGGGTCTTAGTCACTGAAATGTTAAAAATAAATAAAAGTATTATTTTTTTATTTAATGCTTAAGGTAAATCTCTATATCAACTTGAGGTTGATATAAGGTAAAACAAATAAGGTTTTATGCCTTTTCTGTCAAAGACAACTTTGTTTTTTATAGTAAAACTGAAATATGCAGTATTTAGATATAGATAATACTTTATTGATTCCTTCAGGAGAGTTCCTTTATTTAGCAATTAAAGCCCTCAAAGATCATTAATGCAGGACACCAATGATTTTAATTATTTAATATTTTTGACTAATCACAGTGAAAAGTTAAATAAAATCCTACTAAATATATTTAAGATACCGAAAGGTTCCCCACTCATAAAGTGATGCATTTTTATTATTTTTTTTTTTACTTTGAACACTTAAATTTCAAGATCAACTTCCGATATATCGGTCGATTTTAAGTTTGAAGTATTATTTTGTTTGTTTTATGCTCTTTTGTCAAAACTTTGATGTTTTTATATGGCAACCACACAACATATGCAATATTTTTTTCCACATAAAACATTTTAAAGTGATCATTTTTAATTAATAATTCATTATAACATAGATTTTTATTTTTCATTTTTTTTTCGGCAATGGGAAAAAAAACAAAAGGAAAAAATAAACTGCCTGCATGGCAGCTTTGTGTCAACATTGCCACTTTTTCTCATTAGATTTCACCTAATTCCACTTTTTTAAACGTTTTTATTTTTATTTTTGTAATACTATCAAATTTGCCATTTTTGCAGAATGTGTGGCGGGCCGGTAAACGATTACCTGCGGGCCGCAAATGGCCCCCAGGCCGCACTTTGGACACCCCTTTATTAGGGTGTTATGTACAAAACCCAAAACCAGTGAAGTTGGCACGTTGTGTAAATAGTAAATAAAAACAGAATACAATGATTTGCAAATCCTTTTCAACTTATATTCAATTGAATAGACTGTAAAGACAAGATATTTAATGTTCGAACTGACAAAACTAAATTTTTTTGGCAAACAATCATTAAGTTAGAATTTATTGGCAGCAGCACTTTGCAACAAAGTTGTCACAGTGGAATTTTTACCACTGTGTTACATGGCCTTTCCTTTTAACACCACTCAGTAAACGTTTGGGAACTGAGGAGATCAATTTATTTAACTTTTCAGGTGGAATTCTTTCCCATTCTTGCTTGATGTACAGCTTAAGTTGTTCAACAGTCCGGGGTCTCGGTTTTGGTATTTTAGGCTTCATATTGTGCCACCCATTTTCAATGGGAGACAGGTCTGGACTACAGGCAGGCCAGTCTAGTACCCACACTCTTTTACTATGAAGCCATGGTGTTGTAACACATGGCTTTGCATTGTCTTGCTGAAATAAGCAGGGGCGTCCATGATAACGTTGGTTGGATGACAACATATGTTTCTCCAAAACCTGTATGTACCTTTCAGCCTTAATGGTGCCTTCACAGATGTGTAAGTTACCCATGCCATGGGCACTAATACACCCCCATACCATCACAGATGCTGGCTTTTCAACTTTGCGCCTAGTGTTTGATGAGCTTTCCTCAACTTTCTCAGTCTTTTTGCCACTTGTGCCAGCTTTTTCTAAACATGTTGCAGGCATCAAATTCCAAATGAGCTAATATTTGCCAAAAATAACAAAGTTTTCCCGTTCGAACGTTAAGTATCTTGTCTTTGCAGTCTGTTCAATTGAATATAGGTTGAAAGGATTTGCAAATCATTGTATTCTGTTTTTATTTACCATTTACACAACGTGCCAAATTCACTGGTTTTGGGTTTTGTAGATAGCTTAGTATATATTGGATACATTGAATTAGGGCTGGGCGATATGGCATTTTATTAGAATCTTAATATTTTTAGGCCATGTCACGATACACGATATATATCTCTATATTTTGCCTTAGCCTTGAATGAACATTTTACGCATATAATCACAGCAGTATGATGATTCTATGTGTCTACATTAAAACATTCTTCTTCAAACTGCATTAATATATGCTCATTTTAAACTTTCATGCAGAGAGAGAAATCACGACTAAGTCAATTTAGCAAAAGTGTATTTATTAAACAGTTATTGAGCAGTGGCATAAACATTCATGTCATTTCCAAGACAGAAAGTGCAAGATTGTCAGAGACATTTTAAAACAAGCTATGAGTGCACTTTTGTGCATGATGTCACTAAGATGACATATCAAAACAACACTAAATTAAAGTGCACTTTTTGTATAGAACGCCACTATTCCCACTTGAAGCCGAACCACCGCCAGACGATGGAACCCCTGCTGTTTTTCTTGGGAATTAATTCTTCCTTCATTTGTTACCAGATTTGCACCTCCTTTCTCTCGTATTACCACTCGCACCACAGCTAACGTTACCCATGCCGCTACCTCTCTGCTCCGCGAGGGCGTATACGTATGTAAGAAGGTGCGCTTGTTTTATGTCTCTGTGAGGAGAGACAAGAAAGAGTGAGAAGAGCCTGTAGTGTAATGCCCGCAGCTAAAAGCAACTGCGTGAGAACGTATACTTGAATATCACGATATAGTCATTTTCTATATCGCACAGAGACAAACCAGCGATATATCGAGTACAACCCCGTTTCTATAGGAGTTAGGAAATTTTTGGGATCTAAATATAAACGGAATACAATGATTTGCAAATCCTTTTCAACCCATATTCAATTGAATACAAGATATTTGATGTTCAAACTCAAAAACTTTTTTTTTTTTGCAAATAATAATTAACTTAGAATTTCATGGCTGCAACACGTGCCAATGTAGTTGGGAAAGGGCATGTTCACCACTGTGTTACATCACCTTTTCTTTTAACAAAACTCAATAAACGTTTGGGAACTGAGGAAACTAATTGTTGAAGCTTTGAAAGTGGAATTCTTTCCCATTCTTGTTTTATGTAGAGCTTCAGTCGTTCAACAGTCCGGGGTCTCCGCTGTCGTATTTTACGCTTCATAATGCGCCACACATTTTCGATGGGAGACAGGTCTGGACTGCAGGCGGGCCAGGAAAGTACCCACACTTTTTTTTTCCGAAGCCACGCTGTTGTAACACGTGCTGAATGTGGCTTGGCATTGTCTTGCTGAAATAAGCAGGGGCGTCCGTAGAAAAGACGGCGCTTAGATGGCAGCATATGTTGTTCCAAAACCTCTTTGCACCTTTCAGCATTAATGGTGCCTTCACAGATGTGTAAGTTACCCATGCCTTGGGCACTAATGCACCCCCATACCATCACAGATGCTGGCTTTTGAACTTTGCGTCGATAACAGTCTGGATGACACGATGTCGAATATTTCCAAAAACAATTTCAAATGTGGACTCGTCAGACCACAGAACACTTTCCCACTTTGCATCAGTCCATCTTAGATGATCTCGGGCCCAGAGAAGCCGGCAGCGTTTCTGGATGTTGTTGATAAATGGCTTTTGCTTTGCATAGTAGAGCTTTAACTGGCACTTACAGATGTAGTGACGAACCGTATTTAGTGACAGTGGTTTTCTGAAGTGTTCCTTAGCCCATGTGGTGATATCCTTTAGAGATTGATGTCGGTTTTTGATACAGTGCCGTCTGAGGGATCGAAGGTCACGGTCTTACGTGGAGTGATTTCTCCAGATTCTCTAAACCTTTTGATGATATTATGGACCGTAGATGTTGAAATCCCTGAATTTTTTGAAATTGCACTTTGAGAAGCGTTGTTCTTAAACTGTTTGACTATTTGCTCACGCAGTTGTGGACAAAGGGGTGTACCTCGCCCCATCCTTTCTTGTGAAAGACTGAGCATTTTTTGGGAAGCTGTTTTTATACCCAATCATGGCACCCACCTGTTCCCAAATAGCCTGCACACCTGTGGGATGTTCCAAATAAGTGTTTGATGAGCATTCCTCAACTTTATCAGTATTTATTGCCACCTTTCCCAACTTCTTTGTCACGTGTTGCCGGCATCAAATTCTAAAGTTAATGATTATTTGCAAAAAAAAAACAAGTTTATCAGTTTGAACATCAAATATGTTGTCTTTGTAGCATATTCAACTGAATATGGGTTGAAAAGTATTTGCTAATCATTGTATTCTGTTTATATTTACATCTAACACAATTTCCCAACTCATATGGAAACAGGGTTTGTATATCGATATATCGCCCAGCCCTACATTGGATTGATTTTAACATTCAAATGTTCCTTTTATCCTTTGTTGTTCTGCATGGAGCCTTCAGTGGAGACAGTCCAGACGTGCTGCATTTTCATGGACTGTTTTTGAACGTTTATTGTTAAGAATGACCTGTCGTGCGTGTAACTGCAGCAACTTTTAGCCAAATAACTCATTTAACAAAAGCAAACAACTCGATCAGTCGTTTGCTTGTGCCTTGGCATCATGGGGCATTTGATATTGTGTCACCCCCACCATATGGCGGGCGAGTGTGCACGCTATTGTGCACGTGGCCACGGCAGTTCACTATCAGTTCCGTGCTCCTCCCATCCGAGTACACACCGGAGCTTATCTCGGCCAGATTGTCCCCCAGCAAGATCCGTGATATAGGAGAGAAAACACACACACACACACTCACATCCAAGTTAAACTGGCACTTGGGGAAACTTTCGCTTCATTCCACCTGGCTCTGATTTATCATTTGCATCAAATGTTTTGTTTACACAATACATCAGGGGTGTCAAACTCAAATACAGAATGGGCCAAAATTCAAAACTGAACAAAGCTGCGGGCCAAGGTTGAACAAATTAATCTTTTAATAGGGACCCAAACAAGTATTGCATTGAACATTGAACAAGCAAGGCTTGTATGACACACTGATCTAATCTGATGTGCCCAAGCCAGAAACCTGGCATCTTTTCTTGGATGCTAGTTCATTAATGTCGGGACTCAGGTGGGAGGTGAGGGGGGAGGTAGCAGGGGTTGTATATTGTAGCGTCCCGGAAGAGTTAGTGTTGCAAGGGATTCTGGGTATTTGTTCTGTTGTGTTACGGCGCGGATGTTCTCCCGAAATGTGTTTGTCATTCTTGTTTGGTGTGGGTTCACAGTGTGGCACATATTTGTAACTGTGTTAAAGTTGTTTATACGGCCACCCTCAGTGTGACCCGTATGGCTGTTGACCAAGTATGCTTTGCATTCACTTGTGTGTGTGTGAAAAGCCGTGGATGTTATGTGATTGGGCCGGCACGCAAAGGCAGTGCCTTTAAGGTTTATTGGCGCTCTGTTAGGGCTAGGCAATATGGCCTTTTAATTTCTCGATATTTTTAGGCCATATATATATTCGATATTTTGCCTTAGCCTTGAATGAACACTTGATGCATATAATAACAGCAGTGTGATGATTCTATGTGTCTACATTAAAACATTCTTCTTCAAACTGCATTAATATATGCTCATTTTAAACTTTCATGCAGAGAGGGAAATCACGACTAAGTCAACTGACCAAAACTGTATTTATTAAGCAGTGGCACAAACATTCATGTCATTTCCAAAACAGAAAGTGCAAGACTGTCAGAGACATTTTAAAACAAGCTATGAGTGCACTTTTGTGCATGATGTCACTAAGATGACATATCAAAACATCCATCCATCCATTTTCTAACGCTTATTCTCTTTGGGGTCACGGGGGGCACACTAAATTAAAGTACACTTTTTGTACAGAACGCCACTATAGTAGTTTGAAAAAAATAAAGTGCACTTTTGTGCATGATGTCACACAAAATATTTCAATTACTGTCAAATAAAAATGAGCTGCAAAATAGGAAATCAAATAGTGTTCGTCCTTCGCTATGTGGTAGGTTCCTGTGGACAGTATCTCCCTTTTGTTGTTGACTATTTTTTTTGTATGGTGTTGTTCTGGAAGCGTTTGCCTCGGCATTTTGATGGTGTGGCACCGAATGGAGATGTTGACATGCGGAGTAACCACTCTTCATTCTCTAGCAGGTGACTTTTCAAATGATGCTACATATTAGCCGTAATTCTACTTTTTGTAGCAACGCTTTTGCCCCACACTTGACAAATTAGGGTTGTCTGTTTGACATATTCCCACTTGAAGCCAAACCACCGCCAGACGATGGACCCCTGCGGTTTTTCTTGGGAATTAATTCTTCATTTGTTACCAGATTCGCACCTTCTTTCTCTCGTATTACCACTTGCACCACAGCTAACGTTACCCATTCCTCTACCTCTTTGCTCGGCGAGGGCGTATACGAATGTTACTTTTGAAACTGATACCAATAATTTCCAATATTACTTTTTAAAGCACTTATCGGCCGATGATATCAACAGTCCGATATTATCGGACATCTCTCGTATATAGTGTAAAATATTTTGGAGGGTTGTAATCTCTTTAATGGCGGTTAAGTAGAGGAGAGACAGACAGCGGAAGTGCAAGATCAGAGGGGACAGAGCCTCTCCATGTGAGACAGGCCCCTTCTTTGGCTATTTTTAAGACCCTTCTTAAACCCCATTTTTATTCACTGGCTTTTAACCCAGCATGAGACTTTTAACTGCTTTCTATCTAACAAATTGTTCTTAGGGTAATTTATGTTTGTTTTTTCAATGTGTATTTTTACTTCTGTTTTAAATGTTACTTTTTAGTCTGTCCTTCGTCTGTATTCCTTTGTGGTGTACAGCCCTTTGTTCTTCAACTGTGGTTGTTTTTAAAGGGTTTTATACAAACACCATTTCCATATGAGTTGGGAAATTGTGTTAAATGTAAATATAAACGGAAGGCAATGATTAGAGAATACTTTTCAACCCATATTCATTTGAATGCACTACAAAGACCAGATATTTGATGTTCAAACTGATAAACATTTTTTGAAAATAATCATTAACTTTAGAATTTGATGCCAGCAACACGTGACAGAGAAGTTGGGAAAGGTGGCAATTAATACTGATAAAGTTGTGGAATGCTCATCAAACACTTATTTGGAACATCCCACAGGTGTGAAGGCTAATTGGGAACAGGTGGGTGCCATGATTGGGTATAAAAACAGCTTCCCAAAAATTGCTCAGTCTTTCACAAGAAAGGATGGGGCGAGTTACACCCCTTTGTCCACAACTGCGTGAGCAAATAGTCAAACAGTTTAAGAACAACGTTTCTCAAAGTGCAGTTGCAAGAAATTTAGGGATTTCAACATCTACAGTCCATAATATCATCAAAAGGTTCAGAGAATCTGGAGAAATCACACCACGTAAGCGGCATTGAATGACCGTGACCTTCGATCCTTCAGACAGCACTGTATTAAAAACTGACATCAATCTCTAAAGGATATCACCACATGGGCTCAAAAACACTTCAGAAAACCACTGTCACTAAGTACAGTCTGTCGCTACATCTGTAAGTGCAAGTTAAAGCTCTACTATGCAAAGCGAAAGCCATTTATCAACAACATCCAGAAACGCCGCTGGCTTATCTGGGCCTGAGATCATCTAAGATGGACTGATGCAAAGTGGAAAAGTGGTCTGACGAGTCCACATTTGAAATTGCTTTTGGAAATATTTGAAATCGTGTCATCCGGACCAAAGGGGAAGCGAACAATCCAGACTGTTATTGACGCAAAGTACAAAAGCCAGCATCTGTGATGGTATGGGGGTGCATTAGTGCCCAAGGCATGGGTAACTTACACATCTGTGAAGGCACCATAAATGCTGAAAGGTACATACAGGTTTTGGAATAACATATGCTGCCATCTAAGCGCCATCTTTTTCATGGACGCCCCTGCTTATTTCAGCAAGACAATGCCAAGCCACATTCAGCATGTGTTACAACAGCGTGGCTTCGTAAAAAAAGAGTGCGGGTACTTTCCTGGACCGCCTGCAGTCCAGACCTGTCTCCCATCGAAAATGTGTGGTGCATTATGAAGCGTAAAATATGACAGCAGAGACCCCGGACTGTTGAACGACTGAAGCTCTACATAAAACAAGAATAGGAAAGAATTCCACTTTCAAAGCTTCAACAATTAGTTTCCTCAGTTACCAAACGTTTATTGAGTGTTGTTAAAAGAAAAGGTGAACATGCCCTTTCCCAACTACTTTGGCACGTGTTGCAGCCATGAAATTCTAAGTTAATTATTTGTAAAAAAAATAAATAAAGTTTATGAGTTTGAACATCAAATATGTTGTCTTTGTAGTGCATTCAACTGAATATGGTTTGAAAAGGATTTGCAAATCATTGTATTCCGTTTATATTTACATCCATCACAATTTCCCAACTCATATGGAAACGGGATGTGTACATATAAACTATTATGAATGCGCTATTGACAAGTGTTGCACTGAAAATTTAGTCGTCTGAAATAGAAATTGAAACTGGGTGTTGTGATGAAATATCCACTTACTGGCGACTGCGTCTTTCGTGACGTAGCTCGCCCTAAAGATGATGAAAAAGTCGCATTCAGGTCACATTGCGTTTAGACTTAGAATCTGATCGTTTCAAATGTGACTTAATGAAGTCACATTTGAAACGATCAGATTCTAATTGGATTCAGGACTACCTACCCATGTTGCCTGAATCTGATGCCAAAAGATCAGATTGGAAGCACTTTGAAGCGTTTAGACCGGCAACGAAAACCCGATCTGTATCACTTGAGGACAAAAAAAATCCGATGTGCTGTGCAGTGTAAATAGGGTCTAAGACTGATCAATTTAGATAGACTGCTTGACTTTTTACCAAGTTTTGCATCCACACACTTGTGTGGGAGCCAGTGCCAGTGGTAGGATATGATTCTCCCATCATGAATAATTTGGAGTGGTGTGGTTATCTACCTGCTGACCAGCAGCTGCGGAGCTGGTCTGGCCTCTATTGTTGATTAGGGCTAAATAATGGATGCCCCACTGCAACCCTAGAAGCTGAGGAGAACCGGAGATAAACCGACCCGCACACAGGTAGACATGGGGCAGATAGATTTGGAGCACCGAGGGAGGCAGTATGAATTGAACAAAATTATTTTTGTTGTGATTGCACTTCCCAAGTATATGCGTGTTAATGTTTTATTTTACTACATCTGGGAAGGAATACATAAAACACCTTTCTCAGTGGCTCGCGAACTTGTTTCGTCAAGGAGCACCGCAGAAAACACTCGGCTCTCCAAGTACCACTTTAATGACGAGCATAGAAATAAAGTAGTGTAGTAGTATATACATGTATAATGTAGCGTCCCGGAAGAGTTAGTGCTGCAAGGGGTTCTGGGTATTTGTTCCGTTGTGTTTATCTTTATTTACGGTGCGGATGTTCTCCCGAAATGCGTTTTGTCATTCTTGTTTGGTGTAGGTTCACAGTGTGGAAGCATATTTGTAACAGTGTTAAAGTTGTTTTATGGCCACCCTCAGTGTGACCTGTATGGCTGCTAACCAAGTATGCCTTGCATTCACTTGCGTGTGTGAAAAGCTGTAAATATTATGGGATTACGCAAATGCAGTGCCTTTAAGGCATGCCCCCAATATTGTTGTCTGTGTTGCGATCTGCTGCTCAGACCTTCACATGTTTGTTTTTTCCACCGTTGTTTCATTCTCAGTCTGACCCGTTTATTTCCTGTTTTGTCCATCACTATGGTTACTCATTAGTTCACCTGCGACACCCGTACCGCACACCTGCTTCAGCTAATCACCCTCCTTTATAAGCCAGCCTTTTCTGTTCAGTCTTCCTCGGATCCTAATTTGACCACGCATAACTTTGACGACTCTCATTCCTTTGTATGTATTTTCTCGCTAGCTCTTACGCTAAGCCACTTTATATTCCAGCTTCCATGCTGAATGTTTTTGTTTACTCTTTTGTGTCCTCATGCCAAGTTTTAGTTTTCCTTGTGTTTATCCTAGCTTTCACGCTAGCGTCTTTTGTTTGCCTTTTCCCTTTACACCAGTGTTTTTGTTCCTAGCCTTTTTATTATTTAATAAATCCATTTATAACATACCTTGTTGTGTTCATTGCTTCGACGCATCCCTGGAAGAACCACACCGGCATTACAATGCCACACAAGCGTCACAGTCTGGGTGGAAATCGGGAGAAATTCAGGAAAATGGTTGCCCTGGGACATTTTCGGGAGGGCCACTGAAATTTGGGAGGGTTGGCAAGTATGACTGGGAGACTCAACTGATCTGCACTTCTCCTTATGTCCGTGTACCACTCCGTACAGCGTCGTTTTAAAAAGTCTTACATTTCATTTTTTGAAACCGATACCGATCATTTCCGATATTATATTTTAAAGCATTTATCGGCCGATAATATCGGCAGTCCGATATTATCGGACATCTCTAGTATTAGGCCTAAGGCAGCGGTCAGCAGCCCAAAATGCTGATAGAGCTATATTGGACCCAAATAAAAAATCGGTCTGGAACCGCACAAAATGTATAAATCTTATATAAGTGTTCAAATAAAGGCAGCACATGATGTGTCTATTAGCTATATTAGACTACTATCAAAATGACTGTGTCGCAGGCTGATGCAAATCTTGGTTGACAGAAATGTTGAAATATAATATTTATTCTACACATTGTTACAACTAGAGATGGCTTTTTTGCCGATACTCCGATATTGTCCAACTCTTAATTACCGATACCGATATATACAGTCGTGCAATTAACACATTATTATGCCTAATTTTGTTGTGATGCCCCGCTGGATGCATTAAACCATGATGTCAAACTCTGGCCCGCGGGCCAAATTTGTCCCGCCGTGTATTTTCATTTGGCCCTTGATGCAATATCAAATTAACATTAGAGCTGGTATTATACAGCGGCAGTGTTGCTGTAACACCGCATTCATCGCTAATACTCATACTTGCTAGGGGCGTGCTTTAAAGGCACTGCCTCAAGCGTCCTCTAAAACCTTTCGTCACGTCCGCTTTTCCTACGTAAAAACAGCGTGCCGGCCTAGTCACATGATATATGTGGCTTTTACACACACACACACGCTAATGTAATGCAAGCTTGGTCAACAGCCATACAGGTCACACTGAGGGTGGCCGTATAAACAACTTTAACACTGTTACAAATATGCGCCATACTGTGAACCAACACTAAATGAGAATGACAAGCAAATTTCGGGAGAACATTCGCACTGTAACACAACATAAACACAACAGAACAAATACACTGAACCCCTTGCAGCACTACCTCTTCCTGGACGCTACAATATAAAAATGTATTATTAGCCTGTGGGAGAAGTTTATTTTGATATTTACCTCAGAAGGCTGCAAATAGAAAAGAGGCATTGAATTTCTATTTAAATTTGATTTGATATACCATTGCTATTTTTTTTAATTATTATTGTTATTTGAAACTCGATTTTGCATGTCACTACAAAGTTATATAAGTCTCGCTTGTTCAATGTTCAATGCAAAACTTGTTTGGGTCCCTATTAAAAGGTTCATTTGTTCAACCTTGGCCCGCGGCTTTGTTCAGTTTAAGATTTTGGCCCACTCTGTATTTGAGTTTGACACCCCTGCATTAAACAATGTAACAAGGTTTCCCAAAATCAATCAACTTGTGAATGTGTGTGTGAATGGGTAAATGTGTGTGAATGGGTAAATGTGGAAGTATGTGTGTGAATGGGTAAATGTGGAAGTAATGTCAAAGCGCTTTGAGTACCTTAAAGGTAGAAAAGCGCTATACAAGTACAACCCATTTATTATTTATTTAACTTGAGTTATGGGGAAAAATGCCAACATGGCACTGCTATATTTATTATTGAAGTCACAAAGTGCATTATTTTTTTTAACATACCTCAAAACAGCAGCTTGGAATCTGGGACATGCTCTCCCTGAGAGAGCATGAGGAGGTTGAGGTGGGTGGGGGTGTATATTGTAGCGTCCCGGAAGAGTTAGTGCTGCAAGGGGTTCTGGGTATTTGTTCTGTTGTGTTACGGTGCGGAAGTTTTCCCGAAATGTGTTTGTCATTCTTGTTTGGTGTGGGTTCACATTCTGGCGCATATTAGTAACAGTGTTAAAGTTGTTTATACGGCCACCCTCAGTGTGTTCTGTATGGCTTTTGACCAAGTATGCGTTGCATTCACTTGTGTGTGTGAAAAGCCTTATGTGAAAAAGTATTATGCTATTGGGCCGGCACGCAAAAGCAGTACCTTTTAAGGTTTATTGGCGCTCTGTACTCCTCCCTACGTCCGTGTACACAGCGGCGTTTTAAAAAAAGTCATAAATTTTACTTTTTAAAACAGGTACCGATAATTTCCGATATTACATTTTAAAGCATTTATCGGCCGATAATATCGGACATCCCTAACCGAGACCCTTTTAGGTCCGCATGGCTTTATAACATTCACCAACTGAGGAGAGTCCTAATGGTTTAAAACAGGAAAAATATTTTTAAAAATGGCTTCCATTTTTCAGTGTGCGGCCCTCAGTGGAAAATTTTTGACAACCAATAATTAATCTTAATTTTTTAATTTTATAATGGTTATAATTTTATAGAATATAAAGCTGAATTAATAAGAAGATGGATACATTGTTAAATACACTTCCAGCAGAAACAAGGACGTTATTACCAATTAGTTTGCCTTTTTGAAGCAATACTTGACCCTTTTTTGTCGTGCATCACATGGCTCACCCTCGGCGTGTTTCATTGGCCGTGATTGCGTACTCTCAAAGTGTCATGTCAGCGGTCTGATGGATGTGTGGTCATGTCAGCCTGTCCAGCGTGTCTGCGGTGGTTGGAGAGACCTTGGCGACGCCGTGGTCAGTGCAGTATTTCACCAGCCTGATGGAGGACCTGGGCCTTCAGCAGCAAGACCTGGTCCAGCTGCTACACATCTTCAAGCCCCAGGGCAGGGACTCTCCTACACACCCCGCAAAGGACGGGCCCTTGTAATTGCTTCCACCAAATAAAGGTATATTTTCCATTTCAAACTACCTTGTGGCTTTTAATTTCATCAAAGTCATGGGCTCCCTCAGAGTGCCGCATGTAGCGCAGTTTACCGTATTTCCGCTACATAAACAACACCCGCTAGACCAGGGGTCGGCAACCTTTACCACTCAAAGAGCCAATTTGACCCGTTTCACAAAAAAAAGACGATAATGGGACCCGCAACCGTTCTCGCTGATATCTGCTGATGGTCATCCAGATAACAATAATAAGGGCGTGCTATGAAGCCATTTCCTTTGACGCCTACTACACCATGTACAAACAGCTTGCCGGCTCAGTAACATGTTGTACGTGGTTTCCGCTGATACGTGTACACGACTGCAAGGCATATAGTCAACAGCCATACAGGTTACACTGACGGTTGTTATAAAAATAACTAACACTTTTACTAATATGCGCGACGCTGTGAACCCACACCAAAAAAGAATGACAAACACATTTCCGGAGAACATCCTCACAGTAACACAACATAAACGCAACATAACAATTACCCAGAATCCCAAGCATCCATGACGCATGCAGGCTATATTTTACACCCCGCTAGCACCAAACCCCGAATTCCCCCCGCCCCTCTATGCGTCGATTGAGGTGGGCGGGGTTGGGGGCGCGGGGGTGTATAATATAGCCTGGAAGTGTCATGGATGCTTGGGATTCTGGGTAATTGTTATGTTGTGTTACTTTGTGGATGTTCTCTTGAAATGTGTTTGTCATTCTTGTGTGGTGTGAGTTCACCGTGTGGCGCATATTAGTAAGAGTGTTAAGGTTGTTTATATCACAACCGTCAGTGTAATCTGTATGGCTGTTGACTATATAAATGGGTTGTACTTGTATAGCGCTTTTCTACCTTCAAGGTACTCAAAGCGCTTTGACACTACTTCCACATTCACCCATTCACACACTGATGGAGGGAGCTGCCATGCAAGGCGCTAACCAGCACCCATCAGGAGGAAGGGTGAAGTGTCTTGCTCAGGACACAACGGACGTGACGAGTTTGGTACTAGGTGGGGATTGAACCAGGGACCCTCGAGTTGCGCATGACCACTCTTCCGCCACGCCGATATGCCTTGCAATCTCGTACGTATGACAATAGAAACAGCGACATGCACGCGTACGGCCGGCACGCAGATAGCATGGCGTAAAGGCGGGCGATGATATGTTGTAGATGACGTCAAAAGTAATGCCATCACGGCACGCCCTTAATAATGTAGTCCGAGTGACAATCGGAGAATGTTAACCCCGGGTGATGTCCGGGAGAGGAACCAAAATCCGGAAACCCCCCGAAACGATCGGGGGGTCGGCGATTATGCAGCTGAGCAATGTGCAGCTGAGCCGCATCAGAGCGGCCGAAGAGCCGCGGGTTGCCGACCCCTGCACTAGACGATCACAGCCCCTCCCTCACGAATGTTGGTGCGTGCGCACCAGCAGCAGACGGTACGGTAAAAAAACAGGGAAAAAAACATCTCCCTCACTGTGTCTGCGCACGGCGGCCATCTTTGAAATGCTTTTCAGCGCAGTGGTTCTTTGAAGGCTAATAAAATCAAAACCATAGCAGTAATTAAAACTGTTTCATCAACTTTTAATCAGAAGGGTTCACTCTCTCTCCTGTGGTAGTTTGAAGCCGACACGACAAACACGCTCAGAGGAGATAATGTTTGAAAAAAGGTGACTGGTTTTTACAAAACTTTGGTTTTGAAGGGGGAATTGCAAACTTCCTGTTGATTTTTGCTGAAGGATGTCAGTGTATCAAATCTAGGTCTAAGACCTACATAGAAATGTTTGTTTCATGTCGCTCCAACATTCCTACTGGAAGTTACAGGCAGTTTTGTCTGTTTTCTTCCTAAGAGCAGTTTTGTCTGTGTTTTATTCGTAGGGGGCGCTAAAGCGCAATTTTGAGTTTTGGGGTTAGGTTTTTTGATTAGATCGCAATTTTCGCCAGTCCTGATGTGTGTGTCCAGTTTGGTGAGTTTTGAAGCATCTTAAGGGGGTCAAATTACAGCTCAAAGAGGCAAAGGTGAGTGTTTTTACAAAACTTTTGTTTTGAAGGGGGAATTGCAAACTTCCTGTTGAGTTTTCCTGAAGGATGTCGGTGTATGAAATCTAGGTCTAAGTGAGACCTACATAGAGGTTTTTGTTTCATGACGCTACGACATTCCTACTGGAAGTTACAGGCAGTTTTGTTTGTTTTCTTCCTAGGAGTAGTTTTGTCTGTGTTTTATTCGTAGAGGGGGCTAAAGCGCAATTTTGAGTTTTGGGGTTAGGTTTTTTGATTAGATCGCATTTTTCGCCAGTCCTGATGTGTGTGTCCAGTTTGGTGAGTTTTGAAGCATATTAAGGGGGTCAAATTACAGCTCAAAGAGGCAAAGGTGAGTGTTTTTACAAAACTTTTGTTTTGAAGGGGGAATTGCAAACTTCCTGTTGAGTTTTCCTGAAGGATGTTGGTGTATGAAATCTAGGTCTAAGTGAGACCTACATAGAGGTTTTTGTTTCATGACGCTACGACATTCCTACTGGAAGTTACAGGCAATTGTGTCCGTGTTTTTTTTCCTAGGAGCAGTTTTGTCTGTTTTATTCTCGTTTGTGGCGTCGTTCCCGGCTCACCGCTCGCTCTCCGCCATCCAACGTGCCCTGCCTCTCTGTTGGACCATCGGCTCCGCCTCTCCACACCAACTTTTTGCAGTCGTTGCAAATTGCCAGTTTTTTATCCGTCAGAGACACTTTAAAATTAATCCCACACCGTAGACATGGTGTCGTTAGTCAGTCATTGAGCGAGCTCGCTTTTTAGCCACAGCTACAGCACCGGCAACAACACACTCTTGTTGATGTCGTCAAGCGTCGCCAGTCAACTCCTGTGTTGTGTGTGGGAGAGGGGAGGTGCTGCTGACTTGGAGACACAGCGTCCGCGTTTTACCGGATATGTACCGCTCCGTACAGCGGCGTTTTAAAAAGTAATACATTTTACTTTTTGAAACTGATTCCGATCATTTCCGGTGTCACATTTTAAAGCATTCTCCGATATTATCGGACATCTCTACTTGTTCATACTCAAGTCACCAAATGTAAATGGAAGATTGTTGGCTTTTTGGATGGTTATTTATTGGGTTTTATGGGCGTAATAAACAGGCATGTGATTTTTCCGTCTAAAATCGGAATTATGTCTTTTTTAATCTCGGGGGGAAAAAAAAATTATCTTCCGTTTTTCCGTTTTTTTTTTTACCCCAAGTCAAGATTCGTTTACTTGCCGATACGTCTTTTGTAATCGAGACGCAGCTTATATTACGCCGTAGTTGATCGGTCGATATGTTCCTTGTGACCAATCGGGACATCTGTTATGAATAATGACGTTATCACCGCCATTTTCCAAATGTAAACGATGTCTGTTCTGGAGAGAAAGGACGCTTCACGAGTAAAAGAAATTGATAAACATGTCAAAAATAAGTTTCAATGGGACTGGATCAGGGGTGTCAAACTCAAATACAGAGTGGGCCAAAATTTAAAACTGAACAAAGCCGCGGGCCAAGGTTGAACAAGTTAACCTTTTAATAGGGACCCAAACAAGTTTTACATTGAATATTGAACAAGCAAGGTTTATATAACTTTATATTGACGGGAAAAATCATCCAGTTTCAAATAATAATGAAAAAATATCAATGGCATATCAACAAAAATTTTAATAAACATTGAATGCCTCTTTTCTATTTTGCAGCCTTCTGAGTTAAATATGAACATAGACTTTTTTCCACAGGCTAATAATACATTTGAAAATAAATTAACAATAATGAATGAATCAAACATACAAGCCTTGAAGTAGCAAGAGAAAGTGCATGAATAAAATGTTAATTATTGCTCAGTTTGCTACACTGATTTGCTTTAACACTGAATGTGGAACAAACAACGCTTATATAACTTAATAGTGCAAAATCAACGTTCAAAAAATAAACGATAGAACATCAATGGCATATTAAATAAAATTTAAATAAAAATGTAATGCCTCTTTTCTTTTTGCAGCCTTCTAAAGTAAATATCAACATTAACTTTTTCCACAGGCTAATACATTTGAAAATTAAATAACAGTGAGGTGGGCAGGGGTGTATATTGTAGCATCCTGGAAGAGTTAGTGCTGCAAGGGATTCTGTGTATATGTTCTGTTGTGTTACAGTGTAGATGTTCTCCCGAAATGTGTTTGTCATTCTTGTTTGGTGTGGGTTCACAGTGTGGCGCACATTTGTAACAGTGTTAAAGTTGTTGATACCGCCACCCTCAGTGTGACCCGTATGGCTGTTGACCAAGTATGCCTTGCATTCACTTAGGTGTGCTTACGAGCCGCTTACATTATGTGACTGGGTCGGCACGCTGTTTGTATGGAGGAAAAGTGGACGTGACGCCCCCGATATTGTTGTCCGAGTGGAAAGCGGGAGGAATTCTGGAGAATGGTTGTCCCGGGAGATTTTCGGGAGGGGCACTGAACTTTGGGAGTCTCCCGGGAAAATCGGGAGGGTTGGCATGTATGAGTATTAGCAGTGAATGCGGTGTTCTAGCGGTACCGCCGCTGTATGATAGCGCCGGGCCAGCTCTAATGTTGATTTGATATTGCCTCAAGGGCCAAATGAAATTACACGGCGGGCCAGAGTTTGACACCCATGGATTGGATGGAAAGGGAAATCACTGATACTGTTGGGAAGAAGGAAGTTACGACTTTGTTCGGCGATTTTATTCGTAAAATCGATCGTCCCGGAAAAGTTTTGTGCACGTGGTGTCATGATAATATTGACTATGGATCACGAGGTTTCAAGGCTTTGGAAGTACATGCGAAAAGCTAAAAACTTATGAAACAACTTGAAGCGAGGAAAACAAACTTTTCACTAGCTGGTACTCTTGGATGTGAGCAAGCCTTACGGACTTCATCCTTTGTTTACATGGACAACTGCCGTAGACATCGGGAGGAAAGATCCACCCAAACAACCCACTTCAGTTGCAGACAGGGTAGTTAATAATGAGGTAAGCCAAATACAGAGTGGGACAAAATTTAAAACCAAACAAAGCCGCGGGCCCAGGTTGAACAAATGAACCTTTTAATAGGGACCCAAACAAGTTTTGCATTGAACATTGAACAAGCAAGGCTTATATAACTTTATAGTGACATACAAAATCCAGTTTCAAATAATAATAATAATAATTAAAAGATTTCAATGGCATATCAAATACAATTTAAATACAAATTTAATGCCTCTTTTCTATTTGCAGCCTTCTGAGGTAAATATCAAGATACATTGTAGCGTCCCGAAAGAGTTAGTGCTGCAAGTGGTTCTGGGTATTTGTTCTGTTGTGTTTATGTTATGTTACAGTGCAGATGTTCTTCCAAAATGTGTTTGTCATTCTTGTTTGGTGTGAGTTCACAGTGTGGCGCATATTTGTAACAGTGTTCAAGTTGTTTATACGGCCACCCTCAGTGTGACCTGTATGGCTGTTGACCAAGTATGCCTTGCATTCACTTAAGTGTGTGTAATAGCCGCATATATTATGCGAGTGGGCCTGCACGCTGTTCGTATGGAGGAAATGCGGACGTGACGACAGGATTTAGAGAATGCTAAAGGCGGTGCCTTTAAGGCACGCCCTCAATATTGTTGTCCGGGTGAAAATCGGGAGAATGCTGGCTCCGGGACATTTTCGGAAGGGGCACTGAACTTCGGGAGGATTGGCAAGTGTGAGAAATTGCGGCGTTACAGCGGCACCGCTGCTGTGTAATAACGGCGGGCCAGCTGTAATGTTAATTTGATGTTGCCTCAAGGGCCAAATTAAATAAGTTTGACACCCATGAGGTAAGCTAAAAAATATTTGCTTGCGAAATACGCATGTTTGTTTTAAATATTAACCAATTACTGCTTTGCGAAATATAAATGGGTTTTTCTAAAAATAAAAAGCCACGTGAAAATATATTATGAAATTACAGAAATTCAAAGAGTCGCATTATTGATTCCAGTTGACAATTTTTTGGAAATAAATTTGCATATAATACTATTTTGTAATATTAAGTTCTTATGTAGTCTCTTGAAACAATATTGTCAGTGGTGGAACAATCTTGAAGGTAAATATTTTCACACTTGTTTCATGCAATATGTCAAGTGTCCTCACATTATTATTATTTCCTATTTTCAAATATGAGTAAACCATACTAAACATGTTTAATTATTTTCATAAATGTATATCCTATTTGGGTGAAAATAATTAATTGTTTACATTTGGTATTTTAATTCACGGTGGCAGAGGGGTTAGTGCGTCTGCCTCACATTACGAAGTTCCTGCAGTCCTGGGTTCAAATCCAGGCTCGGGATCTTTCTGTGTGGAGTTTGCATGTTCTCCCCGTGAATGCGTGGGTTCCCTCCGGGTACTCCGGCTTCCTCCCACTTCCAAAGACATGCACCTGGGGATAGGTTGATTGGCAACACTAAATTGGCCCTAGTGTGTGAATGTGAGTGTGAATGTTGTCTGTCTATCTGTGTTGGCCCTGCGATGAGGTGGCGACTTGTCCAGGGTGTACCCTGCCTTCCGCCCGATTGTAGCTGAGATAGGCGCCAGCGCCCCCCGCGACCCCGAAAGGGAATAAGCGGTAGAAAATGGATGGATGGATGGATGTGTGAAGTGAACTGAAGCAATGTGGTAATACTGTAAATAAACCGTAGATAATAACACTGATCATTGTGACACCTGTGGATGTGAAATGAACACAAGATGTAAATATTAATGACTAAATACTGTTGGGACTGAACCATATAAAGCAGGGGTCACCAACCTTTTTGAAAGCAAGAGTTACTTCTGGGGCACTGATTAATGCGAAGGGCTACCAGTTTGATACACACTTAAATAAATTGCCAGAAATAGCCAATTTGCTCAATTTACCTTTAATAAATAAATCTATATATATAAAAAATGGGTATTTCTGTCTGTCATTCTGTCGTACTTTTTTTTTCCTTTTACGGAACGTTTTTTGTAGAGAATAAATGATGAAAAAAAACACTTAATTGAACAGTTTAAAAGAGGAGAAAACAGGAAAAAAAAAGAAAATTAAATTTTTAACCATAGTTTATCTTTAATTTCAAGTCTTTGAAATTCAAAATTCAACCGAAAAAAAGAAGAGAATTTTTTTGAAAAAATTTAAAAAATAATTCATGGAATATCATTAGTATTTTTTCCTGATTAAGATTAGTTTTAGAATTTTGATGACATGTTTTAAATAGGTTAAAATCCATTCTGCAGTTTGTTAGAATATATAACAAATTGGACCAAACTATACGTCTAACAAAGACAAATCATTATTTCTTCTAGACTTTCCAGAACAAAAGTTTTAAAAGATATTCAAAAAACTTTGAAATAAGATTTAAATTTGATTCTACAGATTTTTTAGATTTGCCAGAATATTTTGGGGGGAATTTTAATCATAATAAGTTTGAAGAAATATCTCACAAATATTCTTCATCGAAAAAACAGAAGCTAAAATGAAGAATTTAATCAAAATGTATTTATTATTCTTTACAATAAAAAAAAATACTTGAACATTGATTTAAATTGTCAGGAAAAAAGAGGAAGGAATTTAAAAGGTATATGTGTTTAAAAATCCTAAAATCATTTTAAGGTTGTATTTTTTCTCTAAAATTGTCTTTCTGAAAGTTATAAGAAGCATAGTAAAAAAATAAATGAATTTATTTCAACAAGTCTTTAAAATATTTACTTGGATTTTCAAATTCTATTTGAGTTTTGTCTCTCAGAATTAAAAATGTCGAGCAAAGCGTGACCAGCTTGCTAGTAAATAAATACAATTTTAAAAAATAGAGGCAGCTCACTGGTAAGTGCTGCTATTTGAGCTATTTTTAGAACAGGGTGACTCATCTGGTCTTTACGGGCGACCTGGTCCCCGCGGGCACCGCGTTGGTGACCCCTGATATAGTGATTCATTAGGATAATTGGGGTATGTATGTTCTATTAATTATGTTTTCATGTCTTTAAACACAAAAATATTTTCTTCAAATGGTGCTGTCTTTGTTAATTTTAGCATGTTAATTGGTGAAAAGGAAGTTTTTTCAGTTTTTTTCATTGTAGTCAAATCACATGCCTGAATAAAGGGCCTTACATTATTTAAGTGGACTTTTGTTTACATTTGTTTAATATTTAGAATGCATTAAAATGCATCATCGTGTCTTTCATTATGATTGTGAACGATAGGCAACATTCCAAAAAAAGTGCAGTTACCCTTTTAAGACGCTATTTTTTTACAGGAACAACTATAATTGTGTTTACATGCAGTACTGTAAACTGTTCTCTTTAGTGAAATACTGCCTGGCAACAGAATTTTACTGTAAAATCTTTGCACTTTGTTTTACAGTGTACACAACATCAGCACATGTAAGGTAAGACACGTGCACATGATATCATGTTTAATGTTGGCAGAGGTCTGAATGTGTCCAAATAAATCACACCCTGCAGGACTGTCATGCCATCGAGACTTTTCTGTCCTTCAGTGGTTTCGCTGCCAACAATGAAGGATAGAAAACTCCTGCAGACTTCCTGCACATGCCACTTTATGGCATTTGTTATAGGGCCTTGCTATCAATCCGTGTGCCTGGAAATATTTGATTTAGACCAGCTGGTGCATACGACAAAACGTTTTAGTTTTTTTTCCTGTTTGGCACAAGTGATGGAACTTGGGCAGATTAGAGATGTGATTGGCAGCTTGCATAGCAGAACACCGACTTCTGTTTTTTTTTTATACCACTCAATCAGTACATTGTACAAACCCCGTTTCCATACGAGTTGGGAAATTGTGTTAGATGTAAATATAAACGGAATACAATGATTTGCAAATCCTTTTCAACCCATATTCAATTGAATGCACTACAAAGACAAGATATTTGATGTTCAAACTCACAAACTATTTTTTTTTTGCAAATAATAATTAACTTAGAATTTCATGGCTGCAACACGTGCCAAAGTAGTTGGGAAAGGGCATGTTCACCACTGTGTTACATCACCTTTTTTTTCAACAACACTCAATAAACGTTTGGGAACTGAGGAAACTAATTGTTGAAGCTTTGAAAGTGGAATTCCTTACCATTCTTGTTTTATGTAGAGCTTCAGTCGTTCAACAGTCCGGGGTCTCCGCTGTCGTATTTTACGCTTCATAATGCGCCACACATTTTCAATGGGAGACAGGTCTGGACTGCGGGCGGGCCAGGAAAGTACCCGCACTCTTTTTTTTTTGCAAAGCCACGCTGTTGTAACACGTGCTGAATGTGGCTTGGCATTGTCTTGCTGAAATAAGCAGGGGCGTCTATGAAAAAAACGGCGCTGAGATGGCAGCATATGTTGTTGCAAAACCTGTATGTACCTTTCAGCATTAATGGTGCCTTCACAGATGTGTAAGTTACCCATGCCTTGGGCACTAATGCACCGCCATACCATCACTGATGCTGGGTTTGAACTTTGCGTCGATAACAGTATGGATGGTTCGCTTCCCCTTTTGTCCGGATGACACAATGTCGAATATTTCCAAAAACAATTTGAAATGTGGACTCGTCAGACCACAGAACACATTTCCACTTTGCATCAGTCCATCTTAGGTGATCTCGGGCCCAGAGAAGCCGGCGGCGTTTCTGGATGTTGTTGATAAATGCCTTTCGCTTTGCATAGTAGAGCTTTAACTTGTACTTACAGATGTAGCGACAAACTGTATTTAGTGACAGTGGTTTTATGAAGTGTTCCTTAGCCCATGTGGTGATATCCTTTAGAGATTGAAAAAGTTTTATTTTGGTTTCATCTGACCACATGACATTCTCCCAATCCTCTGCTGTATCATCCATGTATCCATTTTGGTATAAACTCAACTCGTCGTGTTTGGAGGAAGAAGAATACTGAGTTGCATCCCAAGAACACCACACCTACTGTGAAGCATGGGGGTGGAAACATCATGCTTTGGGGCTGTTTTTCTGCTAAGGGGACAGGACGATTGATCCGTGTTAAGGAAAGAATGAATGGGGCCATGTATCGTGAGATTTTGAGCCAAAACCTCCTTCCATCAGTGAGAACTTTGAAAGGTTGACCAAATACTTATTTTCCACCATAATTTACAAATAAAATCTTTAAAATTCCTACAATGTGAATTTTTTCTTCACATTCTGTCTCTCAGAGTTGAAGTGTACCTATGATGAAAATTACAGACCTCTGTCATCATTTTAAGTGGGAGAACTTGCACAATCTGTGGCTGACTAAATACTTTTTTGCCCCACTGTATATTATTTCCACTCTTTCAGGGACCACACAAATTGATGTGATGGGCCAGATCTGGGCCCCGGACCTTGAGTTAAACAATTAATGTAAATTAGAGCTGCCAAATGATATTTTGAAATCGGATTAATCACTTTTGAATTGTGGTTGATTACCGTAAATCAGGGGTAGGGAACCTATGGCTCGCGAGCTCTTTTGATGACTGCATCTGACTCCTGGATAAATCCGAGCTGACATTGCTTAACACAATAAGTAATGAATAATTCCACTTGTAATCACAGTATTAAAAATAACGTTAAATATATAAAAATGCTCATGCGATTGAATCCATCCATCCTTTTTTCTACCGCACCTGTTCAAGAAGTTGCCTTAAGGGTAAGAAATAATTTATTTATTATATGTTAGTGTAGGGCTAGCCCTCTTGGGGGTTCTTCAACAAGGCCCAGGTGGGCCATTTACACACCTGTCGCTGATTTCGAGGCCGGTCCTGGCAACACCCCGCTTCGCTGCCGACCCGCAGGCCACGCCCCCTCCTAAATTAGCTTCAGAATAACAACGTTATAACAAAGAATAAGAAACCTATTATATTCTAGAAATGTTTGTCTTACTTAAAAATGCACACTTTTAGTTGTTTTCAGTGTTAAAAATCTATTATATGGCTCTTACGTAAATACATTTTAAAATATTTGGCTTCTTGGCTCTCTCAGCCAAAAAGGTTCCCGACCCCTACCATAAATAATTGATTTGATTATCCATGATTATTATTCATACTTTTTTGTTTCATCTGACATGGACATGGACACAGATAAGACCTTCTGGAGGAAAGTTCTGTGGTCATATTAAACAAAAAAATTGAGCTGTTTGTCCTCAATAACCAGCAATATGTTTGAAGGAGAAAAGGTGAGGCCTTTAATTCCAGGAACACCACACCTACCGTCTAGAATGGTGGTGGAAATATTATGCTCTGGGTTTGTTTTGCTGCCAATGGAACTGGTGCTTTGCAGAAAGTAAATGGGACAATGAAATTCTTCAGGACAACCTAAAACCAGGCTAGATAGATAATAATAATGATAATAAGAATAATAATACAACCTACTCAGTGGCCTAGTGGTTAGAGTGTCCACCCTGAGATTAGTTCAAACCCCGGCCGAGTCATACCAAAGACTATAAAAATGGGACCCATTACCTCCCTGCTTGGCACTCAGCATCAGGTGTTGGAATTGGGGGTTGAATCACCCAAAAATATTCCCCGGGCGCGGCCAACGCTGCTGATCACTGCTCCCCTCACCTCCCAGGGGGTGATCAAGGGTGATGTGTCAAATTCAAACAATAATTTCGCCACACTGAGCGTGTGTGTGACAATCATTGGTACTTTAATTTTTGTTGAAGGTTTTTCCCCAAAGTCCTGACTTAAAGGTGTGGACAATGCTGAAGAAACAAGTCCAATATCAGAAAACCAACACATTTAGCCGAATTGCACCAATTTTGTCAAAAGGAATGGTCAAATAATTCAACCAGAAGCTTGTGGATGGCTACCAAAAGCGCCTTATTGCCGTGAAACTTGCCGAAGGAACATGTAACCAAATATTAACAATATTGTATGTCATACTTGCCAACCTTGAGACCTCCGATTTCGGGAGGTTGGGGGGTGGGATCATGGTCGGGGGTGGGGCGGAGGTGTGGTTTGGGGGCGTGGTTGGTGCGGGGGGTGTGGTTAAGAGGGGAGGAATGTATTTACAGCCAATTCACCAACTTGAGTATTTCATATATATTTCATATATATATATGTGTGTGTGTGTATGAAATACTTAACTATCAGTGAATTCTAGCTATATTTATTTATTTTTTTCCTATATATACTGTATATAAATAAAAGAAGTAGTTGAATTTCAGACGGCACCTATCAAATACACAGTAATAAAAACACAGTTGTTCTACTAACTGTACTGTGCTTGCTGGTTACTAAAAAAAACAAAAAAAATACACTTACATTTCACTATTTGAGTAACGTCACTTCCGAGTTTCCAGAAGATGGCGCCACTATGTGCTTTCCCCTGCCATCTCTCGCTGTCAGCGTTGTTCGTCTTTGTGTTGTTTGCATCTATTTTCGTCTATGTCAGCTCACTCCTTGTGTATGACTGCCAAACACTGTTGGATCTTTGCCCCTCTCCCACTGATATGATCAACTTCGCGGTTGGTTTTTCGACGTCCCAGTCAGCTTTTTCACCGGGCCGAATTCCTGCCTTCCTTTCTTGCCTAGTGGCTCCTCTCCCCCGCCACCTGCGGGCTGTGTGTCGGGCCCCACCTGGATTAGCTGCGCCCTTGGACATTCCGACCCCCGCCAGGTTCGGTCTTGTGAACGCAAGATCTTTGACAAACAAAACTTTTATCCCGAAGGATTTCTTCACTTCTTCACTTCACTTTAAATGCCGTCAGATCCGCCTTCAATTCTCCTTTTCAGGCTTCGAACTGTGCATGTTTGAGCTGGAGGGGGCGTGGCCTCCAGCTCCGGCTAAATTTCCGGAGATTTTCGGGAGAAAATTTCTTCCGGGAGGTTTTCGGGAGAGGCGCTGAATTTCGGGAGTCTCCCGGAAAATCCGGGAGGGTTGGCAATTATGCTGTTTGTATACTTTTGACCCGGCAGATTGGCTCACATTTTCATTAGACCCATAATAAGTTCATTAAAGAACCAAACTTCATGAATTTTATTTTGTGACTGACAAGTATGTGCTCCAATCGGTAGGTTGCGTGTTCAAACCCCAGGCTGAGTCATGACTATAAAAATGGGACCCATTACCTCCCCGGATGTCCCCAACTGATGCACAGGCCAGCGGTCCACTCCAGGTCCCGACTCTGGACAGCCAGCACTTCATTCATGGCCACAAAAAATAAAAATAAAAAAATTTAAATAGAAATTTACAATATATAATAGAAAATTTAAATAAAAACATAAAAAACACTAGATAAACACTAGATAGGGGTGGGGTTGGGGACATGGCCAAGAGACAGGAGCAGACCCAATAAAGCAACCAAAAATTGCTCACAACCTACTAAGTGTCCGCCCTGATATCGGTAGGTTGTGAGTTCAAACCCCGGCCAAGTCATACCAGACTATAAAAATGGGACCCATTACCCCCCCAGATGTCTCCAACCGATGCAGAGGCGAGCTGTCCACCCCGGTCCTGACACCGGACAGCCAGCACTTCATCCATGGCCACAAAAAAAAGGTAAAAATTAAAAATAGAAACTTAGAATATATAATAGAAAATTAAAATAGAAATCAGGAAAAACACTAAATAGGGTGGGAGGGGAACATGACTAAGAGACAGGAGCAGACCCAACAAAGCAACCAAGCATGCTTATAACATTGCTCATAGCCTACTCAGTGTCCAACCTGTGATCGGTAGGTTGTGAGTTCAAACCCTGGCCGAGTCATACCAAAGACTATAAAAATTACCTCCCTCCTTGGTACTCAGCATCAAGGGTTGGAAATTGGGGTTGAATCAGCAAAAAAAATTCCCGGGCGCGGCCACCGCTGCTGCTCACTGCTCTCCTCACCTCCCGGAGGGGTGAACAAGGAGATGGGTCAAATGCAGAGGACAAATTCCACCACACCTAGTGTGTGTGTGACAATCATTGGGGCGCCATATCGGTTGGTAGAGTGGCTGTGCCAGCAACTTGAGGGTTCCAGGTTCGATCCCCGCTTCCGCCATCCTAGTCACTGCCGTTGTGTCCTTGGGCAAGACACTTTACCCACCTGCTCCCAGGGCCACCCACCTGCTCCCAGGGCCACCCACACTGATTTAACTTAGATATTGGGTTTCACTATGTAAAAGCGCTTTGAGTCACTAGAGAAAAGCGCTATATAAATATACTTCACTTTAACTAATCCCCCAAAAAATAAGAGTTGTAAAAATGATTGGAAACTCAAGACAGCCATGACATTATGTCCTTCATAAGTTTAGACAAAATTTTGACTACGACTATATTTTATTATCAGACTTTCCCACACAAACATTTCTTCAAGTATACGATCAATTATATATTAATGCAGGGGTGTCCAAAGTGCGGCCCGCAGGTCATTTTTTAACGCCCCCACGGCACATTTTAAAAATACCGTTGAAAAAAAATTAAGAACATAAAAAGTGATACAAAAGAGCAAACAGGTGAAATGTAACAAGAACATGTTGCAATGCTTTGATAACACGAAGCTGCCATGCAGGCTGTTTCTTTCTTTAAAACATAATAATGAATCAAAATCAATGTCATTTTGAACTATTGACCTATTCAAGGCTTCAATTACGTCACATTAAATATTCCACTTTGAGATATGTTTTGGGGGAAATGTTGCATATTTTGTGTTTTGCCATATAAAAAACTGAGTTGTTTTTTTTTTTTAAAGAAGAGCCTAAAACAAACAAACAAAAAACATAAACAACAATAAAATTTAAAATTGACGCATATATCTGAAGTAGATATCGAGATTATTGTGCTAAAAGTTAAAAAAAAGGATAATTTATTCGTTAATACTTTAATGAGTAGGACACTTTTGGATCCCTAATTATTTTAGTGTGATTTGTTTTTAGTGTCATTGCTCAAAAAATAATAATGAATCAAAATCCAAAATTAAGGCTCCAATTATTATATAATCTCAAATATTCCACCTAAAAAAGTTATTTGGTGAAAATATTGCATTTTTGGTGTTTTTTCCATTTTTTTCTTCCTAATGTTGATTTAGCCTGTTCTAAAAATAGCTCAAATAGCACCAGTTACCAGTGAGCTGCCTCTATTTTTCAAATTGTATTTATTTACTAGCAAGCTGGTCTCGCTTTGCTCGACATTTTTAATTCTAAGAGAGACAAAACTCAAATAGAATTTGAAAATCCAAGAAAATATTTTAAAGAGTTGATCTTCACTTGTTTAAATGAATTAATTTTTTTTTTTTTACTTTGCTTCTTATAACTTTCAGAAAGACAAAATAAAGAAAAAATACAACCTTAAGAATGATTTTAGGATTTTTAAACACATATACCTTTTTACCTTTTTAATTACTTTGTCTTCTTTCCTGACAATTTAAATCAATGGTCAGGTTTGGGTTTTTTTAAAGAATAATAAATACATTTTGATTTAATTCTTCATTTTAGCTTCTGTTTTTTCGACGAAAAATATTTGTGAAATATTTTTTCAAATTTATTATGATTAAAATAAAAATATTCTGGCAAATCTAGAAAATCTGTAGAATCAAATTTAAATCTTATTTCAAAGTCTTTTGAATTGCTTTTAAAATTTTTGTTCCGTAAAATCTAGAAGAAATAATGATTTGTCTTTGTTAGAAATATAGCTTGATCCAATTTGTTATATATTCTAACAAAGTCCAGATTGGATTTTAACCTATTTAAAACATGTCATCAAAATTCTAAAATTAATCTTAGTCAGGAAAAATTACAAATGATGATTTTCAAATTTTTTCCAAAAGATTCGAATTAGCTAGTTTTTCTCTTCATTTTTTTCGGTTGAATTTTGAATTTTAAAGAGCCGAAATTGAAGAAAAACTATGTTTCAAAATTAAATTTTCATTTTTTTCCGTGTTTTCTCCTCTTTTAAACCGTTCAATTAAGTGTTTTTTTCATCATTTATTCTCTACAAAAAAACCTTCCGTAAAACAAAAAAAAAATATACGACGGAATGACAGACAGAAATACCCATTTTTTTATATATATATATATATATATATATATAGATTTTTTTATTAAAAGTAAATTGAGCAAATTGGCTATTTCTGGCAATTTACTTAAGTGTGTATCAAACTGGTAGCCCTCCGTATTAATCAGTACCCAAAAAGATTTAAAACTTCAATAATAGTGAAAATAACAATACCGAATAATTACACCTTTTTTTTTTTTTTTTTTTTGGACCAAAACCCTTTGGGGTCCCCGGGATCATAACTGAGTGAAGGCCTGAATGTATATTTTTTATTCATATATTGTATTGGTTTTTAAAATAAGAAATATGAAAATGGCCCCCGCTTGTTTTGATTTTTCAGTGTGCGGCCCTCAGTGGAAAAAGTTTGGACACCCCTGTAGTAATGTCTTTGCCCCAAACTTGGTAACAGTTTTATCCATAAAGTGCCATCGGGGGCTTCCACTGAAGCCAAATAATAAAATAATTATTGTGCGTGGCTGCAGTGGTGATTAATCACATGCAGTCCCTCCTCAGATAAGACCCAAAAAGACGGTTATTAAACGTTACAGTTTATTAAAGTGATGAATAAATAACAGTCCCAGATGTGCGTGAAAGTGCAGAAGTGGATTATTTGAGTCCGTGCTGGGTCTCTTTGTGCCTCCTCAGGTCCACTTTCCTCTGGAAGCCTTTCCCGCACAGCTCGCAGCCGAAAGGTTTGAATCCCGTGTGCTTCCTGCTGTGCGTGATCAGGTTGGAGCTCTGGCTGAAGGCCTTCCCGCACACTTGGCACTTGTGCGGCTTCTCGCCTGCAAAAGCACGACGCGGGGGTTTTTTGGGGGGTTTGAGTCGGCGGGGTCGCCGTGCCGCCGCCGCCGCCGCGCGTCTCTCACCTGTGTGGATGAAGGTGTGCTTTTTCATGTCCGACTTTTGGTGGAACCTCTTGCCGCAGTACTGGCACGGGTAGGGCCGCGTGTCCGAGTGGATGAGCAGGTGCGTGGACAGCGTGGAGGAGCGCTTGAAGCTTTTGCCGCAGATGCTGCAGCTGAAGCTCCTCTCCTGCGCACAAGAAGAGCACGCCGCTTTCAGGCCCCATCGGCCCTCTCCAGCTTAGGCGCCAATCTCCCGGGATGCTACATAAACACACCAGTAAAAATACCCAGGACCCCTTGCAGCACTAACTTCCGGGACGCTACATGAATACCCAGAACCCCATGTAATCATAGTAGTATCAACTAGGTACCTATTGTACGTGGTATCATTACAGTGGATGTTAGGTGTAGATCCACCTATGGCGTTTGTTTACATTGCAGAGTGTGAATGTTGTCTGTCTATCTGTGTTGGCCCTGCGATGAGCTGGCGACTTGTCCAGGGTGTATCCCACCTTTCGCCCGAATGCAGCTGAGATAGGCTCCAGCACCCCCCCACCGCGACCCCAAAAGGGACAAGCTGTAAAAAATGGATGGATGTCCTGGAAGAATTGGTGCTGCAGGGAATTCTGGGAATGTTTTCTGTCGTGTTTATGTTGCAGTGCAAATATCCATCCATCCATCCATTTTCTTCCGCTTATCCCAGGTCAGGTCGCGGGGGCAGCAGCCTAAGCAGGGAAGCCCAGACTTCCCTCTCCCCAGCCACTTCGTCCAGCTCTTCTTGTGGGGCGGTATAGCTCGGTTGGTAGAGTGGCCGTGTCAGCAACTTGAGGGCTGCAGGTTCGATTCCCGCTTCCGCCATCCTAGTCACTGCCGTTGTGTCCCTGGGCAAGACACTTTACCCACCTGCTCCCAGTGCCACCCACACTGGTTTAAAAATGTAACTTAGATATTGGGTTTCACTATGTAAAGCGCTTTGAGTCGCTAGAGAAAAGCGCTATATAAATCTAATTCACTTCACTTCGCAGGGGATGCCGAGGCGTTCCCAGGCCAGCCGGGAGACATAGTCTTCCCAACGTGTCCTGGGTCTTCCCCGTGGCCTCCTACCGGTTGGACGTGTCCTAAACACCTCCCTCGGGAGGCATTCGGGTGGCATCTTGACCAGATGCCCGAACCACCTCATCTGACTCCTCTCCATGTGGAGGAGCAGCGGCTTTACTTTGAGTTCTCTAAGGGAGAGCCCCGCCACCCAGCGGAGGAAACTCATTTCGGCTGCTTGTACCCGTGATCTTTTCCTTTCGATCATGACCCAAAGCTCATGACCATAGGTGAGGATGGGAACGTTGATCGACCGGTGAATTGAGAGCTTTGCCTTCCGGCTCAGCTTCTTCTTCACCACAACGGATCGGTACCAGGTCCACATTATTGAAGACGCCCCACCGATCCGCTTGTCGATCTCACGATCCACTCTTCCCTCACTCGTGAACAAGACTCCTAGGTACTTGAACTCCTCCACTTGGGGCAGGGTCTCCTCCCCAACCCGGAATTGGCACTCAACCCTTTTCCGGGAGAGAACCTTGGACTCGGACTTGGAGGAGCTGATTTCCATTCCGGTCACTTCGCACTCGGTTGCGAACCGATCCAGTGAGAGCTGAAGATCCCGGCCAGATAAAGCCATCAGGACCACATCATATGCAAAAAGCAGAGACATAATCCTGCAGCCACCAAACCGGAACCCCTCAACACCTTGACTGCGCCTAGAAATTCGTCCATAAAAGTTATGAACAGAATTGGTGACAAAGAGCAGCCTTGGCGGAGTCCAACCCTCACTGGAAACGGATCTGACTTACTACCGGTGATGCGGACCAAGCTCTGACACTGATCATACAGGGAGCGGACCGCCACAATAAGACAGTCCGATACCCCATACTCTCTGAGCACTCCCCACAGGACTTCCCGAGGGACACGGTCGAATGCCTTCTCCAAATCCAAAAAGCACATGTAGACTGGTTGGGCAAACTCCCATGCCCCCTCAAGAACCCTGCCGAGAGTATAGCGCTGGTCCACAGTTCCACGACCAGGAAGAAAACCACACTGTTCTTCCTGAATACGAGGCTCGACTATCCGGCGTAGCCTCCTCTCCAGTACACCTGAATAAACCTTACCGGGGAGGCTGAGGAGTGTGATCCCACGATAGTTGGAACACACCCTCCGGTCCCCTTTCTTAAACAGAGGGACCACCACCCCGGTCTGCCAATCCAGAGGTACCTCCCCCGATGTCCACGCGATGCTGCACAGTCTTGTCAACCAAGACAGCCCCACAGCATCCAGAGCCTTAAGGAACTCCGGACGGATCTCATCCACCCCTGGGGCCTTGCCACCGAGGAGCTTTTTAACTACCTCGGCAACCTCAGCCCCAGAAATAGGAGAGCCCACCACAGATTCCCCAGGCACTGCTTCCTCATAGGAAGATATGTTGGTGGGATTGAGGGGGTCTTCGAAGTATTCATTCCACCTATCCACAACAGCCGCAGATGAGGTCAGCAGAACACCATCCGCACCATACACGGTGTTGACAGTGTACTGCTTCCCCTTCCTGAGGCGGCGGATGGTGGTCCAGAATCGCTTGGAAGCCGTCCGGAAGTCGTTTTCCATGGCATCCCGAACTCCTCCAATGTCCGAGTTTTTGCCTCCGCGACCGCTGAAGCTGCACACCGCTTGGCCCGTTGGTATCTGTCCACGGCCTCCGGAGTCCTATGAGCCAAAAGAACCCGATAGGACTCCTTCTTCAGCTTGACGGCATCCCTCACCGCTGGTGTCCACCAACGGGTTCTAGGATTACCGCCCCAACAGGCACCAACTACCTTGCGGCCACAGCTCCAATCAGCCGCCTCGACAATAGAGGTGCGGAACATGGTCCACTCTGACTCAATGTCCAGCACCTCCCTCGCGACATGTTCAAAGTTCTTCCGGAGGTGGGAATTGAAACTTTCTCTGACAGGAGACTCTGCCAGACGTTCCCAGCAGACCCTCACAATGCGTTTGGGCCTGCCAGGTCTGTCCGGCATCCTCCCCCACCATCGCAGCCAACTCACCACCAGGTGGTGATCGGTAGAAAGCTCCGCCCCTCTTTTCACCCGAGTGTCCAAAACATGAGGCCGCAAATCCAATGACACAACTACCAAGTCGATCATGGAACTGCGGCCTCGGGTGTCCTGGTGCCAAGTGCACATATGGACACCCTAATGTTTGAACATGGTGTTTGTTATGGACAAACTCTGATGAGCACAAAAGTCCAATAACAAAACACCACTCGGGTTCAGATCCGGGCGGCCATTCTTCCCAATCACGCCTCTCCAGGTTTCACTGTCGTTGCCAACGTGAGCGTTGAAGTCTCCCAGTAGGACAAGGGAATCACCCGGGGGAGCACTTTCCAGTACTCCCTCGAGTGTACCCAAAAAGGGTGGGTACTCTGAACTGCTGTTTGGTGCGTAAGAACAAACAACAGTCAGGACCCGTCCCCCCACCCGAAGGCGGAGGAAGGCTACCCTTTCGTCCACTGGGTTGAACTCCAACGTGTAGGCTTTGAGCCGGGGGGACAACAAGAATTTCCACCCCAGCCCGTCGCCTCTCAATGCCGGCAACGCCAGAGTGGAAAAGAGTCCAGTCCCTCTCGAGAGAAGTGGTTCCAGAGCCCTTGCGAAGTGAGTCCGACTAAAGACCTCTATGATGAACACGAACAAAGGACTCAGGTTTCCCTCGCCTGGACGCGGGTCACCGGGGCCCCCCTCTGGAGCCGGGCCCAGAGGTGGGGAACGATGGCGAACGCCTGATGGCCGGGCCTGTTCCCATGGGGCCCGGCCGGGCACAGCCCGAAGAGGCAACGTGGGCTCACCACTCATAGGAGGGGCCATAGAGGTCGGGTGCATTGTGAGCTGGGCGGAAGCCGAAGGCAGGGCACTTGGCGGTCCGATCCTCGGCTACAGAAACTAGCTCTTGGGACGTGGAACTAGTGTGCGAAGTAGAGAAATTCCGGCGGAGCAAATATTCTCCCAAAATGTTTGAGTGGTTTCACTCTATGGCACATGTGTTGGCGTTTATCATACACTAGGCGTTCTCGCGGGCTTACCTGCGAGTGGACCGCCCCGTGCTGGTCCAGGCTCACGGCGTGGCCGAAGGTTTTGCCGCAAACCCCGCACTCGAAGGGACGAGTCCCGCTGTGGGAGCGCCTCACGTGCACCTCCAGGCCGTGGGGCGTGGAGAACACCTTAGTGCAGGAAACTCACCATCTCATTATTTGTCCCAAGGCCATGAATCCACTTCTTGGTTGCTCCTCACCTTGTAACACTTGATGCATTTATAGCTGGAGCCATCCACGCTCGTGAAGTCCTCTTCAGCCTTCAGGTCACCTTTCTCCTCCACAAACTTCTGGATCCTGCACATCGGTGGCACCTGGACCGGGGCGTAGCATCCTTCTGCAGCGGCAGTGGCCCTCTGCACGTAAAGCGCAGGGGCCCCGCTTCCCTGGCCTCTGCAGGGAGGGAGGTGCAGGTACGGACTCTGGACCGCACGCCCCAGGCCAGAACCGGGGTAGGAGGTCCAGGCATAAGCTGCCACGGTGGTGAAGGGGTGATGAATGCCGTCTTCTGAGTCTGCGCAGGAAACGCCAGCAAACGTGAGTCATTGTCCCATAATTTATGAATGTCAATCATTAGAGCATCAACTATATACTTCAATACAAAATAAATATGTTCATATTTTAATAATGTGGTGTTAGTTGATTCCAAACAATTACTATACACTTAAATATAATATGAATATTTTTATATTTTAATAAGTGATATGGTGTTAGTTGATTCCAAACAATCACACTAAAAATATAATATAAATATGTTTATATTTTAATAATGTGGTGTTAGTTGATTCCAAACTATTACTATACACTTAAATATAATATAAATATAGTTATATTTTAATAATATGGTGTTAGTGTATTCCAAACAATTACTGTATACTTAAATATATATATATATATATATATATATATATACATATATATGTTTATATTTTTTTGTAATATGGTGTTAGTTGATTCTTAACAATTACTATATACTTAAAAATAATATAATATGAATGCGTTTATGTTTTAATAAGTGATATGGTGTTAATTGATTCCAAACAATTACACTAAAAATACAATATAAATATGTTTAGATTTTAGTAATATGGTGTTAGTTGATCCCAAACGATTACTATAAACTTAAATATAATATATATACTGTGTATATATATATATATATATATATAAAATATATATATATATATATATATATATGTGTTTATATTTTAATAATATGGTGTTAGTTTATTCCAAACAATTACTACACACTTAAATATAATATATATATATATATATATATATATATATGTGTGTGTGTGTGTGTGTTCGTATTTTAATAATATGGTGTTAATTGATTCCAAACAATTACACTTAAATATAATATATATATGTTTATATTTTAATAATGTGGTGTTAGTTGATTCCAAACAATTACTATACACTTAAATATAATATAAATGTGTTTATGTTTTAATAAGTGATATGGTGTTAATTGATTCCAAACAATTACTATACACTTAAATATAATATATATACTGTGTATATATATATATATATATATATATATATATATATGTATGTGTGTGTGTTTATATTTTAATAATAGGGTGTTAATTGATCCAAACAATTACACTTAAATATAATATAAATATGTTTATATTTTAATAATGTGGTGTTAGTTGATTCCAAACAATTACTATGCACTTAAATATAATATGATTATGTTTAAGATATTTTAATAAGTGATATGGTGTTAGTTGATTCGAAACAATTACACTTAAATATAATACAAATATGTTTATATTTTAATAATATGGTGCTAGGCGATTCCAAACAATTACTATACACTTAAATATAATATGATTATGTTTAAGATATTTTAATAAGTGATATGGTGTTAGTTGATTCGAAAGAATTACACTTAAATATAGTATAAATATGTTCCAAACATACAATTACTATACACTTAAATATAAATAGTTTTATTTATTATTAAGTGATATGGTTTTAGTAGTTTACAAACATACAATTAATATACACTTAAATATAATATAAATATGTTTATATTTTAATAGGTGACATGGTATTAACTGATTCCAAACTTACAATTACTAGTTCAATTTATTATACATTTTTTTAGGTTTTAATAAGTGCTATGGTGTTAGTTGATTCCAAACATACACTTACTTTGTACTTAAATATAATATAAATATGTTTTAATAAGTGATATGATGTCAGTTTATTCCAAACATACAATCACTTCATACTTAAATATAATACATATGTTTATATTTGAATAAGTCATATGTTGTTAATTGATTCTGAACACACAATTACTATACACTTAAATATAATATAAATATGTTTATATTTAATAAATGATATGGTGTTAAATGATTCCAAACATTTAATTACTACTTAAGTATAATATAAATAAGTTTATATTTTAATAAGCGATATGGTGTTAAATGATTCCAATCATATAATTACTACTTACGTATAGTATAAGTATGTTTTTATTTTAATATGTGATAAGGTGTTATTTGATTCCAAACATACAATTATTTTATACTTAAATATAACATAAATGTTTATATTGTAATAAGTAATATGTTGTTAGTTGATTCCAAACACACAATTAGTATACACTTAAATATAATATAAATATGTTTATATTTTAATAAATAACATGGTGTTAATTGATTCCAAACGTATAATTACTACTTAAATTATTTAAGTAGTAATTCTATTTAATTGTAAATAATTTAAGTAGTAATTATATGTTTGGAATCAATTAACACCATATCATTTATTAAAATATAAACATATTTATATAGTATTTAAGTATATAGCAATTGTATGTCCAGATTTAACTAACACCAAACCTCTCCAAGGTTCTCATAGTCATCATTGTCACCGACGTCCCACTGGGTGTGAGTTTTTCCTTGCCCTTATGTGGGCCTACCGAGGATGTCGTAGTGGTTTGTGCAGCCCTTTGAGACACTAGTGATTTAGGGCTATATAAGTAAACATTGATTGATTGATTGATTATTCAAATAAAACAATTTGTATTATATCTAAGTATTAAGTAATTGTATGATTGGAATCAACTAACACCATATCACTTATTATATTTAAGTTAAATACAACATAAATATGTTTATATTTTAATAAGTGACACGGTGTTTGTTAATTCCGAGCATACAATTATTATACACTTAGATATGATATAAATTTGACATATTTACAGTATACAGCTTGTCCGAAAAGGAGTAGGAAGAGGCAGAGATTATTTAACCCTTTACCCATTTTTCACACATTTCTTATAACACAATTAAAAAATGCATAAATCAGTAAATAAATAAATAGACACATGAGTGTAAATAGAAAGAAAGTTATCATAAAAATCTTATGATTTGAATAAGATGATCTCATTGTTGATCAGGTTCAAGATATTTGTCATACACACCGAAAAATGTTGGGTTGGAAAATAACCCAATTTTAGCCCAGCTGCTGCTCCAGAAAAGGACGAACCACTTATTTGAGTTATTTTAACTCAACATTTTGGGTTAAGTTTTTTTAACCCAACTTTTTACGTTGAATTATATAACCAAACAGTTGAGTTATACTAACCAATCTATTGGGTTGAATTATTTAACCCAAAAGTTGAGTAATACTAGCTCAATATTGGGTGATGGGATAATGTTAATAAGATGAATGCATAACATAATTCCCTTAAAAAAAAAAGATACATTTTAATAAAAATGTAAAAAAGCCTTTTACCCAAAAATGCGTTACTTGTTGATAAAACAACCCAAAAATGGTTCATCATTTTGAAAACCCAGAAATTGAGTTCAAATAATATTCTTATAACGCCAAAAAATGGATTACTTTTCTTAAAAATGACACAAAAACTGATAAATTGAGTTATCAAAAAATAACCCAGCATATTTTAGTGTGTAATTCTTCTTGTAAATACTTGAAGTTTGAACAGCTTCTCAAAGTAAATCAAATTAGAATAATTGTTTGATTTCTTTGTCCATTTTTCCATTCATTTTTTCTTTGTCCATCTTTATCTCTTCTTTATTTCATTCCACATATTGATAGCTTTTAAGTGCTCTGCGTGCATAAATATGTTTTCATTTAGCTTTTTTCTACAAGGTTACATGTGTCCTCTTTAATTGAGAAGAATTTGTTGGCTTGCAGGTTTGTTTTCTGCATGATTGCATTTTTATTTATAAGGGTGATAAAAATTAATAATAATACAAATAAACATTTTTATATGCTATAAAGTCAGCATTTTACATTGCACAATTTACATGTAGTTTTTTTTAACCCCGATTATTTAGAAAGGGTTTGTAAAAGAGACTTTTAATCATCTCTATACACATTTTTATATGCTTTTATACATTTGCGTGTTCATGTTCATTGGATGATTGTAAATAATGTTAATGAGATGAATCCATAATAAAATTCCCTTCAAGAAAAAAGTTAAATTTTAATAAAAAATTTAAAAAAGACTTTTACCCAAAAATGTGTTACTTGTTGATAAAACAACCCAAAAATGGTTCATCATTTTGAAAACCCAGAAATTTAGTTCAAATAATATTCTTATAACGCCAAAAAAAAATGGATTACTTTTCTTAAAAATAACTCCAAAACTGATAAATTGAGTTATCAAAAAATAACCCAGCATATTTTAATGTGTAATTCTTCTTGTAAATACTTGAAGTTTGATTGGTTGTTTAATGTATTGGGTTTGAATTATTCAACCCATTGTAGCTGGGATAGGCTCCAGCGCCCCCTGCAACCCCTAAGGGAATAAGCGGTAGAAACTGGATGGATGGATGAATATTTAACCCATAAATTGAGTTATACTAGCTCAATGTTGGCTGATTGTAAATAATGATAATGAGATGAATCCATAATAAAAGTCCCTTCAAGAAAAAAGTTCCTTTTTAATAATATTTTTTAATGAAGCCTTTTTACCCAAAAATGTGTTACTTGTTGAAAAACAACCCAAATATGGTTCAATTTGAAAACCCATAAATTGAGTTCTAATAATATCCTTATTGACACGGTGGCGAGGCATAATGGATGCGTGTTGCTACCCCAGGGATGCAAGAGGACCAGGACAGGCAGGAGTTGCAGGTAAGATTAGATTTAATACAAAAACAAAAATAATACTGGTACAAAATGCAAAGAAAAGGCGTGCCGAATGCACGGAGAGCTATGCTAATAATTAGCAACGAGAGCAGAGTACAGGAATAGAGGTGCAGAGCGCACGCAAAGCTAAGGCGAGACTTAGCAATAGTGATTACGAAAATAAGAACCAACGTGCGTGTTGCAAGTAGCAAACAAAACAGCCAGGAGGAACTAAGGTAGCAGGTGGTCTTAAATACAACACAAATAATTCAAAACAGGTGTGCGTAATGAGTCCGTGCAGGAGGCATACTTAGGTTGCCATGGTGACAATACAAAACAAGGAAGTGCGCTAACAAACGGGATCGGTAGAGTCCAAAACATGATCAAAACATAGTAGGACAATACAAAAAAGACAAACATGCTAGAGATGTGTGATCCGGAAGCCGGATCACAACATTACCCCCCCCTTAAGGGGCAGATCCCAGATGCCCCCAAAAAACTGCAATAAAGAGAACCCCCTCCCAAAACCAGAAAGTTCACAAACGAAGGGAGGGCGGAAGGAGTCCACGGTGGAGGGTCGCCAGATCGCATGTCCCCGAATCCACCGAGGACACATCATGTGGCGGCGGCGGGTGGAACGCTGCTGCCGAAAAAGTTTTGGCGGGCGACCTCGAAAAGGCCACATTAGTGGCCGCCTCGCAGGATGAGGTGCCCGGCGAGGCGGACGACCCGGGCACGGCCACATCCGTGGCCGACATGGAGGAGGGAGTATCTGGCGAGGAGGATGACCTCGCAGAGGCCACGCCCGTGGTCGACGTGGTGGACGACGCCTCAGCACCGAAATCCCAGCAGGCTTGGAAGCAGCAGACGAGGGTGCGGGGACTGCAGCCAAAGCAGGCCCGAGTGCAGCTGGCGAGGATGATGCGGGTGCTGCAGCCGCAGGAGTCGTCGGAGGCGGCCTGGGAGCCGCAGGAGTCGTCGGAGGCGGCCTGGGAGCCGCAGGAGTCGTCGGAGGCGGCCTGGGAGCCGCAGGAGTCGTCGGTGGTGCTGGTGTGGGCTCCAGCCCCGTCGTCGACGCTGGTGTGGGCTCCAGCCCCGTCGTCGGCGCTGGTGTGGGCTCCAGCCCCGTCGTCGGCGCTGGTGTGGGCTCCAGCCCCGTCGTCGGCGGTGCTTGGCGGCACGGAGCTGGCACCGGTGCTTGGCGGCACGGAGCTGGCACCGGTACCTGTCGTGGTGCTGGTACCGGAGTGGGCTCCAGCCTTGGAGTTTGTGCTGGTGTGAGAACCAGACTGGGAGTTTGTGCTGGTGTGAGAACCAGACTGGGAGCTGGTGTGAGAACCAGACTGGGAGCTGGTGTGAGAACCAGACTGGGAGCTGGTGTGAGAACCAGACTGGGAGCTGGTGTGAGAACCAGACTGGGAGCTGGTGTGAGAACCAGACTGGGAGCTGGTGTGAGAACCAGACTGGGAGCTGGTGTGAGAACCAGACTGGGAGCAGGTGTCGGCTTCAGCCGAGGAGCAGGTGTCGGCTTCAGCCGAGGAGCAGGTGTCGGCGTCAGCCGAGGAGCAGGTGTCGGCGTCAGCCGAGGAGCAGGTGTCGGCGTCAGCCGAGGAGCAGGTGTCGGCGTCAGCCGAGGAGCAGGTGTCGGCGTCAGCCGAGGAGCAGGTGTCGGCGTCAGCCGAGGAGCAGGTGTCGGCGTCAGCCGAGGAGCAGGTGTCGGCGTCAGCCGAGGAGCAGGTGTCGGCGTCAGCCGAGGAGCACTAAGAGACTGGCAGAGAGGAGGACTAGGACTACTATGAGGATTTAGACTAACACTAGGACTTGGGCAAGGACTTGTGTGAGGACCAGTACTTACAATCAAACTAGTGCTTTTATAAGGACTTGGGCAAGGACCAGGACTTACAGTCGAACCAGGGCTTGGGCAGGAACTAGGACTTGAGGTCAACCTAGGGCAAGGACTGGGACTTACAATCATACTGGTGCTCGGGCAAGGACTTGGACAAAGACTAGGACTTACAGTGACACTGGGGCTCGGACAAGAATTTGGGCAAGGACTAGGGTTACTGTGAGGACTAAGACCACGAGGGGAATTAGGACACGGACTACGATCAAGACTACACGAAGGTACGTAACTGGGACCGGGACTTGGACTACCATTAAGAGAATGACTTGAGCAAGGACTTGGGCTAGGACTCGGACTACGACTCAGTCTACGAGACGATCTACAACGTTGGCCAGAAGTCGGACCAGGACTGGGACTAGGCTTGAACACCGGTGGTGGAGGGCGCACTGGAGGTAGTGGACTAGCGAGTCGAAAAGTCGGTGGAGGAGGTCTAGGTGGCCTTAGTGGCTTGACCGGGGGAAACACAGGTGGAGGAAGAAAAGTAGGTAGCTCATGTTGCCTTAGTTTGCATCTAGAAATAACATCTGTATAGAACTTAGTTGTGTCTATAGAGTCCAAAAAATCATAGTCAATATTTGAAACAGGTTGAGAATAAGACTCAACAATATAAAAATCCTCAGAAAAAATATCATCGACAGGGGGTGGTATTGAGTCACCAGGGGGCGTTGACGAAATGACGTCACCGTGATGGACCGGTGGGCCGGAGGTATGCCCTGGCCTTACAGCCCAGTCGGAAGAGTGGTTGGAATATGGAGAAAAAACAAAACTTCCAAACCTCAGGGAAGAGTACTGGGCTGTTGTCTGCGCGCTGCTGTCCGGGGAAAAAGTCTTCGCGGCTTGGCGAAGGGAAGACTTTTGGTGGTCCACTGCGAGGCGGCGTTGTGCTGGCTGTTTTCTGACACGGTGGCGAGGCATAATGGATGCGTGTTGCTACCCCAGGGATGCAAGAGGACCAGGACAGGCAGGAGTTGCAGGTAAGATTAGATTTAATACAAAAACAAAAATAATACTGGTACAAAATGCAAAGAAAAGGCGTGCCGAATGCACGGAGAGCTATGCTAATAATTAGCAACGAGAGCAGAGTACAGGAATAGAGGTGCAGAGCGCACGCAAAGCTAAGGCGAGACTTAGCAATAGTGATTACGAAAATAAGAACCAACGTGCGTGTTGCAAGTAGCAAACAAAACAGCCAGGAGGAACTAAGGTAGCAGGTGGTCTTAAATACAACACAAATAATTCAAAACAGGTGTGCGTAATGAGTCCGTGCAGGAGGCATACTTAGGTTGCCATGGTGACAATACAAAACAAGGAAGTGCGCTAACAAACGGGATCGGTAGAGTCCAAAACATGATCAAAACATAGTAGGACAATACAAAAAAGACAAACATGCTAGAGATGTGTGATCCGGAAGCCGGATCACAACACTTATAACGCCAAAAAATGAATTACTTTTCTTAAAAATAACTCCAAAATTGATCAATTGAATTATATTTTAGTGTGTAATTCTTTTTGTAAATACTTGAAGTTTGAACAGCTTATCAAGTCCATTTTTTTCTTTCTTTTTTTTTTTCCATCCATTTTTTCTTTGTCCATCTTTATCTCTTCTTTATTGATAGCTTTTAAGTGCTCTTCGTGCATAAATTTGTTTTCATTTAGCTTTTTTCTCCAGGGTTACATGTCTCCTCTTTAATTGAGAAGAATTTATTGGGTTGCAGGTTTGCTTTCTGTATGCTTGTATTTTTATTTATAAGCGTGATAAAAAATAATAATAATCAAAATAAACATTTTTATATGCTATAAAGTCAACATTTTTACGTTGCATAATTTACATTTAGTATTTTTTAACCCTGATTTTTTAGAAAGTGTTTGTAAAATAGACTTTTAATCATCTCTATACACATTTGTATATGCTTTTATACATGTGCGTGTTCATGTTCTTTGGATGATTGTAAATAATGTTAATGAGATGAATCAATGATAAAATTCCCTTCAAGAAAAAAGTTACTTTTTAATAACAATTAAAAAAAGCCTTTTACCCAAAAATGCGTTACTTGTTGAAAAACAACCCAAAAATGGTTCATCATTTTGAAAACCCATAAATTGAGTTCAAATAATATCCTTATAACGCCATAAAATTGATTACTTTTCTTAAAAATAACTCCAAAACTGATAAATTGAGTTATCAAAAAATAACCCAGCATATTTTTGTGTGTAATTCTTCTTGTAAATACTTGAAGTTTGAACACTTTCTCAAAGTGAATCAAATTACAATAATTGTTTGATTTCTTTGTCCATTTTTCCATTCATTTTTTCTTTGTCCATCTTTATCTCTTCTTTATTTCATTCCACATATTGATAGCTTTGAAGTGCTCTGCGTGCATAAATATGTTTTCATTTAGCTTTTTTCTACAAGGTTACATGTGTCCTCTTTAATTGAAAAGAATTTGTTGGCTTGCAGGTTTGCTTTCTGCATGATTGTATTTTTATATTTAAGCGTGATAAAAAAAAAAATAATAATAAAAATAAACATTTTTATATGCTATAAAGTCAACATTTTTACTATGCATAATTTACATTTAGTATTTTTTAACCCCGATTTTTTAGAAAGTGTTTGTAAAATAGACTTTTAATCATCTCTATACACATTTGTATATGCTTTTATACATTTGCGTGTTCATGTTCATTGGGTGATTGTAAATAATGTTAATGAGATGAATCCATAATAAAATTCCCTTCAAGAAAAAAGTTACATTTTAATAAATTTTAAAAAAGCCTTTTACCCAAAAATGTGTTACTTGTTGAAAAACAACCCAAAAATGGTTCATCATTTTGAAAACCCAGAAATTTAGTTCAAATAATATTCTTATAACGCCAAAAAATGGATTACTTTTCTTAAAAATAACTCCAAAACTGATAAATTGAGTTATCAAAAAATAACCCAGCATATTTTAGTGTGTAATTCTTCTTGTAAATTTGAAGTTTGAACACTTTCTCAAAGTAAATCAAATTAGAATAATTGTTTGATTTCTTTGTCCATTTTTCCATTCATTTTTTCTTTGTCAATCTTTATCTCTTCTTTATTTCATTCCACATATACTGATAGCTTTTAAGTGCTCTTCGTGCATAAATATGTTTTCATTTAGCTTTTTTCTCCAAGGTTACATGTCTTCTCTTTAATTGAGAAGAATTTGTTGGCTTGCAGGTTTGCTTTCTGCATGATTGTATTTTTAGTTATAAGCGTGATAAAAAATAATAATAATCAAAATAAACATTTTTATATGCTATAAAGTCAACATTTTTACGTTGCATGATTTACATTTTTTTTTTAACCCCGATTATTTAGAAAGGGTTTGTAAAATAGACTTTTAATCATCTCTATACACATTTTTATATGCTTTTATAGATGTGCGTGTTCATGTGGGACTTATAAGTTCAGTAATTTAAAAAGTGATTCCTGCAATTATAGTTAAAAGCTGCTAAATTGAAAGTGAGACAGAAAGTTGAATGAGACCTGGATAGCAGGACGGGGACGGCGGAGTCCACAAATCACAGTCCGAACCTCGGTCACTGCAGGCTCCGTCGCTCAGCGGGGAGCTGGACGCCAGCGACCCCAGCGACTGGCGCTGAGGCCCCGGGGACAGTCTGTCAGTGGGCGCGGCCTCCAGGCTGCCTTCCACTTGACATCTCGCCTCTGGAAGCAACATCACCCTTTTTTTTCTTTTTTCTTTTTTCCAAATAAAAAAAACATATACTTTCGCCATATGGAACCCCGCGCGTAATTACGCAGGAATGAACCGACCTGCGTTGATGTGCGCCAGGAGCGCGTCCAGACCCACGCAGTCATCGTGCAGGTGTCGGGGTTGATGGTAGCTGTGTGCCCGCTTACTTTTCACCAGGAAAGACCTCGGCATGTTTGCTCTGCTCCGCCGGCTGCGTCTTCTTCAGCTCCTCGCAGATTGCACTGAGCCACATAGGGGCTGGGACTTGGGTCTACCTCACCATTACGCATGCGCACAGAGGGGGTGTGACCAGGTGTAGTGTGGGCAGGGGGCCGAAAAGCTGCCCCCCTCCAGAATGTAAATCAGAATGAGAATCAGAAATACTTTAATGATAAGAAATAATGATAATAAAATTAAAGGCCTACTGAAACCCACACTGTTTAAAAAAATCCTATTTTTATGGTTAATTTACTCTAAATTTCTACTGTATTTTTTAAATTTTCTAAAATATATTATAAAACTGTGGAATTGAAGACATTATCTATAAATAAACAAACCGTCTGTTATTTTAAGTAATATGCCAGTATTGACAAACTATGTATATTTTTTTTACAGAAAAATACCAAATTAATAATACACATCAGTTTTTTGTTTTCTCGAATTACTTTCAAATTCATGTAAAATTACAGTAATTAACTTTCATTTAATATGTAGTGAAGTGAAGTGAATTATATTTATATAGCGCTTTTTCTCTAGTGACTCAAAGCGCTTTACATAGTGAAACCCAATATCTAAGTTACATTCAAACCAGTGTGGGTGCCACTGGGAGTAGGTGGGTAAAGTGTCTTGCCCAAGGACACAACGGGAGTGACTAGGATGGCAGAAGCGGGAATCGAACCTGCAACCCTCAAGTTGCTGGCACGGCCACTCTACCAACCGAGCTATACCGCAATGACACTTAAAAACAATCACACTAAAATGATTGGTCCTACTCATTAAAGTGTTAAAAAAATATATATAAATGTTTTTACTGTTTACTTCTAACACAATATTCTCGAGATGAACTTCAGATCTATCCGTCAATTATAAGTTTTATTGTTGTTTATGTTTTTTGTTTGTTCGTTTTAGGCACTTTAAAAAAAAAAAAAAACAGCTCAGTTTTTTATATGGCAAACACAAAAAATGCAACATTTTGCCCCCAAAAAATATCTCCCAAGTGGAATATTTAATATGACGTAATTGGAGCCTTGAATAGGTCAATAATTCATAATGACATTGATTTTGATTTATTATTTTTTTTTTTTTTAAAAGAAACAGCCTGCATGGCAGTTTTGTGTTATTAGAGTAAACATTGCAACATTTTCTTGTTACATTTCACCCGTTTGCTCGTTCATATCACTTTTTACGCTTTAGAGATTTTTTAATCGTATTTTTAAAATGTGCCGTCGGGCCGTTAAAAAATGACCTGCAGGCCGCACTTCTGACGAGACGCGGGGCCGCCATCTTGGAGTGGTGATCCGCTCCACTCAGTGAACTGTCAGCGCATTTCATTCATCTTACCTCTCTGAATACCACTGATTTTCACGCGATTTTTTGCTCATACGTGTAATTATGATAAAGGACACATGTTTTATTATTCATAGTTTGCTTAACAGTAATAGAATATTCTTATATGCTATAAGTCAGTGGTTCTCAAATGGGGGTACGCGTACCCCTTGGGTACTTAAAGGGATGCCAAGGGGTACATGAGATTTTTTTTAAATATTCTAAAAATAGCAACAATTGAAAAATCCTTTATAAATATATTTTTTCGAATAATACTTCAACAAAATATGAATGTAAGTTCATAAACTGTGAAAAAAAAAATGCAACAATGCAATATTTAGTGTTGACAGATAGATTTTTTTGTGGACATGTTCCATAAATATTGATGTTAAAGTTTTCTTTTTTTGTGAAGAAATGTTTAGAATTAAGATGGATCTCTATTACAATCCCCAAAGAGGGCACTTTAAGTTAATGAACACTTCTATGTGTAGAAATCTTTATTTATAATTGAACCACTTGTTTATTTTCAACAAGTTTTTAGTTGTTTTTATATCTTTTTTTCCGGATAGTTCAAGAAAGACCACTACAAATGAGCAATATTTTGCATCCATCCATCCATTTTCTACCGCTTATTCCCTTTAGGGGTCGCGGGGGGCGCTGGCGCCCATCTCAGCTACAATCGGGCGGGAGGCGGGGTACAACCTGGACAAGTCGCCACCTCATCGCAGGGCCAACACAGATAGACAGACAGCATTCACACTCACATTCACACACTAGGGCCAATTTATATTTTGCACTGTTATAAAATTTAATAAATCTTCCGGCTCAGCTCCTTCTTCACCACAACGGATCGATACAACGTCCGCATTACTGAAGACGTAATCCACGATCCACTCTTCCCTCACTCGTGAACAAGACTCCGAGGTACTTGAATTCCTCCACTTGGGGCAGGGTCTCCTCCCCAACCCAGAGATGGCACTCCACCCTTGGAATCGGACTGAGGGCGGCATAGCTCGGTTGGTAGAGTGGCTGTGCCAGCAACTTGAGGGTTGCAGGTTCGATTCCCGCTTGTGCCACCCTAGTTACTGCCGTTGTGTCCTTGGGCAAGACACTTTACCCACCTGCTCCAGGTGCCACCCACACTGGTTTAAATGTACTTAGATATTGGGTTTCACTATGTAAAAGCGCTTTGAGTCAGTTGAGAAAAGCGCTATATAAATATACTTCACTTCACTTGGAGGTGTTGATTCTCATTCCGGTCGCTTCACACTCGACTGTGAAAAAAAATTTAATAAATTGATAAATACAAATATATTTAAAAAAAAAAAAAATAAACCAATCATCCATCCATTAATCCATTTTCTACCGCTCATTCCTTTTTGGGGTGGCGGGGGGCGCTGGCACCTATCTCAATGTTTATTTATATAGCCCAGTGGTTCTTAACCTCGTTGGAGGTACCGAACCCCAGCAGTTTCATACGCGCATTCACCAAACCCTTCTTTAGTGACAAATAAAATGTTTCTTTCTCGATTTGATCTTAATTTATTAATATCAATCATGAAATGATGTTATTATATTAAAGAAATACTACTAAAGATATATATTACAAACAGAAAGTTACAGGAATGTACACATGATCCCATGTTTACATCTCATTGTGCAACATGTGAATGTTTTAGTGGCAACTAAATGCCATATCTGAAAGGGGTACAAATTATTTCCAAAGCAGGAACCCCACCTCTTTGAAATGACTGCTGTCATTTGATTATAATAATAAAACATTTTTACCTTTGCTCATGCGTATGGAAAATTAGAGGGAACATTGTTTGGGGGTATCCATAATACGCCGATAGGGAGAAGTTTTTACTTACACGATGGCTGAGGCCGACTCACCGAACCCCTAGGGTTCGATCGAACCCAGATTTAGAACCACTGATATAGCCCTAAGTCACAACGACATCCTCGGTTCAGATCCCACAATAAGGGCAAGGAAAAACTTAACCCAGTGGGATGTCAATGTGAATGACTATGAGAAACCTTGGAGAGGACTTAGATGTGGGTGACTCCACCCCCCTCTAGGGGAGACCGGATGCAATGGACGTCGAGTGGGTCTGACATAATATTGTGAAAGTCCAGTCCATAGTTGATCTAACATAATAGGGAGAGTCCAGTCCATAGTGGATCTAACATAATAGTGAGAGTCCAGTCCATAGTGGATCTAACATGATAGTGAAAGTCCAGTCCATAGTGGATCTAGCATAATAGTGAGAGTCCAGTCCATAGTGGATCCAAGATAATAGTGAGAGTGCAGTCCATAGTGGATCTAACATAATAGTGAGAGTCCAGCCCATAGTGGATCTAACATAATAGTGAAAGTCCAGTCCATAGTGGATCTAACATAATATTGTGGAAGTCCAGTCCATAGTGGATCTAACATAATAGTGAGAGTCCAGTCCATTGTGGCTCTAACATAATAGTGAGAGTCCAGTCCATAGTGGATCTAACATAATATTGTGAGAGTCCAGCCCATAGTGGATCTAACATAATAGTGAGAGTCCAGTCCATAGTGGATCCAACATAATATTGTGAGAGTCCGGTCCATAGTGGCTCTAACATAATAGTGAGAGTCCAGTCCATAGTGGATCTAACTTAATAGTGAGAGTCCAGTCCATAGCGGATCCAACATAATAGTGAAAGTCCAGTCCACACTGGATCTAACATAATAGTGAGAGTCCAGTCCATAGTGGATCTAACATAATATTGTGAGAGTCCAGTCCATAGTGGATCTAACATAATAGTGAGAGTCCAGTCCACAGTGGATCTAACATAATATTGTGAGAGTCCGGTCCATAGTGGCTCTAACATAATAGTGAGAGTCCAGTCCATAGTGGATCTAACTTAATAGTGAGAGTCCAGTCCATAGCGGATCCAACATAATAGTGAAAGTCCAGTCCACAGTGGATCTAACATAATAGTGAGAGTCCAGTCCATAGTGGATCTAACATAATAGTGAGAGTCCAGTCCATAGTGGATCTAACATAATAGTGAGAGTCCAGTCCATAGTGGATCTAACATAATAGTGGGAGTCCAGTCCATAGTGGATCTAACATAATAGTGAGAGTCCAGTCCATAGTGGATCTAACATGACAGTGAGAGTCCTGTCCATAGTGGATCAATATTAGTCCTATTTGAAACCGATTCAGCCGCGCGTGAATGCAAAAGCCGACGTAGAAGCCCATCCAGGCAGGCAGGTTGATGACGGACGGGGCCCGGTTTTTGTTCAGGCCGCTTGTAAAACGAGCCCGCTCATGGGCCTGGCGCACGACAGCCTGCCGACGCAGACAGGCGGTGTAGCGTTACAGTCAGTTTGCTTCACCTTACCCTCCGCTGACTTCAGCCTTATTGGTTTACACCATTAACCAACCCCCCCACCCAACCTGATAATAACACCGGTGAGGAAATCTGTCACTTTGGAATGATATCAAAGATTGAAGCTGAGTGTCACCCCTGTTCCGGGTGGGAACTGACTGTGTTTGGTGCAGCTGCTGCAAGCTTGATAGGTGCCCGTCTAAGAACACATGGCCCATACTCACAGTGCTCACACACACATACAGGTTATCATTCGGAATGAGGACCGAGTTATTGATCAGGACTTGTGGGGACCACCCTTTCTACAGGTTGTGGAGGCATAAAAAAATTGGTAAAATGGCCACTGCCCATTTAGCTCATACACGTCTTTAAATCTGTGGATTGATGAAGTAATGTGCTGTTCATACTTACTGGGGACCCTGGGGAAAAAGAGTTAAAATGGTTCATGGGGACCAAATTTAAAAAATGTTGCGTAATTCACAGAAATTTGTACGTGACTAGTTCCAAATTAAATATGACATGATCCTCAGAAAATAGCACTACAGCCCGCCTTTTATTGGAAGTTTCACCACTTAAGTGTTAAAGCAAATCCTGCATCTTCTGTGACATTGCTGAAAACTGCTATTTAGCAGTAATGAAGTTGTCTGCAACTCCAACTACCATATATAGAAGGATATAGAATGGATCTGACTATCATTTAAAAAGGTTTCCCTTTAGGGGACCTGTTTTTTTTTTGGTCCCCATACCGTCAGAAGTCCCCTAAAGGTGACTGTGTAAACAGAGCGATGTCCCCATTAAGTCAGAATTGCCTAGTGTGTGTGTGACATCCATCCATCCATTTTTCTACCGCTTATTCCCTTTGGGGTCGCGGGGGGCGCTGGTGCCTATCTCAGCTACAATCGGGCGGGAGGCGGTTTACACCCTGGACAAGTCGCTCCCTCATCGCAGGGCCGCGTGTGTGACAATTATTAGTAATTTTAACTTAACACACACACACACACACACACACACACACACACACACACACAGGTTATCATTTTGAATGGGTGACCAAATTGTTGTTCATGACTTGTGGGGACCACCCTTTCTACAGGTTGTGGAGGCATAAACATTTTTTTTAGGTAAAACGGCCACTGCCCAGTTAGCTCATACACGTCTTTAAATCTCTGGATTGATGAAGTAATGTGCTGTTCATACTTACTGTGGACCCTGGGGAAAAAGAGTTAAAATGGTACAAGGGGACCAAATTGAAATAATGTTGCATAATTCACAGAAATTTGTACGTGACTACTCAGGACCATTAAAAAAAAAAAGTTTAAATTAAATATGACATGATCCTCAGAATACAGCACTACAGCCCGCCTCTTATATGAAGTTTCACCACTTAAGTGTTAAAGCAAATCCTGCATCTTCTGTGACATTACTGAAAACTGCTATTTAGCAGTAATACAGTTGTCTGCAACTCCAACTACCATATATAGAAGGATATAGAATGGATCTGACTATCATTTAAAAAGGTTTCCCTTTAGGGGACCTGTTTTTTTTTTGGTCCCCATACCGTCAGAAGTCCCCTAAAGGTGACTGTGTAAACAGAGCGATGTCCCCATTAAGTCAGAATTGCCGGAACTTACAAACACACACACACCTAGTGTGTATGTGACATCCATCCATCCATTTTCTACTGCTTATTCCCTTTTAGGTCGCAGGGGGCGCTGGTGCCTATCTCAGCTACAATCGGGCGGAAGGCGGCGTACACCCTGGACAAGTCGCCACCTCATCGCAGGGCCGTGTGTGTGACAATTATTGGTAATTTTAATTTAACACACACACACACACACACACTGGTTATCATTTTGAATGGGGGACCAAGTTGTTGTTCATGACTTGTGGGGACCACTCTTTCCACAGGTTGTGGAGGCATAAACAATTTTTTGAGGTAAAATGGCCACTGCCCAGTTGGCTCATACACGTCTTTAAATCTCTGAATTGATGAAGTAATGTGCAGAAGTTAATATGGTTTATGGGGGACCAAATTTAAATAATTGTGCATAATTCACACACATTTGTACGTGACTACTGAGGACCATTAAAAAAAAATAAAAATAAAAATCCTAATTAAATATGACATGATCCTCAGAATACAGCACTACAGCCCGCTTCTTATAGGAAGTTTCACCACTTAAGTCAGGGGTGTCCAAACTTTTTCCACTGAGGGCCGCACACTGAAAAATCAAAGCAAGCGGGGGCCATTTTGATATTTTTTTGATTTTAAAAACTAATACAATATATGTATAAAAATATACATTCAGGCCTCCACTCAGTCCCCATAGGATTTTGGTTAAAAAGATATTAAAAATGTGTTATTATTCAGCATTATTATTTGAATTATTTTTCCAGTTTTAAATCTCTAGGTCATTCTGTCAATATAACATTTTTAAAGATTTAACTTGTATGCTCTTTTTGTCAAAGAAAACCCTGTTTTTTAATAGAAAAAACACAAAATATGCAATATTTTCACCCAATAAAATTTTTAAGTGGAATATTTGACATTATATACGAATTGGAGCCTTAAAAAGGTCAATTACTCATAACAATATTGATTTGATTTTTTTTATTTTTGAGCAATGACACTTAAAAACAAATCACGTTAAAATTATTGGGATCAAAAAGGGTCCTACTCATTGAAGTGTTTGAAAACATAAATTGTATTTTTTTTTTTTTTTACTGTTTACTTTTAACGCAATAATCTCGAGATCACCTTCAGATATATTCGTCAATTATAAGTTGTATTGTTGTTTATATATGGGAAACACAAAACATGCAAAATTTCCCCCCAAAAATATCTCAAAGTGGAATATTTAATGTGATTTTTTTGGAGCCTTGAATAGGTCAATAATTCATAATGACATAGATTTTGATTCATTATTTTTTTTTTTTAAAAGAAACAGCCTGCATGGCAGCTTTGTGTTATTCGAGTAAACATTGCAACATTGTATTGTTACATTCCACCTGTTTGCTCTTTCATTACACTTTTTATGTAAAAAAAATTTTTTTCAATTGTATTTTTAAAGTGGGCCGTTCAAAAATGACCTGCGGGCTTTGGACACCCCGAACTTAAGTGTCAAAGCAAATCCTGCATCCTCTGTGACATTACTGAAAACTGCTATTTAGCAATAGTGAAGTTGTCTGCAACTCCAGAATGGATCTGACTATCATTTAAAAAGGTTTCCCTTGAGGGGACCTGTTTTTTTGTTTGGTCCCCATACTGTCGGAAGTCCCCTAAATGTGACTTTGTAAACAGAGCGATGTCCCCATTAAGTCAGCATTACCAGAACACACACACACACACACACACACACACACACGGTCTGTGTACACACACTTTATCTTCATGTCACATGCACACACACACTGCTCCCTTTTTCCCGACCAACACGTTCACGTTCCGTGGCAGCCTCTGATTTACCTCATCCGGTCCGATTGAGACTTTTGCCCTAATTCACTTGTTTACCCGAGTAAACAGTTGTTGTTTTTCAGTGGAGAACAACAATAAGGTCTCTTCTAGTCATCTCATGGCATGAATCGACACTTTTTTTGTTTACTGTCACGCCCCTTAAAAGGTTGTACAAAATGAGAGCAATCAAGCCTAAGGCAGAGGTGTTAAAGTTGTATTCACTGAGGGCCACATCGCTGTTATGTTTGGCCACCAGAGGGCCGTTTCTAACAGTCAATACTATTATCACACAATTTGTTTATGCATTTTATTAGCAGATTTTTAAAAAATATATATGGTAATTTGCAATAATTTTACCTCAAAATTTAGTTTTTTGTGCTGCTGTTTTTACGATTAAAAAAAAAAAAAGGTAGCTCAGTTCCTAGATTTTTTACTGTGAAATTTACATTTGTTTTTTTTTTGCTGTGAATTTTTAAAAAATTCAATTTTACAGTGAATACTATAAACACACAATTTTTTTTATGCATTTTATCAGCAGATTTTTAGAAAATATAAATGGTAAGTTGCAATATTTTACCTCAAAATTTATTTTTTTGTGCTGCTGTTTTTACCGTAGGAAAAAAAAAGTAGCTCAGTTGCCAGATTTTTACTGTGAAATTTTCATTTGTTTTTTTTACTGTGAATTTAAAAAAATGCGATTTTACAGTGACTACTATTATCATACAATTCTTTTGATGCATTTTATTAGCAGATTTAAAAAATAAAAATAAAATTGGTAAATTGCAATAATTGTTGCGCTTTTAACAGTGAATACTATTATCACACAATTTTTTTAATGCATTTTATTAGCAGATATTTAAAAAATATATGTGGTAAGTTGCAATAATTTTACCTCAAAATGTAGTTTTTTGTGCTGCTGTTTTTACGGTAATAAAAAAAAAAAGTAGCTCAGTTGCCAGATTTTTACTGTGAAATGTAAAAATTTTTTTTTTACTGTGAATTTTTTTAAAAATGCAATTTTACAGTGAACGCTATTATCACACAATTTTTTAAATGCATTTTATTAGCAGATTTAAAAAAAATATATATGGTAAGTTGCAATAATTTTACCTCAAAATTTAGTTTTTTGTGCTGCTGTTTTTACAGTTTGAAAAAAAAAAAGTTGCCAGATTTTTACTGTGAAATTTACACTTGTTTTTTTTACAGTGAATTAAAAAAAAATGCAATTTTACAGTGAATACTATTATCACACAATTTTTTAATGCATTTTATAAGTAGATTTAAAAATATATATATATGGTAAGTTGCAATAATTTTGCCGCTTCTAACAGTCAATACTATTATCACACATATTTTTAATGCATTTTATTAGCAGATTTTAAAAAAATATAAATGGTAAGTTACAATAATTTTACCTCAAAATGTAGTTTTTTGTGCTGCTGTTTTTACGGTTAAAAAAAAATGTAGCTCAATTGCGAGATTTTTACTGTGAAATTTACATTTGCTTTTTTTTACTGTGAATTTTTAAAAAATGCAATTTTACAGTGAATACTATTATCACACAATTTTTTTATGCATTTTATTAGCAGATTTTTAAAAAACATATAAGGTAAATTGCAATAATTTTACCTAAAAATGTAGTTTTTTGTGCTGATGTTTTGTTTCGGTTAAAAAAAAAAAAAATTAAAAAAAAGGTAGCTCAGTTGCCAGATTTTTAATGTGAAATTTACATTTGTTTTTTTTACTGTGAATTTTTAAAGATGCGACTTTACAGTGAATAATATTATCACACAATTTTTTAATGCATTTTATTAGCATATTTTTTCAAAATATATATGGCAAAGTGCAATAATTTTACCTCAAAATGTAGTTTTTTGTGCTGCTGTTTTTAGGGTTACAAAAAAAAAAGGTAGATCAGTTGCCAGATTTTTACTGTGAAATTTACATTTGTTTTTTTACCGTGAATTAAAAAAAAATGCAATTTTACAGTGAATACTATTAGCACACAATTTTTTAATGCATTTTATTAGCAGATTTTTTAAAAATATATTTGGTAAATTGCAATAATTTTACCTCAAAATGTAGTTTTTTGTGCTGCTGTTTTTACCGTAGGAAAAAAAAATAGCTCAGTTGCCAGATTTTTACTGTGAAATTTTCATTTGTTTTTTTTACTGTGAATTTTAAAAAATGCGATTTTACAGTGACTACTATTATCATACAATTCTTTTGATGCATTTTATTAGCAGATTAAAAAAAAAAATTGGTAAATTGCAATAATTGTTGCGCTTCTAACAGTGAATAGTACTATCACACAATTTTTTTATGCATTTTATTAGCAGATATTTAAAAAATATATGTGGTAAGTTGCAATAATTTTACCTCAAAATGTAGTTTTTTGTGCTGCTGTTTTTACGGTAATAAAAAAAAATTAGCTCAGTTGCCAGATTTTTACTGTGAAATTTAAATTATTTTTTTTACTGTGAATTTTTAAAAAAATGCAATTTTACAGTGAATGCTATTATCACACAATTTTTTAAATGCATTTTATTAGCAGATTTAAAAAATATATATATGGTAAGTTGCAATAATTTTACCTCAAAATGTAGTTTTTTGTGCTGCTGTTTTTACGGTTTGAAAAAAAAAAATGTTGCCAGATTTTTACTGTGAAATTTACATTTGTTTTTTTTACAGTGAATTTAAAAAAAAATGAAATTTTCCAGTGAATACTATTATCACACAATTTTTTTATGCATTTTATAAGCAGATTTAAAAATATATATATATGGTAAGTTGCAATAATTTTGCCGCTTCTAACAGTGAATACTATTATCACACATATTTTGAATGCATTTTATTAGCAGATTTTTTAAAAATATAAATGGTAAGTTACAATGATTTTACCTCAAAATTTAGTTTTTTGTGCTGCTGTTTTTACGGTAAAAAAAAAAATGTAGCTCAGTTGCCAGATTTTTACTGTGAAATTTACATTTGTTTTTTTTACTGTGAATTTTAAAAAAATGCAATTTTACAGTGAATACTATTATCACACAATTTTTGTATGCATTTTATTAGCAGATTTTTAAAAAACACATGAGGTAAATTGCAATAATTTTACCTCAAAATGTAGTTTTTTGTGCTGATGTTTTGTTTCGGTTAAAAAAAATTTTTTTTTAAAAAAGGTAGCTCAGTTGCCAGATTTTTAATGTGAAATTTACATTTGTTTTTTTTACTGTGAATTTTTAAAAATGCGATTTTACAGTGAATAATATTATCACACAATTTTTTAATGCATTTTATTAGCATATTTTTTCAAAATATATATGGCAAATTGCAATAATTTTACCTAAAAATGTACTTTTTTGTGCTAATGTTTTGTTTCGGTTAAAAAAAAAAAAAAAAAAAAAGGTAGCTCAGTTGCCAGATTTTTACTGTGAAATTTACATTTGTTTTTTCACTGTGAATTAAAAAAAAATGCAATTTTACAGTGAATACTATTAGCACACAATTTTTTAATGCATTTTATTAGCAGATTTTTTAAAAATATATTTGGTAAATTGCAATAATTTTACCTCAAAATGTAGTTTTTTGTGCTGCTGTTTTTACCGTAGGAAAAAAAAAATAGCTCAGTTGCCAGATTTTTACTGTGCAATTTTCATTTGTTTTTTTACTGTGAATTTAAAAAAATGCGATTTTACAGTGACTACTATTATCATACAATTCTTTTGATGCATTTTATTAGCAGATTAAAAAAAAAAAATTGGTAAATTGCAATAATTGTTGCGCTTCTAACAGTGAATAATACTATTATCACACAATTTTTTATGCATTTTATTAGCAGATATTTAAAAAATATATGTGGTAAGTTGCAATAATTTTACCTCAAAATGTAGTTTTTTGTTCTGCTGTTTTTACGGTAATAAAAAAAAAAGTAGCTCAGTTGCCAGATTTTTACTGTGAAATTTAAATATTTTTTTTTACTGTGAATTTTAAAAAAATGCAATTTTACAGTGAATACTATTATCACACATTTTTTTAAATGCATTTTATTAGCAGATTTTTAAAAAATATATATGGTAAGTTGCAATAATTTTACCTCAAAATGTAGTTTTTTGTGCTGCTGTTTTTACGGTTTGAAAAAAAAAAAAGTTGCCAGATTTTTACTGTGAAATTTACATTTGTTTTTTTTACTGTGAATTTAAAAAAAAATGCAGTTTTACAGTGAATACTATTATCACACAATTTTTTAATGCATTTTATAAGCAGATTTTTAAAAGTATATATGTGGTAAGTTGCAATAATTTTACCTCAAAATGTAGTTTTTTGTGCTGCTGTTTTTACGGTAATAAAAAAAAAAGTAGCTCAGTTGCCAGATTTTTACTGTGAAATGTAAAAAAAATTTTCACTGTGAATATTTAAAAAATTCAATTTTACAGTGAATAATATTATCACACAATTTTTTAAATGCATTTTATTAGCAGATTTTTTAAAAATATATATGGTAAGTTGCAATAATTTTACCTCAAAATGTAGTTTTTTGTGCTCTTGTTTTTACGGTTTGAAAAAAAAAAAAAAGTTGCCAGATTTTTACTCTGAAATTTACATTTGTTTTTTTTACAGTGAATTTAAAAAAAAATGCAGTTTTACAGTGAATACTATTATCACACAATTTTTTTATGCATTTTATAAGCAGATTTTTAAAAATATATATATGGTAAGTTGCACTAATTTTGCCGCTTCTAACAGTCAATACTATTATCACACTTTTTTTTAATGCATTTTATTAGCAGATTTTAAAAAAATATAAATGGTAAGTTACAATAATTTTACCTCAAAATGTATTTGTTTGTGCTGCTGTTTTTACGGTAAAAAAAAAAAAAAAGGTACCTCAGTTGCGAGATTTTTACTGTGAAATTTACATTTGTTTTTTTTTACTGTGAATTTTAAAAAAAATGCAATTTTACAGTGAATACTACTTTCACACAATTTTTTTATGCATTTTATTAGCAGATTTTTAAAAAACATATAAGGTAAATTGGAATAATTTTACCTCAAAATGTAGTTTTTTGTGCTGATGTTTTGTTTCGGTTAAAAAAAAATAAAATAAAAAAAAAGGTAGCTCAGTTGCCAGATTTTTAATGTGAAATTTACATTTGTTTTTTTTTACTGTGAATTTTTAAAAATGCGATTTTACAGTGAATACTATTATCACACAATTTTTTAATGAATTTTATAAGCAGATTTTTTGAAAAATATATATGGTAAGTTGCAATAATTTTACCTCAAAATGTATTTTTTTGTGCTGCTGTTTTTACGGTAAAAAAAAAAAAAAAAAAAGGTAGCTCGGTTGCCAGATTTTTACTGTGAAATTTACATCTGTTTTTTTTTACTGGGAATTTTAAAAAATGCAATTTTACAGTGAATACTACAATCAAACAATTTTTTTATGCATTTTATTAGCAGATTTAAAAAAATATATATGGTGAGTTGCAATCATTTTGCCTTTTCTAACAGTGAATACTATTATCACACAATTTTTTCATGCTTTTTATTAGCAGTTTTTAAAAAAAAAAAATATTGTAATTTGCAATAATTTTACCTGAAAATGTAGTTTTTTGTGCTACTGTTTTTACGATTCGAAAAAAAAAAAAAGGTAGCTCAGTTCCTAGATTTTTTACTGTGAAATGTACATTCAAAGTAGGTGTACTGTCACCACCTGTCACATCACCCCCTGACTTATTTGGACTTTTTTGCCGTTTTCCTGTATGTCATGTTTTAGTTCTTGTCTCCTATTTTGGTGGCTTTTTTCTCTTCATTTGGTATTTTCCCGTCGCGGTTTCATGTCTTCCTTGACGGCTCTTCCCCGCACCTGCTTTGTTTTGGCAATCGAGAATATTTCAGTTGTTTTTATTCGTCTTTGTGGGGATATTGTTGATTGCCATGTCATGTTCGGATGTACTTTGTGAACGCCGTCTTTTCTCCACAGTAAGTCTTTGCTGTCGTCCAGCATTCTGTTTTTCTTGACTTTAGAGCCAGTTCAGTTTTAGTTTCCATCTGCAAAGCCTTCCTAAAAACATCTTGTTTTTCAATGCATTTTCTTAAGGGCCATCACCTTTTGTTTATTTTTGGTTTAGGCATTAGACACCTGTGAAAGTCTCTTGCCGTCGTGCGGGTTCCATGGACCACCAAGGAAGGACATGCTTGTTCAGGTTTGACTCTTGTTTATTTCTCAAATCAAGAAAGTCTTTTGCGCCATCGTCGCTCCTGTTGCTCACTCCTCCGTCTCGCTCTTCAGCCGCCCCGAGTCTTGCTCTCTGTCGCTTTCGCTTCTCATCCACTGCTGCAGGCTCTCCAACTCCTACTCCCTCCATCTCACCTCCTTCTCCCCTTTTCAACATTGAGAGGAGATAGCGTATTTCCTTGAATTGCCACAGGGCACATAGTATGCGCCTGCCTTGAATTGCCTGGTCAAACTCGTGACGTCACGAGTGACACTTCCCCTGTCATCATTTTCAAAATGGTGGATGCTGATTTCAATACCGGTAATTTGAAATCCCATAAAGGGTAGAAGATTAAGAGCTATTCAGTAGGATTTAAAGTACAAGCTTACATCACACTCAAATTTTTACTGCATGCCTTTGGTAAGTGCAAAAGTGAGAAGAGGTTTTAAAATAATTAGCGCATGCTTACTTTTACCGCATCCCTTTGATAAACGCAGGAGTAAGAAGAGGTTTTAAATTCATTAGCGCCCCGGCGGCTATTCAAGGAAATACGGTACATTGATTGTGTCCAGGTGCACCTGATCTCACCTGCGGCGACGCTCCCGGCACGCACCGCCTCGCCGCTCGCTCGCATTCTCCGCCTCTCCACAACACCTTTTTACCTGCACACTGCCTCCCGCCGTTTCCCGGCATCTACAAAGCGATTAGCTACCGGCTGCCGCCTCCTGATATAAAACAGTCTAACGTGGTAAATCTGCCGACCTCCAGACAGTTCAGACGCTCAACAACGGCGGATTATAATTACTGGTTTGCAAAAAATATTTTTAACCCAAATAGGTCAAATTAGATCAGATACAGCAGGCTGGTTCTTATGGCACACTAGCGCGCCGCGGCACAGTGGTTGAAAAACGCCGACCTATACCACTAAATGTTGTCTTTTTATATACTTTTTCTTTTTCCTTTTCCTTCTCCTTTTCGGACGTGATGTAAAGAGAAATGATATGAAATGACGTGCGATGTATTATTTTGTAAGTGTGTTAGAAATAAGTGAAGTGAATTATATTTATATAGCGCTTTTCTCTAGTGACTCAAAGCACTTTACATAGTGAAACCCAATATCTAAGTTACATTTAAACCAGTGTGGGTGGCACTGGGAGCAGGTGGGTAAAGTGTCTTGTCCAAGGACACAACAGCATTGACTAGGATGGCGGAAGCGGGAATCGAACCTGCAACCCTCAAGTTGCTGGCACGGCCGCCCTACCAACCGAGCTATGCCGCCCCAATAAACTAAACTCAATCCAAAAACTCAATCAAGAAATATAATATCTGTTTTTAGCATTTGTATCTTTGACTTTTTAGTTGGGTCACCTCTGTATTATTTACATATATTCCAAACATCGTTTGTTAGAATAAAATGCAGTATTTATGATGACTTATGATTTCAAAAGCAAGTATTTGTGCATCATCAAATCCAGGAAATGAGGCCATTATACGTTCTAATTGTTATAATTCTTCACTGTGACAAGCGGGCCCCGGGGGGCACACCATAGCTTCGATGTGGCCCTCAATGAAAAGCAGTTGGACACCCCTGATACAAAGTATATAATCACCTCATGATGTACAATTTTATTCCATTTCCTCATGGTTTACCAAACAGCTACTGAGAATCTTGTTTTGAAATCACAAGTCAAAGTAAAAGTTCCCCTTTTGTAGAATTTATTTCAATACAGGGTCAAAAGTGACCCCGCCTCCCCCGAAAAGGAATCGCTCGTTGCATCAAATATGACAATAATAATCAGTTCGGAAGAGTCGCTGCTACATAATGTACTTTATTTCCCGTCAAAATGGAATTACGAACCCCGTTTCCATATGAGTTGGGAAATTGTGTTAGATGTAAATATAAACAGTATACAATGATTTGCAAATCCTTTTCAACCCATATTCAGTTGAAAATGCTACAAAGACAACATATTTGATGTTCAGAATTAATTTGCAAATAATCATGCAACACGTGACAAAGAAGTTGGGAAAGGTGGCAAAAAATACTGATAAAGTTGAGGAATGCTCATCAAACACTTATTGGGAACATCCCACAGGTGTGCAGGCTAATTGGGAACAGGTGGGTGCCATGATTGGGTATAAAAGCAACTTCCACGAAATGCTAAGTAATTCACAAACAAGGATGGGGCGAGTTTCACTAATTTTTAAGCAAATTGTCGAACAGTTTGAGAACATTTCTCAATGAGCTATTGCAAGGAATTTAGGGATTTTACCATCTACGGTCCGTAAAATCATCAAAAGGTTTAGAGAATATGGAGAAATCACTGCACGTAAGCGTTGTTCGGAAGGCATATTTGGCTCTCTGGAGTGGGAGGATAAAGGAGTTGATATCAACGGGGACAAATTTAATCATTTGAGGTTTGCAGATGACATTGTCTTGGGAGAGCAACTCAGTGAAGTGGAAGATAGGCTTAAAGACCTTGCAAATGTTGTGGATTGAAAATGAATATGAAGAAAACAAAAGTTATGGCAAATTCCATGGTACCTCATGGACCTGTGACTGTTAATGGAAATGAAATTGATGAAGTTAATGAATATATATATCTGGGGCAGGGATTTAGCCTGAAAGAAATTAGTCAAAAACAGGAGATAGGGAGGAGAATCAGATTGGAAAACTGAGCAACGTCATGAAAGGAGAAATACCGTTAAGCCTAAAAAGAAAGGTCTTTAATCAATGTGTGTTACCAACCATGACATATGGAGCTGAAACCTGGGCATTGTCAAATAAAATGGAAAAGAAAACAGCAACAGCACGACACGACATGGAAAGAAAAATGCTCGGAATCACATATAAAGAGAGAAAAACAAATGAATGGTTGAGAAAACAAACGAAAGTCCAAGACAATATGAGGACTATCAAATTAAGTAAGTGGAAGTGGGCTGGACCTATCAGTAGGAGAACAGATAATAGATGGACTTCCCTAATGACATCATGGAGACCCGTGGATGGGAGCGGAAATAGAGGAAGACCGAGAGTGAGATGGCGAGATGAAATAGACAAATATTGGGGAAGAGTGCAATGGTAGGGAGCAGCTAGAGATCTTCACTATGGCAGAAACATGCTGAGGCTTTCGTCCATCAGTGGACTGACAACAGCTGATGATGAAAAAGCGATGATATTACGGACCTTTGCATCAAAAACCGACATCAGTGTGTAAAGGATATCACTACATGGGCTCAGGAACGCTTCATAAAACCACTGTCAGTAACCACAGTTGGTTGCTACATCTGTAAGTGCAAGTTAAAACTCTGCTATGCAAAGCAAAACCCATTTATCAACAACACCCAGGAACACCGCTGGCTTCGCTGGGCCCGAGCTCATCTAAGATGGACTGATGCAAAGTGGAAAAGTGTTCTGTGGTCTGACGAGTCCACGTTTCAAATTATATTTGGAAACTGGGGACATGGTGTCCTTCCGGAAAAAAGAGGAAAATAACCATCCGGATTGTTATAGGCGCAAAGTTCAAAAGCCAGCATCTGTGATGGTATGGGGGTGTATTAGTGCCCAAGGCATGGGTAACTTACACATCTGTGAAGGCACCATTAATGCTGAATGGTCCATACAGGTTTTTTAGCAACGTATGTTGTCATCCAAGCAACGTTGTCATGGACGCCCCTGCTTATTTCAGCAAGACAATGCCAAGCCACGTGTTACAACAGCGTGGTTTCGTAGTAAAAGAGTGCAGGTACTTTCCAGACCTGTCTCCCATGGAAAATGTGTGGCGCATTATAAAGCGAAAAATACGACAACAAGACCCCGGACTGTTGAACAACTTAAGCTGTACATCAAGCAAGAATGGAAAAGAATTCCACTTTCAAAGCTTCAACAATTAGTTTCCTCAGTTCCTAAAAGTTTTTTGAGTGTTGTTAAAAGAAAAGGTGATGTAACACAGTGGTGAACATGCCCTTTCCCAACTACTTTGGCACGTGTTGCAGCCATGAAATTCTAAATTAGTTATTATTTGCAAAAAAAAATAAAGTTTATGAGTTTGAACATTAAATATGTTCTCTTTGTTGTACATTCAACTGAATATGGGTTGAAAATGATTTGCAAATCATTGTATTCCGTTTATATTTACATCGAACACAATTTCCAACTCATACGGAAACGGGGTTTGTATATATATATATATATTTGTATATATATATATATATATATATATATATATATATATATATATATATGTATAAATGTATACAGTGTATTCATGATATGATGTAAACAAACAGAATATAAAGTAGTTCATCAGTAGTTTAGCTTCGTATTTCTACAAGTTTGGTGAAAACAAAGTGTCTTGGATGTCGATCATGTGTTGTTGTCAAACAACTGGTCAGCACGGCTTGGCTGACAGGAAGCCTGAGACATAAAACTGATTTAAATCAACACGCAATAGATTTATGTCTCCAAACTGACTTTCCTCGGTTTACGTCTTTGTTTAGTCCGCACCCTTAAGAGTCCGTTTGGGCTGCACCTCCACGCAAACCACAAATCGCTATCTCATCCCCTCACACGTCCCTTTGGCTCCAGCCGCCCAAACCACAGCGTGACAACCCCCCCAGCTCCACCCCTCCTCTCTCTCCTCAACCATCTTGTTGGGGTTGGAGGGCTTTTTTCTCACAGCGGCCAGCAGATAGGAAGTGATATGATCTACTGGGCTCTGCTGACCACAAGACACGTCGTCTTCTTCTTCTTCGTCTTTGCCACAGTTTCCCCCGACCTGACTCAAACTCTAACACATACCTGGGAAAATTAAGGCCTGGGGGCCGCATGCGACCCGTTAAACTGGGTCGGCATAGCTCGGTTGGTAGAGTGGCCGTGCCAGCAACTTGAGGGTTGCAGGTTCGATTCCCGCTTGTGCCATCCTAGTTACTGCCGTTGTGTCCTTGGGCAAGACACTTTACCCACCTGCTCCCAGTGCCACCCACACTGGTTTAAATTTAACTTAGATATTGAGTGTCACTATGTAAAGCGCTTTGAGTCACTTGAGAAAAAGCGCTATATAAATATAATTCACTAATTCACACTTTTCAATCTGGCCTGCCGGACATTCCCAAATACAAACCCAGTTTCCATATGAGTGGGGAAATTGTGTTAGATGTAAATATAAACGGAATACAATGATTTGCAAATCCTTTTCAACCCATATTCAGTTGAATATGCTACAAAGACAACATATTTAATGTTCAAACTCCATCCATCCATCCATTTTCTACCGCTTATTCCCTTTTTGGGGTCGCGGGGGGCGCTGGCGCCTATCTCAGCTACAATCGGGCGGAAGGCGGGGTACACCCTGGACAAGTCGCCACCTCATCACAGGGCCAACACAGATAGACAGACAACATTCACACTCACATTCACACACTAGGGCCAATTTAGTGTTGCCAATCAACCTATCCCCAGGTGCATGTCTTTGGAAGTGGGAGGAAGCCGGAGTACCCGGAGGGAACCCACGCATTCACGGGGAGAACATGCAAACTCCACACAGGAAGATTCCGAGCCTGGATTTGAACCCAGGACTGCAGGAACTTCGTATTGTGAGACAGACGCACTAACCCCTCTGCCACCGTGAAGCCCATGTTCAAACTCATAAACTTTATTTTATTTTATTTTATTTTATTCAAAAAATTAACTTAGAATTTCATGGCTGCAACACGTGCCAAAGTAGTTGGGAAAGGGCATGTTCACCACTGTGTTACATCACCTTTTCTTTTAACAACACTCAATAAACGTTTGGGAACTGAGGAAACTAATTGTTGAAGCTTTGAAAGTGGATTTCTTTCCCATTCTTGTTTTATGTAGAGCTTCAGTCGTTCAACAGTCCGGGGTCTCCGCTGTCGTATTTTACGCTTCATAATGCGCCACACATTTTCCATGGGAGACAGGTCTGGACTGCAGGCGGGCCAGGAAAGTACCCACACTCTTTTACTACGTAACCACGCTGTTGTAACACGTGCTGAATGTGGCCTGGCATTGTCTTGCTGAAAAACAGCGCTTAGATGGCAGATTATGTTGTTCCAAAACCTGTATATACCTTTCAGCATTAATGGTGCCTTCACAGATGTGTAAGTTACCCATGCCTTGGGCACTAATGCACCCCCATACCATCACAGATGCTGGCTTTTGAACTATGCGTCGATAACAGTCTGGATGGCACGATGTCGAATATTTCCAAAAACAATTTGAAATGTGGACTCATCAGACCACAGAACACTTTTCCACTTCTCATCAGTCCATTGTAGATGATCTCGGGCCCAGAGAAGCCGGTGGCGTTTCTGGATGTTGTTGATAAATGGCTTTCGCTCTGCATAGTAGAGCTTTAACTTGCACTTACAGATGTAGCGACAAACTGTATTTAGTGACAGTGGTTTTCTGAAGTGTTCCTGAGCCCATGTGGTGATATCTTTTAGAGATTGATGTCGGTTTTTGATACAGTGCCGTCTGAGGGATCGAAGGTCACGATCATTCAATGTTGGTTTCCGGCCATGCCGCTTACGTGGAGTGATTTCTCCAGAATCTCTGAACCTTTTGATGATATGATGGACTGTAGATGTTGAAATCCCTAAATTGCACCAAAAAGGATACATGGATGATACAGCAGAGGATTGGGAGAATGTCATGTGGTCAGATGAAACGAAAATAGAACTTTTTGGTATAAACTCAACTCGTGGTGTTTGGAGGAAGAAGAATACTGAGTTGCATCCCAAGAACACCAGACCTACTGTGAAGCATGGGGGTGGAAACATCATGCTTTGGGGCTGTTTTTCTGCTAAGGGGACAGGACGATTGATCCATGTTAAGGAAAGAATGAATGGGGCCATGTATCGTGAGATTTTGAGCCAAAACCTCCTTCCATCAGTGAGAGCTTTGAATGGTCGACCATAATTTACAAATAAATTCTTTAAAATTCCTACAATGTGAATTCCTGGATTTTTTTTCACATTCTGTCTCTCACAGTTGAAGTGTACCTAAGATGAAAATTATAGACCTCTGTCATCATTTCAAGTGGGAGAATTTGCACAATCGGTGGCTGACTTAAATACTTTATTTGCCCCACTGTAACTGCCCAGGCCTGCTCTAACGTGAGCCTTTCAAAGACCTGCTCCCGCGCTGAAGTCAGCTCAGGTCCTTGAAAGTGTGAACAACGGAAGAAGCACTCAACAGCAAAACGGAATGCTTGGATTTATGCCTGAAGCCGTCCACAAATCATCCATCGGTGTGATCGGCAGCTCGCCTTGTTTGCGAGCGGCCTCCTTTTCTGGTTGTAACTCACCAACAACCTCATCCAGGCGGCGTCGGAGTTTGGATGTGAAGAAAGCGGCTCGCTGCTTCCTGTTCATTGTGTGTCTCTCTGCCTGTCTTTAGGACGAGGTCGAGAGTTCAACAAGCACAATCAGGCTCGTAAATTCAAGAAAATCATGGCATTAGTCCTGCATAGACGCAGATTTCATCACCTACCGTATTTCTGCATATTCTAAGCCTTGGTTTAAATGTTTTCATTCTCTCAAAAACCGACAGTGCGCTTCGTAACCCGGATCTCCAATGAGTCAATTATTTTATCTTTATTATATCCTCATTATCTGTAGATCAGATCCATGCCTTCAGAGTTCTTCTTATTCACAAGAAGACGACGACAACAAAACAAGAAAGCTGCCAACAAAGATGCGACGAAAAGTAAACAGCGGCAAGACGAGTAAGAACAAAAAGACATTGACACAACATTGAGAACTGAATTAGGTCTTGATGTTCAGCAACTCAAACATAATGTTGAAACAACATGCTTTTTGACGACGTTTAATCAATGTTGGGTTCTGATGTTGATTTTACCACTGAATTTTGGTCATTTCCCAACCAATATTCTACAACACAAACACAAGGTTCAAACATGCTTTTTAACAACGTTTAATTAATGCTGGGTTCTGACATTGATTTGACATTGAAATTTGGTCATTTTCCAACCAATATTCTACAACACAAACAAAACGTTGAAAGAACATGCTTTTTGACGACTTTTAATTAATCCTGGGTTCTGACGTTGATTTGACATTGAATTTCAGTCATTTCCTGACCAATATTCTACAACACAAATACAACGTTGTAACAGCATGCTTTTTGCCAACGTTTAATCAATGTTGGGTTCTGATGTTGATTTGACCATTGAATTTTGGTCATTTCCCAACCAATATTCTACAACACAAACACAACGTTAAAACAATATGCTTTTTGACTACGTTTAATCAATGTTGGATTCACACGTTAATTTGACATTGAAATTTGGTCATTTCCCAACCAGTATTCTACAACACAAATGCAACGTTGAAACAATATGCTTTTTGACAATGTTTAATCAATGTTGGATTCACACGTTGATTTGACATTGAAATTTGGTAATTTCCCAACCAATATCCTACAACAAAAATACAATATTGAAACATGTTTGACTACGTTTAGTCAATGTTGGGTTCTGACAATGATTTGACATTGAAATTTGGTCATTTCCCAACTAATATTCTACAACACTAACACAACGCTGAAACAACATGCTTTTTGACGACGTTTAATCAATGTTGGGTTCTGACATTGATTTGACATACAAATTTGGTCATTTCCTAAACAATATTCCACAACACAAATACAACGCTGAAACAACATGCTTTTTGACTACCTCTAATCAATGCTGTGTTCTGACGTTGATTTGACATTGAAATTTGGTCAATTCCCAGGAAATATTCTACAACACAAATACAACGTTGAAGCAACATGCTTTTTGCCAATGTTTAATCAATGTTGGGTTCTGAATTGGATTTAACATTGAATTTTTGTCATTTCCCAACCAATAATCTACCACACAAACACAACGTTGACACAACATGCTTTTTAACGACGGTTATTCAATGTCAGGTTCTGACGATGATTCAACATTGAAATTTGGTAATTTCCCAGCCAACAACGTGGATCCAATGTTAGACATCAACGTTGTGTCAATTTACAAATGCAACTATTTTGTAGCGCTGTTTAAAATTCACTTTTAAAGGACATGTACGTATAATCAACATTGTATCAATGTCTTGTGTCTGCTGGGAATAGCCACGGAACAACAAAACTGTCAAATTCACCGGCAACAAAAAAGGAATAGCCGCCAAACAATGAAGAAGTAATAGATGCCACCAACGAAGAAGAAATTGGCACCACCGAGGAAGAAGAAAGAGCCGGTGAACAACAAAGAAGAAATAGCCACCACCGAACAAGGAAGAAGGAATAGTTGCCGAACAACAAAGCAGAAATAGCCGCCACCAACGAAGAAGAAATAGCCGCAAAACAACTATAAAAAAATAGCTACCACCAACAAGAAAGAAGTAGCCCCCACCAACAACTAAGAAGAAAAAGCCGTCTGCAACGAAAAATAAATAGCTGCCAAAACAATAATTTCCAGACAAGGAAGAAGAAATAGCCGGTGCCAATTGAAATAGCTGCCACCAACAAAGAAGAAATAACCGCCGGACAAAAAATTCAAAATAGCTGCCACCGAACAAGTAGAAGAAATAGTTAACAAACTACTAAGCCAAAATAGCCGAAATAGCCACCAACGAAGAAGAAATAGCTGACAAACAACGATAAAAAAATAGCTGCCACCAACAAAGAAGAAATAGCTTCGAAACAACTAAGAAGAAGAAGCCACTGCCAACAAAGAAGAAATAACCACCACCCACAAGGAAGAAATAGCCACCACTAACCAGCGCAGAAGAAATACAGTAGCCAGCGAACAACAAAGAAGAAATGGCTGCCAACAAAGAAGAAATGCCTGCCAACAAAGAAGTAACAGCTGACAACAAAGAATAAATAGCTGACAACAAAGAATAAATAGCTTTCAAGAAAGAAGAAATAGCTAACAAGAAAGAAGAAATAGCTGACCACAAAGAAGAAATAGCTGACAAGAGAGAAGAGATAGCTGACAAAAAAGAATAAATAGCCTGCAAGAAAGAAGAAATAGCTGATAACAAAGAAGAAATAGCTAATGACAAAGAAGAAATAGCTGACAAGAAAGAAGAAATAGCTGACAACAAAGAAGAAATAGTTGACAACAAAGAAGAAATAGCTGAAAAGAATAAATAGCTGACAACAAACAATAGCTGACAGTAAAGAAGAAATAGCCAACAAGTAAGAAGAAGTAGCCAACAACAAAGAAGAAATGCCTGACAACAAAAAAGAAATAGCTGACAAGAAAGAAGAAATAGCTGACAAAAAAGAAGAAATAGCCGGCAACAAAGAAGAAATGCCTGACAACAAAGAATAAATAGCTGACAAGAAAGACGAAATAGCTGACAACAAAGAAGAAATAGCTGAAAAGAATAAATAGCTGATAAGAAAGAAGAAATAGCTGACAAGAAAGAAGAAATAGCTGACAATAAAGAATAAATAGCTGATAAGAAAGAAGAAATAGCTGACAAAAAAGAAGAAATAGCTGACAACAAAGAAGAAATAGCTGAAAAGAATAAATAGCTGACAACAAAGAAGAAATAGCTGATAGGAAAGAAGAAATAGCTGACAATAAAGAATAAATAGCTGAGAAGAAAGAAGAAATAGCTGACAAAAGAGAAGAAATAGCTGACAACAAAGAACAAATAGCTGACAACAAAGAACAAATAGCTGACAAAAAAAAAGAAATAGCTGAAAAGAATAAATAGCTGACAACAAACAATAAATCTATAACAAGAAAAAAGAAAAAGCTGACAAGAAAGAATGAAAAGCTGATAAGAAAGAAGAAATAGCTGACAACAAAAAAGAAATAGCTGACAACAAAGAAAAAATAGCTGACAAGAAAGAAGAAATAGTTGACAACGAACAATAAATAGCTGACAACAAAGAAAAAATAGCCATTGAACAACAAAGAAGAACCAGCCGGCGACCAAGGATAGAGAAGTATTCAGGTTGTGAGACAGGGCAACTCCTCCATTGTGACTTTGCCTCTTAGAAAAGTGTGAAGATGTATATTTGTGTGTCACAAGATGACCTTCTGCTTCTTGGAAAATGACTCAAAACATTACAAATAAATAGTTTTGACTCAAAACAGTTCATTGTGACTGAAATGGTGTAAACTGTCAAATGAGTTCCTCTATCTTGCAGCATTTGGAACTAGATTTGCACCATGATGGAAAAGGTTCTTGCAGGACATGTTCCATTTCCTCCTGCCGGTTTCATGTCAATAAGTTCTGTACGTTGTCCATCATCCTCAACCGTCGAACCTGTCTTCTGTTCTCACGCTTGGAGCCCCAAGGGTGAAAACACGACCCAGAATGAGATGGACCAACCACCACGTCACACTCTTACTGATCTTGGAGCACCAAGGATGAAAACACGACCCAGAATGAGATGGACCAACCACCACGTCACACGCTGACTGATCTTGGAGCACCAAGGATGAAAACACAACCCAGAATGAGATGGTACAACCACCAAGTGGGAGTCACATCACACTCTGACTGATCTTGGAGCACCAAAGATGAAAATACGACCCAGAATGAGATGGTACAACCACCAAGTGGGAGTCCAATCACACTCTGACTGATCTTGGAGCACCAAGGATGAAAACACAACCCAGAATGAGATGGTACAACCACCAAGTGGGAGTCACATCACACTCTGACTGATCTTGGAGCACCAAAGATGAAAATACGACCCAGAATGAGATGGTACAACCACCAAGTGGGAGTCCAATCACACTCTGACTGATCTTGGAGCACCAAAGATGAAAATACGACCCAGAATAAGATGGTACAACCACCACGTGGGAGTCACATCCAACTCTGACTGATCTTGGAGCACCAAGGATGAAAATACGACCCAGAATGAGATGGAACAACGGCAAAGTGGGAGTCCAATCACACTCTGACTGATCTTGGAGCACCAAGGATGAAAATAAGACCCAGAATGAGATGGTACAACCACCAAGTGGGAGTCACATCACACTATGACTGATCTTGGCGCATCAAGGATGGAAATACGACCCAGAATGAGATGGTACAACCACCAAGTGGGAGTCACATCACACCCTGACTGATCTTGGAGCACCAAGGATGAAAATACGATCCAGAATGAGATAATACAACCACCACCTCAAACCCTGACTGATCTTGGAGCACCAAGGATGAAAACACGACCCAGAAAGAGATGGAACAACCACCACCTCACACACTGACTGATCTTGGAGCACCAAGGATGAAAACACGACCCAGAATGAGATGGAACAACCACCACCCCACACCCTGACTGATCTTGGAGCACCAAGGTTGAAAACACGACCCAGAATGAGATGGAACAACCACCAAGTGGGAGTCACGTTACACCCTGACTGATCTTGAATCACCAAGGATGAAAACATGACCCAGAATGAGATGGAACAACCACCACCTCACACCCAGACTGATCTTGGAGCACCCAAGGGTGAAAACACGACCCAGAATGAGATGGAACAACCACCAAGTGGGAGTCACGTTACACCCTGACTGATCTTGAAGCACCAAGGATGAAAACATGACCCAGAATGAGATGGAACAACCACCAAGTGGGAGTCACATCCAACTCTGACTGATCTTGGAGCACCAAGGATGAAAATACGACCCAGAATGAGATGGAACAACCACCAAGTGGGAGTCCAATCACACTCTGACTGATCTTGGAGCACCAAAGATGAAAATACGACCCAGAATAAGATGGTACAACCACCACGTGGGAGTCACATCCAACTCTGACTGATCTTGGAGCACCAAGGATGAAAATACGACCCAGAATGAGATGGAACAACCACAAAGTGGGAGTCCAATCACACTCTGACTGATCTTGGAGCACCAAGGATGAAAATAAGACCCAGAATGAGATGGTACAACCACCAAGTGGGAGTCACATCACACTATGACTGATCTTGGCGCATCAAGGATGGAAATACGACCCAGAATGAGATGGTACAACCACCAAGTGGGAGTCACATCACACCCTGACTGATCTTGGAGCACCAAGGATGAAAATACGATCCAGAATGAGATAATACAACCACCACCTCAAACCCTGACTGATCTTGGAGCACCAAGGATGAAAACACGACCCAGAAAGAGATGGAACAACCACCACCTCACACACTGACTGATCTTGGAGCACCAAGGTTGAAAACACGACCCAGAATGAGATGGAACAACCACCAAGTGGGAGTCACGTTACACCCTGACTGATCTTGAATCACCAAGGATGAAAACATGACCCAGAATGAGATGGAACAACCACCACCTCACACCCAGACTGATCTTGGAGCACCCAAGGGTGAAAACACGACCCAGAATGAGATGGAACAACCACCAAGTGGGAGTCACGTTACACCCTGACTGATCTTGAAGCACCAAGGATGAAAACATGACCCAGAATGAGATGGAACAACCACCACGTCACACCCAGACTGATTTTGACGCACCAAGGTTGAAAACACGACCCAGAATGAGATGGAACAACCACCACGTCACACCCAGACTGATTTTGACGCACCAAGGTTGAAAACACGACCCAGAATGAGATGGAACAACCACCACGTCACACCCAGACTGATTTTGACGCACCCAGATTGAAAACACGACCCAGAATGAGATGGAACAACCATCAAGTGGGAGTCACGTTACACCCTGACTGATCTTGAAGCACCAAGGATGAAAACATGACCCAGAATGAGATGGAACAACCACCACCTCACACCCTGACTGATCTTGGAGCACCAAGGATGAAAACACGACCTAGAATGAGATGGAACAACCACCACGTCACACCCTGACTGATCTTGGAGCACCAAGGTTGAAAACACGACCCAGAAGGAGGTGGAACAACCACCACCTCAAACCCTGACTGATCTTGGAGCACCAAGGTTGAAAACACGAGCCACAATGAGATGGAACAACCACCACGTCACACCCAGACTGATTTTGACGCACCAAGGTTGAAAACACGACCCAGAATGAGATGGAACAACCACCACGTCACACCCAGACTGATTTTGACGCACCAAGGTTGAAAACACGACCCAGAATGAGATGGAACAACCACCACGTCACACCCAGACTGATTTTGACGCACCAAGGTTGAAAACACGACCCAGAATGAGATGGAACAACCACCACGTCACACCCAGACTGATTTTGACGCACCAAGGTTGAAAACACGACCCAGAATGAGATGGAACAACCACCACGTCACACCCAGACTGATTTTGACGCACCAAGGTTGAAAACACGACCCAGAATGAGATGGAACAACCACCACGTCACACCCAGACTGATTTTGACGCACCAAGGTTGAAAACAAGACCCAGAATGAGATGGAACAACCACCACGTCACACCCAGACTGATTTTGACGCACCAAGGTTGAAAACACGACCCAGAATGAGATGGAACAACCACCACGTCACACCCAGACTGATTTTGACGCACCAAGGTTGAAAACATGACCCAGAATGAGATGGAACAACCACCACGTCACACCCAGACTGATTTTGACGCACCAAGGTTGAAAACATGACCCAGAATGAGATGGAACAACCACCACGTCACACCCAGACTGATTTTGACGCACCAAGGTTGGAAACATGACCCAGAATGAGATGGAACAACCACCACGTCACACCCAGACTGATTTTGACGCACCAAGGTTGAAAACACGACCCAGAATGAGATGGAACAACCACCACGTCACACCCAGACTGATTTTGACGCACCAGGGTTGAAAACACGACTCAGAATGAGATGGAACAACCACCACGTCACACCCAGACTGATTTTGACGCACCAAGGTTGAAAACACGACCCAGAATGAGATGGAACAACCACCACGTCACACCCAGACTGATTTTGACGCACAAAGGTTGAAAACACGACCCAGAATGAGATGGAACAACCACCAAGTGGGAGTCACGTTACACCCTGACTGATCTTGAAGCACCAAGGATGAAAACATGACCCAGAATGAGATGGAACAACCACCACCTCACACCCTGACTGATCTTGGAGCACCAAGGATGAAAACACGACCTAGAATGAGATGGAACAACCACCACGTCACACCCTGACTGATCTTGGAGCACCAAGGTTGAAAACACGACCCAGAAGGAGGTGGAACAACCACCACCTCAAACCCTGACTGATCTTGGAGCACCAAGGTTGAAAACACGAGCCACAATGAGATGGAACAACCACCACGTCACACCCAGACTGATTTTGACGCACCAAGGTTGAAAACACGACCCAGAATGAGATGGAACAACCACCACGTCACACCCAGACTGATTTTGACGCACCAAGGTTGAAAACACGACCCAGAATGAGATGGAACAACCACCAAGTCACACCCAGACTGATTTTGACGCACCAAGGTTGAAAACACGACCCAGAATGAGATGGAACAACCACCACGTCACACCCAGGCTGATTTTGACGCACCAAGGTTGAAAACACGACCCAGAATGAGATGGAACAACCACCACGTCACACCCAGACTGATTTTGACGCACCAAGGTTGAAAACACGACCCAGAATGAGATGGAACAACCACCACGTCACACCCAGACTGATTTTGACGCACCCAGATTGAAAACACGACCCAGAATGAGATGGAACAACCATCAAGTGGGAGTCACGTTACACCCTGACTGATCTTGAAGCACCAAGGATGAAAACATGACCCAGAATGAGATGGAACAACCACCACCTCACACCCTGACTGATCTTGGAGCACCAAGGATGAAAACACGACCTAGAATGAGATGGAACAACCACCACGTCACACCCTGACTGATCTTGGAGCACCAAGGTTGAAAACACGACCCAGAAGGAGGTGGAACAACCACCACCTCAAACCCTGACTGATCTTGGAGCACCAAGGTTGAAAACACGAGCCACAATGAGATGGAACAACCACCACGTCACACCCAGACTGATTTTGACGCACCAAGGTTGAAAACACGACCCAGAATGAGATGGAACAACCACCACGTCACACCCAGACTGATTTTGACGCACCAAGGTTGAAAACACGACCCAGAATGAGATGGAACAACCACCACGTCACACCCAGACTGATTTTGACGCACCAAGGTTGAAAACACGACCCAGAATGAGATGGAACAACCACCACGTCACACCCAGACTGATTTTGACGCACCAAGGTTGAAAACACGACCCAGAATGAGATGGAACAACCACCACGTCACACCCAGACTGATTTTGACGCACCAAGGTTGAAAACACGACCCAGAATGAGATGGAACAACCACCACGTCACACCCAGACTGATTTTGACGCACCAAGGTTGAAAACAAGACCCAGAATGAGATGGAACAACCACCACGTCACACCCAGACTGATTTTGACGCACCAAGGTTGAAAACACGACCCAGAATGAGATGGAACAACCACCACGTCACACCCAGACTGATTTTGACGCACCAAGGTTGAAAACATGACCCAGAATGAGATGGAACAACCACCACGTCACACCCAGACTGATTTTGACGCACCAAGGTTGAAAACATGACCCAGAATGAGATGGAACAACCACCACGTCACACCCAGACTGATTTTGACGCACCAAGGTTGAAAACACGACCCAGAATGAGATGGAACAACCACCACGTCACACCCAGACTGATTTTGACGCACCAGGGTTGAAAACACGACCCAGAATGAGATGGAACAACCACCACGTCACACCCAGACTGATTTTGACGCACCAAGGTTGAAAACACGACCCAGAATGAGATGGAACAACCACCACGTCACACCCAGACTGATTTTGACGCACAAAGGTTGAAAACACGACCCAGAATGAGATGGAACAACCACCACCCCACACCCTGACTGATCTTGGAGCACCAAGGTTGAAAACACGACCTAGAATGAGATATAACAACCACCACCTCAAACCCTGACTGATCTTGGAGCACCAAGGTTGAAAACACGACCCAGAATGAGATGGAACAACCACCAAGTGGGAGTCACGTTACACCCTGACTGATCTTGAATCACCAAGGATGAAAACATGACCCAGAATGAGATGGAACAACCACCACGTCACACCCTGACTGATCTTGGAGCACCAAGGTTGAAAACACGACCCAGAATGAGGTGGAACAACCACCACCTCAAACCCTGACTGATCTTGGAGCACCAAGGTTGAAAACACGACCCAGAATGAGATGGAACAACCACCACGTCACACCCTGACTGATCTTGGAGCACCAAGGTTGAAAACACGACCCAGAATGAGATGGAACAACCACCACGTCACACCCAGACTGATTTTGACGCACCAAGGTTGAAAACACGACCCAGAATGAGATGGAACAACCACCACGTCACACCCAGACTGATTTTGACGCACCAAGGTTGAAAACACGACCCAGAATGAGATGGAACAACCACCACGTCACACCCAGACTGATTTTGACGCACCTAGGTTGAAAACACGACCCAGAATGAGATGGAATAACCACCACGTCACACCCAGACTGATTTTGACGCACCAAGGTTGAAAACACGACCCAGAATGAGATGGAACAACCACCACGTCACACCCAGACTGATTTTGACGCACCAAGGTTGAAAACACGACCCAGAATGAGATGGAACAACCACCACGTCACACCCAGACTGATTTTGACGCACCTAGGTTGAAAACACGACCCAGAATGAGATGGAATAACCACCACGTCACACCCAGACTGATTTTGACGCACCAAGGTTGAAAACACGACCCAGAATGAGATGGAACAACCACCACGTCACACCCAGACTGATTTTGACGCACAAAGGTTGAAAACACGACCCAGAATGAGATGGAACAACCACCACGTCACACCCAGACTGATTTTGACGCACCAAGGTTGAAAACACGACCCAGAATGAGATGGAACAACCACCACGTCACACCCAGACTGATTTTGACGCACCAAGGTTGAAAACACGACCCAGAATGAGATGGAACAACTACCACGTCACACCCAGACTGATTTTGACGCACCAAGGTTGAAAACATGACCCAGAATGAGATGGAACAACCACCACGTCACACCCAGACTGATTTTGACGCACCAAGGTTGAAAACACGACCCAGAATGAGATGGAACAACCACCACGTCACACCCAGACTGATTTTGACGCACCAAGGTTGAAAACACGACCCAGAATGAGATGGAACAACCACCACGTCACACCCAGACTGATTTTGACGCACAAAGGTTGAAAACACGACCCAGAATGAGATGGAACAACCACCACGTCACACCCAGACTGATTTTGACGCACCAAGGTTGAAAACATGACCCAGAATGAGATGGAACAACCACCACGTCACACCCAGACTGCACACCACTGTCGTCGGCACATGACTGAACCGTTGCTTTGTTGGGAAATCAGAATTTTGCAGAAAAAAAGCTTCAACGTCCGTAAAAAAAAACCCACACAGAAAAAAAAATGCCCACAGGAGTGACTTTGACTTTTCTTATCGCTGAGAAGCTGAGAAGATCAGAGAGTGACTCTGAAATATTTTATCTTCTCGCTACAGTCAGAAGATTCTTCTGCTTTTCTTTTCTTCCTCCACAAGTCATCTTTTGATTAAAAAAAGATTTCTTCACAATGCAAGAACATGACGAACTGTGATGCTCTTTTGAATAGAACAGAATAGAATGTACTTGAGCAGTACACATTAAGGAGTAATTTGATGTAGTGAAACACAAAGTAGTATTTATCATTGTCATTGATCAGAAGAGGCAGTCATGCATGTACAAGTAATTTAAATCTGTGGTCCCCAACCTCCGGGCCGCAGAATAATATAATTTTATTTTATTTTATTTTATTTTATTTTATTTTATTTTATTTTATTTATTTTATTTTATTTTATTTTATTTATTTTTTATTAAATCAACATAAAAAACACAAGATACACTTACAATTAGTGCACCAACCCAAAAAACCTCCCATTTTCATGACAAAGAAAAAAAAAAATTATTATAAAGCGTTGACCGGTCCAAAGCTACAAAAAGGTTGGGGACCACTGATTTAAATAGTCATGCATGTAAAGTACACAACACAGTAAATATTCATGTACAAATAATTTAAATATTCATGCATGTAAAGTACACAATACAGTAAATATTCATGCATGTACAGTACATAATCCAGTAAATATTTATGCATGTACAAATACAGTATATTGTCATGCATGTACGGTACATAATACAGTAAATATTCATGCATGTGCAGTACATAGTACAGTAAATATTTATGCATGTACAAATACAGTATATTGTCACGCATGTACAAATACACTAAATATTCATGCATGTACAGTACATAATACAGTAAAAATATTCATTTATGTACAATTACAGTAAATATTCATGCATGTGCAGTACATAATTCTGTAAATATTTATGCATATAGAGTACATAATAGAGTAAATATTTATGCATGTACAGTACGTAATCCAGTAAATATTTATGCATGTACAGTACACAATACATTAAATAGCAATACATGTACCGTACATAATACAGTAAATATTTATGCATTTACAGTTCATGATCTAGCAAATATTTATGCATGTACAGTACATAATACAGTAAATATTTATGCATTTACAGTACATAATCCAGTAAATATTTATGCATGTACAGTACATAACACAGTAAATATTCATGCATGTACAGTACATAATATAGTAAATATTCAGGCATGTACAGTACATAATATAGTAAATATTCAGGCATGTACAGTACACAATACATTAAATATTCATGCATGTACAGTACATAATCCAGTAAATATTCATGCATGTACAAATACAGTAAATATTCATTAAATGTTCATCCATGTCTAGTACATAATGCATTAAATATTCATGCATGTACGGTACATAGAACTGTAAATATTCATGCATGTAAAGTACATAATACAGTAAATATTCATGCATATCCAGTAAATAATACATACAATAGTTAGGCATGTACAGTACATTGTGCAGTAAATATTAATGCGTGTACATTACATAATACAGTATATAGTCGTGATGTACAGTGCAAAATATATTAAATATTCATGCATGTACAGTAAATAATACAGTAACAATGCATGCATGTACAGTACACAGTACTGTAAATATTCATGCATGTAAAGTACATAATACAGTGAATATTCATGCACGTACAGTGAATAATACATTCAATATTCATGAATGTGCAGTAGATAGTAAAGTAAATATTCATGCATGTACAGTAAATAATACATAAAATATTCATGCAAGTACAGTACATGGTGCATTAAATATCCATGCATGTACAGTACAAAATACATTATATATTCATGAATGTACAGTAAATAATGCAGTAAAAATTCATGCATGTACATCATACAATAAACATTTATGCATGTAAAGTAAATAATACATAAAAAATCATGCATGTACATAATACAGTAAACATTTATGCATTTACAGTAAATAATACATAAAATATTAATGCATGTATAAATACAGTAAATATTCATTCATGTACAAATACAGTAAACATTCATGCATGTACAGTAAATAATACATAAAATATTCATGCATGTATAAATACAGTAAATATTCATGCATGTACAAATACAGTAAATATTCATGCACGTACAGTAAAAATTCATGCATGTACATAATACAGTAAACATTTATGCATGTACAGTAAATGATACATAAAATATCCATGCATGTAAAATACAGTAAATATTCATGCATGCACTGTACATAATACAGTAAATATTCATGCATGTACAGTACATAATTCATTAATTGTTCATCCATGTACAGTACATAATGCATTAAATATTCATGCATGTACAGTACATAGTACTGTAAAAATTCATGCATTTAAAATACATAATACAGGTGATATTCATGCATGTACAGTACATACATAAAACATTAAATATTCATGCATGTACAGTACATAGTGCAGTAAATATTCATGCATGTACAGTACATAATACAGTATATAGTCATGAATGTACAGTACAAAATACATTAAACATTCATGCATGTACAGTACATAATACAGTAAAAATGCATGCGTGTACATAATACAGTAAATATTCATGCATGTACATTACAAAATAAAATAAATATTCATTCATGTGCAGTACATAATACAGTAAATATTCATGCATGTACAGTACATAATTCATTAATTGTTCATCCATGTCCAGTACATAATGCATTAAGTATTCATGCATGTACAGTACATAATACATTCATTATTCGTGCATGTACAGTACATAGTACAGTAAATATTCATGCATGTCCAGTATATAATACATACAATATTCATGCATGTACAGTACATTCTACAGTATATTGTTGTGCATGTACAGTAAATAATACAGTAAAAATGCACGTGTGTACATAATACAGTAAATATTCATGCATGTACAGTACAAAATAAAATAAATATTCATGCATGTACAGTACAAAATAAAATAAATATTCATGCATGTACAGTACATAATACAATAAATATTCATCCATTTACAGTACATAATACATTAAATATTCATTCATGATAAGTACATAATACAGTAAATATTCATGCATGTACAGCACATAGTGCAGTAAATATTCATGCATGTACAGTACATAATACAGTAAACAATAACGCATGTACAGTACATAATACAGTAAACAATAATGCACGTACAGTTCATAGTACTGTAAATATTCATGCATATACAGTACATAATTCTGTAAATATACATGCATGTACAGTAAATATTATGGGACAAGTAGTATCATGGTATTATAAAAAGGACAAGTGGTATTAATCAATCAATCAATCAATGTTTATTTATATAGCACTAAATCACAAGTGTCTCAAAGGGCTGCACAAGCCACAACAACATACCCGGTTCAGAGCCCACATAAGGGCAAGGAAAAACTCACAACCCAGTGGGATGTCAATGTGAATGACTATGAAAAACCTTGGAGAGGACCGCAGATCCGGGAGGAGCTCAAAGTAAAGCCGCTGCCCTTCTACATCGAAAGAAGCCAGATGAGGTGGTTCGGGCATCTGGTCAGGATGCCACCCGAACGCCTCCCTAGGGAGGTGTTTAGGGGCACGTCCGACCGGCAGGAGGCCACGGGGAAGACCCAGGACACGTTGGGAAGACTATGTTCCCGCCTCGGGATCCCCCGGGAAGAGCTGGACGAAGTGGCTGGGGAGAGGGAAGTCTGGGCTTCTCTGCTTAGGCTGCTGCCCCCGCAACCCGACCTCGGATAAGTGGAAGAAGATGGATGGATGCCACTCAAAACCTAACATGAGTAATCTATCCATCCATCCATTTTCATCCATTTTGGGGTGACGGGGGGCGCTGGCGCCTATCTCAGCTACAATCGGGCGGAAGGCCGTGTACACCCTGGACAAGTCGCCTATAGTACAGAAATTCCACAACTGTTCTACAATAGTACTTGCATTAGTATTTGTAGCCTTGGACTTTTATTGATAGATGGATGGATGGATGGATAGATAGATAGATAGATAGATAGATAGATAGATAGATAGATAGATAGATAGATAGATAGTACTTTATTGATTCCTTCAGGAGAGTTCCTTCAAGAAAATTAAAATTCCAGCAGCAGTGTACAGAGTTGAGATCAAGTTTAAAAGTGAATAATGGGGCTCCAAATGTAAACAAAATATAAAAATATTACAATAAGAATAAAAATAAAAAGCAATAATGGGAATACAAATATAACAGTAAAATAACAAGAGAAACTAGGCAGTAGTGACCATATTACAAAAAAAAATAGCTGAATATATTAAAAAGAGCTGTAAGTTTAATCGTTTTGTTGCATAATTAGTTATGAGTGTATCATCATGCGTGAAAAAGTGGTTTAAAATGTTTCTAATTATTTTTATTTATGGTATAAAAAAAAGAGTCGTTGCTGCCCTCTGCTGGTGTTGCTGTCATGTCGCCTCCAATGCAGCAGGGGGCGCTGTGCTCGGAGGTCGCCGACACGGGAACGCTTTTGGTCGGACTGAAGTTCCGCCGCAGAGTCGCAGAGAGCCCCGCTGACACCGAGAAGGAAGGCAGCAAAATCCCACTGAAATGGTGAGAAAGGTTGAATAATATGTCATCTTTCGCAACTCTGGGGGAGAGAACGTCTAAGATGTCGGTCTTTGACGGGGGTCAGTGGCGGTTTAATGGTCGGATGGCGTCTGATGAATACCGGCGCTGGTCTTCATCCAGCGTGGCGCTTTAATGGCGGACGAAACGAAGCCATTTAAAAATAATAATATCGCTGCCGGGGCCAGTTTAGAAGTCTGTTTTAGTGCTACAAACGCTAAACAAATCACCCCTTTATTTCTTTTTAGGGTTTCGTCAAAGTGGTGAAGAACAAGGCTTACTTCAAGAGATATGAAGTCAAATTCCGACGGAGGAGAGGTATTTATTGCATTACATTCTCATTTTAAGTCAATATCATAGAACTTTATTACTAAAGTGCTATATTACATTAAGTCTGACAAAAGTAATTTTAGTATGAAACAGCAAGGGCCTTCCGATGCATTATATTGTTGTGTATATTTAAAAAAATATATATACCAGTATAATAGGATAACTATTTGCCCCTATATTGAAACTATTATAGCCTTTGCGTGCCGGCGCAGTCACATTAAATCTACTGATTTTTACACACAGAAGTGAATGCCATGCATACTTGGTCAACAGCCATACAGGTCACACTGAGGGTGGCCGTATAAACAAGTTTAAAGGCCTGCTGAAATGAGATTTTCTTATTTAAATGGGACTATCAGCTCCATTCTATGTGTCAAACTTGATCATTTCGCGATATTGCCATATTTTTGCTGAAAGGATTTAGTAGAGAACATCGACGATAAAGTTCGCAACTTTTGGTGCTGATAAAAAAAGCCCTGCTTTTACCGGAAGTCACAGACGACGACGTCACAAGGGAGAGGGTTCCTCACACTTGACATTATTTATAATGGGAGCCTCCAACAAAAAGAGCTATTCGGACCGAGACAACGACAATTTCACCATTAATTTGCGCGAGGGTTAAAAATTTGTGGCTGAGGATATTGATAGCGAAGGACTAGAAAAAAAACGAAACAAAGTTTTTGAAAAAAAAAAAGCGATTACATTGGGACGGATCCAGATGTTATTAGACACATTTACTAGGATAATTCTGGGAAATTCCTTATCTTTCTATTATGGTGCTAGTGTTTTAGTGAGATTAAATAGTACCTGATAGTGGGAGGGGTGTGTCCACGGGTGTCTTTAAAGGCCTGCTGAAATGACAATTTCCCCATTAATTTGCGCGAGGGTGAAAAATTTGTGGCTGAGGATATTGATAGCGGAGGGCTACAAAAAAAATAAAATAAAGTTTTTTGTTTTTAAAAGGCGATTGCTTTGGGACGGATTCAGATGTTTTTAGACACATTTACTAGGATAATTCTGGGAAATCCCTTATCTTTCTATTATGTTGCTAGTGTTTTAGCGAGATTAAATAGTACCTGATAGTCGGAGGGGTGTGTCCAAGGGTGTCTTGAGGCCAGTCTCTGAGGGAAGTCGACGGCAGCTGCATGGACGGCGCAAGCTCAGCTTATCTCCGGTAAGAGGCGACTTTTTACCACAATTTTCTCACCGAAACCTGCCGGTTGACAAGTGGTCGGGAACCATGTTTGCTTGACCGCTCTAATCCATAGTAAAGCTTCACCTCCGGGAATTTTAAACAAGGAATCACCGTGTGTTTGTGTGGCTAAAGGCTTAAGCTTGCCAACTCCATCTTTCTACTTTGACTTCTCCATTATTAATTAAACAAATTCCAAAATATTCAGCAACACAGATGTCCAGAGTACTGTTTAATTGCGCGATGAAAAGAGACTACTTTTAGCCGCAAATGGTGCTGCGCTTATATTTCCTGACAGCCCGTGACGTCACGCGCACGCGTCATCACGCGCACGCGTCATCATTCAGCGGGAAATTTAAAATTGCAATTTAGTAAACCAAACCGGCCGTATTGGCATGTGTTGCAATGTTAATATTTCATCATTGATATATAAACTATCAGACTGCGTGGTCGGTAGTAGCGGGTTTCAGTAGGCCTTTAACATTGTTAAAAATATGCGCCACACTGTGAACCCACACCAAACAAGAACGACAAACACATTTCGGGAGAACATCCACAACTTAACTCAACAGAACAAATATCCAGAACCCTTTGCAGTATAACTACCGGGATGCTACAATATACACACCCCACGGCTACCCTCAACCCCACCCACCACAACCTCCTCATGCTCTCTCAGAGAGAGCATGTCCCAAATTCAGAGCTGCTGTTGTGAGGCATGTTTTAAAAAAAAAAAACTTGAGTTGATATATTTTGGAAAACCTTTTAACATTCTTTAATGCATCCAGCGGGGCATCAAAACAAAATTAGGCATAATAATGTGTTAATTTCACAACTGCATATATCAGTATCGATTGATATTGGAATCGGTAATAAAGAGTTGGACAATATCTGATATCGGCAAAACAATATTATCGGACATCTCTACTTTCTATGCATTATCTAAGTATGTGTGTATATTAAAAAAAAAGTATAACGGGAAAACAAGTTGCCTCTATATTGAAGCTATTATCATATAGTAATCAAAACAGTATCAATCTCATTGGGACTCCAGAGCCATTTTGAGGAAATCATGAGCAAGCCAGTCATGTGATTTGTGACGGTCTTTTTCAGCCAATGCGCAATATTTTCATTTAAATGTTCCCACTACAGAAACTGTAAACACATGACTAGAGATGTCCGATATTATCGGCTAATAAATGCTTTAAAATGTAATATTGGAAATTATTGGTAGTGGTTCCAAAAAGTAAAATGTATGACTTTTTAAAATGCCCCTGTGTACGCATTTGTAGCGCGAAGTACAGAGCGCTAATAAACCTTAAAGGCACCGCCTTTGCGTGCCGGTTCAATCACATATCTACGGCTTTTCACACACACAAGTGGATGCAATGCATACTTGGTCAACAGCCATACAGGTCACACTGAGGGTAGCCGTATAAACAACTTTAATATGGTTACAAATATATGCCACACTGAGCCCACACCAAACAAGAATGACAAACACATTTCGGTAGAACTTCCGCACCGTAACACAACAGAACAAATACCAAGAACCCCTTGCAGCACTAACTCTTCTGGGACGCTACAATATACACACCCCCAACACACACACACACCTCGACCCCGCCCACCTCAACAACCCCATGCTCTCTCAGGGAGAGCATGTCCCAAATTCCAAGCTGCTGTTTTGAGGCATGTTAAAAAAATTCTTAGTTTTGGAAAACCTTGTAACGTTATTTAATGCTTCCACACACACAATTATATATATATATATATATATATATATATATATATATATATATATATATATATATATATATATATATATATATATATATATATATTGGGGCTTCACGGTGGAAGAGGGGTTAGTGCGTCTGCCTCACAATACGAAAGTCCTGCAGTCTTGGGTTCAATCCCAGGCTCGGGATCTTTCTGTGTGGAGTTTGCATGTTCTCCCTGTGAATGCGTGGGTTCCCTGCGGGTACTCCGGCTTCCAAAGACATGCACCTGGGGAAAGGTTGATTGGCAACACTAAAAATTGGCCCTGGTGTGTGAGTGTGAATGTTGTCTGTCTATCTGTGTTGGCCCTGCGATGAGGTGGCGACTTGTCCAGGGTGTACCCCGCCTTCCGCCCGATTGTAGCTGAGATACGCGCCAGCGCCCCCCACGACCCCAAAAGGGAATAAGCGGTAGAAAATGGATGGAAAATGTGTGTGTGAGTATATATATATATATATATATATATATATATACACACACACACAAAAATGTGTATTTTCTCCTAACAAAATGTGGCGTGTTGTCTGCAATGTCTATGAAATGTCATTTGGAAAAGATTGAATAATTTTACCAGTCCCTATTTTTATTATGAAATGCACACTTACGAAAAAGTCATATGTATATATGTATGTATGTGTATATATATATATATATATATATATATATACACACACACACAAAAATGTGTATTTTCTCCTAACAAAATGGGGCGTGTTGTCTGCAAACAATGTCTATGAAATGTCATTTGGAAAAGATTGAATAATTTTACCAGTCCCTATTTTTATTATAAAATGCACACTTACGAAACAGTCATATATATATATATATATATATATATATATATATATGTATGTGTGTGTGTGTGTGTGTGTATATATATATATATATATATATATATATATATATATATATATATATATATACACCCGCACAGATAGAAATTAACTGAACCATTAGGTGTTGGTTCCCTGCTTCTTGATGATGATCCCAAGTACGCTGAGCAAAACGTAGTTGGTCCTTCGTTCGCGTTGGCTGATGTTTACTGTCCTTTCAAGACGGGGCTGAGAGAAGCAACAGGGATTTAGTACTCTTATTTTCCAAACCATATATAATCCACGCTCATTAAATTTTAAAGAAACATTTTCATATTATATATATATATTTTTATATATATATATATATATATATATATATATATATATACACACACACACACACACAAACGTACACACACGCGTGCATGTATCTGTGCATACGTATATTTGTATATATGTGTATTAAGTATATCTCGTCAATGTAGCCTCACGCCAATATTTCTTTGTTTCAGAGGGCAAAACGGACTTCTACGCCCGCAAACGCTTGGTTGTACAGGACAAGAATAAGTACAACACACCCAAGTACCGCCTGATCGTCCGATTGTCCAACAGGGACATTTGCTGCCAGGTCAGCGGCGCTCAGAAAACTTTGATGAACATCGAGTGTGCTGACAAATGGCTTCACTCTTACTTAACGTTGTGTCTTGACAGATTGCCTATGCTAAGATAGAGGGGGACTACATTGTCTCTGCTGCGTACTCTCACGAGCTGCCCAAATATGGCATCCCTGTGGGTCTCACAAACTATGCTGCGGCATACTGCACCGGACTGCTGCTGGCTCGCAGGGTAAGAAAGCTTCTTGTTTTCTCCATGCAAACAGGACATGATATGCTGACGGAGTGTTTTCCCTTTTTTTATAAGTTGTTGCACAAGTTCGGGATGGATAATGTGTTCGAGGGTCAGGTGGAGGTGACCGGCGACGAGTTCAACGTGGAGAGCGCGGACGGTAAGCCGGGCGCCTTCACCTGTTACCTGGACGCAGGCCTGGCCAGGACCACTACGGGAAACAAGGTGTTTGGAGCGCTGAAGGGAGCGGTCGACGGAGGACTATCCATCCCTCACAGGTCAGATAGAAAGGAACCTTTTGGTGTTGGTTCCCTGCTTCTTGATGATGATCCCAAGTACGCTGAGCAAAACGTAGTTGGTCCTTCGTTTGCGTTGGCTGATGTTTACTGTCCTTTCAAGACGGGGCTGAGAGAAGCAACAGGGATTTAGTACCCTATTTTCCAAACTATATATAATCCGCGCCCACTAAATTTTTGCGAAACATTTTTTTCCCCATATTAGTCACACCAGACTATAAGCCGCAAATAAAAATATTAAGTTATTTACACAAATATTTTATAAACGTCATCGCCATGGACCCACTATCTGCGGAACTTCTCTCTCCAAGCAACTAAACAGACTTAATAACTCCATGATAACGTTTTAATGAATTTACTTAGGACTTTATGATAGGGAAACTATACAAAAAGAATGCCATTGTGAGTTAATAATTAGAGATGTCTGATAATGGCTTTTTTTGCTGATATTCCGATATTGTCCAACTCTTAATTACCAATACTGATATATACAGTCATGGAATTAACACATTAGTATGCCTCATTTTGTTGTGATGCTCGCTTGATTTATTAAAGATTGTAACAAGGTTTTCCAAAATAAATCAACTCAAGTTATAGGAAAGAAATGCCAACATGGCACTGCCGTATTTATTATTGAAGTCACAAAGTGCATAATTCTTTTTAACATGCCTCAAAACAGTAGCTTGGAATTTAAAACCTCCTCTCCCTGAGAGCATGAGGTGGGTGGGGTAAGGGGTGGCAGGGGGTGTATATTGTTGCGTCCCGGAGTTAGTGCTGCAAGGGGTTCTGGGTATTTGTTCTGTTGAGTTTATGTTGTGTTACGGTGCGAATGTTCTCCCGAAATGTGTTTGTCATTATTGTTTGGTGTGGGTTCACAGTGTGGCGCATATTTGTAACTGTGTTAAAGTTGTTTATCCTTCCACCCTCAGTGTGACCTATATGGCTGTTGACCAAGTATGCGTTGCATTCACTAGTGTGTAGGAAAAGCCGTAGACATGTGACTGGGCCCTCAGAATCCATACATGTGAAAACACTATAGACGATTACAAGATGCAACGGAACTTGTACTTGCGGTTCAAAGCTATAAACAGAAGGAATGGGACAAGCAGTAGGAGATGGATAGAATTCACATTCACCCAGCAGCACCTGCAGTGAGCGAACTTGTCCAAAAGATGGCGCCATAGCACAAACAATAATACCATTCAAGTGTCTGCATGTTTTTGACAAACTATTTGCTTTATGGCTGTAAGCAAAGAAAAATCCATATATTAGCCACACAATTTTAAACCACAGGGTACAAAGTGTAGTAAAAAATGTAGTGGTTTATAGTCTGGAAAATAGAGTACCCGCTAAAGTCAGATTTAATCCAATTCCTCGCTGGGGTGAACAACATAAGTCTAAATTGCTTTTTTTCCCTCTTACGCTTCCAGCATAAAACGTTTCCCCGGTTACGACGCAGAGAGCAAAGAGTTTAACGCGGAGGTCCACCGGAAGCACATCCTGGGCATGAACGTGGCGGACTACATGTCCTACCTGATGGAGGAGGATGAGGAGGTGTACAAGAAGCAGTTCTCTCGCTTCATCAAGAACGGTGTCACGCCCGACACTGTACGGTTTGTTTCTGATGGCTTTTCAAGTCGGGAAGGGGTTCATGTGGCCCCATTTTTTGCAAAGTTTTGCAATGCAGTCCGCTGAAAATGGTAAGCGCCACTTCTACATAGCTGTGGTCGAAGTTGGAATTGCCACAAGACACATTTTTAAGATATTCAGCACCTTAATGCCATCTGATAGCTAAAGTGGATAGTGCACTCCTCCTTTTTATGTTTCATGTGTCAGGTAAAACGCGACATGGGGCCATATGAATCCTCTTCCTACTGTGCATGTATGGTACTAAAATGTGGGCTTACCTGTTACTTTGAGAGGAATGAAGTGTGGCTTTTTGCTCTTGTTTAGGACCCCAACAGCAGCGCATTGGCAATTCTATGTACTCCATTACTATTATTTTTAAGAGTCTTAACACAAACTCAATTCCTAAACAAAATTTGGGGCAAGCGTGTCCAATCCGGTGAAACATTTGATATTTTAGTGGTCCCGAACACAGACGTTTGAAAATGGCACTTTAGTTTTATTTTTTCTGCAATGGGCCACAAGCCTGTTAAACAAGATTTTAAAAAGTGTGTGTGTGTGTGTATGTGTGTATATATATATATATATATATATATATATATATAGCGCGTTTGGACCAGATGTTCCTCCGAGGGAATTTAAGTTGCTGGTCAACCCCGTTCTTTTGATGACACATAAGCTGATTTTAAATGAAACCCAGAAACAGAATAGTTATTTTGCAATTTATTCCAAAGCTTTGGCGAGACCAATCTACGACCAACACATTCAAATCGCATCGCCCAAGTAGATCTGAAGACGCCCCGGAAGTCTTGTCTTTTTCCATACGCCCCCCCTTCAGAGCGAATCTTCATATCTCTTCTTCTGCCGGCCAGGGACAGATAAGAAGGGAGTTATGGCTAGTCTACTCATTCCTACAGCTCCAAGGTTAACACAAGCACACTACTTAGCAGCCAACCATAAAGAGCTCAAATGGAAAACACTAGCTGTTTAAGAAATAATTCTTGAATATGGATATATGTCGATATCTATCTCCGTCAATCCCCCTTCAGATCTTCTACAAAAGATCTCTAATACAATTACAAAACTTCTAAAGCACGCCCCACATTAAAGTTTTAGCAAGTTAGCACTAAAATAAAAGCATAGTTACATGGGAGATGGATGGAGGGAGTCCACGTCAAAGTCGTCATGGTCAGCGGGGGAAACTAGCAATTCTCGAAAGTCACCACTTTGCTTGACCCCCTTCAGAGACATAGCAAACCCAGAAACAGGGTAGGGTTGACCTATGGCTCTAACAATGATGCGGGTGAATAGAGGCCTACCACAAGGGGCGACAAAGCGACCGCATGAGGCTATGATGGCCAAGAAAACTCCAATGGAGACCAGGACAGACCTAATTAGGTCAGTCCACCTGCCAAAGGTGCCTTGGAGCCAATCTTTGAAGGGGTCAGTGACACCTTAAAACCATAAGTTCTTTTGCCAGTTGTGGATGGTTTTTCTTGCATTTTATGTGATAAGGTAGGCGAAAAACACGTATCTGGTGGTTCTTGTCAAAAGGGCACTGAAAAAGTCTGTCCGGGTCCAAGTCTCCCTTTTCTTCAGATACTTCTGGAAACGCTCTTGGCAAATGCTTTTGCCCTCGTCCTTTTTGCGCCGGTCCAAGAATTTCACTTCAAGTGGCACAATACGAATGCCCCAGGCAGTCCCTCTTAATCATGGCTCCAGTTCATGGAGAGCAAAACCCACAAAATAGAACCGGGGTCCTATTCCATTATTCCTAGCTGGGGTTTTCAGGCGCTACCGGCCTGCTTTGAACAGTCTGATTTTTTCAAAGTAAACGCTTCGGATCCCGGCGGGACACTCAGTCAAGAGCATCCCGCGGGCGCCGAGAGGCAGGGGTGTAGGTCGGGCGGCGGCGCGCCCGCCCCGTTCCCAAAGTCCAGCTACGATCTTTTTAACTGCAGCAACTTTAAGATATGCTATTGGAGCCTCAGACTGGGCTTGGAGGTCCTCAAAGGGCCTCTGGGCCAAGCCATCGGGGGCGGTGTTGTTAGGAATGAAGGTACAGCATTGGTCACCAAACATTGCACACACACCTTCTTCCTTGGCTAGGATGCGGTCAACTGCCATGCGGTTCTGGACGGCCATGAGGGGGGTCGGGGCAAGTTGTTCAGCAAGTCCCTCAACAGCGTCACGTGTCTGGTTGGTCAGTCTCAACAGATTATAAAAAAAATAGTTAATGCGTTCTACATTTTTAGTGGCAGTCACAGGAAAAATAGCACCAATGATAGGAAGTGCACAGGATTGACACCACAATTTATGTTGTGAGGGGACCCCCCTTGGTTGCCCTATTGCATCAAAGTAAACACCATCAGGGTTTCTCATCAAATCAAAGGAGCCCGTTACACTTCTCCTAGATAGAACATGGCGGCATCGGCGGGAAGTTAAAGAGGCCGCTGAAACAGGAATTCAAAGGGGTGTTAATTTGGTACCCATTAGGGTGAGTGGGGTCACCAGTCTAACCACCGCACAAAGCCCAACGGCTGACGTTAGGATTGTAATGTACAATCTGTGCTCCCCACAATACCAGAATAAGTCAGCCCGTGCCCAAGGGCCTATTTTGGAGCCATTCATCAGTGTGGTGCACCAGGAAGGGTCAATGTCACCCAATTTGTTGGGGGACGAAGAGGGTCCTGTGATTTGAAAACGAGTGTAATTCAGCTTCCGACCTCGGATAAGCGGAAGATGATGGATGGATGGATGTAATTCAGCTTTTGGGCCACAAAGGGAAGAAGTCAGGTGGAATTGTTAACAGGAGGGTACACACTAGCCAACAAATCGCACCCTGGCGGCGGCGTGGGTTCAGAAAACAAAAAGATAAGACAGTTTGAGCCATTTGTGTCAGTCAACCTAAAAGGGGCGGGGTAGTTGTGGGGAAAGGGACACTTCTTTGGCTATTTTTAAGACCCTTCTTAAAACCCATTTTTATTCACTGGCTTTTAACCCAGCATGAGACTTTAAACTGATTTTAACTTTATAACTGTTTTTAACCTTTAACTGCTTTTTATCTAACAAATTGTTTTTAGGGTAATTTGTATTTGCTATTTCAATGTGTTTTTTACTTCGGTTTTAAATATTAATTTTTAGTCAGTCCTTTGCCTTTATTTTTTTGTGGTGTACAGCCCTTTGTTCTTCAACTGTGGTTGTTTTTAAAAGGCTTTAGAAATAAAGTTGGTATGGTGTGTATATATATACAACAAGTACAACCCAGTATATATATATATGCATATATATATATATTAGGGGTGTAACGGTACACAAATTTTGGTTCGGTACATACCTCGGTTTGGAGGTCACGGTTTGGTTCATTTTCGGTACAGTAAGAAAACAATATATACATTTTTTGGTTATTTATTTACCAAATTTGTAAACAATGGCATAACATACATATACACACAGGATCCATTGCCAGGGTTAATGTGGTCAACATATATAAACTAAACAAGATAAGGCTCAGAATGGTTTCTTAACAAAACCTCTCCACATATAAAGTGTTTTTTTTTTTGGATTGATTGATACTTTATTAGTAGATTGCACATTACAGTACATATTCCGTACAATTGACCACTGAATATAATACCCCAATAAGTTTTTCAACTTGTTTAAGTCAGTGTCCACGTTCATCCACACCGCCCGCCGTTTTTTGTGGACATGTTCCATAAATATTGATGTTAAAGATTTCTTTTTTGTGAAGAAATGTTTCGAATGAAGTTCATGAATCCAGAGGGATCGCTATTACAATCCCCAAAGAGGGCACTTTAAGTTGAGGATTACTTCTATGTGTAGAAATCTTTATTTATTATTGAATCACTTGTTTATGTTTCAACAAGTTTTTAGTTATTTTTACATCTTCCTTTCCAAATAGTTCAAGAAAGACTACTACAAATGAGCAATATTTTGCACTGTTATACAATTTAATAAATCAGAAATTGATGCAATAGTGCTGTATTTTACTTTTTTATCACTTTATTTCAACCAAAAATGCTTTGCCCTGATTAGGGGGTACTTGAATTAAAAAAAAATGTTCACAGGGCTACATCACTGAAAAAAGGTTGAGAACCACTGTGTTATGAGAGTAGCATATGTGTGTGTGTGTGTGTGTGTGTGTGGCCCTTTAATGTGTGACAGCATGGGAAGTCAGTGAGTGTGTGGGCGAGCGAGGTGAGGGAGCTTAGCGCGAGTGCGGCTGGTGTTTTGTTGGATTGGCTGTGTGCAAGACCTCAATAAAGCCACGATTTGCAACTAATTGCCGGACTCTTCATTTACACTGGAGTCCGGAGCTGTGTAGACCCACTGCCGGGTAGAGTGAAGGGTTTTGCCTATGAGAATACATCAGCCCTGGAGGATTGTCTCCCCTGGACACACTTGGAGCCGGAAGCAGGAAAGATGCAACACATGTTTGACGTGTTGTCAGAAGCAGCTGCCGAACAATCTCAGCCAACATCCGTCCTCCATTGTTGTATCGCGCAGCCAAAGTGTTCCCAAACGAGAGATGTTAACCAGGCAGAAGGGTCTTCCAGCTCTGGCTTATGTCCTAGCCCGGTTGCTGCTAGCATGTGTACTCGATCGGTAGACCTTCGAACCGAAACCCCCGTACCGAATCGGTTCAATACAAATACATGTACCGTTACACCCCTAATACATATATATGTGTGTGTATTTATATATGCGTATATATGTGTGTATATATTAGGGGTGTAACGGTACTTGTATTTGTATCAAACCGTTTCGGTACGGGGGTTTCGGTTCGACGCGGGCGTACCGAATAAGTTCGGAAGCAGAAGTCTTCACAAGCTGCTCTGCTTTCTGCCTCATTGTCCCGCCCACACAACCATCTGATTGGTTACATACAAAGCCAATCAGCAGTGCGTATTCAGAGCGATGTAATAGCCATTCAGCAGTGCATATTCAGACTTCAGAACGATGTAGTCAATGCTTTAGCATCGAGCAGAGATATTTATTTAGCAGGGGAGGAGCGGACTATACCCAAATTATACTAAACACTTCCCAGTCACAACTATTACAAACATTACTATGAGCCCGTTGACCTTCTAGAAACTTAAACTGCAGCTCAGCTCGCTCACATTATAAGCCTAAGATGAAGGCTAATTAGCTTTTAGCGTAACGTTTGCTCATTTTTCTGTGTGTGTGCCCTGTCTGTCTGTTATTTCATTGAACTCCATTGTGTTTAGGGATGAATAGTCTCTCCTATTGCAATTGTACTATTTTTTAGCTATAGTTACACGAATCATTAGTAATGTAGCAGCCTAGTTTTGAATAGCAGGGTCCCTGCTATCACATGTTGATAAAAATACAACATTTACATAATAATAGTCAACTACAGGCTTCCCAAATGCTGTAATAAATTAAGCATGATGAGTTGACATTAAACAGTTTCAATGGAAACTGTTAAATGTTAAACTTTTTATATGTAGAAGAAAGGTTTTTTCATTTTATTTAATCAAAGCAGCAACTTGAGGCAGTTTAATGTGGATTAACGTGGGCAGAATTATTATAGTGTTCCCAATGTTAAAAGGATAAAGCCATTTTTTACAAATTTGGTAAATAGATAACCAAAACATTTATGTTTTGTTTTCTTACTGTCCCGAAAATTAACCTAACTGTGACCTCTAAACCGAGGTACGTACCGAACCGAGCTTTTTGTGTACCGTTACACCCCTAGTATATATGTGTATATATATATATATATATATGTGTGTGTGTGTGTGTATATATATATATATATATATATATATATATATATAAAAAGGTATATTTCCCCACTTTGCTACACTTTGAGCAAATGATTTGTTGGTATCAAAGCGGGCTTGGCCAATCTATAAATCAATTCATGGAACAATAAATAAAAACGGAGTCTTCACCTTGCTTGCATTGATAAATGTTCTTTGTCTCTCGTTTCCAAACCGGGTGTGAGAGGGTTCACTCTTTGTCCCTTTCAGCACCTGGGCGCATTCATTCCATACTAGAATGAAATTCAGATCAGAAATTTGATAGTTAATTTAGTGGACGCCGTTAAAGTGGTTATATAAAGCACAATTGTGCTAATTAAGAAGACGACCATTAAAGAATGGTCATGGAAATAAACTCTTCTATTACAGGGAATGCTGCCAGCCGTACACAATCTTTGACTTAGTGGCTGGTGGCGGGACGCTATCATACAATCGCTTGTGGGGAACGAACAAAATTCAGTCGCAAAAATACGACTGCACAGCCCGGTGTTGGAGTATTTCAGCTTCAGAGCAAGATCGAACTGTGCCAACTTTCTTGAGAAGTGATGGCAACAGAAATAATTCACCCGAACAGTTTGTTTTTTAACTGCACTTAAAGATGTTCAGTGGTTAACTAGGAGGAGTTTGTCAAAGCGCCACCTCTTTTGTGCCTGAAAAACGGCCAACTAGTTTTTCACGTATGGGTTCTTTTTTACAATCGTCCTGTCATAACCGACCGTCTCCAAACGTTTTTTGTGTCGATTCATGCAACTGGTGGGAGGGGCTAAAATTAAAGTTGCTGCTAGAGAACCAATTTTAAAATGTTTTCGACACCTCAAAATAGGGCTGGGTGATACGGCCTTTTATTAATATCTCAATATTTTTAGGGCATGTCACGATACACGATATATATCGCGATATTTCGCCTTAGTCTTGAATGTACACTTGATGCATATAATCACAGCAGTATGATAATTTTATGTGTCTCAAAACATTCATCTTCATACTGCATTAATTAAACTTTCATGCAGAGAGGGAAATCAAAACTAAGTCGATTCACCAAAACTATTTATTAAGCAGTGGCACAAACATGTCATTTCAAAACAGAAAATGAAAGATTGTCAGACATTTTAAAACAAGCTCTAAGTGCACTTTTGTGAATGATGTCACCAAGATGACATATCAAAAAAACACTAAATTAAAGTGTACTTTTGTACAGAAAGCCACTACAATAGTTAAGAACAAAGTGCACTTTTGTGCATGATGTCACACACGATATTTCAATAAGTGACAAAAAAAATTAGCTGCATATTAGGAAATTAAATGTGGTCGGTTACTGTGGACGTTGTATCCTGTTGTTGTTTATATTTTTCATACGGTGTTGATGTGGAAATTGTTGCTTCTGCATTTAGTGGGTCTGGCACTGAATGGAGATGTTGACATGCAGAGTGTCAAGCACTCTTCATTCTCCAGCGGGTGACTTTTCAAATGATGCTACATTAGCAGTGCTGCTACTTTTTGTAGCAACGCTTTTGCTGCATAAATGTTGAACATATTCCCGCTTGAAGTCAAACCACCGCCGGACGATGGATCCCGTGCTATTTTTCTTGGGAATTAATTCTTCCACTTGTTACCTGATTCGCACCTTCTTTCTCTCGTATTACCACCCAAACTTCACCGTTAGCATCACAGCTAACGTTACCATGTCGCTACCTCTGCTCAGCGAGAGCGTGTGACGTTGCACATGTAACATATGAAAGAAGGTGTGCTTGTTTTACGTCTCTGTGAGAAGGAGAGAAAAGAGAGTGGGAAACGCATGAAGTGTAATGCCCGCAGCTAAAAGCAACTACGTGAGAATGTATACTCAGGTATCACGATATAGTCATTTTCTATATCGTACAGAGACAACATATATTGCCCAGCTCTACCTCAAAATATAAAAATGTTTGCCACACCTAATGCATCTGCAAAATTTGATGACTTTTTGTGGCCTGTTTCGGGCTCAAAAAGGGGTTGAAACGAGGAGAAAAAATAAAAAACACATTCATTTAGACCAGGGGTCACCAACCTTTTTGAAACCAAGAACTACTTCTTGGGTACTGTTTGATGCGAAGGGCTACCAGTTTGATACACACTTAAATAAATTGCCAGAAATAGCCAATTTGCTCAATTTACTTTTAATAAATAAATCTATATATATATATATATATATATATATATATATATATTTAAAAAATGGGTATTTCTGTTTTTCATTCCCTCGTACATTTTTTTTTTCTTTTACGGAAGTTTTTTTGTCGAGAATTAATTATGAAAAAAACACTTAATTGAACGGTTTAAAAGAGGAGAAAACAGGAAAAAATTTAAAATAAAATTTTGAAACATAGTTTATGTTCAATTTCAACTCTTTAAAATTCAAAATTCAACCCAAAAAAAGAAGAGGAAAAACTAGCTAATTCGAATCTTTTTGAAAAAAATTATTAATAGAACATCATTAGTACTTTTTCCTGATTAAGATTAATTTTAGAATTTTGATGACATGTTTTAAATAGGCTAAAATCCAATCTGCATTTTGATATAATATATAACAAATTGGACCGAGCTATATTTCTAAAAAAGACAAAACATTATTTCTTCTAGATTTTCCAGAACAAAAATTTTAAAAGAAATTCAAAAGAATTTGAAATAAGATTTAAATTAGATTCTAAAGATTTTCTAGATTTGCCAGAATTATTTTTTTGAATTTTAATCATAAGTTTGAAGAAATATTTCACAAATATTCTTCGTCGAAAAAACAGAAGCTAAAATGAATTAAATTAAAATGTATTTATTCTTTACAATAAAAAAATTAATTAATTGAACATTGATTTAAATTGTCAGGAAATAAGAGGAAGGAATTTAAAAGGTATATGTGTTTAAAAATCCTACAATCATTATTAAGGTTGTATTTTTTCTCTAAAATTGTCTTTCTGAAAGTTATAAGAAGCAAAGTAAAAAAATAAATTAATTTATTTAAACAAGTGAAGACCAAGTCTTTAAAATATTTTCTTGGATTTTCAAATTCTATTTGAGTTTTGTCTCTCTTAGAATTAAAAAAATGTCGAGCAAAGCGAGACCAGCTTGCTAGTAAATAAATACAATTTTAAAAATAGAGGCAGCTCACTGGTAAGTGCTGCTATTTGAGCTATTTTTGGAACAGGCCAGTGGGCGACTCATCTGGTCTTTACGGGCTACCTGGTGCCCACGGGCACCGCGTTGGTGACCCCTGATTTAGACGGAGCCCTTGGGGTGCTAAAATACTGCAGTAATGAGAAATATTTGAAAAGGCTATTTGCATTATTATTATTATATTAGGTCTCAAAGTAATGCTGACAATATTGTTTCTCTGCAATCGTTTGTGGGACAATATATCGTCCTGCAAAATGTCCTGTTGGTCAAAGTGTGCTCTGGTGTTGAAATGTTGCTATTGCACACTGCGGCCACCAGGGTGCAGTATTTGAGTCGATAAATAAAATTGGCTTTTAGCAGCTGACCATTTAGAGCAAAACAGATTTTCATCCTCCCGGTCCCACGTTAGTTGTAACGCTGCTTCTCTGTGATGATCCCAAGTACGCTGAGCAAAACGTTGTTGGTCCTTCGTTTGCGTTGGCTGATGTTTACTGTCCTTTCAAGACGGGGCTGAGAGAAGCACACCTAAGTCACGGTTGGATATATCTTGTGGTGTACCCCATGGATCAATACCGGGACCAAGATTGTTTAATCTTTATATTGTAAAGTTTAAAGGACTTGAAGTTAGTTTTATTTGCAGACGACACAACTGCTTTCTGTTCAGGAGAAAACACACAAGATAAAGAAAATAATAACGGAAGAAATGAACAAATTAAAAAAATGGTTTGATAAAAACTGACTATCTTTGAATCCCAGTAAAACTAAAATAATGCTATTTGGTAACAGTAGAAAAGAGCATCAGACACAAATACAAATAGACGGAGTAGATATTGAAAGGGTAAAAGAAACCAGATTTTTGGGAGTATAAATACATAAAATGAACTGGAAATCTCGTATACAAAACATACAACATAAGGTGGCCAAAAACATTTCAATAATGAATAAAGCAAGATACGTCCTGGGCCAAAAATCACTTTATATTCTCTACTGCTTGCTAGTGTTACCTTATCTGAGTTATTGTGCAGAAATATGGGGAAATAACTACAAATGTGCGCTACATTCGTTAACTGTCTTACAAAAAAGATAAATTAGAATAATACATAATGTTGGAAATAGAGAACATACAAACCCATTATTTATTGAGTCAAAAATATTGAAGCTGGATGATTTGGTAAAATTGCAAACAGCTAAAATGATGTACAAAGCAAATTATAACCTGCTACCAAAAAACGTACAACAATTCTTCTCAACTAAAGAAGAGATATATAACCTTAGAGCAATGGTTCCCAAACTTTTGCAGGCTGGCGCCCCCTTGGCTCCCCAGTGAATTCCTATGGAAACAAACACCTCTTTCTTGATATTTGGTATGCTGCAATTTGAAAAGAGAAAGGTTAAACACAAATGTGTATTTCACAAATAAAACCCAATTTAGTAAACCAATTTATTTTTTAGCAGTTTTAACTGTTTCAGCAACATAGAATGGTAAATAAACATTCCACCAGTAACCTTCATTGCCTCACACTTAATATTAATGGGATGGATGTGCTTGGTGCAGGGACATAAGCTTCTCAACATCAGGCTGGAACTCACTAAGAAGAAGTCGTAGATCCCCGCGGTCAGTAATTTTCAGTCGGTTTCTTTGCTTGGAAAGAAGCAAGGCGACTGCACTGAAGCCCCGTTCTACTAAATATGATGTTGGCGTGTGGTAACCGGACCCTGATGCGTCGTCCACTGACTCGTCCTGCTGCACGTGTTGTGTACAAATCGTCAAACAAACGTTCTGACTTCGACTTCGGACTGCCGCCCCCCTACCGCCCCCCCAGATCTTTCCACCGCCCACTTTGGGAACCACTGCCTTAGAGGAAAATCTAATTGAAAACATTTGTATGCACGTACAACACTTAAAACTTTTAGCATATCAGTATGTGGAATTAAATTATGGAATGGATTAATAAGTATAAAACTTAAACATTGTACTGATATGTTCCAGTTTGAGAGGCTGTTCAAATTAATGGTGCTTACAAGGTACTAAGAAGAAGAATTATAAGAAACACTTTCAACCTTATTGAAAATAAGATATTCTTCATCTCAGTATGTTGGTAATGACTGGATTAGTTGATTACATATTACAGAACTGTTGTATTACTCATTCATGGATGTCATTTTGCTGTAAAGAGGGTCAGTAGATGAATGTATTTGTGGGCGCTCTGGAGTGGGAAAAGGGTAGGATTAAATAAGCTTTGCTTCTTCCTACTCCTTTTCAGGCATGATGAGATGTGAGGTGATACTGTATTGTCTGATGTATTGTGTTGTAAACATTCATGTTCAAAATAAACTAAGAAAAGAAAGTTCCCACAGTCAGCAATGGTTTGGGGAGACATGTCAGCTGCTGGTGTTGGTTCATTGTGGTTCATCAAGTTACAGAAAAAAAAGGACTATCACGATATTCAAATTCGGCGTGGCGCATTGGGAGAGTAGCCGTGCGCAACCCGAGGGTCACTGGTTCAAATCCCACCTAGAACCAACCTCGTCACGTCCGTTGTGTCCTGAGCAAGACACTTCACCCTTGCTCCTGATGGGTGCTGGTTGGCGCCTTGCATGGCAGTTCCCTCCATCAGTGTGTGAATGGGTAAATGCGGAAGTAGTGTCAAAGCGCTTTGAGTACCTTGAAGGTAGAAAAGCGCTATAAAAGTACAACCCATTTATTTACGCGAGTGTCTTTTCTCCGGCTTCCAGGTGGAGGAAATGTACAAGAAAGCCCACGCCGCAGTCAGAGCAAACCCGGTTCACGAAAAGAAACCAAAAAGAGAAGTCCAGAAGAAAAGGTGGGGTTTGATTTATTTGCTGTAAAGTCCACAAGTGCATGCCTCACATATCAAACACTTAGTCAAAGAAATTACCGGCAGGCTTCTCGTCCCTTTTGAATACTAATGGATCCTCTTTCCGCGCAGGTGGAATCGCGCCAAGTTGTCTCTGGCGCAGAGGAAGAACCGCGTCGCCCAGAAAAAAGCCAGCTTCTTACGAGCGCAAGAGCACGAGGCCGGGGACGGTTAGCGCACGGCTAATAAATTTATTACAAACTCCACTTTTGTATCTTATACTTGGTTCATTCACGTTGGTCCCTTCAAACATGTTGTGGCCTTCCACTCAACGACTGAAAAACAAAAGAAAGGCATGTGTTGTGACAGCAAAATAGTGCAAGTGTTTTTAGTTTTTACACAGCAGTGGTGAGCACACATTCTGCTCATTGCACGTTTTCCAAGGTTCAAAAGTTACCGTATTTCCTTGAATTTCCGCCGGGGCGCTAATTAATTTAAAACCTCTTCTCACTCCTGCGCTTATCAAAGGCATGCAGTAAAATTAAGCATGCGCTAATTGTTTTAAAACCTCTTCTCACTCCGGCACTTACCAAAGGTATGGAGTAAAAATTTGAGTGTGATGTAAGCTTGGACCCTAAATCCTACTGAATAGCTCTTAATCTTCTTCCCTTTATGCGATTTCAAATTACCGGTATTGAAATCAGCCTCCTTTATTTTGAAAATAATGACAGGGGAAGTGTCACGAGTTTGACCCGGCTGTAATACTAAGCATGCGCTAATTATTTTGGGAAGTGAGTAATCCAAGGCAGGCGCATACTATATGCCCTGCGGCAATTCAAGGAAATACGGTACTTCATGTCGGCGAGTCGTTCAAGATCTTGTTCAATATAAAACATTCATCAGGTGATTCCAGCATGTGTTCTATGGCACTGAGATAGGTTCTAACATTCTCTAATACACAACTTACTAACATCCAAACATGCATAGCAGGAGCTGCGATGAGGTGGCGACTTGTCCAGGCTGTACACCGCCTTCCGCCCCAATGCAGCTGAGATAGGCTCCAGCACCCTCCCGCCACCCCACAAGGGACAAGCGGTACAAAATGGATGGATGAATGCATCGCAGGAGCAACACCTTCTGCACTGTCACCAGGTAATAAATGTGCTTCTTCTCTGTGGGTGTGACCACTGGGTTGCTTAGCAACACCTAAACGTCCCACTGGGTGTAGAGTCCACAAGTCGGATGTCAGTGAACTCACCACAAAAAAAGGCAATGATAAATGTGGTTGTAAGAACCAGTCTTACTGCTTTTTCATTCTGGATTGGTCAAAAGTGGTCGTATTAAACTAGATCTTTCATATCTCATAAACAAGTGAAAACAGAATATGACTGGAATGTCCCGGTGAGTCTGCCAGCTACTAAAATATTCTGTCGGTGTGTTGACAAAGCATGTTGCTGCTGTTATTGGAGGACACGCCCACTGGTAAATGCAAGAAATTTAGTACGTCAGCATTCAGCTTGGTCAGGGGTTTCAAACTCGCAGGCCATAGTTGCTCACTGCCTGCAGGCCCAAATGTACTTGCAGTCCACGTGCCCTTAACTCAGGGGTCACCAACCTTTTTGAAACCAAGAGCTACTTCTTGGGTACTGATTAATGCGAAGGGCTACCAGTTTGATACACACATAAATTGCCAGAAATAGTCAATTTGTTCAATTTACCTTTATAACTCTGTTATTATTAATAATGATATTTATCTTTGTGGAAACACGGATCATCTGAATGATTTCTCACAAATATATATAGAAACAGATTAATATTTTTATAAATGTATTTCGACTCTTTAAAATTCAACCGAAAAAAAAGAAGAAGAAAACTAGCTAATTCGGATCTTTTAGAAAAAATTTGAATTTATGAAACATCATTAGTAATTTTCCTGATTAAGATTATTTTAGAATTAAAATGACATGTTTTAAATGGGTTAAAATCCAATCTGCACTTCGTTAGAAGATATAACAAATTGGACCAAGTTATATTTCTAACAAAGACAAATATTTTTTTTTAATTTTAATCATAATAAGTTTGAAGAAATATTTCACAAATATTCTTTGTCGAAAAAACAAGCTAAAATGAAGAATTAAATTAAAATGTATTTATTATTCTTTGCAATTAAAAAAAATACTTGAATATTGATTTAAATTGTCGGGAAAGAAGAGGAAGGAATTTAAATGGTATATGTGTTTAAAAGTCCTAAAATCATTTCTAAGGTTGTATTTTTTCTCTAAAATTGTCTTTCTGAAAGTTATAAGGAGCAAAGTAAAAAAAATAATTAATTTATTTCAACACGTGAAGAACAAGTGTTTAAAATATTTCCTGGGATTTTCAAATTCTATTTGAGTTTTGTCTCTCTTAGAATTAAAAATGTCGAGCAATTCGAGACCAGCTTTGCTAGTATATAAATAAAATAAAATAAAATAGAGGCAGCTCAATGGTAAGTGCTGCTATTTGAGCTATTTTTGGAACAGGCCAGCGGGCGACTCATCTGGTCCCTCTGAGCGACCTGGTGCCCGCGGGCACCGCGTTGGTGACCCCAGCCTTAACTACTTGTACCCCATATTTTACAAGTAGCCCAAATCTACTTGCAGCTTGCAGGCCCAAATTTACCTGAGGATCGCATGCCCTGATATACTAGTGGTCCATATCTAATTTTTGCCCTTATTTATCCGTGGCTAGCAGACCCATATTTACTTGTGACCCATGTTTACTTCACGCCTGCAGGCCTATATTTACTTGAAGACCACAGGCCCATAACTACTTGCAACCCAAAAATCCCATTTTTATCCACAGTTCACAGGCCCATGTCTACTTGTGACCCATGTTTACTTCTCGTCCAGCAGGCCCATATTTACTTGTAGACAACAGGCCCATAACTACTTGCGACCCAAAACCCCCATAATTATCGACAGTTCACAAAACCATATCTACCAAAGACTATAAAAATGGGACTCAGCATCGAGGGTTGGAATTGGGGGTTAAATCACCATAAATGATTCCCGGGCGCGGCACCACTGCTGCCCACTGCTCCCCTCACTTTCTAGGGGGTGATCAAGGGTGATGGGTCAAATGCAGAGAATAATTTCGCCACATGTAGTATGTGTGTGACAATCATTGGTACTTTAACTTACTTGTGACTCATGTTTACTTAATCATCCTGCAGGCCCATATTTGTCCATGGAACGCTGGCCCATATTTACTTGTACACCACAGGCCCATATCAATTTGTGACCCAAAAATCCCATAAATATCCACAGTTCACAAGATCATATCTACTTTCAACCCATGTTTACTTCTCGCTCACATGCCCTTGTATACTGTTCTTGTGGTCCATATCTATTTTTGGCCCATATATATCCATGGCTTGCAGGCCCATATGTACTTGTTACCCAAAAATCCCATAATTTACCACGGTTCACAGGCCCATATCTACTTGTGGCCCATGTTTACTTCTCGTCCAGCAGGCCCATATTTACTTGTAGACCACAGGCCCATAACTACTTGCGACCCAAAACCCCCATAATTATCCACAGTTCACAAAACCATATCTACCAAAGACTATAAAAATGGGACCCATTACCTTCCTGCTTGGCACTCAGCATCGAGGGTTGGAATTGGGGGTTAAATCACCATAAATGATTCCCGGGCGCGGCACCGCTGCTGCCCACTGCTCCCCTCACCTCCCAGGGGGTGATCAAGGGTGATGGGTCAAATGCAGAGAATAATTTCGCCACATGTAGTATGTGTGTGACAATCATTGGTACTTTAACTTACTTGTGACCCATGTTTACTTCTCATCCTGCAGGCCTATATTTACTTGTAGACCACAGGCCCATATCTATTTGTGACCCAAAAATCCCATAAACATCCACGGTTCACAAGATCATATCTACTTTCAACCCATGTTTACTTCTCGCTCGCATGCCCTTATATACTTGTGGTCCATATCTATTTTTAGCCCAGATATATCCGTGGCTTGCAGGCCCATATGTACTTGTTACCCAAAAATCCCATAATTTACCATGGTTCACCGGCCCATATCTACTTGTGACCCATGTTTACTTCTTGTCCACATGCCCATATTTGTCTACCGCTCGCAGGCCTATACCTGTCTACCGTTCGTAGGCCCTTATCTATTTGTGGCCCACATTTACTCGCGGCTTGAAGGCCCATATGTACTTGTGACCCACGTTTACTTGCAGTGTGCAGGCCCATTTTTATCCACAGTTCGCAGGCCCATATTGTCTTAAAGCCCTCCACCTAACCTGATAGTTCAGTGTAACTGCAGCCCATGCACCCTTGGTGGATCATGGTTAAACAGCCTCTGGCAGTCTTGAATCCAGCAGGATAGAATCACAACTCCAAAAACGATGCAGATAGAGACAGGACTTTGGGCAGCGTCCTGGAAACAAGCGAAATGTCTCTGACAGGAACTCAATAGTGCCTAACTGTAAAATGGTGACTAGACCTTAGCCATACTTGCCAACCTTGAGACCTCCGATTACGGGAGGTGGGGGCGTGGTTAAGAGGGGAGGAGTATAATTCACCATCTCAAGTATTTCATATATATATATATATACATACATACATTAAATACTTGACTTTCAGTGAATTCTAGCTATATATATTTATTTTATTATATATTTATAAATAAATAGTTGAATTTCAGATGGCACCTATCAAATACACAGTAATAAAAACACAGTTCTACTAACTGTACTGTACTTGCTGGTTACTAAGAAAAATAACAACACTTAACTCACTATTTGAGTAACTTTTGTTCTACCATTTGCGTACTGGCGAGAGTCACTTGCCTTCAGGTGCACAACACCACGTAAATCGTTGGCCAATCAAAAAGCAACCCCATAACGCTATAGCCAACATTCACCAGGAGATGGCGACAGACAACATAGAATCACTATTACAGACGGCTTTAACATCCTCGTTCTGCTTCGTCTCCTTGTGTGTGCAGTTTTTTATTAATATCCGTATATGTTGTAACGTGATTGGGCAGGCAAGCTGTTTATATAGTGGGAAAGCGGACGTGAAAACAGGCTGTCCCCACTCAGGTCTTCATGGAGCTGGAGGGGGCGTGGTCTCCAGCGCCGCTGATTTTCGGGAGAAAATTTCTTCCGGGAGGTTTTCGGGAGAGGCGCTGAATTTCAGGAGTCTCCCGGAAAATCCGGGAGGGTTGGCAAGTATGACCTTAGCAGTCCTGGGTAGATCTAGTTTTGAGAGCCCTGATCTACGTTGTGTATTCTCAGTCTGACTAAAGGCAGCTTTGTGATAACAGGACCGTCTGTGAACTGAGAGCCGTGTGTCTCACCGAGGCAGAACTTGAACGTTCCTCCTCATCGTCCTGCTCATGAGTCCTTAGTGTGGGATATTTGTCTCCACAGCAGAGCCTTCAGGTTGTTGAGAAGCAGTGAGTGCTCCATGTTCATTTGTCCGGCGCTCCCCTTGAGGGCCATGCAGGCGTGCAGTTGCCTCTCCAGCTCCTCCCTCAGCGCCGACGGCGCCCCCTTCAGGAGGTAGTCCTTCAGCACGCCGCAGGCTTTGGCCAAATTGGGCCGCACCGGCTCCTCCCTGCAGCGTTTGCTTGCCGTGTCACACGTGGTCCGGCAGTCCGTCCCGTACACGCAGTCGGCATCCGCCTCGCAGCGGAGCGCCCGCATGCTGCGCCGGAACTGGCTCTCGGGCACGACGGTCCGGGGGTCGGTGAGACGCAGCTCGTGGCCGTCTGTGTAGCCAAAGCGCGCCGCCGCCAGGTCGCAGATGAGGAAGCTGCCGTACGTGCCGTGGAAGATGTCCTCCACCAGCTCTAACAGGCCCATGGAGATCTTGGCTTTGCGGGGCCACGATGGGGTGAACCACTGGTCCATGGTACGCTGCAGGCCGGCGGGCATCCAGGACGCCAGCGGCCAAGAGAAGCCGTACAGGGGGCTGTGTGGGACGCGTTCAGTCATGTAGAGGTCGCCGCAGTAGCCCAGAAGACGAGGAGTGTGTCCACGTTCCTGAAGCACAAGGCCAAGAAGCACCTGAAGGAACAACAAAAAAAAATGCTGATGCCGTGTTTATGGAAAGAGATACCGTATTTCCTTGAATTGCCGCCGGGCATATAGTATGCGCCTGCCTTGAATCACTGCCGGGTCAAACTCGCTTCGCAAAACAATTAGCGCATGCTTAGTATTACCCTCGTTACGTCACGAGTGACACTTCCCTGTCATCATTTTCAAAATGAAGGAGGCTGATTTCAATACTGGTAATTTGAAATCGCATAAAGGGAAGAAGATTAAGAGCTATATAGTAGGATTTAAGGTCCAGGTTACTGAATACCGGTATGCTAAAAAGAACATTAAGCAGCTATGTTTTATTAATATACCTGTGGAGCTGACGGTCCGGCAGACAGGCAGGGCACGCTGGAGCCCGGCCCAAGATGGCGGCGAGCTAGTGGAGAGGAAGAGCGACCTGGACTGAGGTTTTATTGAAAAATAAACAAAGTCAAACTGCTCAAGCCATGTCCCTCCTTGAAACCGATACCGATAATTTCCGATATTACATTTTAAAGCATTTATCGGCCGATACTTTCGGACATCTCTAGTATGGATTCTTCATCTATCACGCCAAGCAAAGTTTTACAATATAACTAAAACAACTCATACCTACCAAACAGTCCCACGTGGGATGTCTGTAGTTTTCATGCATATTTGTATGTGCTATTGTAACGTAATCGAGCTAGCGTCAAGTCAACATCAGCAGCTAATATGCTAACAGGAGCGTCTGTTGTAGTATTATCGTTTCAGTTTCGCAAATTCACCAAAACGTCACCGTGGAGTTATTGAGTCTGTTTAGCTGTATGGAAAGCTGGCCTGCGCAGCTCGTGGGTCCATGATGATGACTGACATTATGTCTGATTAGTCGTGTTACAGACACCATTTGGAAACAATTAAGGTATGTAAATAAGCATTTACAAATTATTTCTGTGTAAATAACTCATTTCCTAATATCTACAGCTTTTAGTCTAATATATGGGAAACATGTTTTGAGATATCTTACTGTTTATATCATATTTGTGATATGTATTTACTCATGCCATAAAAAATAATCGTACTAACGTGCATCTTTATGGGAATACTGAAAAGCTTGCCTCACTTGGCCGGGCCACGTTTTTTCGCTCACTATGAGACTGCCATTGAAACAGGAGTTCAGAACATTCAGAAAGAGACCGCCAAAACAGTAACGGATGGAACCCTCATCTGTTCTTACCTGGTCCATGTGCAGGAGGGCCCACATGGAGCGGGCTTCTGGCAGCGACACTTTTCCATCTCTGTTGCCGTCGGCGACCGACAGGATCACACTGACCAGACCCACCAGGTTGTTCTGCTCTCCTAGTTTGGACTACAGGGGTAAGAAACATTATTTAAAGTGAGTAGTGACCCCATTTTTTGGTCAGCAACATGGTGTTGCTAGTGTGTATTAGGAGTCAGTTTAATGCAACATGGTGCTAATAGTGTGCATTAGGAGTCAGTTTAATGCAACATGGTGCTAATACTGTGCATAAGGAGTCAGTATAATGCAACATGGTGCTAATACTGTGTATTAGGAGTCAGTTTAATGCAACATGGTGCTAATAGTGTGCATTAGGAGTCAGTAAAATGCAACATGGTGCTGCTAGTGTGTATTATGAGTCAGTATAATGCAACATGGTGCTAAATAGTGTGCATGAGGAGTCAGTTTAATGCAACATGGTGCTAATAGTGTGCATTAGGAGTCAGTTTAATGCAACATGGTGCTAATAGTGTGCATTAGGAGTCAGTTTAATGCAACATGGTGCTGCTAGTGTGCATTAGGAGTCAGTTTAATGCAACATGGTGCTGCTAGTGTGCATTAGGAGTCAGTTTAATGCAACATGGTGCTAATAGTGTGCATTAGGAGTCAGTTTAATGCAACATGGTGCTAATAGTGTGCATTAGGAGTCAGTATAATGCAACATGGTGCTGCTAGTGTGCATTAGGAGTCAGTTTAATGCAACATAGTGCTACATAGTGTGTATGAGAAGCCAGTATAATGCAACATGGTGCTGCTAGTGTGTATTATGAGTCAGTATAATGCAACATGGTGCTAAATAGTGTGCATGAGGAGTCAGTTTAATGCAACATGGTGCTAATAGTGTGCATTAGGAGTCAGTTTAATGCAACATGGTGCTAAAAGTGTGCATTAGGAGTCAGTATAATGCAACATGGTGCTGCTAGTGTGCATTAGGAGTCAGTTTAATACAACATGGTGCTAATAGTGTGCATTAGGAGTCAGTTTAATGCAACATGATGCTAATAGTGTGCATTAGGAGTCAGTATAATGCAACATGGTGCTGCTAGTGTGCATTAGGAGTCAGTTTAATGCAACATGGTGCTAAATAGTGTATATTAGGAGCCAGTATAATGCAACATGGTGTTAATAGTGTGCATTAAGAGTCAGTATACTGCAACATGGTGCTAATAGTGTGTATTAAGAGTCAGTTGAATGCAACATGGTGCTAATAGTGTGCATTAGGAGTCACTATAATGCAACATGGTGCTAATAGTGTGCATTAGGAGTCAGTATAATGCAACATGGTGCTGCTAGTGTGTATTAGGAATCAGTATAATGCAACATGGTGCTGCTAGTGTGTATTAGGAGTCAGTATAATGCAACATAGTGTAGTTACTGTGTATTAGGAGTCAGTATAATGCAACATGGTGCTGCTAATATGTATTAGAAGTCAGTTTAATGCAACATGGTGCTGCTAGTGGGCATTAGGAGTCAGTTTAATGCAACGTGGTGCTAATAGTGTGCATTAGGAGTCAGTATAATGCAACATGGTGTTGTTAGTGTGTATTAGGAGTCAGTATAATGCAACATGTTGCTGCTAGTGTGTATTAGGAGTCAGTTTAATGCAACATGGTGATAATAGTGTGTATTAAAGTCAGTATAATGCAACATTGTGTTGTTAGTGTGTATTAGGAGTCAGTATAAGGCAACATGGTGCTAATAGTGTGTATTAAAAGTCAGTATAATGCAACATGGTGCTAATACTGTGTATTAAGAGTCAGTTGAATGCAACATGGTGCTAATAGTGTGCATTAGGAGTCACTATAATGCAACATGGTGCTAATAGTGTGCATTAGGAGTCAGCATAATGCAACATGGTGCTAAATAGTGTGTATTAGGAGTCAGTATAATGCAACATGGTGCTAATAGTGTGTATTAGGAATCAGTATAATGCAACATGGTGTTAGTGTGTATTAATAGTCAGTATAATGCAACATGGTGCTAACAGTGTGTATTAGGAGTCAGTATAATGCAACATGGCGCTAATAGTGTGTATTAAAAGTCAGTATAATGCAACATTGTGTTAATGTGTATTAAGAGTCAGTATAATGTAACATGGTGCTAATAGTGTGTATTAGGAGTCAGTATAATGCAACATGGTGCTAATAGTGTGTATTAGAAGTCAGTATAAGGCAACATGGTGCTGTTAGCTCCAATTTCGGTCATTTTTAACCAAAAATGTATGTTTCAAAGAAATGCACAAACACAAACTGATGTATGAAGTAAAAAGGGAAGAAAAGGCCTGCTTGATTTTAAAATAATAAAAACATATAATATTATACTTTTTTACTCATTTTTATTATTATTATTATTTTTAGGTGCTGACTGGATGTCTATTTTGAGTCAAGATTGTGATCCTTGCTGTATTAAAATATTTCTACATGCGTTCCTTTTATCTCATGTATTCGTCAAATTTAAATGAACATACAGTTAGGTCCGTAAATATTTGGACATGGACTCAATTTTCAGTATTCCAGCTCCGTACAAAACCACAATGGATTTGAAATAAAACAATTAAGATGTGCTTTAACTGCAGACTTTGAGCTTTAATTTGAGGGTATTTACATCCAAATCAGGTGACCTGTGTGTAGGTAGGTCGGTCTCTCGGTCGGTCGTTCGGTGCCTTCCACTTTTTAAGGGACCAAACGTAATCGGACAAACTAACATAATCATAAATCAAATTGCCGTCTCAACTTCCTGCTTGTTTTTTGGGCATTTTCCCTTCAGTTTTGTCTTCAACAAGGGAAATGCATGCTCAATGGGATTCAGGTCAGGTGACTGACTTGGCCATTGCAGAACATTCCTGCACTGTGAAACGCCGTCCAAGGAGTTTTGAAGCATTTGGCTGAATATGAGCGGACAATATTGCCCCAAACACTTCAGAATTCACTCTGCTGTCAAATCATCAATAAATATGATAGATCCAGTTCCATTAGACTACCACCACCCTGCTTCACTGATTAGGTGCTATGCTTTGGATCTTGGAACAGTTCCTTCCCTTCTCCGCACTCTTGTCTTTTCATCATTCTGCTACAAGTTGATCTTTGTCTCATCTGTCCATAACATGTTGATCCAGAACTGCACAGGCTCTTGTACGTGTTTCTTGGCAAACTCTAATCTGGCCTTCCTGTTTTTGAACCTTGTGAAGAAACCTCTATTTCCTTTGAAGTCTTCTCTTAATCGTTGACTCGGACACAGATACCCAGAAAAAGGGTGGAATGCCATCTCCGGGTTGGGGAGAGGATCTTGCCCCAAGTGGAGGAGTTCAAGTACCTCGGAGTCTTGTTCACGAGTGAGGGAAGAGTGGATCGTGAGATCGACAGGTGCAGGGTTTTTAGTAATGCGGACGCTGTATCAGCCCGTTGTGGTGAAGAAGGAGCTGAGCCGGAAGGCAAAGCTCTCAATTTACCGGTCGATCCACGTTCCCATCCTCACCTATGGTCATGAGCTTTGGGTTACGACCGAAAGGACAAGATCACGGGTACAAGCGACCCAAATTAGCTTCGTCCACCGGGTGGTGGGGCTCTCTCTTAGAGATAGGGTGAAAAGCTCTATCTTCAAAGTAAAGCCGCTGCTCCTCCACATCGAGAGGAGCCAGCTGAGGTGGTTCGGGCATTTGGTCAGGATGCCACCCGAACGCCTCCCTAGGGAGGTGTTTCGGGCACGTCCGATTGGTAGGAGGCCACGGAGCAGACCCAGGACCCGTTGGGAAGACTATGTCTCCCGGGATTCCAGCCTCGGGATCCCCCGGGAAGAGCTGGACGAAGTGGCTGGGGAGAGGGAAGTCTGGGTTTCCCTGCTTAGGCTACTGCCCCCGGTTAAACGGAAGAAGATGGATGATGGATGGATGGACACAGACACACCTACCTCCTGGAGATTTTTCTTGATCTGGCCAACTAAAGACGGCGTGGCGAAGTTTGGAGAGTGGCCGTGCCAGCAATCTGAGGGTTACTGGTTCAACCCCCAACCTTCTACCAAACTAGTCACGTCCGTTGTGTCCTTGAGCAAGACACTTCACCCTTGCTCCTGTCAGGTCCTCGTTAGCGCCATGCATGCCAGCTCCCGCCATCAGTGTGTGAATGTGGAAATAGTGTCAAAGTGCTTTGAGTTCCTTAAAGGCCTGCTGAAACCCACTACTACCGACCACACAGTCTGATAGTTTATATATCAATGATGAAATATTAACATTGCAACACATGCCTATACGGACTTTTTAGTTTACTAAATTGCAATTTTAAATTTTGCGCGTGACGTCTCGGATTGTAGCGGACATTTTTTTCCCCGCCCGATCCAAGCTATAAGTAGTCCGCTTTAATTGCATAATTTCACAGTATTCTGGACATCTGTGTTGCTGAATCTTTTGCAATTTGTTCAATTAATAATGGAGACGTCAAAGAAGAAAGATGGAGGTGCTTTTAGCAACACAAACACAGCCAGTGTTTCTTTGTTTACATTCCTGAAGGTGAAGCTTTACTATGGAACAGAGCGGTCAAGCGAACATGGTTCTCTACCACATGTCAACCGGCAGGTTTCGATGTGAAAATTGTGGTAATAAGTCTGCTCTTACCGTAGACATGAGCGGAGCTTGCATCCTCCTGCAGCTGCGGACTCTCTTAGCTCCTCCCACCGGAGACACTGGCGGTCACCACACCCGTGGCCACACCCCTCCGACTTTCAGGTGTGACTATATAATCTCACTAAAACACTAGTAACACAATAAGCAGATAAGGGATTTTCCAGAATTATCCCAGTAGATGTGTCTAATAACATCTGAATAGCTCCCACTGCCCTCGCCTTTTTTTTTTCTTTTCTAGTCCTTCACTCTCACTATCCTCATCCACGAATCTTTCATCCTTGCTCAAATTAATGGGGAAATTGTCGCTTTCTCGGTCCGAATCGCTCTCGCTGCTGGTGGCTATGATTGTAAACAATGTGAGGATGTGAGGAGTTCTACAACCCGTGATGTCACGCGCACATCGTCTGCTACTTCCGGTACAGGCAAGGCTTTTTTATTAGCGACCAAAAGTTGCGAACTTTATCGTCGATGTTCTCTACTAAATCTTTTCAGCAAAATTTCGCGAAAATGATCAAGTATGACACATAGAATGGACCTGCTATCCCCGTTTAAATAAGAAAATCTCATTTCAGTAGGCCTTTAAGAATGTACCAAACAGTTGGTTTGGCCACACCTCATGTTTTTGCTCTCTCTCTGATGGCTTTGTTTGGATTTTACAGCCTAATGATGGCTTGCTTCACTGATAGTGACAGCTCTTTGGACTTCATATTGACAGTTGACCTCCCCAGATTCCAAATGAATATACCACACTTGAAATGACATCTAGTCCTTTTATCTGCTCTTTGTAAATTAAATACAATGAAAAACAAACAAGGGAATAACACACACCTGGCTATGGAACAGCTGAGTAGCCTATTGTCCAATTACCTTTGGTCCCTAAAAAAAGTGGAATTCTTACACCGTTCACCTGATTTAAGTAAATAAACTACCAAAAAGACGGAAAAATGGAGTCAATGTCCAAATATTTATGGACCTAACTGTATTAGCGTTTTACCTTGAGGTGATTAAAGACCATCTCTCTGAACTTCTCCACCGACGTGCCTCTGGTGGGGGTATCGAACACGGGGGCCTCCTTGCGGGGCTCCGGCTCCTCGCCCATCTCGTCGGGCCCCACTCCGCCCACATGGCAGCGGATGATTCCTTGGCGGTCTCCCCAGCTTCCAGCGTACACCTGAAAGCACCTTCCTGTGTTAAGGAGTCAGGTGCAGGGGCGGAGCAACACATTCTGGGTCCCCCAATCCCACCCAAAGCCCAAGGTTTCTGCCCCATACACACACACACACTTGCTATGTTGAGCAGCTTTGTAAAACACGTGTAAAAACTTTAATTGGGTTTTGGATTCTATTTAAAGCTAGGATTAACATACCTAGAACATACCTAAGTAACCGCATCAGGGGTGTCAAACTCTTGATTTGTAAGGGCCACATCACCTCAAAAGGCTACTTGTAGCAGGAAAAGTACACAATTCTAAACCAGGAATGTTGGCACGTTATGTAAATGGTAAATAAAAAACGAATACGATGATTTACAAATCCTTTTCAACTTATATTCAATCGAATAGACTGCAAGGATAAGATATTTAATGTTCACACTTGAAAACTTCATTTTTAGCAAATATTAGCTCATTTGGAATTTGATGCCTGGAAAGGTACATACAGGTTTTGGAGCAACCTATGTTGCCATCCAAGCAATGTTATCATGGACGCCCCTGCTTATTTCAGCAAGACAATGCCAAGCCATGATATATTTAGTGAAGTGAATTATATTTATACAGCGCTTTTCTCAAGTGACTCAAAGCGCTTTACATTGTGAAACCCGATATCTAAGCTACATTTAAAACCAGTGTGGGTGGCACTGGGAGCAGTTGGGTAAAGTGTCTTGCCCAAGGACACAACGGCAGTGACTAGGATGGTGCAAGCGGGGATCGAACCTGCAACAGGTTGCTGGCACGGCTGCTCTACCAACCGAGCTATACCGCCCCAATGTTTACAATAACAATATATCATTGTTATTGTAAGCAATATGTATTTATTATTGTAAACAATACATAATTGTAATTTTAAAAATATGTCATTGTTATTGTAAACAATATAACATTCTTATTGTAAACAATGTATCAGTTATTGTGAAAAATTTGTATTGTAAACCATATATCATTGTAATTGTAAACAATGTATAATTTTTATTGTAAACAATGTATAATTTTTATTGCAAACAATGTATAATTGTTATTGTAAACACAGTATAATAGTTTTTTTTAAAGAAGGTACAAGTGTTATTGTACACAATGCATGATTTTTATTGTAAACATATCATTATTATTGTAAACAATATAATATTGTTATTGTAAACAATATAATATTGTTATTGTAAACAATATTAGATTGTTATTGTATACAAAACATCATTATTGTATACAAAATATCGTTTTTGTAAACATTGTATAATTGTAATTGTAAACAATACATAATTGTTATTGTAAACAATACATCACTGTTATTGTTTACAAAATGTTATTGTAAACAATACATCCTTATTGTAAACAATATACTATTATTATTGTAAACATAGAATAGTTATTGTAAACAATATATACTTATTGTAAACAATATATCCTTATTGTAAACATAACATCATTCTTATTGTAAACAATGTATCATTGTTATGGTAAACAATGATTGTAAAAAAATATATATATTTGTTATTGTATACAATATACCATTGTTATTGTAAACAATATATCATTATTGTAAACAATATACCATTATTATTGTAAACATAATATTGTTATTGTAAACGTATATCATTGTTTTTGTAAAAAATGTATCATTGTTAATGTAAACAATATATCATTATTGTAAACAATATATCATTATTATTGTAAACAATATATCAATATATTTTTGTAAACAATATACCATTATTATTGTAAACATATTGTTATTGTAAACGTATATCATGGTTTTTGTAAACAATATATCATTGTTAATGTAAACAATATATCATTATTATTGTAAACAATATATCAATATATTTTTGTAAACAATATCTCAGTTATTGTAAACAATATATCACTGTGATTGTAAACAGCATATCATTGTTATTGTAAACACTATAGCATTGTTATTGTCAACAATGTATCAATATTTTATTGTAAACAATATATAATTTTTATTGTAAACAATATATCAGTTATTCTAAACAATATCTCATTGTTATTGTGAACAAAATATCACTGTTATTGTGACCAATATAAAATTGTTATTGTAAACACTTAATCATTGTTATTGTAAATACTATATCATCGTTATTGTAAACAATATATAATTGTTATTGTAAACAATATTTCATTGGTGCATCTCTTGGGGGTTAAGTCTACCCCATCTTTCAAAACCTGTGAGGCCTCGGTCTCTAACTGAAATCCAGGGTACTTGAACACACAACAGTTATGTGCAATGACTCGCTAAAGTGAAACTTGTACTTGTATAACTTTCTCCTAGATATATTTATTCTATTTGGACTTCTATCACTTGACCCTTCTTCCCAAATGTTGGCGCTGTGTGACAATGTGCAAAGGTGAACTTTGATGAGGCCATCCAGGTGATTTTGGATGAGGTCATCCTTCATTTGATTGGACTTATCCTAAACAGACATTTGGTGTCACTTGGCCAGGTGGTCTCCTACCTGCTGGCTGGGGAGGCTGGAGAGACACCTGCTCAAGTAGAAGGTCTCCTTGTCGCACAGGCTGCTGCAGGCCGGCCCGTCGATGATGCCCTTCTTGTACTTGTCACACTTGGAGGAGCACAACGTAAAACAAACAAACATGGCCGTGAACCAATGGCAGAACGAGCACGGGTCACATGACTTTGTGACCCGCAAGGTTAGTAAGTGGCATGACGAGCAGGAGGAGACTCAACGAGTCACTTTGTCCATGACGGAGGAATTCAATACAGACACAAAATATTTTTTGTCCACACAACCAAAGTCAAACCCAAACAGGACTTGGTGATACAGGTTGTCAAAATAAGCGATTTCAGGCCAATAACCTTCATACAAATATTATTATTTACATATCAAACCCCTCTTGATACTATTAATGCAGGGGTCACCAAGGCGGTGCCCGCGGGCACCAGGTCGCCCGTAAGGACCAGATGAGTCGCCCGCTGGCCTGTTCTAAAAATAGCAGCACTTACCAGTGAGCTGCCTCTATTTTTTAAATTTAATTTATTTACTAGCAAGCTGGTCTCGCTTTGCTCGACATTTATAATTCTAAGAGAGACAAAATTCAAATAGAATTTGAAAATCCAAGAAAATATTTTGAAGACTTGGTCTTTACTAGTTTAAATAAATGTGTTTATTTTTTTACTTTGCTTCTTATAACTTTCAGAAAGACAATTTTAGAGAAAAAATACAACCTTAAAAATTATTTTAGGATTTTTAAACACATACCTTTTTACCTTTTAAATTCCTTCCTCTTCTTTCCTGACAATTTAAATCAATGTTCAAGTAAATTTATTTTTTTTATTGTAAAGAATAATAAATAAATTGTAATTTAATTATTCATTTTAGCTTCTGTTTTTTCGACGAAAAATATTTGTGGAATATTTCTTCAAACTTATTTTGATTAAAACTCAGAAAAATTATTCTGGCAAATCTTACTAAATCTTATTTCAAAGTCTTTTAAATTTCTTTTAAAATTTTTGTTCTCTGGAAAATCTAGAAGAAATAATGATTTGTCTTTGTTAGAAATATAGCTTGGTCCAATTTGTTATATATTCTAACAAAGTGCAGATTGGATTTTAACCTATTTAAAACATGTCATCAAAATTCTAAAATTAATCTTAATCGGGAAAAATTACTAATGATGTTCCATAAAAAAATTTTTTTTATTTTTTCAAAAAGATTCGAACTAGCTAGTTTTTCTCTTCTTTTTTTTGGTTAAATTTTGAATATTAAAGAGTTGAAAGTGAAGACAAACTATTTTTCAAAATTTAATTTTCATTTTTTTTCTTGTTTTCTCCTCTTTTAAACAATTAAGTGTTTTTTTCATCATTTATTCTCTACAAAAAACCTTCCGTAAAAGGAAAAAAAAATGTACGACGGAATGACAGACAGAAATACCCATTTTTTAAATATATATAGATTTATTTATTAAAGGTAAATTGAGCAAATTGGCTATTTCAGGCAATTTATTTAAGTGTGTATCAAACTGGTAGCCCTTTGCATTAATCAGTACCCCAGAAGTAGCTCTTGGTTTCAAAAAGGTTGGTGACCCCTGTATTAATGATATCAATATACACTTTTTATAACCTTGATATCAGTACTGCATAAACGACGTTTTACAACTGTATCATAATGAGGACACTGATACACATCTTTTATAAACTCGATACTGTACTTATATCCACCTTTATTAAAAACCTTGATACAAATATGATCATTAAGATAGTGTTATAGCCTTGATACTCTTGATGATAATACACACTTTTTATAACCTCGATGATATGAGTACTGTATAACCTACATATTTTACAACTGTATCATAATGAGGACACTGACACACACTGCCTTTAAATGATGTGACGGCGAAATGGTGGGCCACGATAAATTACATGGCGGGTATGTTAAATGACCTTATGGACTATGTTAAATGATGTGATGGGCCACTATAAATAACATGGCGGGTATGTTGAATGACCTTATGGACTATGTTAAATGATGTGACGGGCCACTATAAATAACATGGCGGTTATGTTGAATGACCTTATGGACTATGTTAAATGATGTGACGGGCCACTATAAATAACATGGCGGGTATGTTAAATGACCTTATGGACTATGTTAAATGATGTGATGGGCCTGTTAAATGACCTTATGGACTAGGTTAAATGATGTGATGGGCCACTATAAATAACATGGCGGGTATGTTAAATGACCTTATGGACTAGGTTAAATGATGTGATGGGCCACTATAAATAACATGGCGGGTATGTTAAATGACCTTATGGACTAGGTTAAATGATGTGATGGGCCACTATAAATAACATGGCGGGTATGTTAAATGACCTTATGGACTATGTTAAATGATGTGATGGGCCACTATAAATAATATGGCGGGTATGTTAAATGAGCTTATAGACTATGTTAAATGATGTGATGGGCCACTATAAATAACATGGCAGGTATGTTGAATGACCTTATGGACTAGGTTAAATGATGTGATGGGCCACTATAAATAACATGGCGGGTATGTAAAATGGCCTTATGGACTATGTTAAATGATCTGATGGGCCACAATAAATAACATGGCAGGTATGTTAAATGACCTTATGGACTATGTTAAATGATGTGATGGGCCACAATAAATAATATGGCGGGTATGTTAAATGACCTTATGGATTAGGTTAAATGATGTGATGGGCCTGTTAAATGACCTTATGGACTATGTTAAATGATGTGATGGGCCACAATAAATAATATGGCAGTTATGTTAAATTACCTTATGGACTATGTTAAATGATGTGATGGGCCACGATAAATAACATGGCGGGTATGTTAAATGACCTTATGGACTATGTTAAATGATGTGATGGGCCACAATAAATAATATCAATCAATCAATGTTTACTTATATAGCCCTAAATCACATGGCGGGTATGTTAAATGACCTTATGGACTAGGTTAAATTATGTGATGGGCCACAAAAATAATATGGCGGGTATGTTAAATGACCGTATGGACTATGTTAAATGATGTGATGGGCCACAATAAATAACTTGGCGGGTATGTTAAATGAGCTTATAGACTATGTTAAATGATGTGATGGGCCACAATAAATAACATGGCGGGTATGTTGAATTACCTTATGGACTATGTTAAATGATGTGATGGGCCACGATAAATAATATGGCAGGTATGTTAAATGACCTTATGGACTATGTTAAATGTTGTGATGGGCCACAATAAATAATATGGCGGGTATGTTAAATGACCTTATGGACTATGTTAAATGATCTGATGGGCCACGATAAATAATATGGCAGGTATGTTAAATGACCTTATGGACTATGTTAAATGATGTGATGGGCCAATATAAATAATATGGCGGGTATGTTAAATGACCTTATGGACTAGGTTAAATGATGTGATGGGCCACTATAAATAACATGGCGGGTATGTTAAATGACCTTATGGACTAGGTTAAATGATGTGATGGGCCACTATAAATAACATGGCGGGTATGTTAAATGACCTTATGGACTAGGTTAAATGATGTGATGGGCCACTATAAATAACATGGCGGGTATGTTAAATGACCTTATGGACTAGGTTAAATGATGTGATGGGCCACTATAAATAACATGGCGGGTATGTTAAATGACCTTATGGACTAGGTTAAATGATGTGATGGGCCACTATAAATAACATGGCGGGTATGTTAAATGACCTTATGGACTATGTTAAATGATGTGATGGGCCACTATAAATAATATGGCGGGTATGTTGAATGACCTAATGGATTAGGTTAAATGATGTGATGGGCCAATATAAATAATATGGCGGGTATGTTAAATGACCTTATGGACTAGGTTAAATGATGTGATGGGCTTGTTAATTGGCCTCATGGACTATGTTAAATGATGTGATGGGCCACAAAAATAATATGGCGGGTATGTTAAATGACCTTATGGACTATGTTAAATGATGTGATGGGCCACAATAAATAACATGGCGGGTATGTTAAATGACCTTATGGACAATGTTAAATGATGTGATGGGTCACTATAAATAACATGGCGGCTATGTTAAATGACCTTATGGACTATGTTAAATGATGTGATGGGTCACTATAAATAATATGGCGGGTATGTTAAATGACCTTATGGGCTAGGTTAAATGATGTGATGGGTCAATGTAAATAACATGGCGGGTATGTTAACTGACCTTATGGACTATGATAAACGATGTGATGGGCCACAATAAATGATATAATGGGCCACAATAAATTTCTTGAAGGGTCACTTAAAAAACGTGATGGACCATTACAAATGATGTGATGGGCTAGGATAAATTACATGGCAGGTACGTTAAATGATGTGATGGACTACGTTAAATGATGTGATGGACAACATAAATGACATGGCGGGCCGCTTAAATGATGTGAAGGGCCACTAAGTGACGTGTTGGGCCACGTTAAAAACATTGCGGTTACTTTAAATGACCTCACAGAGTACGTTAAATGAATGTAATGGACCACAAAAAATGATACGGCAGGCCACATAAAATGACGTGATGGACTACATTAAATGATGCGATGGACGACATAAAATGATGTGGCAGGGCCACATAAAAGACGTGAAGGGCCACTAAATGACGTGATAGGCCACATTAAATAATATGGCGGGTACATTAAATTATTATTTACTGAGCTTTCAACAGGTGGTCTACATAACTAAGGTGTGATTTAAAGTGGCCTTGATAAGAAGAGTTGAACATTTACGATGCTACTGGAATGAGGATTAATTGTTATTTACTGAGCGTTGAACAGGTGGTCTACATAGCTAAGTTGGCCTCGATAAGAAGTGTGTTGAACATTTACAAGATGCTACCGGAATGAGGGTTACATATTTACTGGGCGTTGAACAGGTGGTTTACATAACTAAGGTGTGATTTATAGTGGCCTGATAAGAAGAGTTGAACATTTACAAGATGCTACTGGAATGAGGGTTAATTGTTATTTACATAGTGTTGAACAGGTGGTCTACATAACTCAGGTGTGATTTAAGGTGGCCTTGAAAAGAAGAGTTGAACATTTACAAGATGCTCCTGGAATGATTTGTAATTGTTATTTACTGAGTGTTGAACAGGTGGTCTAACATAACTAAGATTTGATTTAAAGTGGCCTTTATAAGAAGAGTTGAACATTTACAAGATGCTCCTGTAATGAGGGTTAATTGTTATTTACTGAGTGTTGAACAGGTGGTCTACATACAGTAACTAAGGTGTGATTTATAGTGGCCTGATAAGAAGAGTTGAACATTTACAAGATGCTACTGGAATGATGTTTAATTGTTACTTACAGAGCGTTGAACAGGTGGTCTACATAACCTAGGTGTGATTTAATGTGGCCTTTATAAGAGGTGAATTGAACATATACAAGATGCTACTGGAATGAGGGTTAATTGTTATTTACTGAGTGTTGAACAGGTGGTCTACATAACTAAAGTGTGATTTAAGTTGGCCTTGATAAGAAAAGTTGAACATTTACAAGATGCTACTGGAATGAGGGTTAATTGTTATTTACTGAGTGTTGAACAGGTGGTCTACATAACTAAGGTGTGATTTAAATTGGCCTTTATAAGAGGTGAGTTGAAAATGAACAAGATGCTACTGGAATGAGGGTTAATTGTTATTTAGGGAGCGTTGAACAGGTCGTGTACATAATTAAGGTGAGATTTAAAGTGGACTTGATAAGAACAGTTGATCATTTACAAGATGCTACTGAAATGAGGGTTAATTGTTATTTACAGAGTGTTGAACAGGTGGTCTACATAACTAAGGTGCGATTTAATGTGGCCTGATAACAAGAATTGAACATTTACAAGATGCTACTGGAATTATATGTAATTGTTGTTTACATAGTGTTGAACAGGTGGTCTACATAACTATGGTGTAATTTAATGTGGCCTGATGAGAAGAGTTGAACATTTACAAGATGCTACTGGAATGATTTGTAATTGTTATTTACTGATTGTTGAACAGGTGGTCTACATAACTAAGGTGTGATTTAACGTGGCCTTGATAAGAAGTGAGTTGAAAGTTTACAAGATGCTCCTGGAATGAGGGTTAATTGTTATTTACTGAGTGTTGAACAGGTCGTCTACATAACTAAGGTGTGATTTAATGTGGCCTTGAGAAGCAGTGAGTTGAACATATACAAGATGCTACTGGAATGAGGGTTAATTGTTATTTACTGAGGGTTGAACAAGTGGTCTACATAACTAAGGTGTGATTTAAGGTGGCCTTGTTGAGAAGAGTTGAACATTTACGATGCTACTGGAATGAGGGTTGATTGTTATTTACAGAGTGTTGAACAGGTGGTCGTAGTAAGTAGAAGGTATTGACGAGGTTCAACAACGAGGACGCGTGGGCAAATTCAAAGATGAATGAATCAGAGGGTGTGGCGCACACCAAGAAGAACTCACAATGGCAGTTCTGCACTGGTGTCCTCTGCACAGCTCCGTGTAGGCCGAGTACTGCACGTAGAGCACCCAGCTTCCCACCAGCACCGTCAGCCAGGTGAGGAACAGGTACTTCACCCTAACAAAGGAGATGCGGGCCTGCAAGGGACGACAACAAATCATCAATCAAAAAAAAGGTTCTTTGGTCTGCTGAGATCCCGATGTTGACATTCCTATAAGTGGATTGTGGTACTGTGGACCAGGTCTATACTCTCGGCAGGGTCCTTGAGGGTGCATGGGAGTTTGCCCAACCAGTCTACATGTGCTTTGTGGACTTGGAGAAGGCATTCGACCGTGTCCCTCGGGAAGTCCTGTGGGGAGTGCTCAGAGAGTATGGGGTATCGGACTGTCTGATTGTGGCGGTCTGTTCCCTGTACGATCAGTGTCACACCTTAGTCCGCATTAGTCGGACATGTTTCCAGTGAGGGTTGGACTCCGCCAAGGCTGCCCTTTGTCACCCATTCTGTTCATAACTTTTATGGACAGAATTTCTAGGCGCAGTCAAGGCGTTGAAGGGATCTGGTTTGGTGGCTGCAGGATTAAGTATCTGCTTTTTGCAGATAATGTAGTCCTGATGGCTTCATCTGGCCAGGATCTTCAGCTCTCACTGGATCGGTTCGCAGCCAAATGTGAAGCGACCGGGATGAGAATCAGCACCTCCAAGTCCGAGTCCATGGTTCTCGCCCGGAAAAGGGTGAAGTGCCATCTCCGGGTTGGGGAGGAGACCCTGCCCCAAGTGGAGGAGTTCAAGTACCTCGGAGTCTTGTTCACGAGTGAGGGAAGGGTGGATCGTGAGATCGACAGGCGGATCGGTGTGGCGTCTTCAGTAATGCGGACGCTGCATCGATCCATTGGGGTTGAAGAAGGAGCTGAGCCGGAAGGCAAAGCTCTAAATTTACCGGTCGATCTACGTTCCCATCCTCACCTATAGTCATGAGCTTTGGGTTATGACCGAAAGGACAAGATCATGGGTACAACGGCTGAAATGAGTTTCCTCCGCCGGGTGGGGGGGCTCTCCCTTAGAGATAGGGTGAGAAACTCTGCCATCCGGGAGGAACTCAAAGTAAAGCCGCTGCTCCTCCACATGAAGAGGAGCCAGATGAGGTGGTTCGGGCATCTGGTCAGGATGCCACCTGAACGCCTCCCTAGGGAGATGTTTTGGGCACGTCCGACCAGTACGAGGCCACGTGGAAGACCCAGGACAGGTTGGGAAGACTATGTCTCCCGGCTGGCCTGGGAACGCCAAGGGATCCCCCGGGAAGAGCTGGACGAAGTGGCTGGGGAGAGGGAAGTCTTGGCTTCCCTGCTTAGGCTGCTGCCCCCGCGGCCCGACCTTGGATAAACGGAAGAAGAAGGATGGATGTTTTCTTTATCTACACCATCTATTTGTATTGTACAAAGGAGCATTATTCTAGTTTTAATTAGGTCTGTTTTTGTCAAAACATACATTTTAGTGTGCTAATTTTAACAGTGATTGTTAAATATATACAGTACAGGCCAAAAGTTTGGACACACATCTTTATTCAATGCATTTTCTTTATTTTCATGACTATTTACATTGTAGATTGTCACTGAAGGCATCAAAACTATGAATGAGGACATGTGAAGTTATGTACTTGACAAAACAAAAGGTGAAATAACTGAAAACATGTTTTATATTATAGTTTCTTCAAAATAGCAACCCTTTTCTTCTGATTACTGCTTTGCACATACTTGGCATTCTCTCGGTGAGCTTCAAGAGGTAGTCACCCGAAATGGTTTTCACTTGACAGGTGAAAACCAGTTCAGGTGACTACCTTTCACTTTTTTTTGGTTAACTACATAACCTCTCATGTTATGTCATTTATAGTTTTGATGCCTTCAGCGACAATCTACAATGTAAATAGTCATGAAACTAAAGAAAACAGATTGAATGAGAAGATATATATATATACATACATGCATACATACATACATATATATAGTATACATATATACATACATATAAACACATATACATATATATATATATATATATATATACACACACACACACACACACAAACATGTATATATACCGTACATATATACACATTTTTACACACACACACATATATATATAGATATACACATATATATACATATATATGTATACATATACTGTATATGTATACATATATATATTTACATATATACTACAGTGTATATATATACATACATGTATATACAAAAACATACATATATATATACACTTATATACACATACATATATATACACACATATATACACACACACATATATATAGATATACACATATATATAGATATATGTATACATATACTGTGTATGCATACATATACATATATATATACATACATATATATACAAAAACATACATATATATATACACTTATATACACACATATATATATACACACATATATACATATATACACACACACACATATATATAGATATACATATATATGTATACATATACTGTATATGCATACATATACATATGTATAATTTACATATATACTACAGTGTGTATATATATACAAAAACATACATATATATATACACACTTATATACACATACATACATATATACACACACATGTATATGTGTATATATATGTGTGTGTTTATATATATATATATTTATGTGTGTATATATGTATACATGTGTATGTATATGTGTGTGTGTGTGTATATATATATATAGATATATATACTGTATTAATACACATACATATATAAATACTGTATGTATATATGTGTGTGTGTATATATACAGTATATACACATGTGTATATGTATACATATATATATATATATATGTTTGTGTGTGTATATATATATTTATATATATATATATACACACTCGCCCCTGCGATGAGGTGGAGACTTGTACAGGGTGTACTCCGCCTTCCGCCCGATTGTAGCTGAGATAGGCACCCCCGCAACTCCAAAGGGAATAAGCGGTAGAAATGGATTGATGGATGGATATATATATATATACACACACATGTACACACACAAGTATATGATATACAAAAAATCAAATTGAAATAGACTATCATATAGTGTATGACCTAACTTGTAGTAAACTTTAGTAAAGTTGTGTATAAATGATTATAGAAAGCGCCATGCAATTTTCATTCCATCACTGTTTGCATCAGCAACTTATGTTCAACGTTTACAAAAAAGTAAACAATCCATTGACAGCCATGAATCAAAATAAACATGCACAATACAGCACACAAACATTGACAGGTCTAGAACTGCTGAGTTGGGGACGGCAAACAATGGACTAATTTTGCACTCCATTCCAACGAGGAAATGAACCTACCTGAAGAACTTGTGGAGCCTGTAATTAGTTGTGTGTTTTTTTTTTTAAACCTGACCTAAATTCACCGAACACCTGACGTCCTTCCAGACCCTCATGCAACTAGTCCGGGGGTCGGCAACCCAAAATGTTGAAAGATGTATGACCAAAAATACAAAAACAAATCTGTCTGGAGCCGCAAAAAATTAAAAGCAATATTACATACAGATAGTGTGTCATGAGATATAGATTAAATTAAGAGGACTTAAAGGAAAATAAATTAGCTCAAATATACCTAAAAAGCAGGCATAATGGTGCAATATGTACATATAGCTCGCCTAAATAGCATGTTAGCATCGATTAGCTTGCAGTCATGCAGTGACCAAATTTGTCTGATCAGCGCGCCACACAAGTCAATAACTTCAACAAAACTCAACTTTTGTGTATAAAGTTTGGTGGTAAAAATAAAACAGAAAAAGAAGTGGCATAAAACACGTCCTAGAAAGTCTGAATTTCGGGAGAGGCGCTGAATTTCGGGAGTCTCCCGGAAAATCCGGGAGGGTTGGCAAGTATGTTGTTGACCCTGAAAAGGAGTGGTGATGTCGGTGACTAGTGGCCCAAAGAACCCGGAAGGAAGCAACTTCCACAGACATCTCTAGCAGGAACCATTTATGTTTTTTATACAATTACTCCGCCGTATGATACATTACAGAAACACCACCTTCGCGTTGAATGACAAAATCCGTCGAGCACTAAAAGGTGGCACTACCCACAGCGTCCACACTCTGACCCATATTCCTTTCGGAGCACTTTGGAGTGAAACCTGAGACACCGCGGCGGTGCCGAGCTGATGAATGGTGTAGACCTCTAGGGAGGACAGAGAAGAACATCGCATTTGCCATTCCGTGCGAGGACACAAAGGATGTTATTTGGTTGCAACTGATACTCATCAATCAATCGAACATAAGATGTGCGAACACATTTTGTTGACATGTTAAATACGGTGCGGAAAAAGCCGTCTCCGACCCATAGGGCAGTACCGTGTATACCAGGGTTCACCAACCTGGTTTGATACACACATAAATAAATTTCCAGAAATAGCCAATTTGCTCAATTTACCTTTAACTTTATGTTATTATTAATTAGGGATCGAATGTCCCTTTAGGAATGTCTTAGAGATATGAAACAAAAACCTCTATGTAGGTCTCACTTAGACCTACATTTCACTCATTTACATCCTTCAGCAAAAATCAACAGGAAGTTGGCAATTACCCCTTTAAAACAAAAGTTTTGTAAAAACCCATCGCCTTTTTTCAAACATTATCTCCTCTGAGCGCGTTTGTTGTGTCGGCTTCAAACTCGCACAGGAAAGAGATTGAACCCTTCTGATTAAAAGTTGACAAAAGAGTTTTTCTAACTGCTCCGGTTCTGATTTTACCAGCCTTCAAAGAACTTTTGATGACATGTTTTAAATAGGTTAAAATCCAATCTGCACTTTTTAATTAGGGACCGAATGTCCCTTTGGGACAGAGGACCCTATTGTATTTCTAAGGTTTTATTTTTATTATACCGCCGCCTCTTTGAGCTGTAATTTGACCCCCTTAACATGCTTCAAAACTCACCAAATTTAACACACACATCAGGACTGGCGAAAATTGCCATCTAATAAAGAAAAAAAAATACTCAAAATTGCGCTCTAGCGCCCCCTGGGAAAAAACACAGACAAAACTGCTTGTAACTTCCGTTAGGAATATTGTAGAGACATGAAACAAAAACCTCTATGTAGGTCTGACTTAGACCTAGATTTCATATAGTGACCTCCTTCATCAAAAATCAACAGGAAGTTAGCAAAAACCCCTTCAAAACAAAAGTTTCCGAAAAAAATATAATTTTTGCCTCTTTGAGCTGTAATTTCACCCCCTTAAAATGCTTTAAAACTCACCAAACTGGACACACATCAAGACTGGCGAAAATTGTTATCCAATAAAAATGAAAAAAAAAAACTCAAAATTGCGCTCAAGCGCCCCCTAGGAATAAAACACAGACAAAACTGCAACTAGGAAGAAATCACAGACAAAACTGCTTGTAACTTCCGGTAGGAATGTCTTAGGGATATGAAACAAAAACCTCTATGTAGGTCTCACTTAGACCTACATTTCATTCATTTACATCCTTCAGCAAAAATCAACAGGAAGTTGGCAATTACCCCTTCAAAACTAAAATTTTGCAAAAACCCGTCACCTTTTTTCAAACATTATCTCCTATGAGCGCGTTTGTTGTGTCGGCTTCAAACTCGCACAGGAAAGAGATTGAACCCTTATGATTAAAAGTTGACGAAAGAGTTTTTCCAACTTGTCCGGTTTTGATTTTACCAGCCTTCAAAGATGGCCGCTTAAAAGCAGGAAGCACCAGCGTGACCACACAATGCAGAGAAGGTAGGTAATGTGCGGGTAAAGATATGTTGACTGGGTGAAAGGAGGAGGCACCAGTTTGACTCCAGGATGCAGGGAAGGTAGGTAATGTGCAGGTAAAGATATGTTGTCTGGGTGATGGCAGGAAGCACCAGCATGTATGGGTGAAAGAAAGAAGCACCAGTGTGACCCCAGGATGCAGGGAAGGTAGGTAATGTGCAGGTAAAGATATGTTGAATGGGTAAAGGCAGGAAACACCAGCTAAAGTCGGTCCCGTCCATCGTTGCTTGCAACTTTAATAATTAATGATATTTATCTTTGTGGAAAGACTGATTTCTCACGATAAATATATATAGAAACAGATAAATATTTTCATAAATATATTTCGACTCTTTAAAATTCAATTGAAAAAAAGAAGAGAAAAACTAGCTAATTCGAATCTTTTTGAAAAAAAATTTAAAAAAAGAATTTATGGAACATCATTAGTAATTTTTCCTGATTAAGATTAATTCTAGAATTTTGATGACATGTTTTAAATAGGTTAAAATCCAATATGCACTTTGTTAGAATATATAACAAATTGGACCAAGCTATATTTCTAACAAAGACAAATAATTGTTTGGAATTTTAATCATAATAAGTTTGAAGAAATATTTCACAAATATTCTTCGTCGAAAAAACAGAAGCTAAAATGAAGAATTAAATTAAAATGTATTAATTATTCTTTACAATAAATTTTTTTTTTTTACTTGAACATTGATTTAAATTGTCAGGAAAGAAGAGGAAGGAATTTAAAAGGTAAAAAGGTACATGTGTTTAAAAATCCTAAAAATCATTTTTAAGGTTGTATTTTTTCTCTAAAATTGTCTTTTCTGAAAGTTATAAAGTAGCTTCTGATTTACTAATGGTTTCTAAAAATCTATGGAATAAATATTAAAATTTAACATTTCTGCCAACAAAGATTTGCTTTAGCCGACGACACAGTCATTTTGATAGTAGGCTGTTATCTGTAATATAGACACTTACGTCATGTGTTGCCTTCATTATAAGACTTATATAAGACTTTTTAAAGTCATTTTGATAGTAGGCTGTTATCTGTAATATAGACACTTACGTCATGTGTTGCCTTCATTATAAGACTTATATAAGACTTTTAAAGTCATTTTGATAGTAGGCTATCATAGCTATTATAGACATTTATGTCATGTGTTGCCTTCATTATAAGACTTTTTTAAGTAATTTGATAGTACACTATCATAGCTATTATAGACTCTTACGTCGTGTTGCCTTCATTATAAGACTTTTAAAAGTAGTTTTGATAGTTTGCTATCATAGCTATTATAGACAGGTCATGTGTTTCTTTCATTATAAGACTTAAATGAGACTTTTAAAGCAATTTTGATAGTAGGCTATCATAGATATTACAGACACTTACGTCATGTGTTGCCTCCATTATAAAATACTTTTAAAGTCATTTTGATAGTAGGCTATTATAGCCAATTAGGTCATGTGTTGTTTTTCATTATAAGACTTTTAAAGTCATTTTTTGATAGTAGGCTATCATAGCTGTTATAGACACTTAAGTCATGAAGGAATCAATAAAGTACTATCTATCTATCTATGTGTTGCCTTCATTATAAGACTTATATAAGACTTTTAAAGTCATTTTGATAGTAGGCTATCATAGCTATTATAGACACTTACGTCATGTGTTGCCTTCATTATAAGACTTTTTAAAGTAATTTTGATAGTAGGCTATCATAGCTATTATAGACTCTTACGTCATGTGTTGCCTTCATTATAACACTTATATAAGACTTTTAAAGTAATTTTGATAGTAGGCTATCATAGCTATTATAGACACTTACGTCATGTGTTGCCTTCATTATAAGACTTTTTAAAGTAATTTTGATAGTAGGCTATCATAGCTATTATAGACTCTTACGTCATGTGTTGCCTTCATTATAACACTTATATAAGACTTTTAAAGTAATTTTGATAGTAGGCTATCATAGCTATTATAGACACTTACGTCATGTGTTGCCTTCATTATAAGACTTTTTAAAGTAATTTTGATGGTAGGCTATCATAGCTATTATAGACACTTATGTCATGTGTTGCCTTCATTATAACACTTATATAAGACTTTTAAAGTCATTTTGATAGTAGGCTATCATAGCTATTATAGACACATCATGTGTTGCCTTCATTATAAGACTGTTTAAAGTAATGTTGATAGTAGGCTATCATAGATATCGACTTATGTCATGTGTTGTCTTTATTATAAGACTTATAAAGTCATTTTGATAGTAGGCTATCATAGCTATTATAGCCAATCAGGTCATGTGTTGTTTTTCATTATAAGACTTATATAAGACTTTTAAAGTCATTTTTTGACGGTAGGCTATCATAGCTATTATAGACACTTATGTCATGAAGGAATCAATAAAGTACTATCTATCTATCTATCTATCTATGTGTTGCCTTCCGTATAAGACTTATATAAGACTTTTAAAGTCATTTCGATAGTAGGCTATTATAGCTAATATAGACACGTCATGTGTTGCCTTCATTAAAAGACTTTTTAAAGTAATTTTGATAGTAGGCTATCATAGCTATTATAGACTCTTACGTAATGTGACGCCTTCATTATAAGAATTTTTAAAATAATTTCGATAGTAGGCTATCATAGCTATTATAGACACGTCATGTGTTGCCTTCATTAGAGTTTTTAAAGTAATTTTGATAGTAGGCTATCATAGCTATTATAGACACTTATGTCATGTGTTGCCTTCATTATAAGACTTTTTAAAGTCATTTTGATAGTAGGCTATTATAGACACTTATGTCATGTGTTGCCTTCATTATAAGACTTATATAAGACTTTTAAAGTCATTTTGATAGTAGGCTATTATAGCTAATATAGACACTTATGTCATGTGTTGCCTTCATTATAAGACTTTTAAAGTCATTTTGATAGTAGGCTATCCTAGCTATTATAGACTCTTACGTCATGTGTTGCCTTCATTATAAGACTTTTTAAAGTCATTTTGATAGTAGGCTATTATAGACACTTATGTCATGTGTTGCCTTCATTATAAGACTTATATAAGACTTTTAAAGTCATTTTGATAGTAAGCTATTATAGCTAATATAGACACTTATGTCATGTGTTGCCTTCATTATAAGACTTATATAAGACTTTTAAAGTCATTTTGATAGTAGGCTATCATAGCTATTATAGACACTTATGTCATGTGTTGCCTTTATTATAAGACTTATAAAGTCATTTTGATAGTAGGCTATCATAGCTATTATAGACACTTATGTCATGTGTTGCCTTCATTATAAGACTTATATAAGACTTTTAAAGTCATTTTGATAGTAGGCTATCATAGCTATTATAGACACTTATGTCATGTGTTGCCTTCATTATAAGACTTATATAAGACTTTTTAAAGTCATTTTGATAGTAAGCTATCATAGCTATTATAGAAACTTACGTCATGTGTTGCCTTCATTATAAGACTTTTTAAAATAATTTTGATAGGCTATCATAGCTATTATAGACACTTACGGCATGTGTTGCCTTCATTATAAGATTTTTTAAAGCAATGTTGATAGTAGGCTATCATAGCTATTATCGACTTACGTCATGTGTTGTCTTCATTATAAGACTTATAAAGTCATTTTGATAGTAGGCTATCATAGCTATTATAGACTCTTACGTAATGTGTTACCTTCATTATAAGACTTTTTAAAATAATTTCGATAGTAGGCTATCATAGCTATTATAGACACGTCATGTGTTGCCTTCATTAGAGTTTTTAAAGTAATTTTGATAGTAGGCTATCATAGCTATTATTGACACTTATGTCATGTGTTTCCTTCATTATAAGACTTATATAAGACTTTTAAAGTAATTTTGATAGTAGGCTATCCTAGCTATTATAGACTCTTATGTCATGTGTTGCCTTCATTATAAAACTTTTTAAAGTCATTTTGATAGTAGGCTATCATAGCTATTATAGACACTTACGGCATGTGTTGCCTTCATTATAAGACCTATATAAGACTTTTCTTTTTTTTTGCAGCTCCAGACAGAGTAGTTGTTATGTAGTTTTGGTCCAATATGGCTCTTTCAACGTTTTGGGTTGCCGACCCCCGTCTTGGAAAGTGAAAGTGAAAGCGAATCTTCAACTTCAACCCCTTTACATTCAATAGAGTTTAAAGCTTCTGTGATTGGATGGCAGTCTACCTTGATGTGGACCCGAACTTAAACAAGTTGAAAAACGTATTGGGGTGTTACCATTTAGTGGTCAATTGTGCAGAATATGTACTGTACTGTGCAATCTACTTATAAAAGTTTCTGTCAATCACTCAATCAGTCAGTATGCACATGTCATGTGAGCAAGTTTTATTGTAGTAAATTTGATGTTTTTATGTGTTGTTTACTGTTTTTAACGTAACTTTGCTGCTGCCCTCTTGGCCAGGTCTCCCTTGGAAAAGAGATCTTTGATCTCAATGGGATTTTACCTGGTTAAATAAAGGCTAAATTTAAAAAAATAAAAATAAAGTGAGACTATTTCCATGCCACTCTGTTTGAAGTCGGAAAAACATCTCGAAACAAAAGGTTGATTTTACATTTGCTATTCAGTTGAGTAAATGGTTAATCCTCATAACTGGGGAGTTAAGACAATTAACCATTATGTACATTGGTTGCTAGGCAACCCATGGCTCCGACAGGCAACGACCATTCATTATATCATTAATTGACTCTCACCTGCACCTTTTTTTACAACACTTATCACTTTATTTTTTTTAAATGACTTACTGAAACTGGCCCCTAACGCAAAATTCTAAAGCAAAAATTTTCCCCATTACTTTATTTTTTTTACTGATTTTCTGAAACTGGCCCCCTAATGAAAACATGAATAGATGGATGGCTCGTATCCCAAAAACCCATAAAGTGCATTATTTTACAGTAAAAATGTAAAATTTCCCCCATTTTTTTTTTTTGTTGACATTCTGAAACTGGCCCCTAACGCAAAGTTCTAAAGCAAAAATGTATAAATGGATGGCTCATATCGTAAAAACCCATAAGGTGCATTATTTTACAGTAAAAATGTAAAATTTTCTCCATTACTTAATTTTTTTATGGATTTTCCGAAACTGGTCCCTAACGCAAACATAGATAGATGCCTCGTATCCCAAAAACCCAAAGGGTGCTTTATTTTACAGTAAAAATGTAAAATTTTACCCTTTTTTTTTTTTATTGACTTTCTGAAACTGGCCCCTAACGCAAAGTTCTAAAGCAATAATGTATAAATGGATGGCTCGTATCCTAAAAACCCATAAGGAGCAATATTTTACAGTAAAAATGTAAAATTTTCCCCATTACTTAATTTTTTTTTATTGATTTTCTGAAACTGGCCCCCTAACGCAAACATAAATAGATGGATGGCTCGTATCCCAAAAACCCATAAGGTGCATTATTTTACAGTAAAAATTTAAAATTTTCCCCATTTTTTTATTTTGTTGACATTCTGAAACTGGCCCCTAACGCAAAGTTTTAAAGCAAACATGAATAGATGGATGGCTCGTATCCCAAAAACCCATAAGGTGCATTATTTTACAGTAAAAATTTAAAATTTTCCACTTTTTTGATTTTTTTGATTTTCTAAAACTGGCCCCTAACGCAAAGTTCTAAAGCAAAAATGTAAAAATGGATAGCCCGTATCCCAAAAACCCATAAGGTGCATTATTTTACAGTAAAAATTGAAAATTTCACGCATTATTTTATTTTATTGACTTTTTGAAATTGGCCCCTAACGCAAACATGAATAGATGGATGGGTCGTATCCCAAAAACTCATAAGGTGCATTATTTTACAGAAAAAATTTAAAATTTTCCCCATTACTTTTATTTTTTTAATTGATTTTCTGAAACTGGCCTCTAACGCAAACATGAATAGATGGATGTCTCGTATCCCAAAAACCCATAAGGTGCATTAATTTACAGTAAAATTTTAAAATGTTCCCCGTTATTTTTTTTTTTTACTTTCTAAAGCTGGCTTGTAACGCAAATTTCTAAAGCAAAAATGTATAAATGGATGACTTGTATCCTAAAAACCCATAAGGTGCAATATTTTACAGTAAAAATGTAAAATTTTCCCCATTACTTTATTTTTTTGATTGATTTTCTGAAACTGGCCCCTAACGTAAACATGAATAGATGGATGTCTCGTATCCCAAAAACCCATAAGGTGCATTAATTTACAGTAAAAATTTTACAGTATTAAAAACAATCACTCAAGCTTCAGGGTCCACAAATGAATTGATTAACGTGGACCCTGACTTAAACAAGTTGAAAAAGTTATCGGGGTGTTACCATTTAGTGGTCAATTGTAGGGAATATGTAGTAATCTACAAACCCTGTTTCCATATGAGTTGGGAAATTGAGTTAGATGTAAATATAAATGGAATACAATGATTTGCAAATCCTTTTTAACCCATATTCAGTTGAATATGCTACAAAGACAACATATTTGATGTTCAAACTCATAAACTTTATTTTTTTTTTGCAAATAATAATTAGCTTAGAATTTCGAAGTAGTTGGGAAAGGGCATGTTCACCACTGTGTTACATCAACTTTTCTTTTAACAACACTCAATTAACATTTGGGAACTGAGGAAACTAATTGTTGAAGCTTTGAAAGTGGAATTCTTTCCCATTCTTGTTTTATGTAGAGCTTCAGTCGTTCAACAGTCCGGGGTCTCCACTGTCGTATTTTACGCTTCATAATGCGCCACACATTTTCCATGGGAGACAGGTCTGGACTGCAGGCAGGCCAGGAAAGTACCCGCACTCTTTTTTTACGAAACCACGCTGTTGTAACACGTGCTGAATGTGGCTTGGCATTGTCTTGCTGAAATAAGCAGGGGCGTCCATGAAAAAGTAGACGCTTAGTTGGCAGCATATGTTGTCCCAAAACCTGTATGTACCTTTCAGCATTAATGGTGCCGTCACAGATGTGTAAGTTACCCATGCCTTGGGCACTAATGCACCCCCATACCATCACAGATGCTGGCTTTTCAACTTTGCGTCGATAACAGTCTGGATGGTCCGCTTCCCCTTTGGTCTGGATGACACGATGTGGAATATTTCCAAAAAATAATTTGAAATGTGGACTCGTCAGACCACAGAACACTTTTCCACTTTGCATCAGTCCATCTTAGATGATCTCGGGCCCAGAGAAGCCGGTGCTGTTTCTGGATGTTGTTGATAAATGGCTTTCGCTTTGCATAGTAGAGCATTAACTTGCACTAACAGATGTAGCGACAAACTGTATTTAGTGACAGTGGTTTTCTGAAGTGTTCCTGAGCCCATGTGGTGATATCCTTTAGAGATTGATGTCGGTTTTTGATACAGTGCCGTCTGAGGGACAGAAGGTCACGGTCATTCAACGTTGGTTTCCTGCCATGCCGCTTACGTGAAGTGATTTCTCCAGATTCTCTGAACCTTTTGATGATATTATGGACCGTAGATGTTGAAATCCCAAAATTTCTTGCAATTGCACTTTGAGAAACGTTGTTCTTAAACTGTTTGACTATTTGCTCTCGCAGTTGTGGACAAAGGGGTGTACCTCGCCCCATCCTTTCTTGTGAAAGACTGAGCATTTTTTGGGGGAAGCTGTTTTTATACCCAATCATGGCACCCACCTGTTCCCAATTAGCCTGCACACCTGTGGGATGTTCCAAATAAGTGTTTGATGAGCATTCTTCAACTTTATCAGTATTTATTGCCACCTTTTCCAATTTGTCTTTGTAGCATATCCAACTGAATATGGGTTGAAAAGGATTTGCGAATCATTGTATTCCGTTTATATTTACATCAATCAATCCAAACAAGATATGTTGAACAATCCTCAGGTGTATTAAAACGTTCCCCCGCCAGCTGTCAACCTGCGACACACAAGCCCCACAATTATGAACACGCGTGACTCTGCATTACCTGGAAATAGAAGGACTTCTTCACCCAGGTCCGTGGAAAAAGCCCCTTCGCCATCACAAAAGCAGATCATTTCAATACGTGGACTTGGCAGAAGGAGGAGACGCTCATTCAGAAACCACAGCGGCGGGATTTGCAGCTTCTGCCGTGGAGTGGAAGACGTCTCGCGTGGATTGCAAAAAAAAAACGTGCATTCGTGCGCGTCCGTGAGTTGTCCTGCTTTTGTCGCTGTGACTGCACGTTTGCACCGCGCTAAAGCAGCAAATGCCGATATTTGTTTTTTTTTTTCCTTCAACTTCCTCCAACAGAAAACAGCGCAGGCTCGGGCCAATGCGCACGCGCGGTGCGAGGCGTTAAAAACGTAAGGTTAGTAGATGAAATTAAATCGGAGACTTTGCGTTTAAGTGTGTGTTGCAAAGTGCGTTCCCTCGTGACATACGATGCGATATTTTGTATTTGTTTTGGATCGAGTGGCAGTCTGCAGCTGTGTTGGAGTGTTTGAATAGACTTCCGTTATCTTCCACAATAAAAGCTGTGTGATCGCAGTGTGACTTCCGGCAATGTTTAAATTTTTTTTTCTTCAACAGAAAACAGCGCAGATTTATTTAAACTTTTATTAGTAGATTGCACAGTTCAGTACATATTCCGTACAATTAACCACTAAGACCCGAATAAGTTTTTCACTTTGTTTAAGTCGGGGTCCACGTTAATCAATTCACTGTTCAGGCTCCGGTTAGTGCGCACGCGCGGTGCGAAGCGTTACAAACGTAAGGTTAGTAGATTAAAATAAATCGTGAACTTTGCGTTCAAGTGTGTGTTGCAAAGTGCGTTCCTTAGTGACATGCGATGCGATATATTGTATTTGTTTAGGATCGAGAGTCAGTCTACAGCTGTGTTGGAGTGTTTGAATAGACTTCCTTTATCTTTCACAATAAAAACGATGTGATCGCTCTGTGACTTCCGGCAATGGTGATTTTTTTTTTCTTCAACAGAAAACAGTGCAGATTTATTGAAACTTTTATTAGTAGAATTGACAATTGACCACTAAATGGTAACTTGCGAATAAGTTGTTCAACTTGTTTAAGTCGGGATCCACGCACGCACGCAAACAGTCTTACAAAAATGATCCTAAATACTCAAATTATATTATAAAGAAGACTGGTTAATTGGAAGTAGGTGATAATTTTTAAGATAGATTTAGGGACGGCGTGGCGCAGTGGAAGAGTGGCCGTGCGCAACCCGAGGGCCCCTGGTTCAAATCCCACCTAGTACCAACCTCGCCACGTCCGTTGTGTCCTGAGCAAGACACTTCACCCTTGCTCCTGATGGGTGCTGGTTGGCGCCTTGCATGGCAGCTCCCTCCATCAGTGTGTGAATGTGTGGGTGAATGGGTAAATGTGGAAGTAGTGTCAAAGCGCTTTGAGTACCTTGAAGGTAGAAAAGCGCTATACAAGTACAACCCATTTATTTATTTATTTATTTAATCAATTCACTGTTCTGGCTCGGGTTTGTGCGCACGCGCGGTGCGAAGCGTTACAAACGTAAGGTTAGTAGATTAAATTAATTCGGAGACTTTGTGTTCAAGTGTGTGTTGCAAAGTGCGTTCCTAGTGACATACGATGCTATATATTGTATTTGTTTTGGATCGAGTCGGTGTTGGAGTGTTTGAATAGACTTCCGTTATCTTTCACAATAAAAGCGGTGTGATTCGCAGTTTGACTTCCGGTGATGTGTTGTTAATTTTTCTTCAACAGAAAACAGGGCAGATTGATGGAAACTTTTATCAGTAGAATTGACAATTGACCACTAAATGGTAAAACCCAGATAAGTTTTTCAACTTGTTTAAGTCGGGGTCCACGTTAGTCAATTCATTGTTCAGGCTCTGGTTATTGCGCACGCGCGGTGCGGAGCGTTACAAACGTAATGTTAGTAGATTAAATTAAATCGGAGACTTTGCTTTCAAGTGTGTGTTGCAAAGTGCGTTCCCTAGTGACATACGATGCGATATTTTGTATTTGTTTAGGATAGAGTGGCAGTCTGCAGCTGTGTTGGAGTGTTTGAATAGACTTCCGTTATCTTTCACATTAAGAGCGGTGTGATCGCAGTGTGACTTCCGGCAATGTTTTAAAAGGTTACATGATGAAATTAAATTAAATCGGAGACTTTGCGTTCAAGTGTATGTTGCAAAGTGCGTTCCTAGTGACATACGATGCTACATATTGTATTTGTTTTGGATCGAGTCGGTGTTGGAGTGTTTGAATAGACTTCCGTTATCTTTCACAATAAAAGCGGTGAGATCGCAGTGTGACTTCCGGTGATGTGTTGTTAATTTTTCTTCAACAGAAAACAGCGCACATTTATTGAAACTTTTATTAGTAGAATTGACAATTGACCACTAAATGGTAACTTGCGAATAAGTTGTTCAACTTGTTTAAGTCGGGATCCACGTTAATCAATTCACTGTTCTGGCTCGGGTTTTGTGCGCACGCGCGGTGCGAAGTGTTACAAACGTAAGGTTAGTAGATTAAATTAAATCGGAGACTTTGCGTTCAATTGTGTGTTGCAAAGTGCGTTCCCTAGTGACATACGATGCGAAATAATGTATTTGTTTTGGATCGAGTAGGTGTTGGAGTGTTTGAATAGACTTCCGTTATCTTTCACAATAAAAGCGGTGTAATTGCAGCGTGACTTCCGGCAATGGTGATTTTTTTTTCTTCAACAGAAAACAGCGCAGAGTGATTGAAACTTTTATTAGTACAATTGACAATTGACCACACCCGAATAAGTTGTTTAACATGTTTAAATAAAGTGTGTTTGAATAACTTTCCGTTATCTTTCACAATAAAAGCGGTGTGATCGCAGTTTGACTTCCGGCAGCGATGAATTATTTTTTATTTCTATTTTATAATCTGTATTGAGTCAAGTAATCTGTTTCAAATTATTAAGAATCATCCCATCCTTGCCAGGTTTAAGGATTAAAACAATTAAACCTTGCTTCATGTTTGTACTTAATTCCTGTTTCGTAACAAACATTGGGCATTTTAAGAAATTGTGCACATCTAATATTTAATCATACAAGTGTTGATTCAAGGCTAAGGCAAAATATCGAGACATATATAGTGTATCGTGATATGGCCTAAAAATATCGAGATATTAAAAAAAGGCCATATCGCCCAGCCCTAACTTGTTCTTATGGTTTCTGAACTCTCTATGTCCACTACTTACTGTACATATTCAACCAAGTCAGACATACACTGTTTCAATGTCCATTTCTCAGAGGATATTATCGTTGATGACTAAAGTGCTGATATCAACCAAACCTAACCCCCTGCACCAACACCCTCCACATCCCACCACCCGGATTGTAAATAATGTCAATAATGTAATGTATATACTCGGGATGATTAACTTGTGTGAAGACTATTATGCTGATAGTATATATTTGTACCATGAATTCATTGACGTGGACCCCGACTTAAACAAGGTGGAAAACTTATTGGCGTCAGAGTTATTTGATGTCGAACCCCAAGATGCAGAGATGGAGGCAGGCATTGAATGGGAAAACATGGTTTTAATTTAAAATACTACAACTAGAACAAACAAAGGGTACAAACAAAAAGCACGCACGTGGGCAGATATAACAAACTAAGGGCTATGAACAAACAAATCGGAAGCAGGGAACAAAAAACAGTAAGCTACAAACATTTACCAAATATAGCTTACCGCTACGCTGCAATCACACGGACAGTAGGAATGACAAGTAGAAAATGACATTGACACGACAACACAATGATCCAGCAACTGACACAAGACAAAGCAGGTACAAATAGGAGCAGGCTGATTGGCAACAGGTGTGGCCAGGTGCCAATCAGCTGCAGCTGAGGAGGAACTAAGCACTCAGGGAACAAGACAGGAAGCTGACAAAATAAGAGCACTAGACAGGAACTAAAGACAGGAGATACTAAACACAGAGGAAACAGACAAATGCAGAGGAAAAAACTAAAACAGATTTAGTGGTCAATTGTACGGAATATGCACTGAACTGTGCAATCTACTAATAAAAGTTTCAATCAATCAAGCAATCCTGGAGCAAATTACATTTATATTTCCTTTTCCTTTTCTCCAAATCTTTACAGAATTTAATACTAAATTCCCTGATTTTAAACGTAATGAATTGCCTTCGAAAAATGTTTTGGAAGTCGAGAGGATGTGAGCGTCAACTGACACGATGTGTTAGATTGGAATATAACGGTAGAAATATGTAAAACTATTGACAAAATACTCGTTGACTTTATTTGGATAAGCAAAATTAATTATGTTTACAAATATGTTATAATGAACAATTACAATCAAGGTGGTCTAAATTTTCTTGATTTCACTACACTAAACAACACCTTTAATGTGGATAAGACACTATTTGAAAGACCCTATACCTGAATTTGGAACTTCATTTCTCATCATGTATTTTCTAACCTTGGAGGCCTAAAATTTTTTGCTATTGTGTAACTATAAGATTAATAGGATTATTGTTGCTTTTTCAAACTTCCACAAACAAGCTCTTCTGGCATGGTCTCTTATATACAAGCACCATTTCTCACCTTCCAAAGACAGTGGGGCAAAAAAGTATTTAGTCAGCCAGCGATTGTGCAAGTTCTCCCACTTCAAATGATGACAGAGGTCTGTAATTTTCATCATAGGTACACTTCAACTGTGAGAGACAGAATGTGAAAAAAAATCCAGGAATTTTAAAGAATTTATTTGTAAATTATGGTGGAAAATAAGTATTTGGTCACTTCAAACAAGGAAGATCTCTGGCTCTCACAGACCTCTTTGAGAAGCTCTTCTGTCCTCCACTCGTTACCTGTATTAATTGCACTTGTTTGAACTCGTTATCCGTATAAAAGACACCTGTCCACAGCCTCAAACAGTCTGACTCCAAACTCCACTATGGCCAAGACCAAAGAGCTGTCGAAGGACACCAGGAAAAGAATTGTAGACCTGCACCAGACTGGGAAGAGTGAATCTACAATAGGCAAGCAACTTGGTGTGAAAAAATAAACTCTGTGAGGAAATATCCACTGATAATCTCCCTCGATCTGGGGCTTCACGCAACATCTCATCCCGTGGGGTCAAAATGATCATAAGAACGGTGAGCAAAAATCCCAGAACCACACGGGGGGACCTGGTGAATGACCTGCGGAGAGCTGGGACCAAAGTAACAAAGGGCACCATTTGTAACACACTACGCCGACAAGGAATCAAATCCTGCAGTGTCAGACGTGTTCCCCTGTTTAAGCCAGTGCATGTCCAGGCCCGTCTGAAGTTTGCCAGAGAGCACATGGGAGAATGTCATGTGGTCAGATGAAACCAAAATAGAACTTTTTGGTATAAGCTCAACTCGTCGTGTTTGGAGGAAGAAGAATACTGAGTTGCATCCCAAGAACACCAGACCTACTGTGAAGCATGGGTGTGAAAACATCATGCTTTGGGGCTGTTTTTCTGCTAAGGCGGCAGAACGATTGATCCGTGTTAAGGAAAGAATGAATGGGGCCATGTATCGTGAGATTTTGGTTCAAAACCTCCTTCCATCAGTGAGAGCTTTGAATGGTTGACCAAATACTTATTTTCCACCATAATTTACAAATAAATTATTTAAAATTCCTACAATGTGAATTTTTTTTTCACATTCTGTCTCTCACAGTTGAAGTGTACCTATGATGAAAATTACAGACCTCTGTCATCATTTTAAGTGGGAGAACTTGCACAATCGGTGGCTGACTAAATAATGTTTTGCCCCACTGTATATATATATATATATATATATATATATATATATATATATATATATATATACATATATATATATATATATATATATATATATATATATATATATATAATATCACGTCATCGATTGGAAAATGCATTTTTAGACAATGTGATTTGCCTGAGCGGCTAGGAGACTCTGAGAGTAACAAGCAACACGCGGTAGAAAATGGATTAGAAAGAACAGATATAAAAAAATCTAAATAAATAACAATTTTTTTAGATTTTTTTTAACTTGGCCAGATCTCGAACGCTAGCGGGCCGGATCTGGCCCGCTGGCCTTGGTATGGGGACTACTGCTCTAAACAATCTAATTTCATTGACAACCTGGTCTGGTGAAGATAAGGACCTTTTTTCTATTTATTTATTTTTTTTTTTAATAAAATAAAACAAGATAAATAATAATTAAAAAAAAAAATTCTTGAATAAAACATAAAGTAAAACAATATGCAGTTAAGATAGGCTCCAGCACGCCCCGCGACCTCAAAAGGGACAAGTGGTAAAAAAAGGATGGATGGATGGAATACAAAAACGGTTACATAGAATCGTGTAATTCATGTAAATGAGTAAAATTAATCGTAAAAGGTTAGTTCTATTAGTGGACCAGCTGCACACACAATCATGTATGCTTTAAGGACTGTATTCCTTGCAGACTGTATTGTTCTATATTCTAGGAACCAGAATATTAATAACAGAAAGAAACAAACCTTTTGTGTGAATGAGTGCAAACGGGGGAGGGAGTTATTTCTTGGTTGGGTGCACTAATTGTAAGTGTATCTTGTGCTTTTTATGTTGATTTAAGAAAAAATAAAATAAAAAGTAAGGCATACATTTTCTATTTGGCTTAATGGTTTACAATTATCAATCAAACCTTGGAGAATAAAGCCCTTAAATTGATATATTTGTTAAAAACATTTAAATGGATTTAGGTAGCCTTTTGTATTTATTTTTTATTATTAATATGTAATACTCTATCTGTATTTGCTTTTGATTTATCTCATTGTGGTTGAAAGTGCCTTGACTGTTGTGGGAATTATAAACGTATGTTTGTTGTTCAAAAAAAAAAAAAAATACACTGTCAGGCTTTCCCCTGACAGTTTGTCTATGTTTTAGTTTTTTCCTCTGCATTTGTCTGTTTCCTCTGTGTTTAGTATTTCCTGTCTAGTGCTCTTATTTTGTCAGCTTCCTGTCTTGTTCCCTGAGTGCTGTGTTCCTCCTCAGCTTTGGCTGATTGGCACCTGGCCACACCCGTTGCCAATCAGCCTGCTCCTATTAGTACCTGCTTTGTCTTGCGTCAGTTGCTGGATCATTGTATTGTCGTTGCCACATATCACTCTTGTCGTGCTACCTGTCGTGTCGTTTTGTTACAGCTACTACCTGTCATGCTACATTTTATCCTGGTCGTCGTAGCGGTAAGCTGTTTCTGTTAGCATTAGTTATTTCCAGTTTTTCTGTTTGCTATCCACTAGCTTCCATGCTAAAGTTATTTTTTTGTTTTCTAGCTTCCAGTGCTAGCTCCCTTAGTTTGTTATTCCGCACACTTGTGTGCTTTTTGTTTGTTCTTGTTTAGTTTGAATTAAATCATGTTTTCATATTCTATGCCTGCCTCCGTCTCTGCATCTTGGGGTTCACCAACTAACTGTGACATACACGAATCCAATGTTGAAACAACATGCTTTTTGACAACGTTTAATCAATGTTGGGTTCTGACGTTGATTTGACCATTGAATTTTGGTCATTTCCCAAACAATATTCCACAACACATACACAACGTTAAAAAAACCATGTTTTTTAATGACTTTTGATCAATATTAGGTTCTGACGTTGATTTGACCATTCAATTTTGGCCATTTCCCAACCAATATTCTGCCACACAATTACAACATAGAAACAACATGCTGTTTGACGACGTTTAATCAATGTTGGGTTCTGACGTTGATGAGACATTGAATTTTGGTCATTTCCATCCATCCATTTTTCTACCGCTTATTCCCTTTGGGGTCGCTGGTGCCTATCTCAGCTACAATCGGGCGGAAGGCGGTGTACACCCTGGACAAGTCACCACCTCATTGCAGATTTTGGTGATTTCCCAACTAATATTCTACATCACATATACAACGTTGAAACAACATGCTTTTTGACGACGTTTGTTCAATTTTGGGTTCTGACGTTGATTTGACCATTAAATTTTGGTCATTTCCCAACCAATATTCTACAACACAAATACAACATTGAAACAACATGCGGTTTGACGACTTTTAATCAATGTTGTGACATTGAAATTTGGTGATTTCCCAACCAATATTCTGCAACACATATACAACGTTAAAACAACATAGTGTTTGACGAAGTTTAATCAATGTTGGGTTCTGACGTTGATTTGATCATTAAATTTTGGTCATTTCCCAACCAATATTTTACAACACTAATACAACGTTGAAACATGCTCTTTGACGACGTTTAATCAATGTTGGGTTCTGACGTTGACGTAACATTGAATTTTGGTCATTTCCCGACTAATATTCAACAACACAAATACAACGTTGAAACAACTTGCTGTTTGACGATGTTTAATCAATGTTGGGTTCTGACGTTGATTTAACCATAGACTTTTTGTCATTTCCCAACCAATATTCAACAACACAAATACAACTCTGAAACACATGCTGTTTGATGATATTTAATCAATGTTGGGTTCTGATGTCCATCCATTTCCTACCGCTTATTCCCTTTGGGGTTACGGGGGGCGCTGGTGCCTATCTCAGCTACAATCAGGCGGAAGGCGGTGTACACCCTGGACAAGTCGCCACCTCATCGCAGATTTTGGTAATTTCCCAACCAATATTCTACAACACAAATACAACGCTGAAACAACATGCTTTTTGACAACATTTGTTCAATCTTGGGTTCTGACGTTGATTTGACCATTGAATTTTGGTAATTTCCCTACCAATATTCTACAACACATATACAACGTTAAAACAACATGCTGTTTGACAATGTTTAATCAATGTTGGGTTCTGACGTTGATTTGATCATTAAATTTTGGTCATTTCCGAACCAATATTCAACAACACAAATACAACGTTGAATCAACATGCTGTTTGACGACCTTTGATCAATGTTGGGTTCTGACGTTGATTTGACCATTGAATTCCGGTCATTTCCCAACCAATATTCTACAACACAAATACATCATAGAAACAACATGCTTTTTGACGACGTTTAATCAATGTTGGGTTCTGACATTGAATTTTGGTCATTTCCCAACCAAATTTCAACAACACAAATACAACATTGAAACAACATGCTGTTTGACGACGTTTAATCAATGTTGGGTTCTGACGTTTATTTGACCATTGAATTTCGGTCATTTCCCAACCAATATTCTACAACACAAATACATCATAGAAACAACATGCTTTTTGACGACGTTTAATCAATGTTGGGTTCTGACATTGAATTTTGGTCATTTCCCAACCAAATTTCAACAATACAAATACAACATTGAAACAACATGCTGTTTGACGACGTTTAATCAATGTTGTCATTTTGGTCATTTCCCGACCAATATTCAACAACACAAATACAACGTTGAAACAACATGCTGTTTGATGACCTTTGATCAATGTTGGGTTCTGACGTTGATTTGACCATTGAATTTCGGTCATTTCCCAACCAATATTTTACAACATAAATACATCATAGAAACAACATGCTTTTTGACGACGTTTAATCAATGTTGGGTTGTGACATTGAATTTTGGTAATTTCCCAACCAAATTTCAACAACACAAATACAACATTGAAACAACATGCTGTTTGACGACGTATAATCAATGTTGTGACACTGAATTTTGGTCATTTTCCGACCAATATTCTACAACACAAATACAACGTTGAAACAACATGCTGTTTGATGACTTTTATTCAATGTTGGGTTCTGACGTTGATTTGGCCATTGAATTTTTGTCATTTCCCAACCAATATTCTCCAACAAAAATGCATCGTAGAAACAACATGCTTTTTGACGACGTTTAATCAATGTTGGGTTCTGACGTCGATGTGACATTAAATTTTGGTCATTTCCCAACCAATATTCTACAACACAAATACAACGCTGAAACAACATGCTGTTTGACAAGGTTTAAACAATGTTGGGTTCTGACGTTGATTTGACCATTGAATTTTGGTCATTTCCCAACTAATATTCTACAACACCAATACAACATTGAAACAACATAAAGTTTGACGACGTTTATTCAATGTTAAGTTCTAAAGTTGATGTGACATGGAATATTCGTCATTTCCCAACCAATAATCTATAACACAAATACAACGTTGAAACAACATGCTGTTTGACAACGTTTAATCAATGTTGGGTTCTGAAGTTGACGTGACATTGAATTTTGGTCATTTCCCAACCAAAATTCTACAACACAAATATAACGTTGAAACAACATGCTGTTTGACAACGTTTAATCAATGTTGGGTTCTGACGTTGATTTGACCATTGAATATTGGTAATTTCCCAACCAATATTCAACAACACAAATACAACATTGAAACAACATGCTGTTTGACGACGTTTAATCAATGTTGGGTTGTGACGTTGATTTGATCATTAAATTTTGTTCATTTCCGAACCAATATTCAACAACACAAATACAACGTTGAAACAACATGCTGTTTGACGACGTTCAATCAATGTTGCGACATTGAATTTTGGTCATTTCCCAACCAAAATTCTACAACACAAATATAACGTTGAAACAACATGCTGTTTGACGACGTTTAATCAATGTTGGGTTCTGACATTGATGTGACATTGAATTTTGGTCATTTCCCAACCAATAATCTATAACACAAATACAACGTTGAAACAACATGCTGTTTGACGACGTTTAATCAATGTTGGGTTCTGACATTGATGTGACATTAAATTTTGGTCATTTCCCAACCAATATTCTACAACACAAACACAACGCTGAAACAACATGCTGTTTGACAACGTTTAATCAATGTTGGGTTCAGACGTTGATTTGACCATTGAATATTGGTAATTTCCCAACTAATATTCTACATCACATATACAATGTTGAAACATGTTGTTTGACGACGTTTAATCAGTGTCGTGACATTGAATTTTTGTCATTTACACGCATCGCCCCCTTATTATGTCATTTCCGGTACGGAAGATTCTGGAAAAACAATTTCTTACGTCAACGTGATCAAAATTGAGTAGACATGATCCTCCTTGTTCGTCTGGAACGAAACTACTTATATGTGTCAACACGTTTAGACTTCATCCATTCTAAAACAGTATTCATTAAAATATTACACAATAAGCTCCGCGTTGACTCGGGTAGCGGCCTTAAATGTTTTAACGATTTAAATCATGTTAAAACGGGGTTAAAAACGGACGAGGAAACAGCAGCGGCCGTTTAAATTCTTCCCACAATGCACTCCGCGAACATCAGCGGGAAACCAAAATGGCGAACGTGCTCGGGGAAAATGAGCCGTTTGTTATTTTCTGAGAAGGACGCAGCGTCAACACGTTCCAGCGGCCTGACTTCGGTGTGATTGTTTTTTTAACATCGAACAGAGCGAGATTTTCCACATAAACACGCATATATATATATTTACTTTGTTATTCTCGGGGAGCTGTTGAAACGGAGGTTCCCGAATGAGGTATTGTTGTCATGTTTTCTTCTCTCGGGGTCGTGGGCCTGGCGAAAATGTTTATTCGGCGATTAAATCTTCATTTTGGGACGACGAATGACGTCGTTTAAGATTTCACGGTTACTGCACGTGGTTAAACATCATCGTATGCGTGGGGTTGATCATCACCACTTTAACACCCCGAACAAAGGATCAGGCCCTAACTGAGACATACAATACAAACATTCTGTTTATTTACACAAACTTGCACATTAGGAACAATCCACGAGTTTGCGTTTTAAGGTACATTAATCAATCAATGATTATTTATACAGCCCTAAATCACTAGTGTCTCAAAGGGCTGCACAAACCACTACGACATTCTCTGTAGAGCCCACATAAGGGCAAGGAAAACTCACCCAGTGGGACTTTGATGACTATGAGAAACCTTGGAGAGGACTGCATATGTGGGCAAACCCCCCCCCCCCCTCTAGGGGGACCAAAAGCAATGGATGTCGAGCGGGTCTAACATGATACTGTGAATGTTCAATCCATAGTGCAGTGGTTCTTAACCTTGTCGGAGGTATCGAACCCCACCAGTTTCATATGCGCATTTACCGAACCCTTCATTAGTGAAAAATATACATATATATTTTTTTCAAATTCAAGACAAAGTTATATGTTTTGGTAACACGTTAGTAAAGGGAACATAGTCTAAGTCAGTGGTTCTCAACCTTTTTTCAGTGATGAAGTGAAGTGAATTCTATTTACATAGCGCGTTTTCTCTAGTGACTCAAAGCGCTTTACATAGTGAAACCCAATATCTAATTTTTACATTTAAACCAGTGTGGGTGGCACTGGGAGCAGGTGGGTAAAGTGTCTTGCCCAAGGACACAATGGCAGTGACTAGGATGGCAGAAGCGGGAATCGAACCTGCAACCCTCAAGTTGCTGGCACGGCCGCTCTACCAACCGAGCTATGCCCCCCCAGTGATGTACCCCCTGTGAAGATTTTTTTGATTCAAGTACCTCCTAATCAGAGCAAAGCATTTTTGGTTGAAATAAGGAGATAAAGAAGTCAAATACAGCACTTTTCTCATCAATTTCTGATTTATTAAATTGAAATATTGCTCATTTGTAGTGGTCTTTCTTGAACTATTTGGAAAAAAATATATAAAAATAAGTAAAAACTTGTTGAAAATAAACAAGTGATTCAATTATAAAGATTTCTACACGTAGAAGTAATCAACTTGATATGCCCTCTTTGGGGATTGTAATAGAGATCCATCTGGACATCTAGATCCTAAACATTTTTTCACAAAAAAAGAAATCATTAACATCAATATTTATGGAACATGTCCACAAAAAAATCTCGCTGTCAACACTGAATATTGCATTGATGCATTTCTTTTCACAGTTTATGAACTTACATTCATATTTTGTTGAAGTATTATTCAATAAACATATTCATAAAGGATTTTTGAATTGTTGCTATTTTTAGAATATTTAAAAAAAAAGCTCACGTACCCCTTGGCATACCTTCAAGTACCCCTAGGGGTACGCGTACCCCCATTTGAGAACCACTGGTCTAAGTAACAAAGACTTAATTTTGTCATTATCTGTGGTCTGGATTATATTTTTGTTATTTTTTTGTTAGTTTTTGTACTCTTTTAGTTCCTATTTGCGCTCCCTCTTACCATACCGACTTATGATTTTATCCCTGCCTCTGGTGTTCGGACCGCGCACCCGTTTCTAATCCAGACCCTTATTTAAGCCTGTCTTTGCCAGTCAGTCGACCTGGCGTCATTGCTTGTTTTCATGCCATACCACAGTTCGTGTTGCTCGATTCTTGCCGTGTCCGCCTAAGTCTTGTTTACTTCTTGCCACAGTTTCGTGTTTGTTCGAAGCCATAGTTTGTTTGTTTCATGCCACAGTTTTGGGTTTGTTCCACGCCATAGTTTTTTTGTTTACCTCATGCCCTGCCAAGATTTATCGAGTTGATAAATATGTTCCTACCTGCAAGCCTTGTCTGGAATAGTCCATTTGCATCCCGGGAGAACAAACCTCGCAGTAAGCTGCGACCCCTCCGTCATGACAGAATGATCATAAGTCGGCATTAGATTAGATTGGATAGTACTTTATTCATTCCTTCAGGAGAGTGTAACCAAACAAAACAAGGGAGCGCAAACAGGTACCAAAAGAGTCCAAAAAATAACAAACATAATCCAGACCACAGATCATGACCAATTTAGAGTTATTTGGACACCGGGGGAACATATTCTAAGTAATAATGACCTAATTTGGAGTTATTTCGTTAGGGACAGGGTTAGAGGGTTAGGGTTGTAATAAGGCCTTAATAATGACTAGTTAAGATCCAAAATTTTACTAATTTGCATGTTAATAAGCAACTAATTAATGGTGAGTATATGTTCCCCATACTAAAGTGTTTCCTTGTTTTTTTTTACTGGTGCACAAAATGAACCGTGCATGAACATCACCTTGTTCAAACAACAAAACCAACACAGTGCATAAACTCACAACAAATTACACACCTGCAAATAAGTCATTTGTTGCCGTATCCGCAATACGCCGATAGGGAGAAGTTTTTATTTACACGATGAGTCGGGTGTGTTTTGACCTCCGCCGAACCCCTAGGGTTCGATCGAACCCAGGTTAAGAACCACTGCCATAGTGGATCCAACACAACCATGAGAGTTCAGTCCAAAGTGGATTCAACACAGCAGAGAGAGTCCCGTCCACAGTAGAGCCAGCAGGAAACCACCCCAAGCGGAGGCGGATCAGCAGCGCAGAGATGTCCCCAGCCGATATACAGACGAGCGGTCCATCCTGGGTCCTGACTCCGGACGAACATGTCGTTCAAGTATGTGGGGTCCCGACATCTGCGGTCCCCTTCAAGGTCTCTCATTGTAGCCGGGTTGAGTTTTTCCTTGCCTTGATTGTGGGATCTGAGCGCAGGAGTTCTTTGAGACACTTGTGATTTAGGCTATATAAATATACTTTGATTGATTGAAGTATGCCTGAGTTAGGGTTTAGGCCAGGCCTGGGCAATTATGTTGACTCCGGGGGCCACATTTAGAAAAAAAAAGAGTGTATTTTTAGGAACACTAATACAAAACTTCAATGTCTGATTGAATGCTAAAAACGTCATGACAGACCGCCTTAAAAAAACGTAATAGAATTATTTAATTTTTCTACGAACGATAAACCACTGAATATTGACAAAATGTGAACGTCACACCCCCTTTCGATCGACATATTTTACAATCAAGTAAAACGCAACAGAAATGAAATTCGAACACGATGGGTACAAAATAAGGGTACAAAATCTGGGCTTCACAGTGGAAGAGGGGTTAGTGCGTCGGCCTCAAAATACGAAGGTCCTGAGTAGTCAGGGTTCAATCCAGGGCTTGGGATCTTTCTAGGTGGAGTTTGCATGTTCTTCCCGTGAATGCGTGGGTTCCCTCCGGGTACTCTGGCTTCCTCCCACCTCCGAAGACATGCACCTGGGGATAGGTTGATTGGCAACACTAAATTGGCCCCAGTGTGTGATTGTGAGTGTGAATGTTATCCGTCTATCTGTGTTGGCCCTGCGATGAGGTGGCGACTTGTCCAGGGTAGACGCTGCCTTCCGCCCGATTGTAGCTGAGATAGGCACCAGAAAATGGATGACATCGTTTAAGATTTCATGGTTACTGCACGTGGTTATACATCATCGTACGCGTGGGGTTGACCACCATCACTTAACACCCCGAACAAAGGATCAGTCCCTAAATGAGTCATAAAATACAAACTTTCTGGTTATTTACACAAACTTGCACATTAGGAACAATCCACGAGTTTGCGTTTTAAGGTACATGTCGTTCAAGAATGTGGGTGGGGTCAAGTATGTGGGGTGCCCACATCTGCGGTCCTCTTCAAGTTCTCTCATTGTAGCCCATTGGGTTGAGTTTTTCCTTGCCCTGATGTGGGATCTGAGCAGAGGAGCCCTTTGACACACTTTTGATTTAGGGCTATATTATTTATACTTTGATTGAAGTATGCCTGAGTTAGGGCTTAGGCCAGGCCTGGGCAATTATGTTGACTCGGGGGGCCACATTTACAGAAAAAAATGTGTCTGGCGGCCGGTATATCTTTTTTAATAACACTTATACAAAACCTCACCATTATGTCTGATTGAAGGCTAAAAACGTTATGACAGACCGCCTTAAAAAAACATAATGGAATTAATTCATTTTTCTATGAAGGATAAAACACTGAATATTGACAAAATGTGAACGTCACACCCCCTTTCGGTCGTCATATTTCACAATCAAGTGAACCGCGACAAAAATGCAACAAACAGTGAAATTGGAACGCGAAGGGTACAAAATAAACCCACCTACAGTCTGATATATCACTAAGCTTTAGAACTTGGTTGTGAAAAAGTCCTTCCGCGTCTGTGGAAACGCTTCCTGCCCACACTGCTTGGTGCCTCTTCTGAGCTGCTGTGACGTAGATGACCATACTAACTAATTAGATACCATATTAACTAATTAGATGACCATAGTAAATAGTATATAATCCATAAGCGCAGATTCCAAGCATTGAAATAGTTTGTATTGTTCAAAACTTTAAATTTTCCTGAAGGAATCAATAAAGTACTATCTATCTAAGACTTACGGTCGTTAGAAAATATGACTGCACATAATGACAGCTACACTTTCCATCTTAAAGATCTAAAAAAAATATTTGGGAATGTCCGGCGGGCCAGATTGAAAAGCTTAACGGGCCACATGTGGCCCCCTGGCCTTAATTTGCCCAGGTCTTGCTAAGGCGATATGGCCTTTTTTTAATATTTCAATATTTTAAGGCCATGTCACGATACACGATATATATCTCGATATTTTGCCTTGAATGAAAACTTGATGCATATAATCACAGCAGTATGATGATTCAATATGTCTACATTAAAACATTCTTCTTCATACTGCATTAATATATGCTCATTTTAAACTTTCATGCAGAGAGAGAAATCACAACAAAGTCAACTGACCAAAAGTGTATTTATTAAACAGTTATTAAGCAGAGGCACAAACATTCATGTCATTTCCAAAACAGAAAGTGCACGATTGTCCGAGACATTTTAAAACAAGCTATGAGTGCACTTTTGTGCATGATGTCACTAAGATGACATATCAAAAAACACTAAATTAAAGTGCACTTTTTGTACAAAACGCCACTACAATAGTTTAAAACAAAGTGCACTTTTGTGCATGATGTCACTCAAGATATTTCAGTAACTGTCAAATACAAATGAGCTTCATAATAGGAAATTGAATAGTGTATGTCCTTTGCGATGTGGTAAGTTCCTGCGGACGTTATCTCCTTCTGTTGTTGACTATTTGTTTCATACGGTGTTGATATGGAAATGGTTGTCTCTGCATTTTGTTGGTGTGGCACCGAACAGAAATGTTGACAATGTTGACAAGCACTCCTCATTCTCTAGCAGGTGACTTTTAAAATGATGCTACTCTTTGTAGAAACGCTTTTGCCCCACACTTGACATATTACGGTTGTCTGTTCGTCATATTCCCACTTGAAGCCAAACCCCCGCCAGGCGATTGAACCCCTGCTGTTTTTCTCGGGAATTAATTATTCCTTCATTTGTTACCAGATTCGCACCTCCTTTCTCTCGTATTACCGCTCGCACCACAGCTAACGTTACCCATGCCGCTACCTATCTGCTCCGCGAGGGCGTATACGTATGTGACGTATGTAAGAAGGTGCGCTTGTTTTATTTCTCTGTGCGGAGGAGAGACAAGAAAGAGTGAGAAGAGCCTGTAGTGTAATGCCCACCGCTAAAAGCAACTGCGTGAGAAGGTATACTCGAATATCACGATATACTGTGTTTTTCAGACTATAAGTTGCAGTTTTTTTCATAGTTTGGCACACATAAGTCGCTCAGGAGCGACTTATGTGCGAATTATTAACACATTACCGTAAATTATCAAATTATATTATTTAGTTCATTTGCGTAAGAGACTAGACGTATTAGATTTTATGGGATTTAGCGATTAGGATTGACAGATTGTTTGGTAAAGGTATAGCATGTTCTATTTCAGGGGTAGGGAACCTATGGCTCTAGAGCCAGATGTGGCTCTTTTGATGACTGCATCTGGCTCTCAGATTAATCTTAGCTGACATTGCTTAACACTATAAGTAATGAATAATTCCGATGGTAATCACGATGTTAAATATAACGTTTAAAATATAAAACATGGTCATGCATTTTAATCCATCCATCCGTTTTCTACCGCACCTGTTCAAGAAATAACAATGTTATTAAAAATAATTACAGAATTATTATACTTTAAAAATGTTGGGTTTTACTTAAAAAATGCACGCATTTAGTTGTATTCATTGTTAAAAAATATGATATGGCTCTCACGGAAATACATTTTTATATATTTGGCTTTCATGGCTCTCTCAGCCAAAAAGGTTCCTGACCCCTGTTCTATTTGTTATAGTTATTTGAATGACTCTTACCATAATTTGTTACGTTAACATACCAGGCACCTTCTCAGTTGGTTATTTATGCCTCATATAACGTACACTTATTCAGCCTGTTGTTCCCTATTTTTTATTTATTTTAAATTGCCTTTCAAATGTTTATTCTTGGTGTTGGGTTTTCTCAAATAAATTTTCCCAAACAATGTGACTTATACTCCAGAGCGACATATGTTTTTTTTCCCTTCTTTATTATGCATTTTCGGCAGGTGCGACTTATACTCAAAAAAATACGGTAGTCATTTCCTATATCGCACTGAGACAAACCCGCGATATATCGCCCAGTCCAACCTGAGTCAAAATAAATATTGTTCGTGACAGGAGTTGAACAAACATTGGACTCCATTGTTGTTTTTACTACTAATATACTGTATGTAAAAGTTAGTTGGTTCTGATTTATTTTTCAGGAATGTTACATTATCGTCTGGCTACATTTGCACATTTAAACGTATCTTAAAAAGGGGAAGGCAGAACCAATCAATCATCAATCAACCATAGTTTATTTATATAGCCCTTAATCATAAGTGTCTCAAAGGGCTGCACAAGCCACAAGGAGGGGCGCGGCATGGCGTAGTGGTTGCAGGTTCGCTCCCCGCCTCTTGACATCCAAATCGCTGCCGTTGTGTCCTTGGGCAGGACACTTCACCCTTTCTCCCAGTGCGTCTCACACTGGTGAATGAACGACGGGTGGTGGTCGGAGGGGCCCGTAGGCGCAAAATGGCAGGGCACCTGTGGCTATGAAAAAAGCTTACCACCACGAAGTGTGAATGAATGATGGGTTCTCACTTCTCTGTGAAGCGCCTTGAGTGTCCAGAAAAGCGCTATATAAATCTAATCTATTATTATTGAGGACATCCTCGGCTCAGATCCCACAAAGCTCATATTTAACCACACCCATTCTCCATGTCTTCACTCCATAACTTTTAAATGTTTACTTTACATTGTTACATTGCGTTATAGGGGGGGCCGGGAGTTTGCAGATCCTGAACAGCGATCCTGTTCTGTCCCTGAAATGTTTGTCTGATCTTGAATGGGATTGTGCTGAAAATCTTAATTTCCCCTCGGGGATTAACGAAGTACTTCTGATTCTGGTTCTCTGATTAAATTCACGTCCTCTTTGAAATAAGGGCAGGTGTTAGGGAAATATTATTACGTTATAAGGTTTTGGTGATGGTCAATGAACGTTATGTGTAGTTTTTATTGTAGGGTTTTTCATAATCTATTTTTCTAGTTGTTGCTAGCTTCAGCTGTTACAAGTCTTATGAGTTATGTCTTTTATGATAGGGCTGGGCGTATCGATACCAAGTATCGATATTATCGATACTTGGTGAGTATCGGTATTGTATCGATACTGGTGTGATGGTATCGATACTTCACCAAATTAAGCGAATCACCCCGAAAAAAAAAAAAAAATGTGAGCGCAGCGCTCCTCCCCACTCCACCCTCCTCCCTAGTGATGGGTCGCGAACGAGATTTAAACACACTTTAAAAAATCATCTTCAACCCAAAATAAAATAACATAAATATAATTAACATGACGTTTGGTGCGTTGGCGCACACACATCAGTATAATTCGCTCCGAGGTTCACTCGGACACGCATGCACACACTCGTGCGTTTCCAGTGCGACTTAATGTCTTGGTTGTGAACTGTAAAGTGTTTTATTGCACTAAAATAACGATAAGAATTTCTCAGTTCTTTTGTTTTGTGTTCATATTTACAACTGTTTAATAACTAGTGTTTTCTTTTTTACTTACTGTAAGTTCTTGTGTGTTGTGAGGCGACTAGCCAATTTCAGTATTTGTTTTCACCTTATTTGCACTATTTACTTTATTGTAATTGATATTATTACTTTTTTATTTGAATATCTCAGTTCTTTCGTTTTGTGTTCATTTTTACAACTGTTAATAACTAGTGTTTTCTTTTTTACTTAAGTTCTTGTGTGTTGTGAGGCGACTAGCCTAGTTCAGTATTTGTTTTCACCTTATTTGCTTTATTGTAATTGATATTATTACTTTTTTATTTGAATTTCTCAATTCTTTTGTTTTGTGTTCATGTTTACAACTTTGTTCAATTATTAGTTTTGTTATTTACCTTAAGTGTTTGTGTGTTTTGAGGCGACAAGCCAGGTTCAGTAGTTGTTTGCACCTTATTTGCATTACTTTATTGCTATTGATATTACTTTTGTAATAAATATTTTATTTTTTGACTTAAATCGTTGTCCTGTGTTGTATTATTATCATAATCAATTAATAAAGGCAAAAGTACAAATTTCTTTTTCAAAAGTATCGAAACCCCGAAGCCCCCTCCCCCCATCAGATGACGACACTTCCGGTATCGGTATCGGCGATACTGGCCGGTATCGGATCGGTATCGATACCCAAATTTGCGATATTGCCCACCCCTATTTTATGATGTCTTAATGCAACTGTCCTAAATCAGCATCGTAAACTATAGCAAAATGTTCCTATTACCAGTTCGTCCCTTTGTCATTGCAGGGACTCCGGGGTTTTGGGTCACCTGTCCGTCCATCAGAAAACTCCGCCCCCGCAGCAGCAGGGTGTCCCCTTGTCCCCAACAAGCCAAGCCAGGGTGGCGTATGGGGAACAGGGCAGGTTCACTGAAGGCCAGGACGTCTTGGCCGGATGGTCCGATGGATTGATCTACTTGGGGACGATCACAAAGGTTAGTATTATGGCTGGGCGATATGGCCTTTTATTAATAGCTCTATATTTTGAGGCCATGTTACGATACACCAGACCTGGGCAAATCAAGGCCCGGGGGCCACATGCGGCCTGTTAAGCTTTTCAATCTGGCCAAATATTTTTTTTTAGATCTTTAAGATGGAAAGTGTAGCTGCCATTATGATGTTTTCTAATGACCGTAAGTCTTGAACTATACAAAGTATTTCAATGGTTGGAATCTGTGCTTATGAATTATGTACCAGTTATTATGGTAATCTAATTAGTAGGGGTGTAACGGTACGTGTATTGGTATTGAATCGTTTAAGTACGGGGGTTTCGGTTCGGTTCGGAGATGTACCGAAGGAGTTTACACACGGACATGAATTTACCATGAATTGATTAACGTGGACCACGACTTAAACAATTTGAAAAACTTATTCGGGTGTTACCTTTTAGTGGTCAATTGTACAGAATATGTACTGTACTGTGCAATCTACTAATACAAGTTTCAATCAATAAATCAAACGTATTAATTACCATAGCGCACGTTGTGTAAACAATGCACACCGAGGCACAACACACGGAATGCTAGCAGCGACCGTACTACCACAGACTGACCATACCTCCTCTTTTCACCGGATAGGGCCTCTTTTGCGGGGCTGTCCGGGTGGAGTTTCTTAAATGCCTCAAATGTCCGGCTTTTGAAGTTAGTGTTGCTTGTATTTTCAATGTACGTTAATGATTAAGAAGGGGTTAAAAACAAAACAAATTGTGCATGCAGCAGCATTCGTGAGGAAGGGGCAGAGACAGAGAGAGCGAGAGAGTTGTGATAAACGCTCATGCGTCGCCAGGTTCTGCTTTTTACCCATTGATTTATCAGATTTTATTTTTTATTATCTATAGCAGGGGTGTCAAGTGTGCCCCGGAGGTCATTTGCGGCCCACAGCTAATATTTTAAAGGCCCACGGCACATTCTAAAAATACTATTAAAATAAACATAAACAAAAGTGAAATAAAAAAGCTTAAAGGCTAAATGTAATTTAGAAAAGTTGCAACGTTGACAAATAAAACAAAGCTGTTTTTTTTTCTTTCAAACTGTCATTGCTCAAAACAAAATATTGAATCAAAATCAATGTTATTATGAATTATTGACCTATCCTAGGTTTCGATTACTTCACATTAAATATTTCACTAAGAATAATATTTTGGGTGGAAGATTTAGCAAATTTGGTAAAAAAAAAACAAACAAAAAATGTATATTTTGTTGTTTTCTTACTGTACCAAAAATGAACCGAACCGTGACCTCTGAACCGAGGTACATACCGAATCGAAATTTTTGTGTACCGTTACACCCCTACTAATTAGTTACTATGGTAATATACGTCACAGCAGCTCAGACTAGACACCAAGCAGTGTGGGCAGGAAGCGTTTTCATAGATGCGGAAGGAGCTTTTCACAACAAAGTTCTAAAGCTTAGTGATATATCAGATTGTAGGTGGGTTTATTTTGTACCCTTCGCATTCATATTTCACTGTTTGTTGCATTTTTGTTGCGTTTCACTTGATCGTAAAATATGTCGATTGAAAGTGGGTGTTATATTCATATTTTGTCAGTATTCAGGGTTTTATCGTTCATAGAAAAATGTAAAATTCCATTCAGTTTTTTAAGGCGGTCTGTCATAACGTTTTTAGCATTCAATCAGACATTATTGTGAAGTTTTGTATTAGCGTCCCTAAAAATAGATATACAGGCCCTTAGGCACATTTTTTTCTTTAAATGTGGCTCCGGAGTCAAAATAATTGACTAGGCCTGCGATACACGATATATATCTCCATCTTTTGCCTTAGCCTTGAATGAACACTTGATGTATATAATAACAGCAGTATGATGAGTCTGTGTGTCTACATTAAAACATTCTTGTTCATATTGCATAAATAAATGCTCATTTTAAACTTTCATTGAAGGAGGGAAATCACAACTAAGTCAATTTAGCAAAAGTGTATTTATTAAACAGTTATTAAGCAGTGGCACAAACATTCATGTAATTTCCGAAACAGAAAGTGCAAGATTGTCAGAGACATTTTAAAACAAGCTATAAGTGCACTTTTGTGCATGATGTCACTAAGATGACATATCAAAACAGCACTAAATTAAAGTGTACTCTTTGTACAGAAAGCCACTACAATAGTTTAAAGCAAATAACGTACCACTTTTGTGCATGATGTCACACAAGATATTTCAATAACTGCCAAATAAAAATGAGCTGCATAATACGTTTCCTGCAGACGTTATCTCCTTCAGTTGTTGACTTTTTTTTTTTTTCATACGGTGTTTATGTGGAAATAGTTGCTCCGGCATTTTGTTGGGGTGGCCCCGGCCGGAGATGTTGATGCGGAGTTTCAAGCACTTCTCATTCTTTAGCGGGTGACTTCAAATGATGCTACATTAGCAGTGCTGCTACTTTTTGTACCAACGCTTTTACCGCATAAATGTTCAACATATTCCTGCTTGAAGCCAAACCACCCCTGGACGATGGATCCCATGCTGTTTTTCTTGGGAATTAATTTGTTACCAGATTCACACCTTTTCTCTCTCGTATAGGGTTGTCCCGATCCGATATTTGGATCGGATCGGCCGCCGATATTTGCCAAAAAATGCGTATCGGCAAGGCATGGGAAAATGCAGATCCACATCCAGTTTTTAAAAAAACTACGGTCTGTGTTTTCCAACACACCGATTTAAATAATACATTCCACTCTTCTGCTGCTCCCTAAACTCCGTTCCGCCTTTTCCAGAACACCTTCAAAACATCCACAGGTCTGCGTTCTAACCGTTCAGACGGCCGTGTGAATTAAAAGTTACTGTAAAAATGTCAGCTGTGTGGGATTATTTTATCCTACAAAACGAAAAAGATGAAGAGTTGGAGTGCAAAACATGCCACAATAAAGTCAAGCGTGGTGGTAAAGTTGTAAGACATTTTAATGACTCTTGCGAGTGAGAGGCTTTTTAGCACTCATTGATGAACACAAGACCAGGCTGACACCTGAGCATCTTGAAGTGCGCGTCTTTGTTAGAAATAATCTCCCCATTATGCTTGGACTTCAATTGTTTGACCCCCCTGACTGGGGCAAACAATTAAAGGGAGTGTGTAGATTTATATGTATATATATATTTTTTTAAGTTTACACTTGTTCAAGAGCAAGTATTGATGCTGAATTATACACATTTTATCCCACTCAGGTTGTTTGTGTGTTTTGCTTTTTTTAATAATGTTTACAGCATTATTTTCACTTTATACTGTTTACTTTTTTACTGTTTAATGATGCCATTTCTCTTTGTCATGTATAATTTTTGATATTTTGTGTTTATCCTTGAAAACCAACTATTGTGTATTATTCAAACTCACCTAATTCAGCTGGCTAGTTGTTATCAAGACTACTAAAATCCTTTTCAGCATGAATCTGACAACTAAGTAGGCTAAATAACTTTGAACTTTAATACATGCTTGGATAGGCCAGTATCTGTATCGGATCGGAAGTGCAAAAACCTGGATCGGGACATCCCTACTCTCGTATTACCATTCGCACCTCACCGTTAGCTAACGTTACCATGTCGCTACCTCTCCGCTCCACGGGAGCGTGTGAAGTTGCACACATGACGTACTGTACGTAAGAAGGTGCGCTGTACTCAGAAGAGAAGAGCCTGCAGTGTAATACCCACAGCTAAAAGAAACTGCGTGAGAACGTATACTCGAATATCATGATAGAGTCATTTTCTATATCCCACAGAGACAAACCCGCAATATATCGAGTATATCGATATATCGCCCAGCCCTAGTTAGTACTGACTTTTGGTACAGGACAGCACAAACTACGACTTCAAGTCATCATCCAGGCTTTGGTTTGGAGTACTATTGATTGGGAACTGCACGTTTTATTTCTATGTGAGTCAAGTATACACGCCTCTCCCCTTTCTGTGTTAAGTTTAACTTATCTTTAACTTTACTGTGCTTTCTAACTATTGAAATATTGCTAGTACGAGGCGGCAAACAAGGCAAGTAATGGGATTCATCGACTCCGCCTATAAAGGTTCGAGTGTCCGCCCTGAGATCGGTAGGTTGGGAGTTCAAAGCCCGACTGAGTCATACCAAAGTAAAAATGGAACCCATTTCCTCCTTGATTGGCACTCAGCATCAAGGGTTGGAATTGGGCGTTAAATCTCCCAAAAAACTGCTTACTGCTCTCATCAACTCCCAGGGGGTTAACAAGGGGATGGGTCAAATGCAGAGGACAAATTTCACCACACCTAGTGTGTGTGTGACAATCTTTTGTACTTTAACTTAACTTAAATCAATTTAACTTAACGGTTGTGACCCGCCATGAAATAAAGGTGTCTGAGCTGCTTGAGTTCCAAAAAGTAAACGCTAAGATTTAAATCATACGTCTCACCTGTATAGTAGAAGTTGTGACACCAGGCCGAGAAGGGAGTCAACTTTGAAAATCCACCCTTTACCAACTTGATACTATGGCTCCCAACAAATGGGATGCAGTATAAAACCTCCGCAACATTGCTAGAAAGCAAAAAACCTGAGGAGTGAGGATTATTCTGAATTTACCAGTTTAAGGAGAGCACATGTCTTGTGCTAAAAGTAGTGTTGTCCGATAGCAATATTTTGGTGCCAAAATATATTTCAGTACTTTTTGATATTTTTCTAAAAAAAAAGGGGGACCACAAAAAATTGCATTGACTTTATTTCAACAAAAAATCTGATGTACATTCATCATATTTCTTATTGCAAGTTTGTCCTTAAATAAATTAGTGAGCATACAAGACAACTTGTCTTTTATTAGTAAGGAAGCAAACAAAGGCTCCTAATTTAATCTGCTGACGTATGCAGTAACATATTGTGTAATTTTCCATTGTATTATTTTGTCGAAATGATAAAGGACAATATGTAGACATTTAATTATTAATCCACTTGTTTATTTACTGTTAATATCAACTTACTTTCTCTTCTAACATGTTCTAGCTTCACTTATGTTAAAATGTAATAAGCACTTATATTTCTGTTGTTTGGATACTTTACATTAGTTTTGGATGATACCAAAAATTTGGGTATTATCCGATACCAAGGAGTTACAGGGTCATTCATTGGTCCTGTTCATGTGTCCAGAGACATATTTCCTGAGTTTATAATCATAATATATATATATATATATATATATATATATATATATATATATATAAAGTATCGATGTAATCATAGTAGTATCGACTAGATACACTCCTGTTTTTGGTATCATTACATTGGATGTTAGGTGTAGATCCACCAATGCCGATTGTTTACATTTTGAATGTTAAATGTCTTGGGGACCCGAAAGCATGTCAGTCATTAAAGTGGTAAAAATTAGTCATATTATATTATTTTTACTTTCAAATCTTAAATATCTATAGATCAGCTTCAGATCTGTCAGTTCCAATAAAGTTTTAGTTTTTTGTTTATCCGGGGTGTACCCTGCCTTTTGCCTGAATGCAGCTGGGATAGGCTCCAGCCCTTCGTGACCCTAAAGGGGACAAGCCTTAGCAAACGGATGGATGGATACGCCCTTTTCTTCAAAGAAAACCACAGTTTTTTATGGCTAAAACACAAAATATGAACATAATTTTCCCCTATTCCTTTTTTTTACAATGGGATATGTGAAGTAATTGGAGCCTTAGATAGGTAAATAATTCACAACATAGCTTTTGGTTCATTATTGTTTTTGAACAATGACACTTTGAAAAAAATCCGACTAAAGGTTTCGTAGATCTAAAAGGCTCCCACGAGTAAGTGTTAAAACTATGTAGTATTATAATATATAATTAAGTAATGAACTAAGATATATTTTTTTTACTTTCAACACTTTAATCTGTAGGTCAACATCAGATCTACATGTATTTATTAGTACTTGTTTTAGCAATGACTGTTTAAAAAAAACAAACTGCCTGCTTGGCATTTTTGGTATTAGTGTCAGTATTGTGACATTTTCTCGTTAAATTACACCGGTTCGCTCTTTTATTCCACTTTTTGTGTTTTTTCTAATATAATTTTTCAAATGTGCAACCGGCCATTAAAGAACTGGCCAGGCTGCACTTTAGAATAGAATATATATTTCTTATTGACATTGTACAACAAGATTGTAAGCAAAACTAATTATGTGCAAATTAATGTTAACAAATAAAATGATAGATAATTACAGGTGCTGGTCATATTATTAGAATATCATGAAAAAGTTGATTTATTTCATTAATTCCATTTAGAAAGTCAAACTTGTAGAATGTATACATTTTTACAAACAGTCTGATACATTTCAAGTGTTTTTGCCAAAAAGGAGATGATTATAGCTGATAACCAATAAAAACCCTAAATTCAACATCTCAGAAAATTAGAATATGGTGAAAAGGTCAGATATTGAAGACACCTGGTGCCACACTCTAATTAGCTAACTAACTCAAAACACCTGGAAAGCCTTTAAATGGTCTCTTGTTTTGATTCTGTATGACACACAATCATGGGGAAGACTGCTGACTTGACAACTGTCCAAAAGATGACCATTGATACTTTAAAGAAGGAGGGCAAGATACAAAAGGTCATTGCCGAAGAGGTTGGATGTTCCCAGAGCTCTGTGTCCAAGCACATTAATAGAGAGGCGAAGGGAAGACAAAGATGTGGTAGAAAACAGTGTACAAGCAAGAGGGATAACCGCGCCCTGGAGAGCATTGTCAAACAAAACCGATTCAAAAATGTGGGGGAGATCCACAAAGAGTGGACTGCAGCTGGTGTCAGTGCTTCAAGAACCACCACGCACCGACGTATGCAAGATATGGGCTTCAGCTGTCGCATTCCTTGTGTAAAGCCACTCTTGAATAACAGACAACGTCAAAAGCGTCTCGCCTGGGCTCAAGACAAAAAGGACTGGACTGCAGCTGAGTGGTCCAAAGTTATGTTTTCAGGTGAAAATAAATTTTGTATCTCCTTTGGAAATCAAGGTCCCAGAGTCTGGAGGAAGACAGGAGAGGCACAGAATCCACGTTGCCTGAAGTCCAGTGTCAAATTTCCACAATCGGTAATGGTCTGGGGTGCCATGTCATCTGCTGGTTTTGGTCCACTGTGTTTCCTGAGGTCTAGGGTCAATGCAGCAGTCTACCAGGAAGTTTTAGAACACTTTATGCTGCCTGCCATGGACCAATTTTATGGAGGTGAAGATTTCATTTTCCAACATGACTTGGCACCTGCACACAGTGCCAAATTTACCAGTACCTGGTTTAAGGACCATGGTATCCCTGTTCTTGATTGGCGTGCAAACTCACCTGACCTTAACCCCATAGAAAACCTATGGGGTATTGTGAAGCGGAAGATGCGAGATGCCAGACCCAACAATGCTGAAGAGCTGAAGGCCACTATTAAAGCAACCTGGGCTCTCATAACACCGGAGGAGTGCAACAGACTGGTGGACTCCATGCCACGTCGTATTGCTGCAGCAATTCAGGCAAAAGGAGCTGCAACTAAGTATTGATTGCCGTACATGCTGAAACTTTCCATGTTCATACTTTTCAGTTGGCCCACATTTCTAAAAAATATTTTTTGGTACGAGTCGTAACTGATATTCAAATTTTCTGAGATACTGAATTTGGGATTTTCAGTAATTGTCAGTACTAATCATCAAAATTTAAAGAAATAAACATTTCAAATATATCACTATGTGTGTAATGAATTGATATAATATGTAAGTTTCACGTTGTGAATATAATTACTGAAATAAGTCAACTTTTTCATGATATTGTAATAATATGAACAGCACCTGTACATAAAACACCAAGCACACAGCTCACATGCACAGTTATTCTTGTCTTGTGTTCAGCAACACTATTGCTTTCGGGTAAAAAGTGTTCTTAAATCTGTTTGTCCGGCATTTTATTTTTCTGTATTTCCTGCCCGGGGCCAGCAGTTCAAAAAGTTTATGTCCGGGATGAGCTAGGTCCCTTATGATGTTTCTGGCATTTCTGAAGCAACTGTCACTGTACAGTTCATCTCGGGAGGGGAGAGACCAGCCACCCCTCCTTTGGACACTCCTGGTTTATCGCATTGCAATTATATTGCGCCCAGAAAAAAAGTTTCTGTAATGCTTGAAATTAACAAAATACTGTAAATATTACATGTTATCATGAATGCTAGTTACTACATTACATAAAGCATGTATATAATTAGATTAGATTAGATAGTACTTTATTCATTCCGTCAGGAGAGTTCCTTCAGGAAAATTACAATTTTCAGCACAATCCCATTCAAGATCAGACAAACATTACAGGGAGACAGAACAGGATCGCTGACGGGTCTGCCGGCTTCCAGCGCCCCTTACAAAAAAAGATGAAATACAGGTAAACAAGGGGGGGGGGGGGGAAATAGAAGATTAAAATGAAATAAAAAAATCTGTCTTAGCCTGGGCCTTGGAGAGGGGGTGCAGACTGAGGCCAAGGGAAAAAAAAAAAAAAACTCATAGCCATAGTACACATCCCTCTTCCATGTGTGTAAGAGGGAAACATCAAAGAACACAGAGGACATTAAAGACATTAAAGCAGCAGATACAAGCAGACACTTCTACATACAGCTATGAATAAAAAGTAAAAGAAACATATCCACTGTGGTGGCCTCTGCGGTGATCCAGGCCATCGTCCGCTGGGGAGGAGGGAGCATGGCCAGAGACAGGAGCAGACCCAACAAAGAAACAAAGACAGCCGACTCCACTCTCGGCCAGTGTCCAGTCCGCATGGATGAGCGATGATACGTCCAAGGTGACTGAGGTGTCCGACACCTGCTCACCCAGCCAAGACACCGCGAAGCCTCTCCGTCCCAGCGCTGAGTGCTAGCTCCGCAGCCCTGTCCCCCTCATCCGCATCTCCTCCAGTCCCTCCAAACGGACTCCAGTGTGGCAGAGACCCAGCAGCTGGTCTCCATGGCCAAAAGGCTCCCGGGAGGCAGATCCAGAAGTCCACAAAAAAAAGCACCACAGAGGTCACAAAAGTGGCACCCCTTGTCACACAGTCCCAAAGGGTCCCAGACAAAAAAGGCCAAAAAATATAATAACACATGAAAACAAGAGGAAACACAAAAGGATGACACAAGAGCACAGAGCTCCTGCCTATAGCAGCCACTACAGCAGCGCCATCTTGGAAAAAAAAAAAAAAAGCGTTGATGGAGGTTTTTAGAGCGCTTTAAAGGCGGAATACATCATTGTTCGCCGCCTCTTGCGAGCAGTTTTTCACTCTTTAGAATGCACAGAAAAGGTAAAGACGTGTGTGCTTGCCTCACAAAGGTATGGTGGATGATGGGCAACATTTCTAAACAGGTGCAGTTCCACTTCAATCAAAGTCAAGCTTTTTCACGAAACACCATGTGAATCAGTTTGTTACGTTATAAAATGTCACTTTCTTCTATTTACCTGATCCCTTCCAAATAGTTGGGAAATTTACAGTACAGTGCAGTGAATTTAAAAACAATTTTATCAAAGCAAATGATGGAAAGATTGTAGTCTGTATATCGACACAAATTATTCCTGGCAAAAAAGTGCTGCACAAAATCCTAGGACCAGTTTAAAATCGCAGGAATGTGCTTTTTAATTCTAAATACAAACCAAAAAATTGGCGCAATAAACCAAAAAGTAGGGGCGTTGCCAACACTAATTCTCTCTCGTTTCTTTGGTTGTTGACAGTTGGACAGATTTGTTGAGCGTGCAGATAGTTGATAGTGAAATATAAGAACCCAAAGCTGTGAAGCTTTTGGGGAAATATACAGTAATTGTATTTTTCCTACATCTTGCAGATAGATCGGGAGAAGCAGCGATGCTTTGTGGTGTTTGAGGATCAATCCAAATCGTGGGTCTTGTGGAAGGACATTCAAACAGGTAGGAGTATATACATGTCTACAAAATCAGATTTTTTTTACCCAGCTGCTGAGTTTGACGGACTGTCTGGTTTAATACTGGTTGTTCGGTTACGCCCATCCAATAAAGACCTATATTCCTGCTGAGATCACTGAGTCTAAACCAGGGGTTGGCCAAACTTTTTGACTTGGGGGCTGCATTGGGCTAAAAAAAAATTGGCATTTACAGTAACAGTATACGTGTCTCAGGGTGCGTGCGTGTTGCGGATAGTTTGTCTAAAGTGTCAACGGCGACAGACAAAACGAGCGTGGGAGAGTGGCCGTGTGCAATCCGAGGGTCCCTGGTTCAATTCCCACCAAGTACCAACCTCGTCACGTCCGTTGTGTCCTGAGCAAGACACTTCCCTCTTGCTCCTGATGGGTGCTGGTTAGCGCCTTGCATGGCAGCTCCCTCCATCAGTGTGTGAATGTGTGTGTGAATGGGTAAATGTGGAAGTAGTGTCAAAGCGCTTTGAGTACCTTAAAGGTAGAAAAGCGCTATACAAGTACAACCCATTTATCATTTATTTATTTATATGTATGTATTTTTTTGTGTGTGTGTGAAAGAAATACATAAAAAGGAATACATACATATATTGTTACTGTACATGCAGTTGACTTTTGGCCCAACTTTTTTAACATAAACACAATAAGGAGGCATTTGAAGAAAAATGGGCTGTATGGTCCAGTCGCCAGAAGAAAGACATTTCTGCGCAAATGTCACAAAGTACCCCGCTTATATTACGCCAAACAACACAGAGACATGCCCTAAAACTTCTGGAACAAAGTAATTTGGAGTGATGACACCAAAATTGAACTTTTTGGCCACTGGACCATGCAGCCCAATTTTTTTCAAGCGCCTCATTATTGTGCATCTTGAAACAGCCACACCACAAATTGTCAGAGAGTCCTGTATTTCAGCTGAAATTATTTGTGGATTTTTCTTTGCATCTCGGAACAATTTTCCTGGCAGTTATGGCTGTAATCTTTTCTGGTCTACCTGAATCCCTCATTTTCCACTTCTTAATCAGTGTTTGAACGCTGCTGATTGGCATTCTCAATTCCTTGGATATCTTTATACCCCTTTCATGTTTTATACGGTTCAATTACCTTTTCTCGTAGATCCTTTGACAATTTTTTGCCTTCCCCATGACTCAGAATCCAGAAACATCTGTGCAGCACTGGATGAAAGATTAAATGGTCTGTCAGAAGCCCAGAAACTCACTGAACTTTTATATACACACACACTAATTACAAACAAACAGGTCACAGGTCAGGATTTGAACTTTGATTAGCCATTCAAACCTGTTTGTGTCAACTTTAGTGCATGTTATCAGATCAAAGTCACTGGGGTATGTCAACTTTTGATCAGGGTCATTTGGGTACTTTCTTTTGTCATTTTGATGTCCCACTGGGTCATTATTGTCACCGATGTCCCACTGGGTGTGAGTTTTCCTTGCCCTTATGTGGGCCTACCGAGGATGTCGTAGTGGTTTGTGCAGCCCTTTGAGACACTAGTGATTTAGGGCTATATAAGTAAACATTGATTGATTAATGATTGATTTTGATTTTAAAAGAACAAACACTGTTGTTTGCCAGTAAGTAGCTTCAGACAACCATTGAACATGAGTGGAAGAAAGGTTTTGGTGTTATCATTCATATTCCCTGAAGAATGGCCAATAAATCATAAATTTTCCCAGGGTATGTAAACCTTTGAGCACAACTGTATGTACAGTATATAATCATAATTTCTATGTAATAGTTCTGGAGTTTATGTACTTATTTAGATATTAAATATATGTGTAAGGTAATTCAATAAGCATCTAAATAAATTTGATCGCAAAATCTGGGGGATGGCGTAGCGAAGTTGGTGGAGTGGCTGTGCCAGCAATCTGAGGGTTAATGGTTCAATCCCCACCTTCTACCATCCTAGTCACGTCCGTTGTGTCCTTGGGCAAGACACTTCACCCTTACTCCTGATGGGTCCTGGTGAGTGCCTTGCATGGCAGCTCCCTCCGTCAGTGTGTGAATGGGCGAATGTGGAAATACTGTCAAAGCGCTTTGGGCTCCTTAAAAAAGGGGTAGACGCAAGTACAACGCATTTACCATTTGTATATTAATTTCATACCAAATCGAAGAGGGAAGTTTTCCCAAACCTGTAAATTTATTAGTTAAGGTGGTGTCTCTCCAGGGGGAAGGGGGGCCCGCCCGGGACTGACGGTGAAGGGGCTGGGTGGGTGTAAGGAACATCGTCATTTGCCCTGTCGCCACCATCACGTCTCTATCTCACCACAGCCTGGGGGGGGGTGTAGTGCATTCAACTGAATATGGGTTGAAAAGGATTTGCAAATTATTGTATTCCGTTTATATTTACATCCAACACAATTTCCCAACTCATATGGAAACGGGGTTTGTAAAATGAATGTTCCATGTTAGCTTCCAGCGTTCAGACTTTACTACACATTTGACGCACACAAATATTGAAAGGTATAACACAAAACTTCCAGGTCAAACATAACCAACCTGTATGATGCACCTGCCATGTTTTTTTACATCAATAGTCATCCATAAGAATATAAAAAGTTCCAGATTTAACAGTATTTGGAATGACCTTATTACAGAGTATCCGCGGATCCTTAAAAAGTCTTAAATTCATGTGTCTAAAATTAAGGCCTTAAAAAGTATTAAAGTTATTAGAAATTCCTACGATGGTCTTAAATTCAGTACTCGATGGTCTTAAATTGTCGGGCCAGTTTTTTTTTTTTTTTTTTTCGGGTAACGTCTTTGAGTAAAAGTTACGGCACGTCTTTGAGTAAAAGTGAGTGATTTCAGTGTCAGTCGCACGCATAGTCTGGTCGCTTGCAGACTCCTTCCTTTCTTCCTCGCGTCCCCGCCTTTCAGTCAGCATGGGGAAATGCAAGTTTTGCGAGCGTTGGCTGGAGGACAGCCGGTTTAAAAGATGGTTTAAGCCTGTTGCCAATCCCGAGGAGGCCAGGTGCATACTTTGTAAGAGGGATTTCAAACTTGGCACCATGGGAATTAGAGCGGTCGAATTGCACATGCAGTGCAATAAGCATAAAATCGCGGCAGAGAGCCAAAAACAAACACCGGGCATCTCTCAGTTCTGCGAGGCTCCAGCGCCAACGCCCCCCCAGCTAGCAACAACTGCCGCTAATAGCACTGACCTGACACTAATCTTCGGCGGGACAGCAACATTTAAATCCGAGGTGTTATGGATCTTGCACACTGTGGTGAAACATCAATCCTACACCTCAAATGACGGGATTGGCGATCTTTTTCGTGTGATGTTTCCTGATTCTCAGGTTGCTAATACATTTTCCTGCAGAAAGGATAAAACAGCATATATTACGAGACACGGATTAGCACCTTACATCCAAAACCTGCTCTTCGACCAAGTCAACGGGTCTCTGTATGTGTTAATGAAATGTAATTTATTTTTACCCTCACCTCGGTTATTCGGTTTTTACTGGCGTTGGTGTTGGTTTGTTTGTTTTGGATGTCAAAGTTTTTGGATCTTTCAAGATTTTTGATGAGCTGTTTTGCAGAGTGGTGCTTATCAGTTTGTTTATTGATAAACATACAAAAAGTAAACTTGACTGATTGTCATTGAGGTCTTAGTACAGTGGGATCCCCAACCATCGCTTATATTTATAGATTTTTTAAATTATTTTTTTCGGTCTTAAATTTCATTCAAGGTAGCATTCAAAAGGTCTTGAAAAGTCTTAAATTTGACTTTTTGGGGACGGCGTGGCGAAGTTGATAGAGTGGCTGTGCTAGTAATCTGAGGGTTACTGGTTCAATCCCCACCTCCTACCATCCTAGTCACGTCCGTTGTGTCCTTGGGCAAGACACTTCACCCTTGCTCCTGATGGGTCCTGGTGAGCGCCTTGCATGGCAGCTCCAGCCATCAGTGCGTGAATGTGTGTGTGAATGGGTGAATGTGGAAGTAGTGTCAAAGCGCTTTGAGTACCATGAAGGTAGAATAGCGCTATACAAGTACAACCCATTTACCATTTACTTGCTGAAACCCGCAGATACCCTGTTATTAGCTTTTAGTCGTCCTACATTCTCAATTGGAGAGGTCGGCTACCCAAAATGTCGAAAGAGCCATATCGGACCAAAATTACAAACACAGATCTGTCTGGAGCCGCAAAAAACTAAAGGCCATATCACATACAGATAGTGTGTCATGAGATATAAATTGAATGAAGAGGACTTAAAAGAAACTAAATGAGCTCAAATATACCTACAAATGAGGCATAATGATGCAATATGTACATATAGCTCGCCTAAATAGCATGTTAGCATCGATTAGCTTGCAGTCCTGCAGAGATCAAATATACTTGCATATCACGATATAGTCATTTTCTATATCGCACAGAGACAAACCCGCGATATATCGAGTATATTCGATATATCGCCCAGCCCTAGTCCCAAGCAGAGGTGGGTAGAGTAGCCAGAAATTGTCCTCAAGTAAGAGTACTGTTACTTCAGAGATTTATTACTCAAGTAAAAGTAAGGAGTAGTCACCTAAATATTTACTTGAGTAAAAGTAAAAAGTATGTTGTGAAAAAACTACTCAAGTACTGAGTAGCTGATGAGTAACCTGTTCGTTTAATGATTACGGCAACAAATAATGCACAAAAACATAAAAATAGCAATGAGCAAATTCAGAGCCAGGAATATCTCTTAAGCAACTAAAACAATATTATATATCAAATAATAATACATTAAAATAAAAAAAAAATAAGGCAAATTGAGCCACAATAACTTAATAGCACCATAGGCTCAGTAGGCATTGATTGATTGATTGATTGATTGAAACTTGTATTAGTAGATTGCACAGTACAGTACATATTCCATACAATTGACCGCTAAATGGTAACACCTCAATAAGTTTTTCAACGTTAATCAATTACTTAATAAATGACCAAGTCGAGGTGATCTACCTCATATATACATATACATACACACATATATATATACATAGTATATAATTTATATTTATTTATTTTGCCGTTTTTGTTCACATGTTAAAGGTGTTTTAATGAATATACATGCATGTTTAACATATAGATTCCTGTCTTTAATGAAGACAAGAATATAAGTTGGTGTATTACCTGATTCTGATGACTTGCATTGATTGGAATCAGACAGTATAGTGCTGATAACGTTCCGGTTTTCAAATGGAGGAGAAAAAAAGTTCCTCCTTCCTGTCTAATACCACATGAAAGTCGTTGGTTTTTGGCATCTTATTTGTCCAGCTTCCATATTGTTTTTATACACTTTACAAGAAATACATTGGCGGCAAACTCCGTAGCTTGCTAGTTTGTTTGCGCTGGCTTTCAGAGACTCTTATTTTGTTAGCGCAGGCACGATGGAGCGGCACTTTTATTGTGAAGACAGGAACTGTGCGATCAGTCTTTAGGCTTTTGACGGGAAGTACGGTTGAAATAAAAAAGTGTCCTTTTTCCTTTACACTTTTGATTGATTGATTGATTGAAACTTTTATTAGTAGATTGCACAGTACAGTACATATTCCGTCCAGTTGACCACTAAATGGTAAAACTCCAATAAGTTTATCAACATGTCGGGTTCTACGTGTGACGGTCACGTGACCACCTGGCTCTGTTTGATTGGTCCAACGTCACCAGTGACTGCATGTGATTGGTGAAACGCAAGCATGCGTAGTTCCTACTTTGAATGAGTTTCTGACAAAATCAAAACAAACAAAGCGTGCATTAACAGATCGATAAAAAAAAAAGTAGCGAGTAGCGACCTGATTGCAGATAAATGGAACGGACTAAAAGTAGTGTTTCTTCTCTATAAATATACACAAGTAAAAGTAAAAGTATGTTGCATAAAAACTACTCTTAGAAGTACAATTTATCCCAAAAGTTACTCAAGTAGATGTAACGGAGTAAATGTAGCGCATTACTACCCACCTCTGGTCCCAAGTTTTTTTGTGGCACAGATATACTATAAATAAATTTGCTGTCACTGCATCAATGGGGGTTTCTTCATTTAGCTGAAAACATAGGGAGTTTGGTTTAATTTGACTATTGCGTGGCTCTAAACACTGTGACACATGTCCATTTTTAAGGAGACGAAGATGAGGACGAGGATGAAGACGATGACATTGTCTGCTCCATATGTCTGGAAGAAACGTCAGAGGAACCCAATGAAATTGTCATTTGTGACAAATGTGGGCAAGGTATACCTGGCACTGAATCTAAACCGGAAGAAATGTTTCTCTGGCACTGAATCTAAACCGGATGTACTGTTTCTCTATTCTTCAAACGACTACGATGTGTAAATATGTGTGGCCTAGGCTACCATCAGCTGTGCCACGCCCCCATCATTGATGCCGCGGTCATCGACTCGGACGACAAGTGGCTCTGCTGCGACTGTGTTCTCACCGCTTTTCCAAAGGTAGGTCTTGTTTTGGATGCTTGCTTTTCAAGCGAGTAGACGCCAAAGAGGTAAGTTGCTCTGTTTTCGAAGCAGGAGGAGCCACAACACCTGGAGCTGTCTTTCCCGTACGCCCTGGAGGGACTGGAGTGGGATGAAGACCACACAACCAACACACAACAGTGCTACTGCTACTGCGGCGGTCCAGGAAAGTGAGTGACCCAAAAAGATGAGAACACAATACCAGGCAGTTTTATGATTTGGTTGTATGACAACTCCTGAGAGGGACCAGCAAGATGATGTTTTTATCTTTTGTAGCTGGTACCTGAAGATGCTGCAGTGCAGTCGATGTGAGCAGTGGTTCCACGAAGCCTGCCTCCATTGCTTACAAATGCCTATGCTCTATGGAGACAGGTGATAAACCGCTTTTCTCACTTAAACACAATTACGTCACGGCTAACTACAATAGTGGACAACACCAATTCGTAATGTTTTATCTACAGTAAAGAGTATGGATTTAATTTTTTAGTTTTGCCCAAACCTTTAATTTCTTAATGACTGCAATTTCTTTTTAACAAACTGCCATTTTACCCAGAGTCAAGCTGCAATTAGTAATAGGGTTGTACATACAATTTATTCATTTCCGATGTGATTCCGATATCAAGTATTTTCCGTTACTGATAGAAATCGGATATGATAGCAGCACGAAAAATAGTGCATACTTTTATTGTTTTATAGTGTGGAACTTTAGAAAAGGCTTGATTAAGTGAAATTACCCCAAAAACACAATTAGGTATGAAAAACACTAACCAATTGACAGAATTATGTGGTCTTTAAATTTGAAGTGGAAGGGTAATTTGTTTTTGGCGACACAACTAATGGTTAAAATAATTCATTTAGTTAAGTTTGAGCCATGACGCAGTAAAGTGAATGATCCAGACTCTTTGTTTGTGGATACTTTTTTTACCCTTCTACCTTGGCGACTTTGTGAGTAATATGCAACTATTATTATTTGATACATATATCGGACCTGTGTGTGTATGTATGAAGGAATATGTGTATGTAATATGCAACTATTATTATTTGATACATATATCTGACCTGTGTGTGTGTGTGTATTAGGGCTGGGCAATATGGCCTTTTTTAATATCTCGATATTTTTAGGCCATATCGCGATACACTATATATATCTTGATAGTTTGCCTTGGCCTTGGATTAACACTTGATGCATATAATACCAGTATGATGATTCCATGTGTCTACATTAAAACATTCTTCTTCATACTGTATTAATATATGCTCATTTTAGACTTTCATGCAGAGAAGGAAATCACAACTAAGTCAACTGACCAAAACTGTATTTATTAAACAGTTATTAAGCAGTGGCAGAAACGTTCATGTCATTTCCAAAACAGAAAGCGCAAGATTGTTGGAGACATTTTAAGTGTCAAATAAAAATTAGCTGCATAATAGGAAATCAAATAGTATTTGTCCTTTGCTATGTGGTGGGTTACTACGGACCTTATTAAATTCTGTTGTTGACAATTTATTTTATACGGTGTTGATCTGGAAATGTCTGCCTCTGCATTTTGATTATGTGGGCGTGTGGCATCTAACGGAGATGTTGACATGCAGTTTCAAACAGTCTTCATTCTCTAGCGCAGGGATCGGGAACCGTTTTGGCCGAGAGAGCCATGAAAGCCAAATATTTTAAAATGTATTTCAGTGAGAGCCATATAATATTTTTTAACACTGAATACAATTAAATGCGTGCATTTTTAAGTAAGACCAACATTTTTAGAGAATAATAAGTCTCTTATTCTTTTTAATAACGTTGTTATTGGGGCGGTACATCTCGGATGGTAGAGTGGCCGTGCCAGCAACTTGAGGGTTCCAGGTTCAATCCCCGCTTCCGCCATCTTAGTCACTGCCGTTGTGTCCTTGGGCAAGACACTTTACCCACCTGCTCCCAGTGCCAACCACACTGGTTTAAATGTAACTTAGATATTGGGTTTGACAATGTAAAGCGCTTTGAGTCACTAGAGAAAAAGCGCTATATAAATATAATTCACTTCACAATATAATACACTTATTCTGAAGCTAACCAATAATAAACATAATACTTCTCACCATTAATGCGACTTCTTAAACAAGTGCGATAGAAAATGGATGGTTGGATTAAAATGCATGAGAATGTCTTATCTTTTGAACGTTATTTCTAACACTGTGATTATCAGCGGAATTATTCATTACTTATTATGTTACGCAAAGCCAGCTAAAATTTATCTGAGAGCCAGATGCAGTCATCAAAAGAGCCACATCTGGCTCTAGAGCCATAGATTCCCTACCCCTGCTCTAGTGGGTGACTTTTAAAATGATGCTACGTATTAACAATAATGCTACTTTTGGTAGCAACGCTTTTGCCGCATACTTGACAAATTACGGTTGTCTGTTCAACATATTCCTACTTGAAGCCAAACCACCGCCAGACGATGGATCACCTGCTGTTTTTCTTGGGAATTAATTCTTCCTTTATTTGTTACCAGATTTGCACCGTCTTCCTCTCGTATTACCACTCGCATGGCTCTGCTAGCATCACAGCTAGCGTTACCATGCCGCTACCTCTACGCTCCGCGAGGGCTTATGACGTCTCACGCGTGACTGTATGTGACGTATGAAAGAAGGAGAGACCGGAAAGAGCGAGGAGAGCCTGTAGTTTTAATGCTGGTAGCCAAAAGCAACAGCGTGAGAACGTATACTCGAATATCACGTGTGCAAAAGTATGTATGTATGTATATGTGTTTATGTATGTATATGTGTGTATGTATATATATGTTTGTGTATGTACATATATGAACACATATGTTCAACTACATCAACTTCAACAACCCCCCGCTCTACCAAGAATAAGTGAAAGTTTGACTCTTAGTTCCCTGACGACCAGCTTAAAGTTTTGTAATCAATCAAAAATATCAAGCCGCTAAAAGGCACAAAAACAAGGAGAAGTGTAGAGTGTTTTACATATCAGCCATTATTCACTGCAATTCTATTTATGTGTAATTTTAAATTATATATAGAGATTGAACATCTTTTATAATGTCCACAAAGCTCGATGAGCAGGAGGTGTGTTGTGTGTTGACTTTGTTTGTTGGTTTTAGTTAATTTACACCCTGAGTGGGAAAAGTTAGTTGTATTTTGCCATGTAATAATAATAATAATAATAATGGATTAGATTTATATCGCGCTTTTCTATTATTAAATACTGAAAGCGCTCACAGAGAAGTGAGAACTCATAATTCATTCGCACCTGGTGGTGGTAAGCTACATCTGTAGCCACAGCTGCCCAGGGGTAGACTGACGGAAGCGTGGCTGCCAGTTTGCGCCTACGGCCCCTCCGACCACCACCAATCATTCATTCCTCATTCATTCACCAGTGTGAGCGGCACCGGGGGCAAGGGTGAAGTGTCCTGCCCAAGGACACAACGGCAGCGATTTGGATGTCAAGAGGCGGGGAGCGAACCTGCAACCCTCAGGTTTCTGGCACGGCCGCTCTACCTACCACGCCATGCCGCCCCATATGAACTGATGCGGTGCTCAATCTGTTTCCAAATGAAAGTAATGTTCATTGACCACTGATTCTATCTTCGATTTATATCACAGGGGACCAAATTTAGGCAAAAAACGCGCTGCAGGCCGATTTTGTTGTAAAACTTGAAATGTCTTGCGGGCTAAGTGTGGCCCGTGGGTCATAGTTCAGACACCTCTGGACAACCAGGATGGTGTAATATATACAGATGCATATAATCTAACAGCGTTTAATGAGTTTTTTAATGTACAACCTGATATATGTTGTCTCTTTACCTTTTAGGTTTTATGTTTTTGTTTGTTCTGTTTGCAACGGTGGATCAGAGTATCTCAGTCGACTACCTCTCCAATGGTAAGCTACTTTTTCAATGACATCAAAACATTTTCTTGATAAGCAAAACATGTTTTTGATTTACCAATGTGAAAACTGAAATATGACAAAACATTACTGACATCCTCATATGGAAGTACAATTGTCTCACATCAACTTATATATATCAATATGATATTAATACATATGCATATATTAGTAAATATCCAAATACAAATGTGATATACAAATAAAGCGTATTTGTAAATATATTTTGGAGATTTTAAAATATATACAAATAAAAATGTATATAGATTAGAAAATGTGACATACAATTAAATCAAGAATTTGTAAAAATGTGTATTTGTAATCATATTTTTGAGATTCGAATATAAATATGCTTGTATTTGTGTTGAATTTGCATTTGTGGATCCCTTTTTTTGCTTTTGTGTCGCTGAGCCATTTCTAGCACAAACCAGATGCACAAATAAATGTGACCGAGTTTGAATGTGGAGTTACACACTCCCCTGAACTTACAGAAGAGGGGTCAGCAGCCAGAGCGGTCTGGGTCACAGACACTGGCGAGCCAATCAGAGGCACACTAGGGAGGGTCATATAGTGGATTAAATGGATGGGTAAGTAATAACTAGTATTGATAACTGTTTATTTAAGGTGTGTTGTAGTAGTGCCATGGTTGTATCTACTAGTTTAGTCAGTCACTCAGCTTTTACAGGTGTTGATGCAACGACGACGTCTGGCAACGTTAGCCAGCTAGCAGCTAATGAAGTAGAGATAAGGCCAAGGCTATTAAGGCCTACTTCACTAGTAGTAATAGTACTGAAATACTCTATCTGTACATTACTGGAGGATCTTCTTATTCTCCTACTTCCACTTTTACTTTGTTAGATATTTTGGATGTTGCCAAATGTGTTCGTCACATCAACATTTGTAAAAGCTGAGCGACAGACTAAACTACCTAGTAGATACAACCATGGCACTACTACAACACACCTGAAACACTTAATACTAGTTATTACTTACCCATCCATTTAATCTACTATATGACCCTCTCTAGTGTGCCTCTGATTGACTCGCCAGTGTCTGACCATGTCTGTGACCCAGACCGCTCTGGCTGCAGTGCCCTCTGCTGGTTATTCAGGGGAGTGTGTAACTCCACAGTCAAACTCGGTCACATTTATTTGTGCATATAAATTGATGTGAGACATTACTACTTCCATATCTGCAGGGCTGGAATAGAATAGAATAGCTATTCATTCCTTGTCCATGCATTATCTAGTAACAATCTGGTTTCACTGATTACTCACTTAAACCAAACATTACAGATAAATTATATTAAACCCGTCTATCTCTGTATTTGTTATTATGGTCACACAAATAAAAAAATGCCACAAAAGTAATACAAAGCATTGCAGGGAGGATGTGACACACCTGAGCCTGTACAACCTGACTATGATCCACAAGAAGAAGTACTTTGACTCTGAGATGGACCTAATGGCTTACATCAACAACAACTGGGAGCTTCTGCAGCTTGGGGAGGTAACTGCAGATCAAAAATGATGACTATATGTATGTAAAGCAAGCCTATAAATGTTATTATAATTATACATCCGTGTTTTGGATTTTACCAATCATCTCTTTTAATAGATGATGGGTGTATTTTTAATATTTTGTATTTTTTATGTTGGACGTTTTTTATATTACATACAAAGTTCAATGAGCTGGTTGTGTTAAATGTGACCAAGTTAGTTTTTTTTTGTTTTTTTCCCTGCACCTTCACCAGGGAAGGTTGTTTGGATTGGGTCATATAGGTAAATGCTGTGATGTGTGCCCTAGCGAGTGCAGTTAATGGTAGAGTAATTTTCATTGGCCAACAGATGGCGACAAAATGTTAGCTATTGGACCACAGGCTATTTGTAAGTGATTTGAATACACTGCTCCGGCCGACCGTATTACTCATTGAACTCGTGCTGCCAGAAGACGTCGTCTCGGCGAGCCGTAGTTTGGATACCGCTGCACTAAAATAAAGAATAATAAAGTGTGATTTATTTTTCTTTAAATCAATCTGTCGTATAATGTTTTGTTATTATTGGCACTGTTCGATGTCACAGGTGGAATTGGAATTATTGTATCACATCTAGGGATCGGAATTGAAAAGAGTTTTACGATTCCACTTTCAATTTTGCTTAACAGTTTACTTTTTTATCCATTCTCTTTTGAATAAATAGATAGCAACATACTTGCCAACCCTCACGATTTTCCCGGGAGACTCTCGAATTTCAGTGACCCTCCCGAAAATCTCCCAGGGCAACCATTCTCCCCCGAAATTCTCCCGATTTCCACCTGGAGACTGCCTTTAACGTCCTCTACAACTTGTCAACGTCTGCTTTTCCTTCATACAAACAGCGTGCCGGCTCACTCACATATCATGTGCGACTTCTACACACACACATAGGTGAATGCAACGCATACTTAGGGGCGGCGTGGCGCAGAGGGAGAGTGGCCGTGCACAACTCGAGGGTCCCTGGTTCAAATCCCACCTAGTACCAACCTCGTCACGTCCGTTGTGTCCTGAGCAAGACACTTCACCCTTGCTCCTGATGGGTGCTGGTTGGTGCCTTGCATGGCAGCTCCCTCCATCAGTGTGTGAATGTGTGTGTGAATGGGTAAATGTGGAAGTAATGTCAAAGCGCTTTGAGTACCTTGAAGGTAGAAAAGCGCTATACAAGTACAACCCATTTATACTTGCTCTACAGCCACACAGGTCACACTGAGGGTGGCCGTATAAACAACTTTGACACTGTTAGAAATATGCACCACACTGTGGACCCAAACCAAACAAGAATGACAAACACATTTCGGGGGAACATCCCCACTGTAACACAACATAAACACAACAGAGCATATACCCAGAACCCCTTGCAGCACTAACTCTTCCGGGACGCTACAGTATACACCTCCGCTACCACCAAACCCCGGGAGCCCTAAACCCCGACACCTCCCCCATCTCCCGGATTCGAAGGTTTCAGGGTTGACAAATATGGATAGCTAACAAGTTGATTAGCATCAACTTTGTGTACCGTATTTTTCGGACTATAAGTCGCTTTTTTTTTTTCATAGTTTGGCCGGGGGTGCGACATTTACTCCGGAGCGACTTATGTGTGAAATTATTAACACATTACTGTAAAATATCAAATAATATTATTTATCTCATTCGCGGAAGAGTCGAAGAAAATGTCAGCAATCGTCACACACTAATCAACCAATAAGAATCCGGCGGGGGAGGGTCATGTGGGTCATGGAATGCTAACTGCTATATGTTACTGCCGTAGCTATTACAATGGATCATTTCATCGTTGGCGGTAACTTATAAAAACTGAGAAGGGCTGTACAAAAATGGCACTGAAAATGAAATCATGTACTGAAGATTACAAGCTGGATGTAGTGAAATATGCAGCAGAAAACGACAAGAGAAAGCGGCGCATACCTTTGGAGTTGGCAGAGATGTTTAGAAGCAACATCGAGGAAAAAGTTTTCATGGGATTTATCGATTAGGAGTAACAGATTGTTTGGTAAACATATAGCATGTTCTATAAGTTCTAGTCATTTGAATGACTCTTACCATAATATGTTAGGTTAACATAGCAGGCACCTTCTCAGTTGGTTGTTTATGCCTCATATAACGTACACTTATTCAGCCTGTTGTTCACTATTCTTTATTTAAAATTGCCTTTCAAATGTCTATTCTTGGTGTTGGATTTTATCAAATTAATTTCCCCGGAAAATTGCGACTTATACTCCAGTGCGACGTATGTATGTTTTTTTCCTTCTTTATTATGCATTTTCGGCCGGTGTGATGTATACTCCGGAGCGATTTATAATGTGAAAAATACGGTAGTTTAAAAAACATGAGCATACGATCATAACAGTGAGATCTAAAAAGACCCACAGCCTCGATGTGGTGCCAGGGAAAAAAAAGTTTAGAAGATAACCATGATATAATATAAATCAACTATTGTACTAATAAACAAAATACAACATAAAATATTCCGTGACAAATGACAATTACACAAAAATGTAAAGTAACTTTTTTAAAAATTTTCCGATAACTTTTTTTTTTTTAAATGTATATACAGTATGCTGAGCTCTCAGAAGTACAACTAGGTCACAGAAAATACAAGCAAGTCAAGTAGACTGTGTGCAATTTTACAATCACACTAGTATGAAAATGAACCATCATTTTCCAGAAAATGAAGCATTTCTGCTTGTTTAGGAAAAATATGCGATGTATTTGACTCATCACGGTGTCTCCAGCTGTGCTTGGAGTGGAAAGAGGCCTGTAGATTGCCGGTCAGGCACAGTCTGGTCATGTGATGCATGAGAAACATTCATTTCAACATGATTTTAACATGATAGGCGTGTTATCTTAGTTACATGCAGTATTAACAGCAGACGACTTGCTGCTGCTGCGACTGCTGCTGATTCACTTCCGTCTTGGAAGGGTCCGAAACGTGTCATACCGTATTTTTCGGATTATAAATTGCTCCGGAGTATACGTCGCACCGGGCGAAAATGCATAATAAAGAAGGAAAAAAACATATATACGTCGCACTGGAGTATAAGTCGCATTTTTGGGGGAAATTTATTTGATAAAATCCAACACCAAGAATAGACATTTGAAAGGCAATTTAAGATAAATAAAGAATAGTGAACAACAGGCTGAATAAGTGTACGTTATATGACGCATAAACAACCAACTGAGAAGGTGCCTGCTATGTTAACGTAACATATTATGGTAAGAGTCGAATAAGCGGTAGAAAATGGATGGATGGAGTCATTCAAATAACTATAACATATAGAACATGCTATACGTTTACCAAACAATCTGTCACTCCTAATCGATAAATCCGATGAAATCTTCTTCCTCGATGTCTCTTCTAAACAACTCTGCAAACTCCAAAGGTATGCGCCGCTTCCTCTTGTCGTTTTCTGCCCCATATTTCACTACGTCCAGCTTGTAACCTGCAGTACATGATTTCATTTTCGGTGCCATTTTTGTTCAGCCCTTCTCAGTTTTTATAAGTTACCGCCAACAATTAAATGATCCAGTTTAATAGCTACGGCAGTAGCATATAGCAGTTAGCATTCCATGAACAACAATGCACTTCTGCCATGACCCTACCCCACCGAATTCTTATTGGTTGACGTGTGTGTGACGATTGCTGACATTTTCTCCGTCTCTTCCGCGAATGAGATAAATAATATTATTTGATATTTTACGGTAATGTTTTAATGATTTCACACATAAGTCGCTCCGGAGTATATGTCGCACCCCTGGCCAAACTATGAAAAAAACTGCGACTTATAGTCCGAAAAATACGGTATTCAGCGTTACTGCGTGATGCGTCTGCTTATGTTTCTGATAGTATTTTCTCAATTTGATGCAAAGTAGTGCGCTGTTGTCTTCCTTTCTCCTGAATAAGTCTTACGTCTGTGCTGTTGATCGGCGCCGGGCGCGAGGACGTCATGCGTGCCCACAGGCATCGATAAGGGAATTTTTAACAAGACTGCAAATGATTGCCAGGAAGCGAAACCCTTGTAGCCGGTTCTCAACAAATACGCACAGGCACTTCATGAACCTGTTTAAAACTTGACTGTCTTTCAACAGCTTTCCCGTACGCCAAGATCATTGCGCTTTGCTTGTGTACAGGAGGCATTAAACAGCAACACAGCCAAGTAAGTTGTGGCAATCTATTTAAAACAGCATTAACCATATTTACAAAGGCCTGGATGTTGACCTGTGCCCTTCCGCACACCTGTCAGGTTCATGTCAGGAAAGGAGGTGAAGAAGAAGAAGCACTTGTATGGGCTGAGGGTTCGATTCCCTCCCGCTCCCCCGAGTGCTGAGCAAGCAGGCAGCAGACTGCTGAAGCGTTCCCACCGGGAGATGCCGGTCCATCCCAACAAAGCCCCATCTGCTTTGACGTAAGCTGCAAGATGATTTTGGAAGAGTCCATTGCAGCTCCTGGCGTCATGCTGTCAAGTCAGATTTTAAATGTTTCCTGCAGTGCTTTAACCAACGGGGCGCAGAAGAAGTCCAAAAAGAAGTCGAAGAAGCAAGCGACTCGGTCTCTGGAGAGGCAGGCCAAACGCAGACGCTCCTGTGAACTCTTGTCCCGGGTTAGTACTGTACATTTGCATTAGGGGCGTAATGATTGGCTTTAGCAACGATTCCATTTAATATTTGTGGTTGACGAGTTCATTCAGGGACAATATTACTTTTTAGTCACATTATGGGAGACGCACTGCATAAGCTATGTAAATATACTTTGATTGATTGGATACAATGATAGACCTTGGAGGGGACTGCAGATGTGGGGACCCCCCCTGGGCGAACAGTCCAATGGGGATCATCTTGAGTGGGGAAATGTCCATAGCGCTGAGACGTCCCCAACTGATGCACAGATGAGTGGTTCACCCCGGGCCTCGAATTTGAACTGCTAGCGCTTCATCTGTGGTCACCTAATTACCTCTCAACGCAGGAGAGGGGGGAAGAGCAGAAAAAAGACGGCAGATCAACTGGTCTATTTGAAGGCTAGCGTATACAAATTAGTTTTAAGATGGGACTTAAATGCTTCTACTGAGGTAGCATCCTAACTGTTACCGGGAGGGAATTCCAGAGGACTGGAGCCCGAATAGAAAACACTCTATAGCCCGCAGACTGTTTTTGGGCTCTGGGAATCCCTAAGAAACAGGAGTTCTTAGAATGCAGGTTTTTTTGCCGGGACATATGGTACAATACAATCGGCAAGATAGGACGGAGCTAGACCGTGTAGTATTTTATACGTAAGTAGTAAAACCTTAAAGTCATATCTTAAGTGCACAGGAAGCCAGTGCAGGTGAGCCAGTACAGGCGTAATGTGATCAAACTTTCTTGTTCTTGTCAAAAGTCTAGCAGCCGCATTTTGTACCAACTGTAATCTTTTAATGCTAGACATGGGGAGACCCGAAAATAATACGTTACAGTAATCAAGACGAGAGGTAACAAACGCATGAAAAATTATCTCAGCGTCGCTTGTGGACAAAATGGAACTAATTTTTGAGATATTACGGAGATAAAAGAAGGCCGTTTTAGTCAGACTCTTAATGTGTGACTCAAAGGAGAGTTGGGTGGAAGATAATACCCAAATTCTTTACCAAGTCGCCTTGTTTAATTGTTAGGTGTCTAGCAGGACCGATAATCAGCATTTCCGTTTTCTTAGCGTTGAGTTGCAAAAACTTATTTCAATAAGACACGCCTCCAGCTGACTACAATCCAGCATGTTGGTCAGCTTTAGGGGCATGTAGAGCTGTGTGTCATCATTATAACAGTGAAGGCTAACACCGTATTTGCGTATGATGTGGCAGCATGTAGATGCTGAAGAGTGCAGGGCCAAGAACCGAACCCCGGGGAACTCTATCAATCAATCAATGTTTATTTATATAGCCCTAAATCACAAATGTCTCAAAGGACTGTACAAACCACTATGACTACCACATCCTCGGAAGAACCCACATAAGGGCAAGGAAAACTCACACCCAGTGGGACGTCGGTGACAATGATGACTATGAGAACCTTGGAGAGGACATTACATATGTGGGCAACCCCCCCCGCCCCCTCTAGGGGACCGAAAGCAATGGATTTTCGAGTGGGTCTAACATGATACTGTGAAAGTTCAATCCATAGTGGCTCCATTACAGCCACGAGAGTTCAGTTCAAAGCGGATCCAAGACAGCAGCGAGAGTCCCGTCCACAGGAAACCATCCCAAGCGGAGGCGGATCAGCATCGTAGAGATGTCCCCAACCGATACACAGGCGAGCGGTCCATCCTGGGTCCCGACTCTGGACAGCCAGTACTTCATCCATGGTCATCGGACCGGACCCCCTCCACAAGGGAGGGGGGGGGACAGAGGAGAAAAAGAAAAGAGAAGCAGCAGATCAACTGGCCTAAAAAGGAGGTCTATTTAAAGGCTAGAGTATACAGATGAGTTTTAAGGTGAGACTTAAATGCTTCTACTGAGGTAGCATCTCTGTTACCGGGAGGGCATTCCAGAGGACTGGAGCCCGAATAGAAAACGCTTTATAGCCCGCAGACTGTTTTTGGGCTCTGGGAATCCCTAATAAGCCAGAGTTCTTAGAATGCAGGTTTCTTACCGGAACTTATGGTACAATGCAATCAGCAAGATAGGATGGAGCTAGACCGTTTTTTACGTAAGTAGTAAAACATTAAAGTCGCATCTTACCTGCACAGGAAGCCAGTGCAGGTGAGCCAGTATAGGCCTAATATGATCAAAATATCAATCAATTATAAATCAATCTATAGATATATTAATCGTTCAAAACACTTAAATTCTATGTATGTTCTGCTGGGCGGGAGTTATACTTTAAGGCGCATGTTCGATTGTACTGGCTTCAGTGCCTCTGTTGACGCATGAAAATGTACTTTGTCCATTTGACAGGAGCTGAAAAAGCCCCTCCCACTAGAATCCCACTCATTGGCTTGCTTTACTTCCATCAAGTAAGTATAAAACTCCCAATGGTCGCCTTTTTAAATCTTTTGTGTGAAACATCTGCACATGGGGGAGTTCTCCTCTCTGGACTTTTTTGCTGCTCATCCTCTCTTTGCGCCCAACACAACAGGAGTGAGAGATCTTTACCGTCATCTCAAGCCTCAGATGTGGAGTCTATCGGAGCCCTGAGCACCACAGAAACTACCTCAACGAGCCTTTCAAGGCAGTCCAGGTATGGCGCCCATGCGGAGTCTCCCTATTATTGAAATACTAAATTAACATTAGAACTTCTATCAAACACCCATCCAGCCTCTGTAGCTCAAGCAAGACCCGGTCGACAACCTCCACCTTGCCCCTTTCCCCTCCACCTATCAAAAGAAAACGGGGGCGTCCCCGACGGGCCTTGCAGCCCCCCAACGCAGCCATGCTCTCCCCCAGCCCAGTAGACCCAAACCCTGCGTCTACGGAGATGCCGAGCCCGCTCCCAGGGCTGCACTCCACGGACATAGTTCACGGCATGGACCCCAACAGTCAGCTGTCCCACCTCAAGAGCTCCATCAGCTCCTACTTCGGAACGGCGGGACGGCTGGCTTGCGGGGAGAAGTACAAAGTCCTGGCTCGACGGGTCACCTTGGACGGCAAGGTGCAGTACCTGGTGGAGTGGGAGGGCGTCACCGCCTCCTAGAGGTAATGAACACGTATCTTGTTTAGTTTAGATCCGAGTGCTATTAAGCTTTCTGCAAAGCCTACTGGTTCAGTGCAGTCCACTGTGAATATATTAACACAACTGAACTCATCTTTTCCTCAGTCCTTTAAAGTTTATTGCTAAAAACAAGGCTTCGGCATTCAATTATTTGTATCTATTTGGCTTTTGCCGTTCTTTTATGTTGTGTTCACAACAAACCCTGAATTATGCATAAATTGTTCGATGCACTGCACTTGTAGGCTTTCAGTGAACCTTTTATGTTGAATTATTTTAAACCCAGTGATACTCTTGTCAATCGCAAAGGAGCCGAGTATTAACGGGCGCGTGTTTAGGTTGAGGAAGGGAGGGATGTTGTTTTGCCAGGAACCTATGCCTCCACGTGGGTATTTTGTGTACAGTATTTGTTATAACATCCCTCCTTTACATAAACTTCCCAGCTGTGAGTACTTCTTACTGTATTTGGCATATGTATTAAGTTCAGTTTTGGAAAGCACGCTTATGTGTGTGCTGTTCAAGAGGCACTTAAACATGCTGCTGCAAACTTGTGTTGTTTTATATAGAACTATATACATTTATTTTTACAATTTCCACTTTTCCTCTATGTCTGCAAATCAGCTCGGTGGACGTCTTTTTTCTAATCTCACAGTAACTATGCTCAAATTATAGCAGCGTTGATTAAAAGTTACTTTGTGCTGGTCCTAACATCAAAATGTGTAAAAAAAAAAATGCTTATTTTTTGAGCTTTGATAACAACACACAATATAAAGCAATGCGATTACACTCTATTGACCCTTTTGAGTTTTTATGTTTTTTTTGTACCTAAATCCAAAAAGAAGTGCTGCATAAGAAATAATGTGTCACATAGATTTCCCATTTTGCAGCTAACTGGCTTGTTTGAGTTAATCCTGTGTGTTTGTTAAAATTGGACTGTAACCATGAAATGTGTTATTGTGATGATTTGGACTCTGGTGATCAAGCAGCCTTTTTGGGGGCACACAAGTCCTTTTTAATTTGAACTGTATTGTTTGTGTCTGGCTAATAAGGGCCACTGCAGCCAAAGAACGGGGGTTAACCTGCTTGGCGACGATTAATATTAGTCCGCTTAATGTACCATGACACATGTTAAAGTGTTATTCCTGAAAACAATAAATCGCCATTTGTGATATACGACCGGAGTGCTGCTTCTTTGTTGCTTTCTTTCAGGAATCTCAGTGGGTCTCAAACTTTTTCCAGTCAAGTACTCCTTAGTGCCTTGGGCATTAATAAACCCCCATACCATCACAGATGCTTGCTTTTGAACTTTGCGCCTATAAATATGATTTTCCTCCTTGGTCCAGAGGACACAATGTCCACAGTTTCCAAAAACAATTTTAAATGTGGACTCATCAGACCCCAAAACACTTTCCCACTTTGCATCAGTCCATTTTAGATTAGCTCGGACCCAGCAAAGCCAGCAGTATTTCTGGGTGTTGTTGATTAATGGCTTTCGCTTTGCATAGTAGTTTTAACTTGCACTTACAGATGTCGCAACCAACTGGAGTTACTAACAGTGGTTTTCTGAAGTGTTTCTGAGCCCATGTGGTGATATCCTTTACACACTGTCGTTTTTTTGATGCATTACCACCTGACGGATTGAAGGTCTGTAATATCGCTTACGTGCAGCGAGATCTCCAGATTCTCTAAACCCTTCGATGATATTAAGTAGATGCTGACATCCCTAAATTCCTTGGATTAGCTTGTGGAGAAATGTTCTTTAACCGAACAATTTGCCCACGCGTTTGTTCACAAAGTGGTGACCCTCGCCCCATCCTTGTTTTCGAATGGCTGATCATTTTATGTTAGCTGCTTTTATACCCAATCATGGCACCCACCTGTTCCCAATTAGCCGGTTCACCTGTGGGATGTTCCAAACAAGTGTTTGATGAGCAGTCCTCAACTTTCTTAGTCTTTTTTGCCACTTATGCCAGATTTTTGGAAACATGTTTCAGGCATCAAAATTCCGAATGAGCTAATACTTACAAAAAATAACAAAAGTTTACCAGTTTGAACGTTAAGTATCTTGTCTTTGCAGTCTATTCAATTATATATAGGTTGAATAGGATTTGCAAATCATTGTATTCTGTCTTTATTTACCATTTTACACAACGTGGCAACTTCACTGGTTTTGGGGTTTGTACCCATTTTCATTTCATTTTTTATTTATCTCCTTCATTGATGTGCATTTTGAACGATACATAATTATACCTCAATTATACAATTTACATTCACACAACAATGCCTGAGAAGGAGCAGGATGAAGAAAATCCTATAATTTCCTGCCCCCTTTGACATAATACATTATCTTACTTCATGAATATCATTTAAACCGACACATATATCCAAATGTAATAAAACAATCCAAAAAAAAAAACAACTGCAAAACTTCATAAAGTATAAACCAAACAGAGAAAATAATAATATACACCTCACGGAATGATACAGAGCAAACCCAAAACCAGACAAAAAAATAAGTAAAATAATAGATAAAAATCAAAATGTAAACACTTATGGCTGTCCATATGATCTTATTGTTGTATCTGTATATATTTTTTTCAATTGAAATATATTTTTACAGTTTTTTATCTCTTAAAGAGAATTCCACAATTTTACTCCCACCACTGATATACACATTTGTTTTAAAGTTGTCCTTGAATATTGCTGTTTGAAATGACCTTTTCTTCTTTGACACACCACAATACCTCAAAATGTCTCCTATTGACATTTTCTCTCAAACTTTATCTATTCTAGTACCCCTTCACCACATAAAAGCTTTTTTGGTTATAGAAAGATGTGAAAATGCACTGGAGCATACCTATTTGATGTATTACTGTCCAAATAAGCGCTCATCTGTAGTGGTAAAACTTGATGGGCAAATACATGAATTTGGTAAATAATTAACCGTCCCTATTGTACCGCTTGTACCGTACAATAACCCATCCATCCTTACATTTCTACCGCTTATTCCCTTAGGATTCACAGGGGGCGCTGGTGCCTATCTCAGCTACAATTGGGGGGAAGGCGGCATACACCCTGGACAAGTCATCTCATCGCAGGGCCCCCTTACTTAAATTATTTGGCCGCCTACCTTGACTCTCATATGAACTTGAAGTGCCATCCCATTCCTAACCCACAGGGTTGAATATGATCTCGGTCCACCTTTTGCAGCTATCCACAAGGTTGCGGAGTGTGTTTTATAGGAATTTTCCACCATTCTTCCAAAAGCGAATTGGGGGGGTCACACACTGATGTCGGTGGAGAAGGCCTGGCTCTCAGTCTCTGTTCTAATTGACATTGACAAGCTTTATTTTGTCCATTCTTAAAATGTACAAGACACATAAGAACTGAAATTACATTTTCGGCACAGTCCCGCTAAGACTAGACATATGTTACAGGGGGAACAAGACGGGACCGCCAACAGATCAGCCACTTACCTTAAAAAGGCGAGAAAGAGGTGACATTGGGAAAGGGGGAAGAGTTAAAAAAAAAAAAAAAATCAGTCTAAGGCTAGACCCTCAGGAGCGGTCCAGACTGAGTCCAAGGAAAAAACCTCACATAGCATGGCACACATTAAACATGGTACAAATAATCACACCAACTTGCAACAGAGAGGGGGGGTGAGTTGAGGCCCTGCTATAGAACGCTACTCAGCCATCCACAACCCCAGAGGAATTAAGCGGTGGTGAAGGCATTGATTTGGGGAGGGGCGTGTGCGTGCATGTAATTAATAATTCATCCCAAAGGTGATCTATCGGGTTAGGGTCAGGACTCTGTGCAGGCCAGTCAAGTTCATCCACAGCAGACTCCGTCATCCGTGTCTTTATGGACCCACTAGATTGGGAGCATGGAATTGTCTAAAATGTTTTTTGGTATCCTGGAGCATTCAAAGTTCCTTTCACTGGAACTAAGGGGTCAAGCCCAACTCTTGAAAAGCAACCCCACACCATGATTCCTCCTCTAACAAATTTCACACTCTGCACGATGCAATCTGAAATGCAGCGTCCATCAGATTGCCAGATGGATTGATTGATAGAGACTTTTATTAGTAGATTGCACATGTACAGTACACACTCCGTACAATTGACCACTAAATGGTAACACCCGAAAAAGTTTTTCAACTTGTTTAAGTCGGGGGTCCACGTTAATCAAGTCTATTTATTTCAATTCTTAGTTTTATCTTTATTGCTTCTTGTGTAATTTTTATCCCATATTTGTTACCACTACCTTAAATTGGAATCCTTTATCTCGTTATATGCAAACATAATGACAATAAAGTCCATTCTATTCTATTGAAACAAAAGAAAATAAACTATTGATTAAGTCAAAATGTCAAATATAATAGAAATGTGTCATTGTGTTCTTAAATTGTCAGAAGTAGAGTAGTATATTAATAGTAGTATATCATTCATCATCTTCCGCTTATCTGTGGCCGGGTCGTGGGGGCTGCAGCCTAAGCAGGGAAGCCCAGACTTCCCTCTCCCCAGCCACTTGGTCCAGCTCCTCCTGGGGGATCCCGAGGCGTTCCTAGGCCAGCCGGGAGACATAGTCTTCCTAACGTGTCCTGGGTCTTCCCCGTGGCCTCCTACCAGTCGGACGTACCCGAAACACATCCTTAAGGAAGTGTTTGGGTGGTATCCTGACCAGATGCCTGAACCACCTCATCCGGCTCCTCTCGATGTGGAGTAGCTGTGGCTTTAGATCGAAAGGTAAATTGAGAGCTTTGCCTTCCAGCTCAGCTCCTTCTTCACCACAACGGATCGATACAGCGTCCGCATTACTGAAGACGCCGCACCGATCCGCCTGTCGACCTCACGATCCACTCTTTAATAGTCGTGTATGTATATAATATATATTTTTCAAGTTCAAGTAACTCTGTGTCTTGTTCACGAGTGAGGGAAGAGTGGATCAGTGCGGCGTCTTCAGTAATGCGGACGCTGTATCGATCCGTTGTGGTGAAGAAGGAGCTGAGCCGGAAGGCAAAGCTCTCTACGTTCCCATCCTCACCTATGGTCATGAGCTTTGGGTTAGGACTGAAAGTACAAAATAACGGGTACAACATCCGAAATTAGTTTCTTCCGCCAGGTGGCGGGGCTCTCCCTTAGAGATAGGATGAGAAGCTCTGCCATCGCGGAGAAACTCAAAGTAAAGCCGCTGCTCCTCCACATGGAGAGGAGCCAGATGAGGTGGTTCGGGCATCTGGTCAGGATGCCACCCGAACACCTCCCTAGGGAGGTCTTTAGGGCACGTCCAACCGGTAGGAGGCCACGGGGAAGACCCAGGACACGTTCGGAAGACTATGTCTCCCAGCTGGCCTGGGAACGCCTTGGGATCCCCCGGGAGGAGCTGGACGAAGTGGCTGGGGAGAGGGAAGTCTGGGCTTCCCTGCTTAGGCTGCTGCCCCCGTGACACGACCTCGGATAAGCGGAAGAAGATGGATGGATAATTGGTGAAGTAAGTTATATTTCATATGATGAGATGAGTAATATTTTGAGAATGAAAGAATGGATAGATGAAATAAATTCAGAATATTTATCATGGTTCTTCTTTGTACTTTGTAAACACTGCAACTAGAAACAATGTTGTACTATATGAGTATAAAACTGTTTAAAATATATATATATACTACTATTATATGATAAAATTGTATTTAAAGAAATATATATATAATAGTAATATATATATTTTCATATATATAAAATATATTTATAAATATATATATATGTATAATATATAAAATATATACTACTATTATATAATACAAGTATTTAAAGAAATATATATATAATAGTAGTATATATATTTTTTTATATATATATATCAGATATATTTATAAATATATATATGTATAATATATAAAATATATACTATTATATAATAAAAGTATATATGTATGATATATAAAATATATACTACTATTATATAATAAAAGTATTTAAAGAAATATATATATATAATAGTAGTACATATAATTTTATGTATAATATATAAAATATATACTACTATTATATAATAAAAGTATTTAAAGAAATATATGTGTATATATATATATAATAGTACATATATTTTTCTATATAGAAAATATATATATATATAAAATATATACTATTATATAATAAAAGTATTTAAATGTATATATATACAATAGTAGTGTATATTTTGTTAAATATATAAAATATATTTGTGAATATATGTATATAATATATAAAATATATACTACTATTATGTAATAACATTGTATTTAAATATCAATCAATCAATGTTTACTTATATAGCCCTAAATCACTAGTGTCTCAAAGGGCTGCACAAACCACTACGACATCCTCGGTAGGCCCACATAAGGGCAAGGAAAAACTCACCCCAGTGGGACGTCTGTGACAATGATGACTATGAGAACCTTGGAGAGGAGGAAAGCAATGGATGTCGAGCGGGTCTAACATGATACTGTGAAAGTTCAATCCATAATGGATCCAACACAGTCGCAAGAGTCCAGTCCAAAGCGGATCCAACACAGCAGCGAGAGTCCCGTTCACAGCGGAGCCAGCAGGAAAACATCCCAAGCGGAGACGGATCAGCAGCGCAGAGATGTCCCCAGCCGATACACAGGCGAGCAGTACATGGCCACCGGATTGGACCGGACCCCCTCCACAAGTGAGAGTGGGACATAGGAGAAAAAGAAAAGAAACGGCAGATCAACTGGTCTAAAAAGGGAGTCTATTTAAAGGCTAGAGTATACAAATGAGTTTTGAGGTGAGACTTAAATGCTTCTACTGAGGTGGCATCTATATATATATATAAATATATATATATATATATCAATCAATCAATCAATGTTTACTTATATAGCCCTAAATCACTAGTGTCTCAAAGGGCTGCACAAACCACCACGACATCCTCGGTAGGCCCACATAAGGGCAAGGAAAACTCACACCCAGTGGGACATCGGTGACAATAATGACCCAGTGGGACGTCGGTGACAATAATGACTATGAGAACCTTAGAGAGGAGGAAAGCAATGGATGTCGAGCGGGTCTAACATGATACTGTGAAAGTTCAATCCACAATGGATCCAACACAGTCGCGAGAGTCCAGTCCAAAGCGGATCCAACACAGCAGCGAGAGTCCCGTTCACAGCGGAGCCAGCAGGAAACCATCCCAAGCGGAGGCGGATCAGCAGCGCAGAGATGTCCCCAGCCGATACACAGGCAAGCAGTACATGGCCACCGGATCGGACCGGACCCCCTCCACAAGGGAGAGTGGGACATAGGAGAAAAAGAAAAGAAACGGCAGATCAACTGGTCTAAAAAGGGAGTCTATTTAAAGGCTAGAGTATACAAATGAGTTTTGAGGTGAGACTTAAATGCTTCTACAGAGGTGGCATCTATATATATATATATAAATATATATATATATATATATATATATATATATATATATATATATATATAAATTAGTATTATATATTTTTTTAAATACAATGTTATATCCATAGTACGACACATTGCTTCCACGTTTGTGATTGGCCAGTTGGGTCAATTCAGCGGACGCGCCACTGTTCGCGGGGTTGATTGATTGACAGCTGGTCTTGCCAATCAATTACTTAGGCTGTTCTCTTCTAACCAATCACCAGCGGGCTTGTAAAACGTGGGCGGACCAAACAACTTTTTTGAAGTCGCTACATCGACATGACATCGAATAGGAGTAATTTCACGGGACGTAGGAGCTAACACGAAGCTAGAATACGTAACGTATAAAACATGGTTGGTTATTTGGTAGGTTTTTTTGCTTTAAATGAACACAGCGGTGTTAACTTTTCCCGGCTTTTTCGCGACCGTCTTTGTTTACATGTAGCATGCTATCATGCTATCATGCTATCCTGCTACCAGCTCGTCGGCAGTCTTACAATGTTTATCAAATACCTTTTTTTTTCTCGTCCGAACGGGCTAAGTTGTCGATCCCTGAGTTAACCATGTTCCAATTCGATGGTTAGCAAAGAGGGAAGGTTTAAGCAAGTCATATCGGACACTTAAAAGAGTCTGCTTTGACGTACGGTGACAACTGGTGGAGCCCAACGATTATGCCAATAAAACCCCGATACTTGATCAATAAGATGCACTTTTGTCATGCAGCGTGACGACCTGATCGATATTACGTTTCTGGCTCATGTGCTGATTAGACATTAAGGTCAGTTGTCTAATATATTGTGTACAAACCCCGTTTCCATATGAGTTGGTAAATTGTGTTAGATGTAAATATAAACAGAATACAATGATTTGCAAATCCTTTTCAACTCATATTCAATTGAATGCACTAAAAAGACAAGATATTTGGTCTTCAAACTCATAAACTTAATTTTTTTATGTGCAAATAATAAGTAACTTGGAATTTAATGGCTGCAACACGTGCCAAAGTAGTTGGGAAAGGGCATGTTCACCACTGTTTTACATCACCTTTTCTTTTAACAACCCTCAATAAACTTTTGGGAACTGAGGAAACTAATTGTTGAAGCTTTGAGAGTGGAACCCTTTCCCATTCTTGTTTTATGTAGAGCTTCAGTCGTTCAACAGTCCAGGGTCTCTGCTGTCGAATTTTACGCTTCATAATGCGCCACACATTTACCATGGGAGACAGGTCTGGACTGCAGGCGGGTTAGGAAAGTATCCACACTCTTTTTTTATGAAGCCACGCTGTTGTAACACGTGCTGAATGTGGGTTTGCATTGTCTTGCTGAAATAAGAAGGGGCGCCAATGAAAAAGATGGCGCTTAGAAGGCAGTATATGTTGTTCCGAAACCTGTATGTACCTTTCAGCATTAATGATGCCTTCACAGATGTGTAAGTTACCCATGCCTTGGGCACTAAGGCACCCCCATACCATCACAGATGCTGACTTTTGAACTTTGCGTCGATAACAATCTGGATGGTTCGCTTCCCCTTTGGTCCGGATGACACGATGTCGAATATTTCCCAAAATAATTTGAAATGTGGACTCCTCAGACCAGAGAACACTTTTCCACTTTGCATCAGTCCATCTTAGATGATCTCGGACCCAGAGAAGCCGGTGGCGTTTCTGGATGTTGTTGATAAATGGCTTTCGCTTTACATAGTATGGCTTTAACTTGCACTTACTGATGTAGCGACAAACTGTATTTAGTGACAGTGGTTTTCTGAAGTGTTCCTGAGCCCATATGGTGATATCCTTTGGAGACTGATGTCAGTTTTTGATACAGTGCCGTCTGAGGGATCGAAGGTCACGGTCATTCAATGTTGGTTTCCGGCCATGCCGCTTACGTGGAGTGATTTCTCCAGATTCTTTGAACCTTTTGATGATATTATGGACCGTAGATGTTGAAATCCCTAAATTTCTTGAAATTGCACTTTGAAAAATGTTGTTCTTAAACTGTTTGACTATTTGCTCACGCAGTTGTGGACAAAGGGGTGTACCTCGCCCCATCCTTTCTTGTGAAAGACTGACTAACTTTTGGGAAGCTGTTTTTATACCCAATCATGGCACCCACCTGTTCCCAATTAGCCTGCACACCTGTGGGATGTTCCAAATAAGTGTTTGATGAGTGTTCCTCAACTTTATCAGTATTTATTGCCACCTTTCCAACTTCTTTGTCACGTGTTGCTGGCTTCAAATTCTAAAGTGAATGATTATTTGCACACAAATTTTTTTTTTATCAGTTTGAACATCAAATATGTTGCCTTTGTAGCATATTCAACTGAAAATGGGTTGAAAAGGATTTGCAAATCATTGTATTCCGTTTATATTTACATCTAACACAATTTCCTAACATATATGGAAACAGGGTTTGTAAAAAAAACCCACCATTCTCAAACCACTGACAAACTTGACTGGTTCACAAGCGTGTCATTTTTTTTGTGTGTCTTCTTTAGTTTAAGCCAGCTATTAGATGGACTCTGTTTTCACCAGAAGGAAGATGTGCAATGTGCGGCAAGAGAATGCTTGTCTGAACATGCAGGATATTCAGCTCATCAGTGATATCGATGATACGCCTAATGAATTCCTATCCCCCAACTCTCAGGTAAATCATATGTGATTAGAATTCAATCAATCTATGTTTATTTATACAGCCCTAAATCAGGGCTGGGCGATATATCGATATACACGATATATCGCGGGTTTGTCTCTGTGTGATATGGAAAATGACTATATCAGGATATTGGAGTATACGTTCTCACGCAGTTGCTTTTTGCTGCGGGCATTACACTACAGGCTCTTCTCACTCTTTCCTGTTTCTCCTTCTCACAGAGACGTAAACAAGCGCACCTTCTTACATACGTCACATACTGTCACGTCCTACGTATATGTATGACGTGACATATATATACATATATATGTATATATATATATGTATATATATATGTGTGTGTATATATATATATGTATATATATGTGTATATGTGTGTGTGTATATATATATATATGTGTATACATATATATGTATATGTGTGTGTATATGTATATGTATATATATATATGTGTATATGTGTGTGTGTATATATATATATGTGTATACATATATATATATGTGTGTATATATATGTATATATATGTGTATGTATATATATGTATATATATATATATGTGTGTATTTGTGTGTGTGTATATATATATATATGTGTATATGTATATATATATATGTGTATATATATATGTATATGTGTATGTATATATATGTATATATATATATATATATATGTATGTATATATATATGTGTATATATGCATATATATTCATATGTGTATATATGTGTATTTGTGTGTATATATATATGTGTGTATATGTCTATATATGTGTATATATATATATATATCTACATGTATATATATATATTTACATATATATGTAAATATATATATGTGTATATATCTATATATATGTGTATATATATATGTATATATATTTACACATATATATAGACATATACACATATATATAGACATATACACACATATATATAGATATGTATATATATATACACATATAGATATGTAAGTTTCCAGGTTAGCTAAAACACTTCTGGTTAAATGGATATGGCCTAAAACATATTTGTGTGTTCATATATGTTATTAAATGTATTTAAATATTTAAAATTATATATATTTTTTTCTAATCGATATTTTAAAAGTAGACAAGGGTTCACATTATGACATTCATTTTGAGTAAGGTTCAATACATTCATCAAAGTTCCACTTCTTTATACTTTCTTAACACTTTGAGTTTGAAGATTTTCTTAAAGTAGATCATATAAGTACTACTTTGTTTTACTTCTTTTCTGATTTATTACATCATTTAATTCCACATACTGATGATATACTAAAGGTTTTAAGTGTTGTACGTGCATTCAAATGTTTTAAGTTGCATTTTTCTCTAAGGTTATATTTCTCTTTTGTTGAGAAGAATTGTTGGGTAGAAGTTAAATGTTTGCTTTGTGCATAATTTTAGCTGTTTTCAAATGCACCAAATAATTCAATTTCATTTTTTTTTATTTAATTCACTGAATACAAGGTTTGAATGTTCTCGATAGCTAACGTTAATGTATTATTCTAACTGACCTTTTTTGTAACGCAGTTAATAAATGTGGTGTACTTTTCTAGTTGTTTCCCATACATCTGCACGATAACTCAGACATGGTAACACTGGTGAGCAGTAGAGAACATGAAGTTATTTTGGTCCAGAACATATTTTTAGCTTTATTCATTACTGACATTTCTTGCCAATTTAAGTTGTTTAATTTTTATATGACATTTCTATTGAATTCTATCATCTATTATTACACCCAATAATTTGATAAATGTTACCCTTTCAATGTCTACTCTGTCTATTTGTATTTGTGTCTGACTTCCAATTCTGCTGTTAGCGAATAGATTTTTTTTTTAGTTTTGCTGAGATTCAAAGATAGTATGTTTTTGTCAAACCATTTCCTTAATTTGTTCAAATCTTCTGTTATAATTTGTATTCGTCTATCATTTATTGTATTGGTTTGTGTGTGGTGTGCACTTAATTTCCTGTTACTCGCTTGACCATACTTGCCAACCTTGAGACCTCCGATTTTGAGAGGTGGGGGGCGTCGTTGGGGGCGTGGTTAAGAAGGGAGGAGTATATTTACAGCTATCCATCCATCCTTTTCCTACCGCTTATTCCCTTTGGGGTCGCTGGTGCCGATCTCGGCTACAATCTGGCGGAAGGCGGGGTACACCCTGGACAAGTCGCCTCCTCATCGCAGTGTGTAGAAATATTTATTGTATTGGTTTGTGTGTGGTGTGCACTTAATTTCCTGTTACTCGCTTGACCATACTTGCCAACCTTGAGACCTCCGATTTGGAGAGGTGGGGGGCGTGGTCGGGGGTGGGGCGTGGTTAAGAAGGGAGGAGTATATTTACAGCTATCCATCCATCCTTTTCCTACCGCTTATTCCCTTTGGGGTCGCTGGTGTCGATCTCGGCTACAATCTGGCGGAAGGCGGGGTACACCCTGGACAAGTCGCCCCCTCATCGCAGTATGTGTAGAAATATTTATTGTATTGGTTTGTGTGTGGTGTGCACTTAATTTCCTGTTACTCGCTTGACCATACTTGCCAACCTTGAGACCTCCGATTTTGAGAGGTGGGGCGTGGTTAAGAAGGGAGGAGTATATTTACAGCTATCCATCCATCCTTTTCCTGCCGCTTATTCCCTTTGGGGTCGCTGGTGTCGATCTCGGCTACAATCTGGCGGAAGGCAGGGTAGACCCTGGACAAGTCGCCTCCTCATCGCAGTATGTGTAGAAATGTTTTTTTCCAAATAGTTCAAGAAAGACCACTACAAATTAGCAATATTTTACACTGTTATACAATTTAATAAATCAGAAACTGGTGACATAGTGCTGTATTTTATTTCTTTATCTTTTTTTTTTCAACCAAAAATGCTTTGCTCTGATTAGGGGGTACTTGAAGTAAAAAAATGTTCACATAGGGGAACATCTCTGAAAAAAGGTTGAGAACCACTCCTCTAAAAGCCGTAGATGTTATTGTCACATATACATGCACAGTAGATTGCAGCATTGTCCTTTTTAAGAGTGTCACAACATTGCTGTTTACGGCAGACAAACTGCTTTACGGTAGACGAAAACGTGACTGCTGTTGTTTTGTGTTGTTGCCGCGCTGGGAGGACGTTAATGAGACTGCCTAACAATAAACCCACATAAGAAACCAAGAACTCGCCTTGATCATTCTACAGTTATAACATAATTGGGCAGGCACTCTGTTTATATTGTGGGAAAGCGGACGTGAAAACAGGCTGTCGACACGTCACTCGGGTCCGCATGGAGCTGGAGGGAGCGTGGCCTCCAGTTCCGCCTGATTTTCGGGACAAAATTTGTCCCGGGAGGTTTTCGGGAGAGGCGCTGAATTCCGGGAGTCTCCCTGAAAATCTGGGAGGGTTGGCAAGTATGGGCTTGATAAGTCTGTCTAGTTATCACGTGTGTTGAAATTAAATGTAATTTAATATGATTAAATTTAATCTCTTTTTACAGGCCTGCCTGCGATGCTCTAGAAACGGGGTTGCGAACAGTGTGGAGGTGTTGAATGAGCAGATTTGTCATCTTCAAGCAGAAGTGGAGACCAAAGGCAAAGAACTCAAGTAATCTTATAACTTCTTTACAGATGCAGTACTGTAGGGAACTAGAATCAACCGTTCAAAATGACTCCAATTGAAGAAAAAACATATTTTCTCTTCAGTGTGTACCTTTTTTTGTCTAGTAAAAACTTACTAAGCGTCAGCAAAAAGTTACAATCTCTCGCAACACACCTTTTTTCATCATAGTTTACTTTGGCCCGGGTTTTGTGAGAATGAGATATTTATAAGGGTTCTTTTTTTTAATCCATAGTCACGTTTAAAGCAGCTAGTATTTTCCTGATGTTGTGTGTCTTGCTTTTATCTTATGTCTGCTAGTAAAGTCTTTGTTTTGTCTTAAGGACACCTGCTCATACTTGCCAACCTTGAGACCTCCGAATTCTCCTAATTATGTATGTATGTATGTGTGTATATATATATATATATATATATATATATATATATATATATATATATATATATATATATATATACACATACATATATATATATATATATATATACACATACATATATACAATGGGGCAAAAAAGTATTTAGTCAGCCACCGATTGTGCAAGTTCTCCCACTTAAAATAATGACAGAGGTCTGTAATTTTCATCATAGGTACACTTCAACTGTGAGAGACAGAATGAGGAAAAAAAAATCCAGCAATTCACATTGTAGGAATTTTAAAGAATTTATTTGTAAATTATGGTGTAAAATAAGTATTTGGTCAATAACAAAAATTCAACTCAATACTTTGTATTATAACCTTTTTTGGCATTAACAGAGGTCAAACGATTACTATAGGTCTTTACCAGGTTTGCACACACAGTAGCTGGTATTTTGGCCCAATCCTCTATGCAGATCTTCTCGAGAGCAGTGATGTTTTGGGGCTGTCGCCGAGCAACACAGACTTTCAACTCCCTCCACAGATTTCCTATGGGGTTGAGGTTTGGAGACTGGCTAGGCCACTCCAGGACTTTCAAATGCTTCCTACGGAGCCACTCCTTCTTTGTCCGGGCAGTGTGTTTGGGATCATTGTCATGCTGGAAGACCCAGTCACGTTTCGTCTTCAAAGCTCTCACTGATGGAAGGAGGTTTTGGCTCAAAATCTCACGATACATGGCTCCATTCTTTCTTTTCTTAACACGTATCAGTCGTCCTGTCCCCTTAACAGAAAAACAGCCCCAAAGCATGATGTTTCCACCCCCATGCTTCACAGTAGGTGTGGTGTTCTTGGGATGCAACTCAGTATTCTTCTTCCTCCAAACACGACGAGTTGAGTTTATACCAAAAAGTTCTATTTTGGTTTCATCTGACCACATGACATTCTCTGCTGTATAATCCATGTGCTCTCTGGCAAACTTCAGACGGGCCTGGACATTCACTGGCTTAAGCAGGGGGACACATCTGGCACTGCAGGGTTTGATTCCCTGTCGGCGTAGTGTGTAACTGATGGTAACCTTTGTTACTTTGGTCCCAGCTCTCTGCAGGTCATTCACCAGGTCCCCCCGTGTGGTCCTGGGATTTTTGCTCACCGTTCTCATGATCATTTTGACCCCACGGGATGAGATCTTGCGTTGAGCCCCAGATTGAGGGAGTTTACTGTATCAGTTGTCTTGTATGTCTTCCATTTTCTGATAATTGCTCCCACAGTTGATTTTTTTCACACCAAGCTGCTTGCCTATTGTAGATTCAGTCTTCCCAGTCCGGTGCAGGTCTACAATTCTTTTCCTGGTGTCCTTCGACAGCTCTTTGGTCTTGGCCATAGTAGAGTTTGGAGTCTGACTGTTTAAAGCTGTGGACAGGTGTCTTTTATACAGATAAAGAGTTCAAACAGGTTCCATTAATACAGGTAACGAGTGGAGGACAGAAGAGCTTCTTAAAGAAGAAATTACAGGTCTGTGAGAGCCAGAGATCTTGCTTGTTTGAAGTGACCCATAATTTACAAATAAATTCATTAAAATTCCTACAATGTGAATTCCTGGATTTTTTTTCACATTCTCTCTCACAGTTGAAGTGTACCTATGATGAAAATTACAGACCTCTGTCATCATTTTAAGTGGGAGAACTTGCACAATCGGTGGCTGACTAAATACTTTTATATATATATATATATATATATCCATCCATCCATCCATTTTCTACCGCTTATTCCCTTTCGGGGTCGCGGGGGGCGCTATATATATATATGCGTGTATACATATATATGTGTGTCTATATATGTGTATACATATATATGTGCATACATATATGTGTGTATATATATATATGTGTATATATATGTGTATGTGTATATATATGTGTATGTATATATATGTGTGTGTGTATATATATATATATATATATATATATGTGTGTGTGTGTGTATATATATATATATATATGTATGTGTTTGTTGCATGACATTCATATGTTAATATTCAGTGTTTTATCAATCATAGTTAATATTGTAAATCCCACATACTTTATTTTCATGTACATTCTGGGTTTCTCATTCAGTAAAGAACATTTTAATTCCATTACGTTTTTAAGGCGGTCCGTCATAACATTTTTAGCATTCAATGAGTAATTATTGTGAGGTTTTGTATAAATGTTCCTAAAAATAGATATAGCGGCCACCCAGACACATTTTTTTTTTCTCTAAATTTTGCCCCCAAGTCCAAATAATTGCCCAGGCCTACCCTAAAAGCTGGTCTTCCCTTGTGCCTCCCAGAGCAGCAGAGCTGAAGGCAGAGTGTTGCCTGGAGGAGTCCGCTCACAGTGACATCATGGTCGTGACTCTATCTGAAAAACTGAGCAGTCTCAGGGAGGACATGGCCAACAAGACTGCACTTTGTAAAAGGTAAACACCGCTTTTACCAGAGCGTGGATTCAATGATGTTTGACCATGGAGTTGAACATAGTCATGCTGAATGCAGGTATCCGGTTGTGCTATATAGACGAGGTATGATATCATTGATACCAATTTGGCCGGCGATAGCTTATTTTTTTTAACAATCGTATCGGCATAGTGCATGTTGATGACACATTCTAGCAACTTTTAAAGTGACAAACGCGTCCCCAATATACTATCATTGTAGCGAGCAGCTAATCTCCTTCCAGAGTGTAAAGCTATTTTTAAAGTTAAAGTCCCAATGATTGTCACACACACACACACTAGGTGTGCTGAACTTTGTCCTCTGCATTTGACCCATCCCCTTGATCACCGCCTGGGAGGTGAGGGGAGCAGTGGGCAGCAGCGTTGCCGCGCCCGGGAATTATTTTTGGTGATTTAACACCCAATTCCATCCCTTGATGCTCAGTGCCAAGCAGGAAAGGTAAAGGGTCCCATTTTTATAGTCTTTGGTATGACTCGGCTGGGATTTGAACTCACAACCTACCGATCTCAGTGCGGACACTTTAACTACTAGGCCACTGAGTAGGTAAGTCAGCAATCTTTGTCTCTGTGGCGACAATCTATTTTTTTAAAGGTACCTTTATCACTGGAGGACAAGGAACAGTTAAGCATGTTACACTCCACACCGTAGGAGGACATGCAAACTGCAAGCTGGAGCTCTTGGTTGTAAGTAAACAAAGGAGGCCGCATCGATACAAATATCAACAGTAACGATAACACGTGTAGTGTCAGTTCTGTATATGCTCGATATTACAGTGGTTGGATCGATATTTTTTATTATCAAAAAATCAGTAAAACAAGTCTGTGGACACAGGACAGCTTTAGGGCCCAAAGCTAAATGATTTGAATTAGGGCTGGACGATATATCGAATATACTCGATATATCGCGGGTTTGTCTGTGTGCGATATAGAAAATTACTATATCGTGATATTCGAGTATACGTCCTCACGCAGTTGCTTTTATCTCTTCTCAGTCTTTCTTGTCTCTAATTCTCAGAGAGACATAAAACAAGCGCACCTTCTTACATACGTGACACAGTGTCCCGCGTGCAACGTCATACGCTCTCGCGGAGCAGAGAAGCAGAGACATGGCGAAACTTAGCTGTGATGATAGCGGTGCGGTGCGAGTGGTAATATGAGAGAAAGAAGGTGCGAATCTGGTAACAAAAACAGCACGGGGTCCATCGTTTGGCGGTGGTTTGGCTTCACGCGGGAAGATGTTAAACATCCATCCATCTTGTTCCGCTTTTTTCGAGGTCAGGTCGCGGGGGCAGCAGCCTAAGCAGGGAATCTGAGACTTACCTCTCCCCGGCCTCTTCGTCCAGGTACTCCCGGGAAATCCCGAGGCATTCCCAGGCCAGCTAGGAGAGATAGTCTTTTCTAACGTGTCCTGGGTCTTCCCCGTGGCCTCCTACCGGTCGGACCTGCCTGAAACACCTCCCTAGGTAGGCGTTCGGGTGTCACCTCATCTGGCTCCTCTCCATGTGGAGGAGCAGCGGCTTTACTTTGAGCTCCTCCCGGATGACAGAGCTTCTCACCCTATCTCTAAGGGAGAGCTCCACCACCCACCATGGGTGAGGATGGGAACGTAGATCGACCAACGTAATACCGTAATATGTTTAGTATGCGGCAAAAGCGTTGCTACAAAAAGTAGCAGTACTGCTAATATGTAGCATAATTTGAAAAGTCACCCGCTAGAGAATGAAGAGTGCTTGAAACTCTGCATGTCAACATCTCCCTTTGGTGCCCCACCCACAAAATGCCCAAGCAAACATTTCCAGATCAACACTGTATGAAAAAAATTGTCTACAACAGAAGGAGATGACGTCTGCAGGAACTTACCACATAGCGAAGGACATACACTATTTGATTTCCTATTATGCAGCTAATTTTTATTTGACAGTTATCGTCTGCAGGAACTTACCACATAGCGAAGGACATACACTATTTGATTTCCTATTATGCAGCTAATTTTTATTTGACAGTTATTTTAAATATCTTGTGTGACATCATGCACAAAAGTGCACTTTATTTGTTTTCAACTATTGTAGTGGCGTGCTGTACAAAAAGTGCACTTTAATTTAGTGTTGTTTTGATATGTCATCTTAGTGACATCATGACCAAAAGTGCACTTATAGCTTGTTTTAAAATGTCTCTAACAATCTTGCACTTCGTTTTGGAAATTACATGAATGTTTGTACCACTGCTTAATAACTGTTTAATAAATACAGTTCTGGTAAATTGACTTAATTGTGGTTTTTCCTCTTTGCATGAAAGTTTAAAAGTAGCATAAATTAATGCACTATCAACAAGAATGTTTTAATGTATACACACAGAATCATCATACTGCTGTGATTATATGCATCAAGTGTTCATTCAAGGCTAAGGAAAAATATGGAGATATATATATCGTGTATCGCGACATGGCCTAAAAATATCAAGATATTAATAAAAGTCCATATCGCCCAGCCCTATATTGAATCTGAGCCAATAGTAGTACATTTCAATACTGAATTGATATTGTTCCACTGCCCTCTTATGTTTTGTTTGATTATCAAAAATGTAATCGTTAAATCCATCCATCCATTTTCTACCGTTTGTCACTTTCGGGGTCACAGGGGGTGCTGGAGCCTATCTCGGCTGCATTCGGGCGGACGGCGGGGTACACCCTGGTTTTGAAAATTTTAAGTATCAGCATTGAAAAGGCCAACACTGCTCCTTTAACGACTTGCTATTAGACCGTTATCCAAGTTTTTGGTATCGCCCAAAACTAAAGTCTTCAAACGACAGAAGAACATTTTCACAGAAGTGTACATTGAACCATATTACAACAGAAAGTAGGCAGATACTAACAGGACATTAGCAAGTAGATTGGTATTAGTTTTGAAAAATAGTTGACTGAAAACGACGCTATATGTTACCGGATATGTTAGCAGCCAAATTAAGAGCCTTAGTAACCCGTTTTGACATTGTTCTATTATCACTTATACAGCAAACAATATATCGTGATGTACCGTATTTTCCGGGTTATAAAGCGCACTGCCGATGAATGGTCTATTTTTTTTTTACTTTTTTTCCTATATAAGGCGCATCAGATTGTAGGGCGCATTAAAAGCGTCATATTATTATTATTATATTTTTTTAAATGTAGCACACTTCCTAGTAGTCTACATGACATGTAACGGTGGTTCTTTGGTCAAAATGTTGCTCAGATGATGTTTTACAGATCATCTTCAAGCCGCTATCTGACAGTCGCTCCCGGGTGCGCCGTTTTGCGGGCGGTCTTATTTACGTGGCTCCTCTTCGGCAGCGTCTTCTCCCCGTCATCTTTGTTGTAGCGGTGTAGCGTGCAAGGACGGGAGTGGAAGAAGTGTCAAAAGAAGGAGTTAACCGTTTTAATGACATTCAGACTTTACTTCAATCAATAACGGAGCAGCATCTCCTCATCCGGAAATGTGTCCCAAGAAAAATCATCCGACCGTAACTCTCTAATAACTACAGTTCTTTGGGTGAATAATTTAAACTCACTACACCGGTATGTTTTAGCGCTTTCATGGCGAGTTTACTGACAGATATAAGTAAGAACTTTACACTACTTTAAATTACAAATGGCAACAGCGGAGGATGAATGTCCCATAACAAGAAGATAGAGAAAATCAAGCTTATCGACTATGGTGTCTGCACGTACTAGAAAGGCGGATTCACACAATTTTTCAGAATTTATGCAGATCCCGAATACAGATCAGCAGGTACCAGAATGTAAGAAAAGTTGATTTTACTTAATATTGCGAAACAAAACGCCAGATAATGTCTTACCTTATACATACACCATAATAATACTCGTATGTTTAATGCGCCGACATTCCATCAAGCTGTGTGGCGTTCATAGCTTACCAAAGTCCTACTAAAACAAGAGAGATTATTTGATCGTCGTTTGTAATGTTCTATATTTTCAATGGAACATACAAAATGTTAGTGTCGTTTACTATGAGTCATATTGCAATCTACACTTATCTCTTATGTTTGACTGCCATCTATTGGTCACACTTGTCATTACACCATGTCCCAAATGAAATTGCTTCGAGGTCGATAAGAAAAAACAGAATTATTCTGTACATTAGGCGCACCGGGTTATAAGGCAAATTGTCGAGTTTTGAGGAAAAAAGGATTTGAAGCGCACTGTATAGCCCGCAAAATATATCATATCGAAGGAAGGTGCCATGTATAAATATCTGTTATCTTGTTCACGATCCAATACTGTGTTTTTTTTATGCTCAACAGGGCAGAACAACAGAGAAACCAAGCCCTTGAGAATGCGGAGAAACTCAAAGAAGCTTTCAAAGAGTACAAGGCCAACGTTGCCATTAAATTTCGAAAGGTAATTCAACCTCAAGCAAACCAGTGACCACACACATCAAAGCCTTTTTATTTACAATATGAAGATAGTTTTCCCATGATATTATGGAAATACAAATATTGTGTTACAAAATGTTGACACTACAGATTATTTACTAACTTCGTGCACACTGATTTAGATAATATTGTAACAAACAAATTTTGAAAAAAAAACAAAAAAAAAACTATGGTACTGTAAATATCAAATGTATATTTTACAGTTGGAACATTGGAACCTCAGTCGGCAGACATTTTGACCGTAAAGTACAATGGTATATTTTTTCCATTTGCTGGGATGCACTGTAAAAACAACTGTAGATTTTATGGTAAAATAAACTGGCAGCTCACTCGCTAAAATATTTTCGCATAAAATACAAAAGCATAATTTTTCAATTTACAGTAATAACACTGTAAAACAACTGTAGATTTAATGGTATCTCCGTCACCAGAATTTTAATGTAAAAAATCATGGCACTGTTTTCCATTTACAGTAATACGCCGTAAAAACAACAACCATAGATTTTACCGTAAAAAGAACTGGAAGTGAGGTTACCAGAAATTTGACCGCAAAATACAAAGGCACCATTTTTCTATTTCCAGTAATAGCACCGTAAAAAAAATTGTAGATTTTACGGTAAAAAACTGGTATCTCCGTCACCAGAATTATAATGTAAAAACCATGGTACTGTTTTCCATTTACGGTAATACGCCGTAAAAACAACAACCGTAGATTTTACCGTAAAAAAAAAAAAAAAAAAAAGAAATGGAAGTGAGGTAAACAGAAATTTTACCGTAAAACAACTGTAGATTTTACGGTAAAAAACTGGTATCTGTCACCAGAATTATAATGTAAAAAACCATGGTACTGTTTTCCATTTACAGTAATACACTGTAAAAACAACAACCGTAGATTATACAGTAGATAAAGAAACTGGAAGCGAGGAAAACAGAAATGTTACAGTAAAATACAATGGTACCATTTTTCCATTTATAGTAATACACCGTAAAAACGACAACTGTAGATTTTACCGTTTGAAAAAAAAAAATGGATGTGAGGTCAACAGAAATTTTACCATAAAATACAAAGGCACCATTTTTCTATTTACAGTAATAACACAGTGAAAACAACTGTAGATTTTACTGTACAAAATTTGAATTTCCGTCACCAAAATTATAATGTAAAAAACTATGGTACTGTTTTCAATTTATAATACGCCTTAAAAACAACAACAACCGTGGATTTTACTGTAAAAAACTGGGAATGAGGGCACTAAAATTTTACCGTAAAATCATACTTGCCAACCCTCCCGGATTTACCGGGAGACTCCCAAAATTCAGCGCCTCTCCTGAAAACCTCCCAGAAGAAATTTTCTCCCGAAAATCTCCCGGAATTCAGCGGAGCTGGAGGCCACGCCCCCTCGAGCTCCTTGCGGACCTGAATGGGGACAGCCTGTTATCACGCCCGCTTTCCCATTATATAAACAGCTTGCCTGACAATCACGTTACAACATCTACGGATTTTAATAAAAAACTGCACACACAAGGAGACGAAGCAGAAGAACGAGGAAGTAACAGCTCTATTACAGCCGTCTGTAATAGAGTGATTCGATGTTGTCTGTCGCCATCTCCTGTTGAATGTTGGCTGTAGCGTTATGGGGTTGCTTTTTGATTGGCCAACGATTTACGTGGTGTTGCGCACCTGACGGCAAGTGACTCTCGCCAGTACGCAAATGGTAGAACAAAGGTTACTCAAATAGTGAAAGGTAAGTGCTGTTGGTTTTATTTTAGTAACCAGCAAGCACAGTACAGTTAGTAGAACAACTGTGTTTTTGTTATTGTGTATTTGATAGGTGCTGTCTGAAATTCAACTATTTCTTTTAGTTATAAATATAATAAAATAAATATATAGCTAGAATTCACTGAAAGTCAAGTATTTCATACATATATATACATTTGTTTATATATATATGAAATATATATGAAATACTCAAGTTGGTTAATTATACTCCCCTCTTAACCACGCCCCCCCAACTCCACCCTCCACCTCCTGAAATCGGAGGTCTCAAGGTTGGCAAGTATGTGTAAAATACAATGGTACTATTTTTCCATTTATAGTAATACACCGTAAAAACAACTGTAGATTTCACTGTAAAAAAAACTGGAAGCGAGGTTAACAGAAATTTTACCGTAAATTAAAAAAAGCACAATTTTTCTACCTACAGTAATAACACCATAAAAAAACTGTAGATTTTAGGGTAAACATCTGGTATCTCCATCACCAGAATTATAATGTAAAAAAACGTGGTACTGTTTTCCGTTTAAAAACAACAACCACAGATTTTACCGTAAAAAAACCTGGAAGCGAGGTTACCAGAAATGTTACCGTAAAATACAATGGTACTATTTTTCCATTTATAGTAATACATTGTAAAAACCACTGTAGATTTTACTGTAAAAAAAATGGAAGCAAGGTGAACAGAAATTTTACCATAAAATACAAAGGCACCATTTTTCTATTTACAGTAATAACACCGTAAAAACAACTGTAGATTTTACGGTAAAAAAACTGGTATCTCCATCATCAGAATTTTTATGTTAAAAATCATGGCAACGTTTTCCATTTATAGAAATACACCGTATAAACAACAACCGTAGATTTTATTGTGAAAAGAACTGGAAGCGAGGTTACCAGAAATTTGACCGTAAAATACAAAGGCACCATTTTTTTATTTACAGTAATAACACCGTAAAAACAACTGTGGATTTTACAATAAAAAATTGGTATCTCCGTCACCAAAATTCATCCATCCATCCATTTTCTTCTGCTTGTCCCTTTTGGAAGGGCGAAGTACACCCTGGACAAGTAACCACCTCATCACAGACTATTGTTATTATCGTTGCCATTATTATTTTCCTAAAGGAAAAGGCCCACACTATATTGCTAGGGAAAAAAAACGAAAAAATGTAAGAAAAAAGGGCAAAAAGATGTCATGCAATGTGAAAACGATGCAATTTGGACACGAGTTATTAATGATAATATTTTACAAAAAGTCTGGACAACCCTGATCCAAAATATTAAAAGCTCTCGAAATACAAAATGAAATACAAATTATAATGTAAAAAACCATATTCCAACCGTTGAATTACTATGTATAGTTCAAGATTGACGGTCATTAGAAAACATGACTGCACATCATAATGGCAGCTACACTTTCAAACTTAAAGATAACAAAAAAATATTTGGGAATATCTGGCGGGCCAGATTGAAAAGCTGAACTGGCCGCATGTGGCCCCCGGGCCTTAATTTGCCCAGGTCTGCGCTTGATTGTAAAATATGTCGATTGAGAGGGGGTGTGTCGTTCATATGTTGTCGATATTCAGTGTTTTATTTTTCATAGTTAATATTGTAAATCCCACATTCTTTATTTGCATGTAGATTCTCATTCAGTAAAAAATAAAAAAATTCTATTCTGTTTTTTCAGGCGGTCTGTCATAACATAGCATTCAATTTTAGCATTCAATCGGACATTATTGAGGGCTTCACGGTGGCAGAGGGGTTAGTGCGTCTGCCTCACAATACGAAGTTCCTGCAGTCCTGGGTTCAAATCCAGGCTCGGGATCTTTCTGTGTGGAGTTTGCATGTTCTCCCCGTGAATGCGTGGGTTCCCTCCGGGTCGTCCGGCTTCCTCCCACTTCCAAAGACATGCACCTGGGGATAGGTTGATCGGCAACACTAGAATTGGCCCTAGTGTGTGAATGTGAGTGTGAATGTTGTCTGTCTATCTGTGTTGGCCCTGCGATGAGGTGGCGACTTGTCCAGGGTATACCCCGCCTTCCGCCCGATTGTAGCTGAGATAGGCGCCAGCGACCCCAAAAGGGAATAAGCGGTAGAAATGGATGGATGGATGGATCAGACATTATTGTAATGTTTTGTATTAGTCTTCCTAGAAATCAAATATACCAGGCCCCAGACACATTTTTGTCTCTAATTTTGGACCCCCGAGTCAAAATAATGGCCCAGGCCTGTCCTACGCTGTCCAGACAGACAACTCTTACACGGTAGAAGACTCGCAAAAGACAGCCAATCAGGGTTCCTGCTTCACTCGAATCTGAATCCAGACACAGACGTTTTTACGCACACACAACTATTAAACACAGATTACATTACAAATACACACATCTGACCACGCACAAACAAATATGATTACGCACACACTAAACTTTCACGGCAGAAACATAGCAAAAAGTCACGTGGAAATAGCCAATCAAGAAAGTATGGACAGACAAATCATAAAATGGACACACACACACGAGTCCGATTGCACACACACTTTGTCATCGTCGTCGGTGATCACTTAAAATGAGTATGATTGTCCTCCCGTTGGTGCGTGGAATCTTTTAAAGTGGGGAGACTGGTGCCCAGACAGCCACCACACTGTCCATGGCAAAGACAAGGCCAGGGTCCAATGGCCTGGAGTCCAAGACAATTGGGGGCCCATCTTTGCTGCAGCCTTCTGCCGCCTTTGTGACCGTTGTGGTGCTTCAATGCAACAATCATCCGCCCACTCCGCCGTTGAGGTCTTTTTCCAACGAGGGAGACACGCAGACTCAAACGTCACTTCTTCACTCTGGGCAAATGAAACCCAGGACGACCAGCATCTCCTCACAGCTGCAGGAGGCTGCCTAAGCTCTGGTCTGTCGGAGGACCGGCTATGGTGCGCCTACCAGCACATGCTTTTCTCTCAGTGTGTGCTCCCCTAGCCTTTTGTCTTCCCAGACCGGGGGTCAACAACCCGCGGCTCTAGAGCCACATGCGGCTCTTTAGCGGCGCCCCGGTGGCTCCATGGAGCTTTTTCTAAAATGTATGGAAACGGGGTGAAAAATATGTACTTTGTTGTAATATGGTTTCTGTAGGAGGACAAACATGACACAAACCTTCCTAATTGTTAGAAAGCCTACTGTTTAGTATGTTTGTCTGTATGCTTCACTGATGAGAGTATTTGACGAGCGCAGTTTTGTCCTACTCATTTTAGCGCCCCTTGAACTCACCGTTGGGTGGATCGTGACTCAACAGTTTGTTTACGTGTACAACTTTCATTGATGATGCCACAGAAAGACGTGTTTTATGCCACTCCTTTTTTGTCTCATTTTGTCCACCAGACCTTTTATGCTGTGTGTGAATGCACAAAGGTGAGCTTTGTTGATTATATTGTTTTGTGTTGAGTTCTAATCACTGCATGACTGCAAGCTAATCTATGCTAACATGCTATTTAGGCCAGCTGTATGTAAATATTGCAGCATTATGCCTCGTTTGTAGCTATATTTGAGCTCATTTAATTTCCTGTGTATTTTTCCATGTTTCATGACGTATCATCTGTATGTAATATTGGCTGCATTTCGGATAGTTGTTTGTGCGCCGTGTTTTTCCAGACCACAGCAAACGTTACCCAGCTTGCAAAGATTGTGATGAATCCATTAGAAGAAGACAGCCTGACGGTTTCTTTAGCTTGGACACACACATCTATACCTTTGGCCATTTCCAGGAGTTATCTCCCCCTCTGAGAATTTTACTAATGGTTTCCAATGTTGTAAAGATGTGTTGAATAAATATTACATTTCAACATTTCTGTCAATGAAGATTTGCGTCAGCTTGCGATACATGGTAATTTTGATAGTAGGCTAATCTAGCTAATTAGCCACTTACATCATGTGTTGCCATCATTATAACACTTATATAAGTCTTTTAATTGTTTGCGCCTCAAGACCGATTCCTTTTTTTGTATTTGTGGTCCGATATGGCTCTTTCAATATTTTGGGTTGCCGACGCCTGTCCCAGACTGTCCCACAAGGCAGCGGGGCAGTGGTTGGGTGATCCCCTGCCAGGTTTGCCTTGGGCCACGGGGCCCGAGTTACCGTGTGTGGTTACGTGGAGGCCTGGCAGGACTCTGGGTGAAAGAGAGGCTGTGTACTGGCAGGAGAAGACTGACGCACAATGCTGCTTCTCCGTTCTCCACAAAAGCTAGCCCAGGGGTGTCAAACATACGGCCCGAGGGCCAGATCAGGCCCGCGAACAGTTTTTATCCGGCCCGCGGAATGAGTCACACAAAAATAGGCCACTAAGTTAAAGCCTCAAGGGATCATCACCTGTATGATGTAATAAATGCAATTTCTCCTCTCTCCAGTTGTTAATGATAACTGCCACCGTTCATAAACAAAATACACAAAAATAGGCCACAAAGTTAAAGCCTCCAATACACTCCCCAACACACGCACAATCACCTGGATGATGTAATAAATGCAATTGCTTCTCCCACCAGTTGTTAATGATAACTGCCACCGTTCATAAAGAAAACACACAAAAAGAGGCCATATGAAAGAAAGAGCTATTCTAAATGTCCACTGGATGTTGAAATAGCAACGTTTTGTGTATTTGTAGATTATGCTACATATGTATAAAACAAACTCAGTCAAGGAAAATGATCAAATTACATCAATAACATACTCTAATTTGATTTTGATACAATTTTTGCATTTAGATAGATTGAAAATTAACACCAATGAGTTGACTGATGAACATTATCACATAATTTATTCAGAAAATATAAATACAGACACATATAGTACATACCTGTATACTATTAACCGCAACAGGTAATTGTAAAAAAAACAATATGATTTGTACAATGTGCTTGTTTTATTTTAAAGAAAGAAAACAATCTGAAGTTGTCTTTATTTATAAGTTATCGTGCCATGATTTCACCAGTCTGGCCCGCTTGGGAGTAGATTTGTCTCCAGGTGACCCCCGATCTAAAATGAGTTTGACACCCCTGGGCTAGCCAGTGGCACACATTGAGATACAGACACACACATTAGTACAGGGACACGTGAAACTGGATTAGGCACAGATTTGCAAGTCATTTTGCTCCAATAATACTTCCATAGATGTGTCTGTCAAAGGACACGAGTTTGACACCTCTGCTTTTACACCTCTAACTCCAGATGCATGAATTTGTTCCCTAAATCAAGACCGATTTTTTTGTGCTAACTTGTGCTTTTTAAGGTGATGGAGAATGAAAGGAGGTTAAAATCAAGTCTTACTAAGTTGAGTGAAGAAGAAAAACAGTTGGAACTGAAGTGTGCTTTGCTGGAGAGAGAGAAAGAAGAGCAGAGTGAAACTATCAGGTTCGTAAAGTGCTCTAGATTGTTTTTTTCATGGCTAGTTCATCGTTGCTGTGACCTTCTCTTGGGTTTTGCAGCCAGCTAAAGGAGGAGGTGAGTCTAACAGAGACGTTGGCGGCTCAGCATTCCGACCTCCAGGCCAAGCTGGAGGATGCGGGACGACGGAGCTCTGACCTGCGGCGGCAGCTGATAGAGCGCAGCGCCGAGTGCAGGGAGCTGGTCTCTCTGCGCAAGGAAGTGGAGGACTTGCGGACCCTGGCCAAGAACCAGGAGCAGTGTTTAGCTCAAAGCCACAGAGCGGCTCAGCAAAGTCAAGCTGAGAACGCCAGTTTGGAGGCCATCATATCCCTGCTGCATCTACGAGAGGTGGGGGGAGCCGCCTTTTGTTGTCACCTTACATAATTTTCATAACTTGTTTGCTGAATGGTGTGCAGTGTTTCCCCCAGAAAATGTGTTAGTTAAGGTGGTGACTCTCCAGGTGGAGGGGGCCGGGGAAGTGGTGGGTGGGTGTAAGGATCGGTGTAACTCGGCCTGTCGCCATCACATCTCCACCTCGTCGCTGCCACCACAGCCTGCAGGGCAATAGACTACAGACAGTGGTGAAGTAGGCCGGCTTCGTCGCTTGAAGACGCCTACAACTTTTGGTCGTGTTTTCCGCTACATTTGCTGAATGGTGATATACGATATATATCTTGATATTTTTTCCGTAAAGTAAAAACAAAACAGTCCTAGTTACCTAAGATACTAAGTATGTCATTATTAGGACTTAATAATTTACTAAGTCAAAATAATGACTTCGAAGGTCAAATTAATGACTTACCGTAAGTAAGCGTTTGCGATAAGCGTTTGAAAAAAATAGTTAAAAGTGTATTGTTTATTGTTTATTTTGAGTTTATTTCGAACATGTAAGCATACAGCATGATACATCACAATTTCCAGTTTCTCTTTTCAACTTGTTCAAAACGGAGTAGGAAGAAGCAGACCAAAGTCGGGCCACATGCTGACATGCTCAACTCATCATTCTTAATTTATTACAGCATTTGGGAAGCCTGTAGTTGAATTTTATTATGTGAATGTTATATTTTTATCAACATGTGATATCAGGGACCCCGCCATTCAAAACTAGGCTGCTACATTACTAATGATTAATGTAACTATAGCTGAAAAAATAGTACAATAGCAATAGGAGAGACTATTCATCCCTGAACACCATGGAGTTCATATAGGATTTATGATGCACTTTCATTATTATATCAAGTATCAGAGACAGAAACTCTTCATTTAATATAATGTCCTTTTTTGCTGCTTAAACACAGCTCACTCAACACAGAAAAAGGTAAAGTGAAATAAGGTAAAGTGCTGTCTGTAACACACGCACACACACGGCACAGTGAGCTAACGTTACGCTAATAGCGAATTAGCCTTCACCTCAAGGACTGCGAGCGAGCTGGGCTGCCGCTTGTTTTTAGAACGTTAACGGGCTCATAGTGATGTTACTAGTAGTTGACTAGGGGGTGTTTATTATCATTTGGGGAGATGCCGCTGCCTTACCTGCTAAAAACACCTTTCTGCACACTCCACGTTACATGCTCTCTGAATACGCACTGCTTAGTGGCTGTTACCGCTCTGCGTGTAACTAATCAGATGGTTCTGTGGGTGGGACAATGCTGGGTGCTGCATGGACGTACTGACAGAGGCAGACGCAGAATTAAGCAGAGCAGCTTGTTAAGACTTTAAAATTTTTTTTTTTTTAAAGACTTTAGGTGGTGGCTCTTTGTTGTTAAGGCGGCCACCTTAACAACAAAGCGCTGTGGGAAACCCTAGTGGGTGTTCTTATATTGTTCGTTGTAATGTGTGTATTATTGTCATTTAGGATGCTGTGGGACCACTTTGTGTCAGGCCCTGCATCCTGCCCCCGGCGGACTATTCAAGAACTGTAAATCTCCTGAATCTTAAACCAGGTACGGGTGCACCGTTGGAACTCAAACACAATCTGTTTCAGGACTTAAATTGGTTGAATTCATTAAATGCGGCTGTCTGATTTTTGGATATAAATACTGAACTAAAGTTAGTAGAAATAATTTGAAAGGAAGCTGCTGTAGTAATCGTCACCACCATGGCAGAAATGAACCTGTTTCTTTAAGGTAGCACTGTCTAGAGCAGGGGTGTCAAAGTCATGTTAGCTCAGGGGGATAATCTATTCCCACATAAGCCGGATGGGTAAAATCATGGCACCGTAACTAAAATATACAACTACCACAACGTCAGATTGTTTTCTTTGTTTCACTTCGGCCCAAAATAGATCAAGCACATTCTGAAAATGAACATACCACAAATAATCCTCTTGACCAAACACTTCAAGTTCGTTGAAAATTCTGAGGAAAGGTTTGGTGCAGTTGCAAAAGCACCACGAAGAAGACAATGAACTTAGGCCCTGTCTACATTAAGCCGGATAACTCCTCAATTATTTAACCTAAGCCCCGTGTCAGCCACACTAACCCATCGTTTAAGGTTCCCCTCCTTGGATAATGTTTTACACGGGTAAGTGCACCGTGTATTTCTTGACGTGCCCTAAACACCTTCCTAGGGAGGCGTTCGGGTGGCATCCTGATCAGATGATCGGACCTCATCTGGCTCCTCTCGATGAGGAGGATCAGCGGCTTTATTTTAAACTCCTACCGAATGACAGAGCTTCTCACCCTATCTCTAAGGGGGAGCACCGCCACCCAACGGAGGAAACTAATTTCGGCTGCTTATACCCGTAATTTTGTCCTTTCGGTCATAACCCAAAGCTCATGACCATAGGTGAAGATGGGAACGTAGATCGACCGGTAAATCGAGAGCTTTGCCTTCCGGCTCAGCTCCTTCTTCACCACAACAGATCGATACAGCGTCCGCATTACTGAAGACGCTGCACCGATCCGCCTGTTAATCTCAGGATCCACTCTTCCACCACTCGTTAACAAGACTCCAAGGTACTTGAACTCCTCCACATGGGGTAAGATCTCTTATCCAACCCGGAGATGGCACTCCACCCTTTCCCGGGCGAGAACCATGGACTCATCCCGGTTGCTTCTCACTCGGCTGAAAAGCTAAAGATCTTGGCCTACTGGGAGATATAATGGCCAAATTCACATACATGCCCACCCTCCCAATTTTCCCGGGAGACTCCAGAATTTCAGTGCCCCTCCTGAAAATCTCCCGGGGCAACCATTCTCCCGAATTTCTCCTGACTTCCACCCGGACCAAAATACTGGGGCCGTGCCTTAAAGGCACTGCCTTTAGCGTCCTCTACAACCTGTCGTCACGTCCGCTTCTCCTCCATACAAACAGCGTTTGGGGCCAGTCACATAATATATGCGGCTTTTACACACACACAAGTGAATGCAAGCATACTTGGTCAACAGCCATACAGGTCACACTGAGGGTGGCCGTATAAACAACTTTAACACTGTTACAAATATGCGCCACACTGTGAACCCACACCAAAGAAGAATGACAAACACATTTCGGGAGAACAGCCGCACCGTAACACAACATAAACACAACACAACAAATACCCAGCACCCGTTGCAGCACTAACTGTTCCGGGGCGCTACAACATACACCCAACCCTGCCAACCTCAACATCCTCATGCTCTCTCATGGAGAGCATGTCCCATACTCCAAACTGTAATTTTGAGGCATGTTAAAAAAAAAAATGCATTTTGTGACTTCAATCATAAATATGGCAGTGCCATGTTGGCACTTTTTGCCATAACTTGAGTTTATTTATTTTGGAAAACCTTGTTACATTGTTTATTTCATCCAGCGGGGCATCACCAACCCCCCCCCCCAAATTTTTTTCACATTTTATAAACTTACATTCATATTTTGTTGAAGTATTATTCAATAAATTGATTTTTAAAGGATTTTTGAATTGTTGCTATATTGACAATATTTTTAAGAAATCTCACGTACCTCTTGGCATACCTTCAAGTACCCCCAGGGGTAGGCGTCCCCCCATTTGAGAACCACTGGATTAAGGTAGTCCCAATTATGCACCCTATTCTGCAATTTATATATACGATTTATATACAATTTAAGTAAAAAGGTTTCGAAATGTTTGACCTGTAATATCCTTAATAGTCATTGAAGTTCAAAAGAAATCATAATTTCCAGTTAAATTCTGATGAATTGTGGCACAGAACCCAAAGCAAGAAAATGACATGGTAATAAAGTGCAACAATCTAATTTTAATTCTTGGAATCACTTTTTAAGCTCAAACTAACATCTTTGAAGACTTACTGTGACCATTGGTATTTATCTCTTGTCATTTTAGCTCAGATTAAAAACAACTAAGTTAGATTTCTTTGCAAAAGTCTGTTAGTGCAACACACAAAAACTAATTAGTTCTTTGTTAACCATCAATGGCCCTTGTAACCCCATCCATCTCAGTCCTTTGGTTTTGTATGCCTTGTCAGGTGAAGGTTACCAGCAGCTTCTACAGGTCCTACACGTGAAGGAGGCCGAGCGCACGAAACAAAGCAGCCTGGTTGATCGACTGCAAGAGCGCGTGAACCGAGCCCAGGAGGAGATTTCCTCCCTGCAGGCCGAACGGGCCTCCCACTTACAGAACTTCCAGGCAGAGAAGATTGACAAAGCCAACCAAGCCTCGGCCGCAGAAAAAGAAGTAACATCGCTTGTCTTTTGTTGTTGTTTCACGGTTTTGTTCGGCAACTTCTCAAAGCTTAGCTGGCATTGTCCTCTGTTTTACCTCAGCTGAAAAGGAAGGGCGCTCGAGTTTCCGCGCTGGAGAAGCAGTTACAGGAGAAGACATCAGCCTACAGCCATGCCGCACTGAGGAATACTGAGCTGGAGAAGCAGCTACAGGTACTCAGTCTTATTCGTGCTCAACATGACCACACGCACTTGATCGAGATTTTTGTTGCTTACAGCACGGCACAGGTAGGAGAAAATCAGCGTTTGGTTTGCTTGCCCTAACCCACCTACAGCACAGGAGTAAATTGAGTTTTTTTATTTGTATTATTATATTTTTTAATCCATTGTGTATTATTAGGTTTATTGGTATGATGTCATAGTTCCTTATATCGGCCCAATAATTATTAATTCGATATTTATTATGTAGCTCCAGTAGCAATCATATGTCATTGGCTTACATTGTATTTAAACTAGGAGATTGTGTGTTTTAGTTGGAACGTAGCACATTTGGTGTGATTTAAACTAGATGGGTCTACTAAAATGGTATATCTAGTTTCATTTTTGACAAATATGACATTTTTACTCAAAAAGTTTCCATCCATTTTCTACCGCTTAGACCCAGCAACACTCAGAACTGCAATAAACAGAGCACTTTAGAGGCGACACAAACACGACACAGAAAAAAACAAAAGTAGTGAAACAAAAATGAATATTATCAACAACAGTATCATTATAAATTATAATCTCAGCATAGAAGTGATTAAAAATCCCTCATTGACATTATCATTAGACATTTATAAAAAAAAAAAAAAAGAACAATAGTGTCACAGTGACTTACACTTGCATCGCATCTCATAAGCTTGACAACACACTGTGTCCAATGTTTTCACAAAGATAAAATAAGTCATATTTTTGGTTCGTTTAACAGTTAAAACAAATTTACATTATTGCAATCAGTTGATAAAACATTGTCCTTTACAATTATAAAAGTTTTTTTTACAAAAATATACTACTCTGGTAGCATGTCAGCAGACTGGGGTAGATCCTGCTGAAATCCTATGTACTGAATAAATACAGAATCGTTTTGAATCGAAAAAATATCGTTTTTGAATCGAGAATCACGTTGAATCGAAAAAATTGATATATTATCGAAACGCGACCCCAAGAATCGATATTGAATCGAATCGTGGGACACCCAAAGATTCACAGCCCTAATATATATATATATATATATACATAGAGAGATATAGATAGATATATCTATATCTATATATATATTAGATATGTTAGGTCAGGAAACAACACAGAGGCTATTTCATCCCTACGAGCCTGTTTTGGTGCTCTTCAGAGGATTTTATTGTATATATTTATTGTATATATTCTTCTTTGAGCAGAATGTTATTTTTATATATTTAAAAAAAAACTTTTAACATTTTTTAAATTAATATCGGGTTTTTTCTACTCTTTATTCAAACTCGAAAATAATTTGATGCATGTTTTTTTTTTTTAAATAAATCATTATTTTAGTGCAAAATGAATCCATCCATCCAATTCTACCGCTTGTCCCTTTTGGGGTCGCGGCGGGTGCTAAAGCCTATCTCAGCTGCATTCGGGCGGTAGGCGGGAGTCACCCTGGACAAGTCATTATACCTGAATAAAACGTGAAGCTAATTATATTCCTGGTCGGGTTGTTCGGTATACTGGTACTAGTAGAGTATCGCAATTTTTTTTAAGGGCATGACGAAACAAAAGCTGAATGTAAACAAACGCCGTGGTGGATCTACACATGACATCCACTGTAATGATATGAAGTAGAATAGCGTATCTAGTCAATACTACTATGAATAAATCGATATTTCTTAGCATCACAAATTAAAAAACATTTTAAAAAAAATGTATATTATCTTTATAAACTCAGGAAGTATGTCTCTGAACACATGAGGACTTAAATTATGTCCAATGTATGATCCTGTTACTACTTGGTATCGGATCGATAACCATAATTGTTGATATCATCCAAAACTAATGTAAAGTATCCAAACAACAGAAGAATAAGTGTGTGGTTGCCCTCTAGTGGTTTCTTCAGACCACCACACACTGCCAGGAGAGCCCGGAATTCCGGGTATAACACTGTTATGTTTTAATCAATCTCGACAGGCTTCTGCTTTCCAGCAAAATGTCCTTTCCCTTGCGTCCAACTCCAACAACGTGTCTCATTCCGGCTGCTTCTAATAAAGACGATTAGATAACAAGGCCCACCTTATGGTTGAGGAATAAATAAAATGTACTGAGGAAAAAAAATGCCTGGTTGGATGCCTTATGGAAGGGGTGTCAAACTCAAATACAGAGTGGGCCAAAATTTAAAACTGATCAAAGCCGCGGACCAAGGTTGAACAAATTAACCTTTTAATAGGAACCCAAATAAGTTTTGCATTGAATATTTAACAAGCAAGGCTTATATAACTTTATAGTTTCATGCAAAATCCAGTTTCAAAAAATAATAATAATAATTAAAAAATGTCAATGGCATATCAAGTAAAATTTAAATAAAAATTAAATGCCTCTTTTCGGCAGCAAGGTTGAGGTGGGCGGGGTTTGGTGATAGCTGGGGTGTAAATTGTAGCGTCCCGGAAGAGTTAGTGCTGCAAGGGGTTGTGGGTATTTGTTCTGTTGTGTTTATGTTGTGTTACGGTGCGGATGTTCTCCCGAAATGTGCTTGTCATTCTTCTTTGGTGTGGGTTCACAGTGTGGCGCACATTTGTAACAGTGTTAAAGTTGTTTATACGGCCACCCTCAGTGTGACCTGTATGACTGTTGACCACTTGTGTGTGTGTGTATAAGCCGCATATATTATGTGACTGGGCCGGCACGCTGTTTGTATGGAGGAAAAGCGGACGTGGCGACAGGTTGTAGAGAACGCCAAAAAGCAGTCCCTTTAAGGCCCGCCCCCAATATTGTTGTCCGGGTGGAAATCGGGAGAAATTCGGGAGGGGCACTGAACTTAGATAGTCTCCCGGGAAAATCAGGAGGGTTGGCAAGTATGAGTATTAGCGGCTCTAATGTCGATTTGATATTGCTTCAAGGGCCAAATTAAATTACACGGCAGGGCAAATTTGGCCCCGATGCCTCATGGGCATCCACAAGAAATAATTTCCTGCTTCATAATAGGTTTAGAAAATGTGCATATGTCAATTTTACTTGGAGACGTAGTGGCGCATTTGGAGGAGTGGCTGAAGGTGGTTTAATTCCCACCTTCTACCATTCTAGTCATGTCCGTTGTGTCCTTGAGCAAGACATTTCACCCTTGCTCCTGATGGGGTCTGGTTAGCGCCTTTCATGGCAGCTCCCGCCGTCAGTGTGTGAATGTGTGTGTGAATGGGTGAATGTGGAAATAGTGTCAAAGCGCTTTGGGTTCTTAAAAAAAAGGTATAAAAGTGCTATACATGTATAACCCGTTTACCATTTTACTTATGTTTTATGCAGGAGAAGACCAGCACCCTTCAGCATTACCAGTCACTGCTCAGCAAAAAGCAAAAAGAGTTCCAGCTATCTTTGGACAAGAGTAAACAATCCCAAACTCAGCAATACACGGAACAGCAGCACAGAATAGACATGGTAACTGGACTCCATTTTTTTTCATGTTTCTCATTGTTGTCTCCTCATCCTACACCAGTGGTTCTCAACCTTTTTTTTAGTGATGTACCCCTGTGAACATGTTTTTCATTCAAGTACCTCCTTATCAGAGCAAAGCATTTTTGGTTGAAAAAAAGAGATAAAGAGGTCAAATACAGCACTATGTTATCCGTTTCTGATTTGTTAAATTGTATAACAGTTCAAAATATTGCTCATTTATAGTTGTCTTGAACTATTTGGAAAAAAAGATGTAAAAATAAGTAAAAACTTGTTGAAAAATAAAGAATTGATTCAATTATAAAGAAATATTTCTACACTTAAAAGTAATCATCAACTTAAAGTTACCTCTTTGGGAATTGTAATAGAGATCCATCTGGATTCATCAACTTAATTCTAAAAATTTCTTCTCAAAAAAATAAATCTTTAACATCAATATTTATGAAATATGTCCACCAAAAAATCTAGCTGTCAACACTGAATATTGCATTGTTGCATTTCTTTTCAGAATTTATGAACTTTCATTCATATTTTTTTGAAGTATTATTCAATAAATATATTTCTAAAGGATTTTTGAATTGTTGCTATTTTTAGAATATTTAAAAAAAAATCTCACATACCCCTTCAAGTACCCCCAGGGGTACGCATACCCCCATTTGAGAACCACTGTCCTACACTACACATCACCCGTCACATCAATTAATTGTTTCATCTGGCTGATAATGTGGAATTGATGAATAATTAGGTGTGCTTCCTAATGCAGGTTTGGTAAATTGCATGCAACGCACTTGTTTTACAGATTGCACACGCTATTTACCGCGTGGTGTTTCGGTCTTATTAAATCTGGTGTATAGATCGCTATCTACTAAGCATTGAGTTTACATGTTCTCTCCGTGAGTGCGGGTACTCCGGCTTCCTCCCACCTCCAAAGACATGCACCTGGGGATAAAAAAAAAAAAAAAGAACAATAGTGTCACAGTGGCTTACACTTGCATCGCATCTCATAAGCTTGACAACACACTGTGTCCAATGTTTTCACAAAGATAAAATAAGTCATATTTTTGGTTCGTTTAATAGTTAAAACAATTTTACATTATTGCAATCAGTTGATAAAACATTGTCCTTTACAATTATAAAAGCTTTTAAAAAAAAATCTACTACTCTGCTTGCATGTCAGTAGACTGGGGTAGATACTGCTGAAATCGTATGTATTAAATGAATACAGAATCGTTTTGATTCAGAAAAATATCGTTTTTGAATCGAGAATCGCGTTGAGTCGAAAAAAATAGATATATTATCGAATCACGACCTCAAGAATCGTTATTAAATCGAATCGTGGGACACCCAAAGATTCGCAGCCCTATTTAATATGCATTGCCTCACACGATGAACACTTCATATATTTCTATTTGACGCCGGATAACACTCCGGGAGCCGTCACTTTTTTGCGCTCGCTAACCAGGTACTTTCCCGGCTATTATCCGCCGACCGCCGTGTTGCTGTAGTGAGGAAAAGCGGAACGACACACATTGCGGAAATAATATTAGTCTCCGTGCGTGGCTAATTACAAATATATTCAACAACCCCAAACAAGTCTTTTTCAAAGCCTCCAGTGAAGAGGAAGGTTAGTGACAAGCAAAGACAATTCCAGGAAAAGTGAAAGATGCAATGTTTCTTTGTTGAGCACAGGAGCACCCCGACGTGTCTTATTTGCACAGAGAAAGTTGCGGTGCACAAGGTATACAATTTGAAACAACGTTATACAACTAGACATGCTGAGGAGTTTGCAAAAATGTTTTCAAGAAATCTTTTCTTGCGGCCGAGCCTCACCCAGACTCTGCATCCAGTGGCCCCGAGGTATATTGAGTTTGAGACCCCTGTTTTCAACTATTGTAGTGGCGTTCTGTACAAAAAGCGCTCTTTAGTTAAGTGTTGGTTTGATATGTCATCTTAGTGACATCATGCACAAAAGTGCACTCATAGCTTGTTTTAAAATGTGTCTGACAATCTTGTACTTTCTGTTTTGGAAATGACATGAATGTTTGTGCCACTGCTTAATAACTGTTTAATAAATACAGTTTTGGTCAATTGACTTAGTTGTGATTTTCTTCCCAGCATGAAAGTTTAAAATGAGCATATATTAATTCAGTAAGAAGAAGAGTTTTTTAATGTAGACAAATAGAATCATCATACTGCTGTGATTATATGCATCAAGTGTTCATTCAAGGCTAAGGCAAAATATGGAGATATATATCGTGTATCGCGATTTAGCCTACAAATATCGAGATATTGAAAAAAGGCCATATCGCCCAGCTCTACACCAAGCACAACCTCAACAATCATATTTTCAGTAGCATATGCATTGATCTGATCACTGACCTTATACCAACCACTGCTGCCTTACAGTTAAGGTAAAGCAGCATATACGGTTAAAATAAATTGCGTTGAGCTGTTAACTTTGACAATCCTGAAATAATGCAAAGTAAATATTTTCTCTGTGTTTGCAGTTGCAGTTGTCTGTGGACAAGGCTCGTTCTCAGCTATCGGAGATGGAGCAGGAGCTGCGCTCTCTCCAGAGAGAGCGAGACGAGGCGCACACCACAGCTTTCCAGCTTCATACCTCCATAGAAAAGCTCACACAAGTAAGGACGCCTCTGATGTCCACTTCTATTGAACAGACCGTGAAAAGGAAAGTGCTTTTATTTTGCTCCAGGAGAAGCAGATTGAAGTGAGGCACAACGAAGAGTTGCTCCACAGTTTGAACAAGCAGACTGCCGAGTCTGCTTCCAAGGTCAGTACAGCAAGAATAAGGCATCCTTTGGTTGACCAGACAAAATACTTATGTGCACCAGCTTCAGTTACTTCTATTTCATGTCTTGATCCAAGGCAACTGCAATTACTAAATCAGTTGTATAATCTCAATTTAAGAATATTATTTTTACTGAAGACCTCAAACAAAGCGCAAGTAACTGCAGTAAAGGACTGACACAACATCTGTAAGGAGGAAACGCCATAAAATACTATACTTATAATGGCATCATGGATGTCTTTGCCATCATTAGACTTAGACAAACTTTAATGATCCACAAGGGAAATGGTTCCACACAGTAGGGATGTCCCGATCCAGGTTTTTGCACTTCCGATCCATACCGATATTGTTTTTGCACTTCCGATCCGATACCGATACTGGCCGATACTGGCCTATCCGAGCATGTATTAAAGTTTAAAGTTATTTAGCCAACTTAGTTGTCAGATTCATGCTGAAAAGGATTTTAGTACTCTTGATAACAACTAGCCAGCTGAATTAGGTGAGTTTGAATAATACACAATAGTTGGTATTCAAGGATAAACACAAAATATCAAAAATTATAGAAGACAAACAGAAATGGCATCATTAAACAGTAAAAAAAGTGGACAGTATACATAAACACAAAATATCAAAAATTATAGATGACAAACAGAAATGGCATCATTAAACAGTAAAAAAAGTGGACAGTATAAAGTGCAAATAATGCTGTAAACATTATTACAAAAGCAAAACACACAAACAACCTGAGTGGGATAAAATGTCTATAACTCAGCATCAATACTTAAACTTGAACAAGTGTAAACTTAAAAAAAAAATATCTACGCACTCCCTTCAATTGTTTGCCCCAGTCAGGGGGGGGCAAACAATTGAAGTCCAAGCATAATGGGGAGATTCCTTCTAACAAAGACGAGCACTTCAAGATGCTCAGGTGTTAGCCTGCTCCTGTGTTCATCAATGAGTGCTAAAAAGCCTCTCACTCGCAAGAGTCATTAAAATGTCTTACAAATTTACCACCACGCTTGACTTTATTATGGTATGTTTTGCACTCCACCTCTTCATCTTTTTCGTTTTGTAGGGTAAAATAATCCCACACAGCTGACATTTTTACCGTAACTTTTAATTCACACGGCCGTCTGAACGGTTAGAACACAGACCTTTGGTTATTTTGAAGGTGTGCTGGAAAATGCGGAACGGAGTTTAGGGAGCAGCAGAAGACTGGAATATATTATTTAAATCGGTGCATTGGAAAACTCGGACCGAAGTTTTTTTTAAAAACTGGATCTGGATCGGCATTTTCCCATGCCTTGCCGATACGCATTTTTTGGCAAATATCGGCGACCGATCCGATCCAAATATTGGATCGGGACAACCCTACTACACAATAGCTCAGTTACAATGATGGAAAGTGTTACGACGGAAAGGACAATGCACGTATAAATAGACTAAATGTAGCCATAGAAAATATAACATACATACGTAATATTTACATAATATATGTACAGTTTATTATATATATAGATATATTATATTACAAACCCTGTTTCCATATGAGTTGGGAAATTGTGTTAGATGTAAATATAAATGGAATACAATGATTTGCAATTCCTTTTCAACCCATATTCAGTTGAATATGCTACAAAGACAACATATTTGATGTTCAAACTGATAAACATTTTTTTTTGCAAGTAATCATTACTTTACAATGTGATGCCAGCAACACGTGACAAAAGAAGTTGGGAAAGGTGGCAATGAATACTGATAAAGTTGAGGAATGCTCATCAAACACTTATTTGGAACATCCCATAGGTGTGCAGGCTAATTGGGAACAAGTGGGTGCCATGATTGGGTATAAAAACAGCTTCCCAAAAAATGCTCAGTCTTTCACAAGAAAGGATGGGGCGAGGTACACCCCTTTGTCCACAACTGCGTGAGCAAATAGTCAAACAGTTTAAGATCAACGTTTCTCAAAGTGCAATTGCAAGAAATTTAGGGATTTCAACATCTACGGTCCATAATATCATCAAAAGGTTCAGAGAATCTGGAGAAATCACTCCATGTAAGCGGCATGGCCGGAAACCAACATTGAATGGCCGTGTCCTTCGATCGCTCAGACAGCACTGTATCAAAAACCAACGTCAATCTCTAAAGGATATCACCACATGGGCTCAGAACACTTCAGGAAACCACTGTCACTAAATACAGTTGGTTGCTACATCTGTAAGTGCAAGTTAAAGCTCTACTTTGCAAAGCGAAAGCCATTTATCAACAACATCCAGAAACGCCGCCGGCTTCTCTGGGCCCAAGATCATCTAAGATGGACTGATGCAAAGTGGAAAAGTGTTCTGTGGTCTGACGAGTCCACATTTCAAATTGTTTTTGGAAATATTCCACATCGTGTCATCCAGACCATAGGGGCAGCGAACAATCCGAACTGTTATCGGCGCAAAGTTTAAAAGCCAGCATCTGTGATGGAATGGGGGTGCATTAGTGCCCAAGGCATGGGTAACTTACACATCTGTGAAGGCACCATTAATGCTGAAAGGTACATACAGGTTTTGGAACAACATATGCTGCCATACAAGCGCCGTCTTTTTCATGGACGCTCCTGGTTATTTCAGCAATACAATGCCAAGCCACATTCAGCACGTGTTACAACAGCGTGGTTTCGTAAAAAAAGAATGCGGGTACTTTCCTGGCCCGCCTGCAGTCCAGACCTGTCTCCCATGGAAAATGTGTGGCGCATTATGAAGCGTAAAATACGATAGCGGAAACCCTGGACTGTTGAACGACTGAAGCTCTACATAAAACAAGAATGGGAAAGAATTCCACTTTCAAAGCTTCAACAATTAGTTTCCTCAGTTCCCAAACTTTTATTGAGTGTTGTTAAAAGAAAAGGTGATGTAACACAGTGCTGAACATGCCCTTTCCCAAATACTTTGTCACGTGTTGCAGCCATGAAATTATAAGTTAGTTATTATTTGCAAAAAAAAATTAAGTTTATGAGTTTGAACATCAAATATCTTGTCTTTGTAGTGCATTCAATTGAATATGGGTTGAAAAGGATTTGCAAATGATTGTATTCCGTTTATATTTACATCTGACACAATTTCCCAACTCATATGGAAACAGGGTTTCTATACATCTATATCATATATACAATATATAACAATTACCATGTACAATATTACAGTATATGTGACAGCTGCAGCATAAAATAGAGACTAGATCCAGCAGAAAAAAGAAATTAGACATTAAAAACAGAGAGAAGTAGCTAACATAGAATCAGTCAGGTAATAGACAGATATCATCTATTGCTGTATGGCGAGTGGTTATACAGCTGGATGGAGTGCCGAATGAAGGAGTTCTTGAATGGAACACTGTGGGAACGAAGCTAAAGGAGCCTGTTGGAGTATGAACTCTGCTGTCCCTCAATTGTCTGGTGGAGTGCGTCGGCAGGATTGTCCATGATGGCCAGCAGTTTGTCCTGTGCCCTCCTATCTTTCACTAACACAAACGCATCCAACTGCTTTGGCCATGTCATTTTGTACAAATATCATTGATTCCCACTAAATGATAGTATACGAAAAGGTTATATTCTCTTGTTCAAAATAAGAAATTCACCATTGCCAGTGTTCACTTGGACTTTTGTGTTTTGGGCGTGCTGCAGGTGGGTGAGCTCCAGTCGTCTTTGTCAGCCTGCAGAGAAGAGCTGAGGTTGCATCTGCAGCAGATGGAGGTCGTCAAGAAGAGCTATGAAGCTAATCTGCAGACATCCAAAGAAAAGGTAGGCAGTGTTATTAAGCATCTGATCGTCTGCACTAGCTGTTCTTCGTTTACTGCGGTTAACTTGTACTGGGCGTGTCTCTGATAAACGGATTTCCACCAAATAAGAATATGCAATTCCGGTGTGAATTGCGTATGAATGCCGTATGTGCGCAAGCCGCGGATACGTGGGAGTGGAAGTGAAATGCATGAATGGTGATTTTTTGATTGATTGATTGATACTTTTATTAGTAGATTGCACAGTTCAGTACATATTCTGTACAATTGACCACTAAATGGTAACACCCGAATACGTTTTTCAACTTGTTTAAATCGAGGTCCACGTTAATCAATTCATGGTAAATAAGGATGAGTGGAGCCTGCGGATGTTGGAATGCTTTGATTTGGACACCAAAATTTTGGTGAAACTCTGGCCCGAGGGCCAAATTTGGCCCGCCGTGTAATTTCATATGGCCCTTGAGGCAATATCATATTAACATTAGAGCCGGCCCGCCGGTATTATTCAGCGTAATGCCGCTATAACACCGCATTCACCGCTAATACTCAGACTTGCCAACTCTGAATTGATTAACGTGGACCCCGACTTAAACAAGTTGAAAAACTTATTCGGGTGTTACCATTTAGTGGTCAATTGTACGGAATATGTACTGAACTGTGCAATCTACTAATAAAAGTATCAATCAATCAATCAACCCTGACGATTTTCCCGGCGAGTCTCCCGAATATCAGTGCCCCTCCTGAAAATCTATCGGCGCAACCATTCTCCCAAATTCCTCCCGATTTCCACCCGGGCAACAACATTGAGAGCGTGCCTTAAAGGCAGTGAAGTGAAGTGAATTATATTTATATAGCGCTTTTCTCTAGTGACTCAAAGCGCTTTACATAGTGAAAACCAATATCTAAGTTACATTTACACCAGTGTGGGTGGCACTGGGAGCAGGTGGGTAAAGGGTCTTGCCCAAGGACACAACGGCAGTGACTAGGATGGCAGAAGCGGGAATCGAACCTGCAACCCTCAAGTTGCTGGCACGACCGCTCTACCAACCGAGCTATGCCGCCCAGTGCCTTTAGCGTCCTCAACAACCTGTGGCAGAGGGGTTAGTGCGTCTGCCTCACAATACGAAGGTACTGCAGTCCTGGGTTCAATCCGGGCTTGTTATCTTTCTGTGTGGAGTTTGCATGTTCTCCCCGTAAATGCGTGGGTTCCCTCTGGGTACTCCGGCTTCCTCCCACCTCCAAAGACATGCACCTGGGGATAGGTTGATTGGCAACACTAAATTGGCCCTAGTGTGTGAATGTGAGTGTGAATGTTGTCTGTCTATCTGTGTTAACCCTGTGATGAGGTGGCGACTGGTGTACACGGCCTTCCGCCCGATTGTAGTTGAGATAGGCACCAGCGCACCCCGCGACCCCAAAGGGAATAAGCGGTAGAAAAATGGATGGATGGATGGATCACCATAAATGATTCCCGGGCGCGGCACCACTGCTCCCCACTGCTCCCCTCACTTCCCAGGGGGTGATCAAGGGGATGGGTCAAATGCAGAGGACAAATTTCACCACACCTAGTGTGTGTGTGACAATCATTGGTACTTTAACTTTAACTTTAAATCAGTGAGTTGCAAACTGAGCAGTAAAAAGGCCTGAATGGTTGATTTATTCATTATTTTATTTTGAAATGTATTAGCCTGTGGAAAAAGTTAATGTTGATATTTACCTCAGAAGGCTGCAAATAGAAAAGAGGCATTCAATTTTTTATTTAAAATGAATTTAATATACAATAAATGTGTTTTTCATTTGTTTTGTGAAAGTTGATTTTGCACTAATAAGTTATATAAACGATGCTTGTTCCATATTCAGTGTTAAAGCAAATCAGTGTAGCAAACTGAGCAATAATTAACGTTTTATTCATGCACTTTGTCTTGCTACTTCAAGGCTTGAATTTTTGATTCATTCCATCCATCCATTTTCTACCGCTTATTCCCTTTGGGGTGCTTACCTCAGCTACAATCGGGCGTAAGGCAGGGTACACCCTGGACAAGTCGCCACCTCATCGCAGTTTTGATTAATTCATTATTGTTATTTTATTTTCAAATTAATTATTAGCCTGTGGAAAAAGTTTATTTTGATATTTACCTCAGAAGGCTGCAAATAGAAAAGAAGCATTTAATTTTTATATACATTTCAATTGATATGTCATTTATATTTTGTAATTAATATTATTATTATTTGAAACCTCCTCTCTGAGCTGCCACCTTATCATGGTAGAGTAGTTTGCGTGTCCCAATGATCCTAGGAGCTATGTTGTTCGGGTGCTTTATGCCCCCTGGTAGGGTCTCCCAAGGCAAACAGGTTCTAGGTGAGGGATCAGACAAAGAGCAGCTCGAAGACCTCTATGAAGAAGACAAAACATGGACCCAGATTTCCCTCGCCCGGACGCGAGTCACTGGGGCCCCCCTCTGGAGCCAGGCCCGGAGGTGGGGCACGATGGTGAGCGCCTGGTGGCCCGGCCTGTTGCCCGAAGAGGCAACGTGGGTCACCCCTCCAATGGGCTCACCACCCAAAGCAGGGGCCATAGAGGTCGGGTGCAATGTGAGCTGGGCGGCAGCCGAAGGCAGGGCACCTGGCGGTCCGATCCTCGGCTACAGAAGCTAGCTCTTGGGACGTGGAACGTTACCTCACTGGGGGGGAAAGAGCCCGAGCTAGTGCACGAAGTGGAGAAGTTCCGGCTGGATATAGTCGGACTCACTTCGACGCACAGCAAGGGCTCTGGAACCACTTCTCTCGAGAGGGATTGGACCCTCTTCCACTCTGGCGTTGCCGACAGTGAGAGGCGACGGGCTGGGGTGGCAATTCTGGTTGCCTCCCGGCTTAAAGCCTGCACGTTGGAGTTCAACCCAGTGGACGAAAGGGTAGCCTCCCTCCGCCTTCGGGTGGGGGGACGGGTCCTGACTGTTGTTTGTGCTTACGCACCAAACAGCAGTTCAGAGTACCCACCCTTTTTGGGTACCGTATTTTCCGCGCTATAAGCCGCTCCGTGTTATAAGCCGCACCTTCAATGAATGGCATATTTAAAAACTTTGTAAACCTATAAGCCGCACCGGGTCATAAGCCGCGCCCACGCTGCGCTAAAGGGAATGTCAAAAAAACAGTCAGATAGGTCAGTCAAACTTTAATAATACAAAGCAGTGTGCGAATGTGCAATCACAACAATAGTAACACTCAAAATATTGCAGAGCAATAACAACATCAATAACTCAACTTTGCTCGAACGTTAATGTCACAGCACACAAAATAAACATTTAAAGCTCACCTTCAGAAGTTATTCCTCATCCATAAATCCCACAAATTTTTCTTCTTCGGTGTCTGAATTAAAAAATTGGGCGAATACGGCATCCAAAATGGTCGAAGTCATCAGAGTCAGTGTCCGGCAGTTCCATGAATCCTGCCTTCCTGGCCGGATCTTTTTTCAGCTATCTTGTTTTTACAATATGCGTGGAAAGTAGCCAGCTTTTCTTGAAAGTCTTTTGGCAGTTGCTGTGAAATAGTAGTCCGTGTGCGGATGGAGAGATTGCGTCTTTTCATGAAGCGGAAACACCAAGAAGCACCACCTTTAAAATCATCCAAGTGAAGTTCGCTTGCTGGCGCTGTTGCCGTCATTGGAATAGTGATGGTACTGACACTTCTGCTTGCTGCTCTCTGCTCAACTACCCACTGTTCCAGTTTGTCCTCCAACTGTTGCCATCTTGCTTTGTTCCCTCAAACTCTGTGTTGTCTTCTTTACTTGGCGCAGGTCATCTTGTTGCTTCCTCCACCTAAGCACCATTGATTCATTTATGTTCAATTCTCTCGCTGCTGCTCTATTTCCGTGTTCTTCTGCGTGACTTATTTCCTTGAGTTTGAATTCTGCGTTGTACGCGTGTCTTTTAGTAGGAACCATTTTGTGGTTGTCTTTACAGAAACACACAAATGAAATGAATCGGATTAGCCGCGCGCTTCTTCTTCTACGGGGGCGGTTGCGTACCGTAGAAGAAGAAGCGCTTCCTCTTTTCCAGGTGGGCGGGCGCTTACCTTGGCGGTTGCTTACCGTAGAAGAAGAAGCGCTTCCTCTTCTACGGGGAAAAAAGATGGCGGCTGTTTCCCGTAGTTGCGAAACCTAAACTCTATGAAAATAAATACTTATATTAATGCATATATAAGGCGCACCGGGTTATAAGCCGCACTGTCATCTTTTGAGAACATTTTTGTTTTTAGGTGCGGCTTATAGCGTGGAAAATACAGTACACTCGAGGGAGTACTGGAAAGTGCTTCGCCGGGTGATTCCCTTGTCCTACTGGGGGACTTCATCGCTCATGTTGGCAACGACAGTGAAACCTGGAGAGGCGTGATTGGGAAGAATGGCCGCCTGGATCTGAACCCGAGTGGTGTTTTGTTATTGGACTTTTGTGCTCGTCACAATTTGTCCATTACAAACACCATGTTCAAACATAAGGGTGTCCATATGTGCACTTGGCACCAGGACACCCTAGGCCGCAGTTCCATGATCGACTTTGTAGTTGTGTCATCGGATTTGCGGCCTTATGTGTTGGACACTCGAGTGAAGAGAGGGGCGGAGCTTTCTACCGATCACCACCTGGTGGTGAGTTGGCTGCGATGGTGGGGGAGGATGCCGGACCGACCTGGCAGGCCCAAACGCATTGTGAGGGTCTGCTGGGAACGTCTGGCAGAGTCTCCTGTCAGAGAAAGTTTCAATTCCCACCTCCGGAAGAACTTTGAACATGTCACGAGGGAGGTGCTGGACATTGAGTCCGAGTGGACCATGTTCTGCACCTCTATTGTCGAGGCGGCTGATTGGAGCTGTGGCCGCAAGGTAGTTGGTGCCTGTCGGGGCGGCAATCCTATAACCCCTTGGTGGACACCAGCGGTGAGGGATGCCGTCAAGCTGAAGAAGGAGTCCTATCGGGTCCTTTTGGCTCATAGGACTCCGGAGGCAGTGGACAGGTACCGACAGGCCAAGCGGTTTGCGGCTTTAGCGGTCGCTGAGGCAAAAACTCGGACATGGGAGGAGTTCGGGGAAGCCATGGAAAATGACTTCCGGACGGCTTCGAAGCGATTCTGGACCACCGTCCGGCGCCTCAGGAAGGGGAAGCAGTGCACTATCAACACCGTGTATGGTGCGGATGGTGTTCTGCTGACCTCAACTGCGGATGTTGTGGATAGATGGATGGAATACTTCGAAGACCTCCTCAATCCCACCAACACGTCTTCCTATGAGGAGCTTGGTCCGCATTGCCGGCAGTAAGTCGAACACATTTCCAGTGAGGGTTGGACTCCGCCAAGGCTGTCCTTTGTCACCGATTCTGTTCATAACTTTTATAGACAGAATTTCTAGGCGCAGTCAAGGCGTTGAGGGGTTCCGGTTTGGTGACCGCAGGATTAGGTCTCTGCTTTTTGCAGATGATGTGGTCCTGATGGCTTCATCTGACCGGGATCTTCAGCTCTCACTGGATCGGTTTGCAGCCGAGTGTGAAGCGACCGGAATGAGAATCAGCACCTCCAAGTCCGAGTCCATGGTTCTCGCCCGGAAAAGGGTGGAGTGCCATCTCCGGGTTGGGGAGGAGATCCTGCCCCAAATGGAGGAGTTCAAGTACCTAGGAGTCTAGTTCACGAGTGAGGGAAGAGTGGATCGTGAGATCGACAGGCGGATCGGTGCGGCATCTTCAGTAATGCGGACGTTGTACCGATCCGTTGTGATGAAGAAGGTAGCTGAGCCGGAAGGCAAAGCTCTCAATTTACCGGTCGATCTACGTTCCCATCCTCACCTATGGTCATGAGCTTTGGGTCATGACCGAAAGGATAAGATCACGGGTACAAGCGGCCGAAATGAGTTTCCTGCGCCGTGTGGCAGGGCTCTCCCTTAGAGATAGGGTGAGAAGCTCTGCCATCCGGGAGGAACTCAAAGTAAAGCCGCTGCTCCTCCACATCGAGAGGAGCCAGATGAGGTGGTTCGGGCATCTGGTCAGGATGCCACCCGAACGCCTCCCTAGGAAGGTGTTTAGGGCACGTCCAACCGGTAGGAGGCCACGGGGAAGACCCAGGACACGTTGGGAAGACTATGTCTCCCGGCTGGCCTGGGAACACTTCGGGACCCCCCGGGAAGAGCTAGACGAAGTGGCTGGGGAAAGGGAAGTCTGGGTTTCCCTGCTTAGGCTGTTGCCCCCGCGACCTGACCTCGGATAAGCGGAAGAAGATGGATGGATGGATGGATGGATTATTTGAAACTGGATTTCGCATGTCACTATAAAGTTATACAAGTCTTGCTTGTTCAATGTTCAATGCAAAACTTGTTTGGGTCCCTATTAAAAGGTTAATTTGTTCAACCTTGGCCCGCGGCTTTGTTCAGTTTTAAATTTTGGCCCACTCTGTATTTGAGTTTGACACCCCTGACTTAAATCAACAAGGTAGGAGTATCTCCTCATTTGTGGCTCACTAGTATAACAACACTGGAAATGTGTCCCATGAAAAACTCTAATATCTTAAGTTCCATGGGTGAATTATGTAAACCCACTATACCGCTAGTTTTTAGTGCTTTTGTAACTGGTTTACTGACCTACATAAGTTAGAACTTTACCCTTCTTTATATTAGAAATACCCCATAACAAGAAGATAGAGGGAAAAGAAGAATCTTATTGGCTACGTTGTCGGCAGGGACTACAATTGTGGACTTTGCGCAAATTTTGGTTATAAGGTGCACCGTCTATTTTTGAGAAAATTAAAGGATTTTAAGCGCGCCTTATAGTTTGAAAATGATGGTACACCATTTTATTTGCCGTATTTTTCGGATTATAAGCCGCTCCGGAGTATACGTCGCACCTGTCAAAAATGCATAATAAAGAAGGAAAAAATATATATATACGTCACACTGGAGTATAAGTCGCATTTTTGGGGGAAATTTATTTGATAAAACCCAAAACCCCAAGAGTAGACATTTGAAAGGCAATTTAAAATAAATAAAGAATAGTGAACAACAGGTTGAAAAAGTGTACGTTATATGAGGCATAAATAACCAACTGAGAAGGTGCCTGGTATGTTAACCTAACATATTATGGTAAGAGTCATTCAAATAACTATAACATATAGAACATGCTATACCTTTACCAAACAATCGGTCTCTCATAATCGATAAATCCCATGAAATCTTCTTCCTCGATGTCGCTTCTAAACAACTCTGCCAACTCCAAAGGTATGCACCGCTTCCTCTTGTCGTTTTCTGCTGCATATTTCACTACGTCCAGCTTGTAATCTGCAGTACATGATTTCCTTTTCGGTGCCATTTTTGTTCAGCCCTTCTCAGTTTTTATAAGTTACCGCCAACGATGAAATGATCCAATTTAATTGCTACGGCAGTAGCATATAGCAGTTAGCATTCCACGACCAACAATGCACTTCTGCCATGACCTTTCCCTGCTGGATTCTTATTGGTTGACGTGTGTGTGACGATTGCTGACATTCTCTTTGTCTCTTCCGCGAATGAGCTAAATAATATTATTTGATATTTTACGGTAATGTGTTAATAATTTCACACATAAGTCACTCCGGAGTATATGTCGCACCCCTTATAGTCCGAAAAATCCGGTAGTTTTTAATCTGCCATGTAGTTAAGCTGCAAGTTTGAAGCGCGACGGAGCAAGGGACGCCTGTCCTTATTTCGTCCTGGCTTACCCATCCCTCTTTCTTCTCTCTCCAGGTGTGTTCACTGCAGGAAAAGCTTCACGGTTTGACCCGGGTCGCTGAGAGCGCCAGTGATCAAAACCTGCAGCTTCAGCTATCCCTGCAGCAGCTGCAGACCATGCTGACCGAGAGCACGACCCGTATCGCAGAACTGGAGGAGAGCCAGAGTCAGCTGCAGCGACACGTGAGTGCAAGGTTTTTTTAATTTATGGACAGGTTAGCGCTAATAATCTTGTTTTTTCAAATGTCAAATGTTCTCAATACGAATGACGTTCCTCAAAATCTGACATTTGTTTTCACTGATCTGAGTTTTTCTGCACTTCATCAAGTGTAAACAGTTTGTATAGTTTACTGTTGCATCCTCGTTTTTGATGAGTCTTATTAATAACTGAGTGAAAACAAAGTGTTTCATGATCAAACCTCTGCTTAATATTATGCAATCAAGCATTTGGGCAAACGCCAGGGGAGTTTGACCTAATTTAATTGAAGAGTTAGTTGCCAATGCAGAAGTGCTCAAGCTGAAAACAAGCAGTTTGATCTTTTGATCGTATTAAGAGCTCTCTGTGTTTAGTTTGTCCTTTTAAAAACAAGACAAAAAAGTTCTGAATTAAACATAGACTATGCGAGCAGAAAGATTCCCCTCTGGGTAACAAATTAAACTATTTTATGAAAGTATCTGCACTGCAAAAACTGAAATCTAAGTAGGATTAAATATCTTAAATAAGGGTGATATTTGCTTATTTTTGTCTGATAAGATCATTCTTCTCACTAGGCAGATTTGATGTTAGTGTTTTACTTGTTTCAAGTGTTTTGGTCCTAAATGATCTCAGTAAGATATTACAGCTTGTTGCCGACATTTTATGACCTATATGGAATAAAACATGCTTGAAACTGTTTTTCTCCAAATGTCCAAAACACACCCAGCAATGGTGCACAGTAATGCAGGGAAGAAGAGGGCGCAGTGGGAGAGTGGCCGTGCGCAACCCGAGGGTCCCTGGTTCAAATCCCACCTAGTACCAACCTCGTCACGTCCGTTGTGTCCTGAGCAAGACACTTCACCCTTGCTCCTGATGGGTGCTGGTTGGCGCCTTGCATGGCAGCTCCCTCCATCAGTGTGTGAATGTGTGTGTGAATGGGTAAATGTGGAAGTAGTGTCAAAGCGCTTTGAGTACCTTGAAGGTAGAAAAGCGCTATACAAGTACAACCCATTTATTTATTTAAAAGGCAGCCAAAATGGTCAAAAGTCCCAATTATTTCCAAAATTCCTCCCCGGGTTCCAGTCCCACGAATTCCAAAAAATGCGAAAAATGTTCTAAACGCACCTAGCAAAGTCCCACGGGAAGTGGGGGAGAAAAGTGAGAAAAGTCGGCAAAAGTCCCCAAAAATGTTCAAAATACCTCCGCAGGTTCGAGTCCCACAAGTTCCGCCGCTGGCCGTGCTAGTCTCGGTATGCCCAAAATGTCCATAACACACCTAGCCGAGTCCCACGGGGACGGGGGATAAAAGTTGGCAAGAGTCCCAAAAACTTTCAAAATACCTACCCAGGTTCGAGTCCCACCTGAGTTCGAGTACCACAAGTCTTAAAACTTGTTGCACTCAAACCCGGGTGGGATTTTTGAACATTTTACCAGCTTTTCTCACTTTTCTTCCCGCCTTCCTGTGGAACTTTGCTGGGCGCGTTTTGGACATTTTGGGCATCCCGGCCAGCGCCGGAACTTGTGGGACTCGAACCTGGCTAGGTATTTTAAACATGTGGAGTTATGTAAAAAAAGGTGAAATAACTGAAAACATGTTTTATATTTTACTTTCTTCAAAATAGCCACCCTTTGTTCTAATTTGCATTCTCTTGGCATTCTCTCGATGAGCTTCAAGAGGTAGTCACCTGAAATAGTTTTCACTTTACAGGTGTGCTTGAAGCTCATTGAGAGAATGCCAAGAGTGTGCAAAACAGTAATCAGAGCAAAGGGTGGCTATTTTGAAGAAGCTAGAATATAAAACATATTTTCTGTTATTTCACCTTTTTGTTACGTACATAACTCCACATGTGTTCATTCGTAGTTTTGATGCCTTCGGTGACAATCTACAATGTAAATAGTCAGGAAAATAAAGAAAAATCATTGAATGAGGAGAAGGTGTGTCCTAGAGATGCGCGGTTTGCGGTCTCATCCGCGGATAAACCGCGGGTTGGGCGGGTGACATGACGAAAAAATAGATTTTAATTAGATTCGGGCGGGTGGCGGTTGAACCATCCGGAAGTATTTGATATACATGGTTCTGTGATCTGTACCCTTTGCCATTCAAAGTGCCATTTAAGACCTGTGTCATAAAGCGAAGAAGACAATAAGAGACGCTATTATTCTCTAGAATGACTGCCGGCAGTCACCCAGATAATAAGTATTAGGGTGTGCTATGAAGCCATTGGTTTTGTCGCCTACTACAACATGTACGATCTGCTTGTCAGTCCAGGATCATGTTGTGTGTGGCTTCCGCGGCAACACGCACACGACTGCAAGGCATACTGGGTGACACAGAGTACACTAATGGTTGTGATATAAACAATTTGAACACTCTTAGTAATATGCGCCACGCTGTGAAGCCACACCAATTAAGAACGACAAACACATTTCGGGAGAACATCCTCATCACAGTAACACAACATAAACGCAACACAACAAATACCCAGAATCCTTTGTATTCATTACACTTCCTGATTATTTTTTACACCCCGCTAGCAGCAAGCCCCCCCACCCCGTGCGTCGGTAAGGTGGGCGGGGTTGGGGGCGCGGGGGTGTAAAATATATTCAGGATGTGCCACGGGTACAAAGGATTATGGGTATTTTTTGTGTTGCGTTTATGTTGTGTTACTGTGAGGATGTTCTCCCGAAATGTGTTTGTCAATCTTGTTGGGTGTGGCTTCACAGCGTGGCGCATATTAGTAAGTGTTAAAGTTGTTTATATCACAACCATCAGTGAACTCTGTGTCACCCAGTATGCCTTTCAATCTTGAACGTGTAATTGCGGAAGCTGCACACAACATGTTGCCAGACCAACAATCGGTTCATACATGTTGTTGAAGGTGTCTAAGGCAATGGCTTCACAGCACGCCCATATTCTTGTAATCAGGATGAACGCTATTGGATAGTCGCGGGAACGTTAGCGGCTCCCATTGTCGTCTTTACTCTGTGAAACGGGTTTAAATATCTCTTTGAGTGGTAAAAGCGGACAACCTCTGATGTATTTCAGCGGGCGGTTGGCGGGCGGGTACGGTCCTGATAAAATGTTGGTTCGGGTGGACGGCGGGTGGATGACGACTTTGGTGATGCGGATGATATAATTGCCTATCCGCGCATCTCTTGTGTGTCCAGACTTTTGGCCTGTACTCTATATTACTATTTGTTCCATCCATCCATTTACTAACGCTTATTCCTTTTGGGGACGCGGGGGGCGCTGGTGCCTATCTCAGCTACAATCGGGTGGAAGGCGGTGTACACCCTGGACAAGTCGCCACCTCATCACAGGGCCAACACAGATAGACAGACAACATTCACACTCACATTCACACACGAGGGCCAATTTAGTGTTGCCAATCAACCTATCCCCAGGTGCATGTCTTTGTCATTTGTTTCTTTTTTTGTAAATAGTTAAATATATGATTAGCTTGTGGTATTAAGGCAAGTTATTCATCAAATTGTACACAATGACAATGAAAATAGATTTTACGGTAAAATTGCGGCAACCGAACTGACAATTTTTTTTAACGTACATTTTTTATTTAAATTTGTGCTAAAAAATTTAATTTCCACTCAGATATTAATAAAATATTTCAGATTTTGATTTAGAGCTGGTGTTTGTACTGCATATTATTGTAAATGGAAAAACAGTACCAATGTTTTTTTTAATGGTCAAATTCTGGCCAGTAAAAAAAACATGGTCCCTTTTTTCCATTCACGATAATAGACCGCAAAATAAATTGTCAACTCGTTTGCCAGAATTTTACCAGAAAAAAACAATGCCATTTACAGTAATATGTTCTAAAGAACACGTCAAATGTTATGTTAAAAGCCTGGTGACTGGTCTGCCATTTTTTTATTTAAAATGGGGGAAAAAGCATGTAAATAAATAGCCTGGGCCTTAAGAGGTTAAGTTAATTGGGTACATGAAAGGGACAGAGTGAAGTCCAAAATGTGTTTTAAAATGAGTTTTTAACAATTGTACTATCAGACTAAGCTAACAGTGACATCTGAAAAAGGCACATCAGAGACTTTGGGGTAGAAGAGTTGCAGGAGGCCTCCTCAATCTGTAGCCACGGTGGTGGTTGGTTGCTAATACAGCACCAGTGTAGCATGCTATGGATGTTAACAGCCCAATAGTAAAATAAAAAATTTGGCAGAGGCAACCCACCTAAGTCCCTGGGAGACTGCAAAGTGTTGTTTTTCCCAATTCTCATTCTTTTTATTCCAAATAACCTTTTAAGATTGAGGTGAGCTGCCATTTTTAACGGTAAAATCTACAGATATCTTTTACAGTGTCCGGAGAAAAAAATAAAAAAACAAATGCATTTGGAATAGTGTATTAATTTAATGTTACAAGCAGCGCACTGAGGCATGCCTACCGTCTACTGGCAGTGTGTTTTATTTGCGGATCAGTCTCTTGTGTCTTGTGCTGCAGTTCTGGTACAAACTTTATTGCATACCAAATTAAAAACCACATGACGTTATCACAAAGGCACATTCAGTTATTGTTTGTCCTTCCATTGGCTTCTTTATCTTACATCTTGTTCATTTATATTAAATTATTAATATTGCTTACTCAACAAACACTGGTTTAGTTGATTAAATGTAACATAAATGCTGGTGCCTCGTCTGGTAAACACATTTATTACTGCAACGTTCAAGCTACTGACATATACCAAAAAAAGTAGCAAATTTTAATATAAAAACAAATGATGTCATAAATCTATTGTGGGTTTGGGATTTTTTAAAAAGTGCCTCAAACCGCTACTTTCCTTTGAATTATAACAATTTGCAGCATCATTGTGGCAGCTTCTAAATGTTAGCAGAGTGTAGGGGCTGGGTGATATATCGATACACTCGATATATTGCGGGTTTGTCTCTGTGCGATATAGAAAATGACTATATTGTGATATTTAAAGGGGAACATTATCACCAAACCTATGCAAGCGTCAATATATACCTTGATGTTGCAGAAAAAAGACCATGTATTTTTTTAACCGATTTCCGAACTCTAAATGGGTGAATGTTGGCAAATTAAACGCCTTTCTGTTTGTCGGTCTTTTAGCGATGACGTCAGAACGTGACGTCGCCGAGGTAACACACCCGCCATATTCATTTTCATATTACAAACACCGGGTCTCAGCTCTGTTATTTTCCGTTTTTTCGACTATTTTTTGGAACCTTGGAGACATCATGCCTCGTCGGTGTGTTGTCGGAGGGTGTAACAACACTAACAGGGAGGGATTCAAGTTACACCACTGGCAAGAAATCTGCCGCCAGACCCCCATTGAATGTACCAGAGTGTCTTCACATTTGACCGGCGATGCTAAGACAGACATGGCACAGAGATGTATGGATAACCTACGGATGCATTTGCAACGTTTAAGTCAACGAAATCACAAAGGTGAGTTTTGTTGATGTTGTTGACTTATACACTAATCAGACATATTTGGTCACGGCATGACTGCCAGCTAATCGATGCTAACATGCTACGCTAATCGATGCTAACATGCTATTTACGCTAGCTGTACGTACATTTGAAACTAGATACCCACATTTAATGCGAAACAAACACTTACCAATCGACGGATTTAAGTTGCTCCAGTGTCACACGATACGAAAGTCCTGATCGTTTGGTCCGCACATTTTACCGGCGATGCTAATAAGGCAGCCATGCTATGGGCCACTTCATTAGGTACACCCACGCTATGGCCGAATAGCGTCAATAGCTATTCGCTCAATAGCTTCAGTTTGTTCTTCAATTTCGTTTTCGCTATCTGCCTCCATACTCCGACCATTTGTTTCAATACACGCGTAATCTGTTGAATTGCTAAAGCCGCTGAAATCCGAGTCTGAATCCGAGCTAATGTCGCTATATCTTGCTGTGGTAACCGCCATGTTGTTTGTATTGGCAGCACTGTATGACGTCACAGGGAAATGGATAGTGGTTTTGAAGATAGCGAAAATAAGGCACTTTAAAGCTTTATTTAGGGATATTCCAGGACCGGTAAAATTTTGAAAAAAACTTCAAAAAATACAACAAGCCACTGGGAACTGATTTTTATTGTTTTTAACCCTTTTGAAATTGTGATAATGTTCTCCTTTAAGTATATGTTCTCACACAGTTGCTTTTAGCTGTGGGCATTACACTACAGGCGTTTCTCACTCTTTCTTGTCTCTCCTCACAGAAACATAAAACAAGCGCACCTTCTTACATACGTCACATACTGTCACGCGTGCAATGTCACACGCCCGCCCCGAGCAGAGAGGTAGCTACATGGGTAACATTAGCTGTGATGCTAACGGTGCGTTGCGAGTGGTAATACGAGAGAGAGAAGGTGCGAATCTGGTAACAAATAGAGGAATAATTCATTCCTAAGAAAAACAGCACATGGTGCATCGTCTGGCGGTGGTTTGGCTTCAAGCGGGAATATGTTGGAACTTGAAACTCTGCATGTCAACATCACCAACAAAATGCTGAAGCAACAATTTCCAGATCAATACCGTTTAAAAAAAATAGTCAACAACAGAAGGAGATAACGTCCGCAGTAACCTACCACAGAACAAAGGACATACACTGTTTGATTTCCTATTATGCAGCTCATTTTTATTTGACACTTATTGAAATATCTTGTGCACTTTGTTTGTTTTTAACTATTGTAGTGGCGTTCTGTTTAAAAAGTGCACTTTAATTTAGTGTTTTTTTGATATGTCATCTTAGTGACATCATGCACAAAAGTGCACTCATAGCTTGTTTTAAAATGTCTCTGACAATCTTGCACTTTCTGTTTTGGAAATGACATGAATGTTTGTGCCAGTGCTTAATAACTGTTTAATAAATACAGTTTTGGTCAATTGACTTAGTTATGATTTCCCTCTCTGCATGAAAGTTTAAAAGTAGCATATATTAATGCGGTATGGACAAGAATGTTTAATGTAGACACATGGAATCATCATACTGCTGTGATTATATGCATCAAGTGTTCTTTCAAGGCTAAGGCAAAATATGGAGATATATATCAAGGTGTCGTGACATGGCCCAAAAATATCGAGATATTAATAAAAGACCGTATCGCCCAGCCCTAGTGGAGTTTCTGTGTCATTTCAGGCCAGCACACACACACACACACACACACACACACACACACTAATATATATGAAAGTCCATAATTGCTTCTTCTCTCTATGGTGGATATAAGCTATTTTTTTAAAAGCATATTCCACATATTTCTGGCCTTAACTCAGCATTTTAAGCATAATAAAGGCTAAATGAACTGAAAGTATCAATGTTATAGTATTAGATGAGACCATGGCTCCAGAAGTTAGTACAATATATGTCTTATTTTGTGTTATGTCTACTATTTTAGATTAAACGACTGTTAATATTTTATGTCTAGAGGGCTCTCTGTTAAGTACGTGGAGGAAAATTAGTACATTATATTAATAACATCCTGTATTTTGATATTGATATCAATATTCATTTCATCTTCTGATATATAAAAAATTAATGGGACACCAATGGGAGCATTTTAAAACTCTACCAGACTCAATTTCACCTATTTGACTGATTATCTTTATCACATCATTTATTCAGAAAGTATAAATATCAACAAATGAAGATAGAATACTATAAACGGCATCATGTAAGTGTAAAAAAAAAAACATATGATTTGTACATTTTCAATATGTGCTTGTCCTATTTTAATTCAACAAAAACAATCTGAAGTTGTCTTGATGGAAAGTATATTTTCAAATATGTTTTCTTTCCTCACTTGTCTGTTTTAAAAAATATTTCTATTTATTTAATATTTGTATATGTAAATATTGAATGTATGCTACAATGTGGGACTATTAATTTTCTTTCCTCTATCTACTTTAAGTTTACACCAGAGTCCACCCGAACCCACTTATCTATGCGTACTTCATATCAGGACCACATGATTAGCATATGGGCCTACTTATTGATGTTATGATTGCAATTACTATTTTAGTAGAATAATAAATGACAGGTTAACACTACAATTAATGAATATGGTTTTAATATTACTATAAAAAGTATTTACGTTTCTGCAAACAACTCAAACCATGGAAAATTAGATATCAGCCCAGATCAGTATAGATGGCAGAGTTAAAAATATGTATTAAAAAAAACAACAAAAAAGCTAGCTCCATACATTAGGCAAATTAAATCGGAGAGATAATAGTGTAAGACTTACTTGTTCAGCCATGATAGCCCTATGAAAACGTGATTTCCTTTCTTTTTAATCCCAGGGAACTGCCATGGAGCTTTCATCATAGATATGAATAAACACTCCATGTTTCTCCAGCATAGCGGCCATCTTACCCCGGACAGCTGGTCCCCGTCATTTTATTGATGTCAATGGTGCATGTACTATTTAAATATACACATACATACAATACTCTGACATTTATAACAAATCGAAAGGAGGAAAGAAAATTATTAGTCCCACTTTGTGGCATACATTAAATATTTACATATACAAATATTAAATAAATACATTTTTTTTTAAAAACAGACAAGTGAAGAAAGAAAACATATTTGAAAATATAATTTCCATCATTGACTGACATCTTTGGACTGGTTGTATGTGTATGAAAAGAGAGATATTGATCTTGACACTTCATTAACTATGTGATGTTCTCTCAACAGATGAGACATTACCTTCTTCAAAGACTTTTAGATAAAATTCAATTGGCATTTTCCACGACTCCACTAAATTTGGACTTTTTAGAATTAGTTTGTCGACAGGAGCTCTATCATCTTGATACATATTGACGATGACCCGCCCTGCTATACTTCTGATTGGCCCTGAGCTATTTTCGCCTGACCAATCAGAAAGGAGGGGCCGTGTAAGAATAACCGCCCACAAAGTGCCAAAACGAAGACGGCGCGCGCGCACATAGGCGCCGTGCGCGCACAAAGACACCTCGCGCACGCAAAAAGGTGCCGCACGCGCGCACAACGATACCACACGCGCGCAAAAGGGTGTCGCGCGCGCACGAAGTGGAGAATCAGCGCGCGATAACAGGTTTTATGTGCTTGGATTTTTGGCACTAATGTGACGCCATAGTGATCTCCCATGCAACAAAGGTATCGAAATATGTTACTGTTGGACTTTACGTGAATTGGCACTCCGTATTACCCGTGAAATTCGACCGAGACCTATAAAGTACTGAAAATCTGTACCCACACCTGGTCATGCATGACCGCGGTTTAAGGTTTTTAGTGACTCATATTTTTTTTTTCCACCAAGTGTTTGGTGGAATTCCAACTTGCACAACCCCAGAGACGGTGACATACTGAGGCATGTCTTGAATGCAGGTGTCCACTCTGGAGCAGCAGCTTGTGCGAGCTCGAGTGTCTCTGCAAGATGAGGCGAGGAACAGACTAAAAGACGCTGAGGAGAAAGATAAGGACCTTCATGAAGTGAAGCACAAAAGCGCCAAACTGTCGGAGATGCTCAGGTAAATCCCATCGCACACATTGATCTTACCTGCTTAGTGGTTAGAGTGTCCGTCCTGAGATCAATAGGTTGTGAGTTCAAACCCCGGCCGAGTCATACCAAAGACCATAAAAATGGGAGCCATTACCTTCCTGCTTGGCACTCAGCATCAAGGGTTGGAATTGGGGGTTAAATCACCAAAAATGATTCCCGGGCGTGGCCACCGCTGCTGCTCACTGCTCCCCTCACCTCCCAAGGGGTGAAAAAGGGGATGGGTCAAATGCAGAGGACCAATTTCACCACACCTAGTGTGTGACAATCAATCAATCAATCAATGTTTATTTATATAGCCCCAAATAACAAGAGTCTCAAAGGGCTGGACAAGCCACAACGACATCTGCGGTACAGAGCCCACACATGGGCAAGGAAAAACTCACCCCAGTGGGACGTCGGTGACAGTGACTATGAGAAACCTTGGAGAGGACCGCATATGTGGGTAACTCCCCCCCACCCCCCAGGGGAGACCAAAAGCAACGGATGTCGGGCGGGTCTAACATGATATTATGAAAGTCCAGTCCATAGTGTAACAGTGAGAGTCCAGTCCATAGTGGATCCAGCAGGAGACCATCCCAAACGGAGACGGATCAGGAGCGCAGAGATGTCTCCAAACGATGCATACACGAGCAGTCCATCCTGGGTCCTGACTCCGGACAGCCAGCACTTCATCCATGGCCACCGGACCTGTGTCTGCCCCCCAACCCCACTCCACAAGGAAGAGGGGGGCAAGGGAGAAAAAGAAAAGAAACGGCAGATCAACTGGTCCAAAAAGGAGGTCTATTTAAAGGCTAGATTATACAAATGAGTTTTAAGATGGGACTTAAATGCTTCTACTGAGGTAACATCTCGAACTGTTACCGGGAGGGCATTCCAGAGTACTGGAGCTCGAATAGAAAACGCTCTATAGCCCGCAGACTTTTTTTGGGCTCTGGGAATCACTAATAAGCCGGAGTTCTTTGAACGCAGATTTCTTGCCGGGACATATGGTACAATACAATCAGCAAGATAGGCTGGAGCTAGACCGTGTAGTATTTTATACGTAAGTAGTAAAACCTTGAAGTCACATCTTAAGTGCAGGTGAGCCAGTACAGGCGTAATGTGATCAAACTTTCTTGTTCTTGTCAAAAGTCTAGCAGACGCATTTTGTAGCTTATTAGTGATTCCTAAAGCCCCAAAAAAAGTCTGTGGGCTATAGAGCGTTTTCCGTTCGGGCTCCAGTACTCTGGAATGCCCTCCCGGTAACAGTTCGAGATGCTAACTCAGTAGAAGCATTTAAGTCTCACCTTAAAACTCATTTGTATACTCTAGCCTTTAAATAAACTCCCTTTTTAGACCAGTTGATCTGCTGCTTCTTTTCTTTTTCTCCTCTGTCCCCCCCTCCCTTGTGGAGGGGGTCCGGTCCGATGACCATGGATGAAGTACTGGCTGTCCAGAGTCGGGACCCAGGATGGACCGCTCGCCTGTGTATCGGTTGGGGACATCTCTACGCTGCTGATCCGCCTCCGCTTGGGATGGTTTCCTGTGGACGGGACTCTCGCTGCTGTCTTGGATCCGCTTTGAACTGAACTCTCGCGGCTGTGTTGGAGCCACTATGGATTGAACTTTCACAGTATCATGTTAGACCCGCTCGACATCCATTGCTTTCGGTCCCCTAGAGGAGGGTGGGGGGGTGTTGCCCACATTTGAGGTCCTCTCCAAGGTTTCTCATAGTCATCATTGTCACTGGCGTCCCATTGGGTGTGAATTCTCCCTGCCCACCGGGTGTGAGTTTTGCTTGCCCTTTTGTGGGTTCTTCCGAGGATGTCGTAGTCGTAATGGTTTGTACAGTCCTTTGAGACATTTTTGATTTAGGGCTATATAAATAAACATTGATTGATTGATTGATTGATTGATTGTAGCAACTGTAATCTTTTAATGCTAGACATAGGGAGACCCCAAAATAATACGCAAAAGTAATCGAGACGAGAAGTAACAAACGCATGGATAATGATCTCAGCGTCGCTAGTGGACAAAATGGAATGAATTTTAGCGATATTACGGAGATGAAAGAAAGCCGTTTTAGTAACACTCTTAACGACTCAAACGAGAGAGTTGGGTGGAAGATAATACCCAGATTCTTTACCTAGTAGCCTTGTGTAATAGTTTGGTTGTCAAATGTTAAGGTGGTATTATTAACTAGATGTCGGTGTCTAGCAGGACCGATAATCAGCATTTCCGTTTTCTTGGCCTTGAGTTCCAAAAAGTTAGCGGACATCCATTGTTTAATTTCATTAAGACACGCCTCCAGCTGACTACAATCCGGCGTGTTGGTCAGCTTTAGGGGCATGTAGAGTTGGGTGTCATCAGCATAACAGTGAAAGCTAACACCATCTTTGCGTATGATGTCACCTAGCGGCAGCATGTAGATGCTGAAGAGTGCAGGGCCAAGGACCGAACCCTGGGGAACTCCACACGTTACCTTAACATAGTCCGAGGTCACATTGTTATGGGAGACGCACTGCATCCTGTCAGTAAGATAAGAGTTAAACCAAGACAGGGCTAAGTCTGACACAGCAATTAGTGTTTTGATACGCTCTAATAAAATATTATGATCGACGGTATCGAAAGCAGCGCTAAGATCGAGGAGCAGCAACATAGATGACGCATCAGATTCCATCGTTAACAATAGATCATTAGTCATTTTTGCGTGATGAGACGAGTAGTTGGAGTTGGAGGTGCTGCTGAGAGACACAGACACAGAAAAGACACTTTGCTCAAAAGCAAACAACTTTATACCCAGAATTCTGGGCTCTCCTGGCAGTGTGTGGTGGTCTGAAGAACCCATGAGAGAGCAACTACGTCTAATATCTTACGTGAGTGAGCTAAATAATATTACTTGATATTTTACGGTAATGTGTTAATAATTTCGCACATAAGTCGCTCCTGAGTATAAGTCGCACCCCTGGCCAAACTATGACTAAAACTATGACTTACAGTCCGAAAAATACGGTAATCATTTCAACTTCTCCATCATCAGTTATTTAATGAGTGATTATATAAGACTTGTCCTTACATCTGACACTGTTTGTGTAAGTATGCCTTTCAGCCGGTCTTATGATGGAACCACATACCACTGCAGGCGTGACTTGGCTCTTCTTAGCCCGCCCCTTTATCCATCGGCGTTAGTGTATATAAGAAAGCATCCAGTCGTGTTTGAGGCAATGTCCTTCTGCTAGATGGTGGTAGCTAAAAAAAGCAGATTGGTTAGTTTTGCATGTATTTCAAAAGGCATTTTCATCAAGTCTTAACGATTGCAGAGGGTTCTTTTTCTCTAAAGTCATCAATGGGGGCTGTGCTCATGTTAAGGTAAGGCCTAAAGTTTGACATTTTTATGTGCAATGCCAAAAAGGTTGGTTTTCCTTCCTGTGTTTTTCAAGCCAAGTAAAATCAGACATGAAGAGCTGCCAAATGGAGCTGGTGTCTAAAGAGCTAGAGCTGCAGCGTCTGCGCAGGGACGTCGCCGTCAAGACCTCTGAGATCAGCAACATGGACGTGCACCTGCAGCAGACCAGGAGCCAGCTTGAAACCAAGAGTGACTTGGGTAAGAAAGATACTTACTGTACGAGAGTTCGGCCACTTCAAATGTCTGCGCTCTAACTTTGGTCCCTCTCTTTGTCCGTCCTAGTGGACGAGCTGGAGGAGAAGCTCCACCGCTGCGAGGCCGACAAGCAGAACTGTGTCAAGAGGGTGCATCTCCTCGAGGGCCAGCTGCAGACGGTGCAGGAGGAATTGGCCGAGACTCTAACAGAGCTGCGGTTGCTCAAAGACGTCCTCCAGAGGACCCAAACTAAGGCTGATGAGCGGCAAGTCGAAGTGGAAAATCTGAGCATACGTCTTAGGTGAGGCTACGCTCTTCTTCTGGGTGGTGGACTTCATTATAGATCCAGTAATTTGTGTCATCTGTCAAACTATATCAACATTGCAATACAATTGTGTTGTTTTTTTCGTGAACCGCTGTAATAGCAATTTTGTATTTTCTACATAATGGTTGTGATGTAATATATGATGTGATATCTGTACATATTGAACTCTTTGGCCATTGGAGGTGAAATATTTCATGTGACAACTTTGTCGATTTTATGCATCCTTCACACTGATGTCATTTGTAACTGGCACGGATGAAGCTGTTGTGCAACATACTGCCTGCAGCTACTGTACACAAAACACTCAAGGGAACATACACTAACAACATAAAGAGTTTACTGTTTGACTACAAGACTTCACTTCTTTGGTCTTTTCTCGCCTGGGACATTATCTCAAGTGTTACAATCCCCCTGAAACAGTGATTACCAAACACAGTGCTGTGAAGATTTAGTGTCATGAATTGGTCACTTTTTTAATCGGTGTATCCACCTGTTCATGCAACAGAATAAGCCACAGCACTCTTTGTGCTGTGAGACTTTTCCAAATTGGCTCAACAAGGGTTGGGAAAACACTTCTCCAAAGTAAAAGCAAAGCCCGAAAAGACAAAAATGTTCTGAAAACAAAGAACCCTGTTCTTTAAAAAGTTCCCCAACACAAAAGTACACTCAATGGTGTGGTTTCTTTTTTCCACAAACTCACAGTATAAAATCTCAAGCAAATATAGAATGCATCCTCTGTTCGTGTCTCCAGTCATGAGTTCGATATTCTGTATGTAACTCGAATTAGTAGTTGAGCAAAGTGTGTGTGCGTGTGTTCACAGTGAGACCCAAAGGGAGTTGGAGGACAGAACTCATGAGGTTTTAGACATGGACATTGCACTGAAGAAAGGACAGGGGGAGCTCCAGCAAAGAGCAAATGTGGTACAAACCAAGCACCGCTTTTAGGCTCCATTTGTCCAAAACACTTCCCGTGCTCAACTCACCGTCTGTTCCTCAGCTGGCCCAGCTGAACGTGGCTATCCGAGACAGCAGGCAGAAGATGGACAGGAAGTTGGAGGCCAAAGAGGAAGAACTGACAGAGGCACAGAGGGAGCTCGTGGACACGAAGGTCAGAAGTTATATAAAATAGGGGAATACTTGGGAACGCTTTGTCCCCCGATGTGAATAGTGATAAAAATGTTGCTAAAAACAGCTTTTTTTAATTTAGCGCTGTGCGAGTCTCCAGGTGTACTTAATGTTGTGACCTGGTGAATCTATATAACAGACCCAGGCATCCTGCGGCCCACGGGCCACATCCGTTCCTTTGTGCATCCCTGTCCAGCCCGCCTGATGCCAATCATAAATTACAAAATACATTTAAAAAAATACCGTATTTTTCGGACTATAAGTCGCAGATTTATACTCAGGAGCGACTTATGTGTGAAATTATTAACACATTACCGTAAAATATCAAATAATATTATTTAGCTCATTCACGTAAGAGACTAGACGTATAAGATTCCATGGGATTTATCGATTAGGAGTGAAAGATTGTTTGGTAAAGGTATAGCATGTTCTATATGTTATAGTTATTTGAATGACTCTTACCATAATATGTTACGTTAACATACCAGGCACCTTTATCAGTTGGATATTTATGCATCATATAACGTACACTTATTCAGCCTGTTGTTCACTATTTATTATTTAAATTGCCTTTCAAATGTCTATTCTTGGTGTTAGGTTTTATCAAATAATTTTCCCCAAAGGATGTGACCTATACTCCAGTGCGACTTATATATGTTTTTTCTTCCTTCTTTACTATGCATTTTCGGCAGGTGGGACTTATACTCCGGAGCGACTTATACTCCGAAAAAATACGGTATCTATGTCGAGTGTGCAATACAACGGTGCATGCTTTTATTTTGAAAAGCGTTATTTGTATTACTTCCGTGTGGACCTATGCGTGATTGTGAGTGAATGTGAACAACGGCAATCACAGATTACAAAACACATTTTCAAAAACATCTATGTCGTGCGTGCAATACAACTGTGCTGCTTTTATTTTGAAAAGTGTTATTTATGGACGTATGTCCGTTTGTAACCGGTGAATAAAGGTGCACATCGACAACTTCCGAGATGTCAGCTGACGCTAAAAAAAGAAAAGTTGATGACGAATGCCGTGTTTTCAACAAGACATGGGCTGCCAAGTATTTCTTTACAGAAATTAAAGGTACATTTGTGGTACACGGGTTGCTGTGTTTAAAGAGTATAATTTGAATCGCCATTACACGGCAAAGCACAAGGAAAAATACCGGAATCTGTCTGATTAGGAGCGCGCGAGGGAGACTGAAGCGTTGACGGTAAAACTGCAAACCCAACAAGGACTTTTTGCCAAATTTCACACCCCCCGAGATGCAACCGTCAGGACAAGTTTCGTAATTTTTCACAAAATCGAAAGATAAAGTAAGGCGTTTTCAGATGGAGAGTTTATTAAGGAGTGCTTATTGGACTCTGTTGCGCTGACATGCCGAGAGAAGAGGGGCGCATTTGAGAACGTGTCACTCTCCCGACGCACTGTAACGAGGCGGGTTGAGACCATTGCTGGAAACTTGCAGCTTCAGCTGAAGGACAGAACGACCGACTTTGACTGTTTTTTGCTGGCTTCGGATGAGAGTTGCGATGTACGTGACACCGCACAGCTGCTCATCTTCTTACGTGGGATCACTGCAGACTTTCAAATCACGGAGGAGCTGGCAGCCATGCAGTCTATTAAAGGGACAATAATGACTTGTTCACATCGGTAAATGCGTGTTTGGACATGTTAGGACTAAAATTGGACAAGCTGGCAGGTGTGACAACAGGTGGTTGTCCAAATCTGACGGGGAAAAATGTTAGCCTTTTAAAGAGGATGCAGGATAAAGTGATAGAAATTAACCCTGTGCAGAAGTTGACATTTTTGCATTGTAATATACATCAGGAAGTGTTGTGTAAGACAGTGTTGAAGTCATAAAACCATCAAAAGCAATCTGCTTTTGTATAAAGTTATGTTAGGTTGAATTAAATAATAATAAAAATAACTATTATTATTATTATTTATCATTCGGTATATCAAAAATAATATTGAGCAAAATTTAATTGAAATATTGTCGATGTTGCCCTCCAGCAGTGCTCTGGTTGCACATGCGGCCCCCGGTAAAAATTAACTGCCCACCCCTGCTATATAATAATAAGCACGTTTTTTTATGGCCATGTCTGAGTTTAAAAAATGACCTTGACGTTTGTCTTAAAAATACATATTTACAAATTTAAGTTGTCAATAGATACAGTGACGCCTTGATTTACAAACTTAATTGGTTCTTGCACATGGTTCGTAAATAGAAAACTTTGTATAGAGAAGCAGAGTTCTTCATAAGAAGCGATGTAAATATGGATAATGAGTTCCAGTCTCGACAAAAGTCCCTATTTTAGTGAAGGTCTGTACATTTTAAACACAATATAAAGTGCTCTACAGTATCAAACAAAAATAACGAAGAGAAGATGAGTCAACTTTGTATTTAATACAAAACAACAAGCCCCTGTATGCTCTACCAACACGCACAGAAGTCACTACAGTGCCCTCTCACAAACAAAATCACACAAACTTTAATTTCAGTAGCCAAATTGCGACAGTAACCAATGTTTGAACACATTCACAAAAACATAAAACTGACAAAAAAGTGAAGTGAATTATATTTATATAGCGCTTTTCTCTCGTGACTCAAAGCACAACCCAATATCTAAGTTACATTTTTAAACCAGTGTGGATGGCACTGGGAGCCCAAAGGACACAACGGCAGTGACTCGGATGGCGGAAGCGGGGATCGAACCTGGAACCCTCAAGATGCTTTCACGCCCGCTCTACCAACCGAGCTATACAGCCGGTATAATGCAGTTTTTTTTCCCCACTCTGTCTGTAGCTTACTTTTTAGTTTCTTGGACATAAAACAAGCGAGAGTTGGTGTCCAAGTCATTTGTTCACAGAATACAAACCTAAATAAAAATACTTAACTTCTTGTAACTTGTATCGTGTATGAAAATGTTCCCATCCTATGTCTATAAAATCCAACCTTTTAAGGTGAGGTTAAAGCTTTTTTGTTACATTAACATAACCACGAGCACTCGAAGGGTACTTAAATACAAACCCCGTTTCCATATGATTTGGGAAATTGTGTTGAATGTAAATATAAACGGAATACAATGATTTGCAAATCCTTTTTAACCCATATTCAGTTAAATATACTACATAGACAACATATTTGATGTTCAAACTGATAAACATTTTTTTTTTGTTGCAAATAATCATTAACTTTACAATTTGATGCCAGCAGCACGTGACAAAGAAGTTGGGAAAGGTGGCAATAAATACTGATAAAGTTGAGGAATGCTCATCAAACACTTATTTGGAACATCCCACAGGTGTGCAGGCTAATTGGGAACAGGTGGGTGCCATGATTGGGTATAAAAATAGCTTCCCAAAAAATGCTCAGTCTTTCACAAGAAAGGATGGGGCGAGGTACACCCCTTTGTCCACAACTGCGTGAGCAAATAGTCAAACAGTTTAAGAACAACGTTTCTCAAAGTGCAATTGCAAGAAATTTAGGGATTTCAACATCTACGCTCCATAATATCATCAAAAGGTTTAGAGAATCTGCAGAAATCACTGCACGTAAGCGGCATGGCCGGAAACCAACATTGAATGACCGTGACCTTCGATCCCTCAAACTGCACTGTATCAAAAACCGACAACAATCTCTAAAGGATATCACCACATGGGCTCAGGAACACTTCAGAAAACCACTGTCACTAAAACCAGTTCGTCGCTACATCTGTAAGTGCAAGTTAAAGATCTACTATGCAAAGCGAGAGGCATTTATCAACAACATCCAGAAACGCAGCCGGCTTCTCTGGGCCCGAGATCATCTAAGATGGACTAATGCAAAATGGAAAAGTGTTTTGTGGTCTGAGGAGTCCACATTTCAAATTGTTTTTGGAAATATTCGACATTGTGTCATCCGGACCAAAGGGTCAGCGAACCATCCAGACTGTTATCGACGCAAAGTTGAAAAGCCAGCATCTGTGATGGTATGGGGGTGCATTAGGACCCAAAGCATGGTTAACTTACACATCTGTGAGGGCACCATTAATGCTGAGAGGTACATACAGGTTTTGGAACAACATATGCTGCCATCTAAGCGCCGTCTTTTTCATGGACGCCCCTGCTTATTTCAGCAAGACAATGCCAAGCCACATTTAGCACGTGTTACAACAGCATGGCTTCGTAAAAAAAAGAGTGCGGGTACTTTCCTGGCCCGCCTGCAGTCCAGACCTGTCTCCCATGGAAAATGTGTGGCGCATTATGAAGCGTAAAATACGACAGCGGAGATCCCGGACTGTTGAACGACTGAAGCTCTACATAAAACAAGAATGGGAAAGAATTCCACTTTCAAAGCTTCAACAATTAGTTTCCTCAGTTCCCAAACGTTTATTGAGTGTTGTTAAAAGAAAAGGTGATGTAACACAGTGGTGAACATGCCCTTTCCCAACTACTTTGGCACGTGTTGCAGCCATGGGATTTTAAGTTAATTATTATTTGCAAAAAATATCTTGTCTTTTTAGTGCATTCAATTGAATATGGGTTGAAAAGGATTTGCAAATCATTGTATTCCAATTATATTTACATCTAAAACAATTTCCCAACTCATATGGAAACGGGGTTTGTTAATACTTGAAGGTGTACAACTGCAGTTTTCCTTTTGCAATACTGACATCGATTCCCAAATGAACATATGGACAAAAATTGTTATTTGAGGTATTCTGTCACAGTGCTGGCCTTTGTAACAGAAAGGTTGAAACAGACCTGATGCAGGTTGAAAGCACAGAAGGTGAGTCCGTGAAGGGGCGCAGATGGAGTTAGGATAAGGATAAACAAACGTGGATGAGAACATGGTTTGCTTTTCCAACGCCGCTCTCTGCTGGCACGTACGGGGATTGCAAAGTAGCAGAAAGTTGTTAGTGCTGACGGCGGTGATGCTGGGGTTACTTGCAGTCAACGCAAAGACATGCAAGCCGGGGCGCCTCGAGTTCGCCCTGGTTGAGGCCAGCTCGGGCCACGGACCGGGCTGGCTGCACATGGCGTGAACTGGTGGCTTGGCCAGGAAGGACTGACTGGAATTTGTTTTGGCAAGTCGGTTCTCAGCCGCCTTCTTCTGGAACGTAATTTCCATATTATCCCCATTTCTGCTCCAAAAAGAGGCAGAAAAGGGTGGGAAAAGGAACGGGGAGCTGTACATGTCTGCGTGTTTGTGCTTTGGAAGAGCAAAGGCCCGCGCTGGAACCAGAGAAGAGGTCAAGTCTTCTCCTCTGTTGTCATATAATTATTTTCTGGCATTTTTTTCCCAGATAAGACCGGCGTTATCACAATTAAAACTTGATGCGGTTACTCACTGTGCTGTGGTCACGGTTGTGAGTGCCATGAATGTACTCCTTGCAAATAGTCTTTTTTTATTTAATCTCCACAGCGGTTCCCTCCTCCTTTCCTCGCTGGTCTGTTGAGTTTTTAGGATTCTTATAGAGTTGGCGAAATGGACAACATTTTTCAAAATGCGAAAAAAAAAAGAAAATGCACAGAGGCTAGAGCGTTATGATGTAACTTCTCTACAGCAACTGAAGTGGAAGGCACCCCCACCACGAGGGTCCCTGGTTCAAGCCCCACCTAGTACCAACCTCGTCACGTCCGTTGTGTCCTGAGCAAGACACTTCACCCTTGCTCCTGATGGGTGCTGGTTGGCGCCTTGCATGGCAGCTCCCTCTATCAGTGTGTGACTGTGTGTGTGAATGGGTAAATGTGGAAGTAGTGTCAAAGCGCTTTAAGTACCTTGAAGGTAGAAAAGCGCTATACAAATACAACCAATTTAATGTTTCTCCCGGCCTTTTTGCCTAAAAGAAGTGTTCGTCCACAAAGAAATGGATCGCCCCCTGAGCCATTTTTGGCCGGATCCAAAAGATTGCATATGAATGAATGAAATAAGTTTATTTCGATCATATAATCAATCCACCATTTTTATGTGACCAGTTTAACAGTCAGGTTATTCATATCAACAATCATACACACACACACACAAAAGAAAAGAAAAAGAATGACCGAAAAAGGAATAGGCTGAAGCCAAAGCTTATATTTTCCTATCCTATACCTTCACTGTAAATTAAATTTCCTGGAACATCAACGTTAAAAGAATCAATGGGATGAAAGGAATTGTTACTATATTTTATAATTTTCAATTATTTCACCTTTCAAGGTTTTCTTAAACCTCAACAAAGAACCACATGTCTTCAACTCATCACTGAGCTTGTTCCACCACTTAACTCCTAAAACTGAAATACATTTGTATTTTATTTTTGTTCTTACTTTACATATTTCAAAAATCAATAATTAGCGGTAGAAAAATGAATGGATGGATGGAATATCCCCTGTAAATGATAGTTTTCTCCTCTTAATTTAAATTACTTAAGAATACAGGCTGGAAGGCTGTTGTTCTTTACTCGAAACATAATTTCCATCCATCCATCTTCTTCCGCTTATCCGAGGTCGGGTCGCGGGGGCAGCAGCCTAAGCAGGGAAGCCCAGATTTCCCTCTCCCGAGCCACTTCACCTTTATATTCACTTTTCAAGCCAAAATGCGTCTATTCTCTCTTTTCTGTCTACACACTGTGTCTGCTTGAAGTACCCTGTGTGTGCGCGCTGCCGAACATGCTCCTCTGCTCGTAAAACCAGCAATGTCATGATGTGACGACGACGGGGGAGTGAGTTGGACCGGTACTTTTTAGAGGCGGTATAGTACCGAATATGATTAATTAGTATCACGGTACTATACCGATACCGGTATACCCGACAACACTATTAGACACCACGAGCTACTTGGTTTATGCTCATTTAATTCTTCAATTTCCTGCCTTAAGATAAAGTGGCTTTTAATGCCAAATTAATTATTTTCATTTGTCCAACAAGAAGATGTCATTGATATGAACTAAAGTGCAAACCCACACAGCTGTCTCGTGAGAGTGTATAATTGTGGGAGTGAGTCACATGAAGTATTGAAATACCAAGCAGGCCTCACACTGTGCAGCACATTCAGGACATTTCCCTCTAATTAGCTGGGATGATTTTAATACATTAGAACTTATAAACAATGGATTGGTATGTTCATAGTAGCACGTTTTGTGTTTTACTCTAATGACCCTTTTTTGAAGTTGTATTATTGGATCTATGTTTGTTTTATAAACATTTCCCCAAACTTCTACACAATATGGTAAATATGGAAAAATAAAAGAATAATATAACATTTGCAGGCATTTCTCATTCAGCATGTCTCTTACTTTATAAAAAATAGCAATGGATTTGGGTATTTTTCCCTTTATATATTCAATATCGAAAAAGGTTTGCATAAAGAGGGGTTCGGAAATTGAGTTTCCACTGTACAAACCCCGTTTCCATATGAGTTGGGAAATTGTGTTGGATTTAAATATAAACGGAATACAATGATTTGCAAATTCTTTTCACCCCATATTCAATTGAATGCACTAAAAAGACAAGATATTTAATGTTCAAACTCATAAACTTTATTTTTTTTTGCAAATAATTAATTTAGAATTTCATGGCTGCAACACATGCCAAAGTAGTTGGGAACGGGGATGTTCACCACTGTGTTACATCACCTTTTCTTTTAACAACACTCAATTAACGTTTGGGAACTGAGGAAACTAATTGTTGAAGTTTTGAAAGTGGAATTCTTTCCCATTCTTGTTTGATGTAGAGCTTCAGTCGTTCAACAGTCCGGGGTCTCCGCTGTCGTATTTTACGCTTCATGATGCCTGAAACTTTTTCGATGGGAGACAGGTCTGGACTGCAGGCGGGTCAGGAAAGTACCCGCACTCTTTTTTTACGAAGCCACGCTGTTGTAACACATGCTGAATGTGGGATGGCAGCATATGTTGATCCAAAACCTGTATGTACCTTTCAGCATTAATGGTGCCTTCACAAATGTGTAAGTTACCCATACCGTTGGCACTAATGCACCCCCATACCATCACAGATGCTGGCTTTTCAACTTTGCGTCGATAACCGTCTGGATGGTTCGCTTCCCATTTGGTCCAGTCGACACAATGTCCAATATTTCCAAATAGAATTTGAAATGTGGACTCGTCAGACCACGGAACACTTTTCCACTTTGCATGAGTCCATCTTAGATGATCTCGAGCCCAGGGAAGCCGACGGCGTTTCTGGATGTTGTTGATAAATGGCTTTTGCTTTGCAGAGTAGAGCTTTAACTTGCACTTACAGATGTAGCGACAAACTGTATTTAGTGACTGGTTTTCTGAAGTGTTCCTGAGCCCATGTGGTGATATCCTTTAGAGATTGATGTCGGGTTTTTTTTATACAGTCCCGTCTGAGGGATCGAAGGTGACGTTCATTCAATGTTGGTTTCCGGCCATGCCGCTTACGTGGAGTGATTTCTCCAGATTCTCTGAACCTTTTGATGATATTATGCACCGTAGATGTTGAAATCCCTAAATTCATTGCAATTGCACTTTGAGAAATGTTGTTCTTAAACTGTTTGACTATTTGCTCACGCAGTTGTGGACAAAGGGGTGTACCTCGCCCCATCCTTTCTTGTGAAAGACTGAGCATTTTTTGGGAAGCTGTTTTTATACCCAATCATGGCACCCACCTGTTCCCAATTAGCCTGCACACCTGTGGGATGTTCCAAATAAGTGTTTGATGAGCATTCCCTAACTTTATTATTTATTCCCAACTTCTTTGTCATGTGTTGCTGGCATCAAATTGTAAAGTTAATGATTATTTGCAAAAAAAAAAAAGTTTATTAATTTGAACATCAAATATGTTGTCTTTGTAGCATATTCAACTGAATATGGGTTGAAAATGACTTTCAAATCATTGTATTCCGTTTATATTTATCTAACACAATTTCCCAACACATATGGGAACAGGGTTTGTAATCTGGAAATGCTTTCACAAACCAATGTATTGGAGACACATGCAGAAAGCAGTTTATACATGTATCTGTAGAGCAAAATATACGTACAGTACATTTTTCACTGAAGCATATCCAACTCACATTTAGTTGTGTAGTTTAAAGTCATTTTCATTTTAAAAGATTTGACAGCTCTAGTCAAAAACAACATTGACACAGCTCAAAGGAATATGCACTCATTTAGGCACATTATCAAGTTATACTAAAGTGGTCCCGCCAGTACACATTAGTGAATAAAACTTGTGACTGAGGCGTGTCAGACCCATACTTAATCAAGTCACAATGTTCCTTTTTTTTTTTGTCTTTGAAGCCACACATGACAGTGACTAAACATAAAATTAAATCTTAACAAAACATGTGACAGTCTGAAATATTGAATATCAAACAGAAGAAAGGCTTGTTTGTTCATCCAAAAAGTCACCTGTGGCTCATGGCACAAATACAGCTCTAATTTGATGAGCTCTAATGGAAAAATGACCTTTCTAGCACATAACATTGACGTAATATACACTTCATTTTAATCATTTTGGGCCCTGTTCTTTCATTTGCGCTTAAGCATGCACATTTTTGTCTTTTTCATAGTCTCCTATCCAGCCTTCAGACATGCCTATATCGCTAAAACGTGACACAAGTGCATAAGTTGTGAATGAAGGCGAACAAAGGTGAATCATTTATCAATGAGGCCGACTTTTCCGTGACCCTTTTTTTTTTGGCAGTGTGAAAATCAATGAAAAGGATATATAACATATATAACACTTTCAATCAGAAAAGGCAATGTCAGGCCCAGAGAAGCCGGCGGCGTTTCTGGATGTTGTTGATAAATGGCTTTCGCTTTGCATAGTCGAGCTTTAACTTGCATTTACAAATGTAGCGACGACCTGTATTTAGTGACAGTGGTTTTCTGGAGTGTTCCTGAGCCCGTGTGGTGATATCCTTTACAGGGATGGGAATTTTCCGCCGATCCGCGGAATTATGCCGATTTTGGCGCCGTCAGGGTAATTTCTGTGAATCGTTTAAATCCGGGTAGAAAATTACAGGGGGGGTTTGGTACTCATGGTTTTTGTCTCTGCGTTGACCTAGTTATCGGTACAAGGCAGAGAATTCCCGCGAAAAATATAATGCCAATGTGTGAAGGCACCAGATTGGCTAGTTCTACTATCAGCTGACATCATCAACCAATGACATTGCCTGTTATAGGCGTCTGCACGCGTCGTTTGCCGACAATATCTAGTCACTGATCCTCAATTATTGTGAGCGTTTCTGAACTCTTATTCTGTTTATATTGGTTGTGTTTATCGGCGACTAATCTGGAAAGAAAACACAGTAGCTCTCACTTAACCTGTTTCTTTATTGACAAAACAGTTTCAGACATGGTTAAGCTTATTCAAGATAGGAATGCTTCATTAGCGAAAGATATCGATAAGGGCGTGAGAAACAAGTGGAACTGGGCATGGCTCGATATATATCTATAAAACTGAAGGTGAAGATTAACAACAATATCGTAGAAGTAGACGAACTGATCAGCGATTTTATTGCAAAGTGCGATGAACCTGGACGTGTTCATTGCTTATATTGCAATGACATTGTGAACTATGGATCTCGGGGAAAGGTGGCACTCTTTGACCACGCAAAATCGGCAAGGCATCTAAGTAAAGTGAGTTTACGGAGAAGAATTCTGGTTAATCCATTTGTAGGCCTATTTTTGTCTATAATCCAAAAGTGTGCAAGAATTTGATATACGTGTAAACTTGTATGCAGTACATACATTTCATCACATGATACATTTTTATGAAAATATTTGCTAATAAATGTGAAATTTTGGTCAGGAGAATATTGTTAGATTTTTACTCAAAATAGCAGGAAATGCATCCTAAGCTAACGTAGATTTCAAAATTTTTATGGGGGGGCATGCCCCCAGCCCCCCCTAGCAGCTGTGCGGCCTTCCGCAAAGCGGTGATTTAGGATTAAAGGGGGAACATTATCACAATTTCAAAAGGGTTAAAAACAATACAAATCAGTTCCCAGTGGCTTTTTTTATTTTTTGAAGTTTTTTTCAAAATTTTACCGGTCCCCGAATATCTCTAAAAAAAGCTTTAAAGTGCTTGATTTTCGCTATATGCGATGCGACTATCCGTTTCCCTGTGACGTCACACAGTGCTGACAATGTAAACAAACAACGGCGAATACCACAGCAAGATATAGCGACATTAGCACGGATTCAGACTCGGATTTCAGCGGTTTAAGCGATTTAACAGATTACGCATGTATTGAAACGGATGGTTGGAGTATGAAAGTATTGAAGAAGAAACTGAAGCTTTTGACGCTATTCATAGCCATAGCATGGCCGAATAGCTGCGTTAGCATCGCCGGTAAAATGTGCGGACCAAACGATCAGGACTTTCGCATTTTGTGATAATGGAGTAACTTAAATCTGTGGATTGGTAAGTGTTTTTTTTGCATTAAATGTGGGTGGAGGTAAACGTAATATAGTTGCAAATGTATCTGCAGGTTATCCATACATCTCTGTGCCACGTCTGCTTTAGCACCGCCGGTAAATAGCATGTTGGCATCGATTAGCGTAGCATGTTAGCATCGATTAGCTGGCAGTCAACATCAACACAACTCACCTTTGTGATTTCGTTGACTTTATAGTTGCAAATGCATCTGCAGGTTATCCATACATCTCTGTGTCATGTCTGCTTTAGCACCGCATGTAAACAGCATGTTAGCGTCGATTAGCGTAGCATGTTAGCATCGATTAGCTGGCAGTCACGCCGCGACCAAATATGTCTGATTAGCACTTAAGTCAACATCAACAAAACTCACCTTTGTGATTTCGGTGACTTTATCGTTGCAAATGCATCTGCAGGTTATCCATACATCTCTGTGCCATGTCTGTCATCGCCGGTAAAATGTGGAGACACTTTGGCACATTCAATGGGGGTCTGGCGGCAGACACTTTCGCATCTTCGGACCAGTGGTGCAACTTGAATCCCTCCCTGTTAGTGTTGTTACACCCTCCGACAACACACCGACGAGGCATGATGTCTCCAAAGTTCCAAAAAATAGTCGAAAAAACGGAAAATAACAGAGCTGAGACCCGGTGTTTGTAATGTGTTGAAAATGAAAATGGCGGGTGTGTTACCTCGGAGACGTCACGTTCTGACGTCATTGCAAAAAGAGCGATAAACAGAAAGGCGTTTAATTCGCCAAAATTCACCCATTTAGAGTTCGGAAATCGGTTAAAAAAATATGTGGTCTTTTTTTCTTCACCATCAAGGTATATATTGATGCTTACATAGGTCTGGTGATAATGTTCCCCTTTAAAAAAATTTCGGCTGATTTTATAAATCTTCATTCCCATCCCTGCCTTTAGAGATTGATGTCGGTTTTTGATACTGTGCCGTCTGAGGGGGTCATGGTCATTCAGTTGACCGTGACCTTCAATTGGCACACAACCTTGTTGTTGTGTGTGTGTGTGTTGTCATGGTGATTTGAGTGCATGCAACAGCTTCTTCTGCCAGGCTCACTTTGGGGGAAAAAAACTATTTTTAGGGCTGTAGCCCCCTTCTCAGGTTTTCTTCTTTTCCCCATTTGGTCTTGGAGTTTTTCCTTCCCGGGATGTGGGTTCAAATCAGGCGTTTTTGTTGTGGTTTGTGAAGCCCTTGTAATTAAGAGCTACTTTATACAACTACAAGGGTTAGTGCATGTGCCTCACAATACGAAGGTCCTGAGTTCAATCCCGGGCTCGGTATCTTCCTGTGTGGAGTTTGCATGTCCTCCCCGTGACTGCGTGGGTTCCCTCCGAGTATTCCGGCTTCCTCCCACTGCCAAAGACATGCACCTGGGGATAGGTTGATTGGCAACACTAAATTGGCCCTAGTGTGTGAATGTGAGTGTGAATGTTGTCTGTCTATCTGTGTTGGCCCTGGGATGAGGTGGCGACTTGTCCAGGGTGTACCCCGCCTTCCGCCTGATTGCAGCTCTAGCACCCCCCGCGACCCCATAAGGGACAAGCGGTAGAAAATGGATGGATGGATGATGTGTAGCGCTATCATTGTGAAGCCGGAAGTATGTGATTGGTATGAGAAGTGCCTGGACATATTTTAACGAAAATCTCCGGTAAAAGTCGACTCTGGACTTCCTCTCGACTGTCTGTTTTTGAGCTTGTGGCTGAACAGAAACTGGACCCCACGCTAGGGAACGGGGCGATGGTCAAAAAGGAATCAGGACGCATGCATGTTAACCACGCCTTAAAAAAAAGAATTTATAGTTACCGCGTTAACGTTGACAATCCAAGTTTTTAACAAAAGTACATGTGGTGCTGCCTCTGCCATTATTGTATGCCTTTAGGACTCCCATCAACAAAAACTTCAGACTCTACTACGGGAACTTGAAGAGTCTCAGTTTCATTGTGAAGCTCTCACCACAGAAGTGGAGGCCATCCAGCTGAAGGAAAAGGACATGGTAAAAAAAAAAAACAATATATCCACTTGTATCGTTTTATTCCTCCCTCCTGGACCATATGTGCCGAATGTGTGCAGGATGTGAGGCTGCGGCGTGCAGACGAAGAGCTGGCTCTGAAGGAGGCGTGGTGGCAGCAGTCGGAGGCCAAGTTCCAGAAAATGATCGCTTCTTTAGAGCAGAAGTTGGAGCTGGAACAGGACCGTCACAACAAAGAAGTACACTGAACTCAAATACTGTATTTTCCGCACTATAAGGCGCACCGGATTATAAGGCGCACCTTCAATGAATGGCCTATTTTAAAACTTTGTTCATATATAAGGCGCACCGCATTCCTCCCGTCCAAAGGCAAAACCTAGTAACTCACTTCTAGCTGATTTTGAGAAAACAAAGGAAAACCAATCTATCTTGATGCTGTCTCACAAAGATCTACAAAGTCATCAAACGTATAGATGTTTTCTTGAGCTTTCATTTTCTTGCCGATTGAGCCATGGATTGAATCTGCTCTCATGAACGTGTGCCATTTCTCCAGATATTTTATCACAATCTCGGGTGGGCGCCATTCTGCGTTTGTACATTGGGCAAGAGCCGTGTACAGCGTCCAGTTTTTATTTTGACCTCCACAGTTATCTGCCCAAAAGAGTATGCAAGGGGAAGAATCTAGAACAATACATTTAATGAAGGTGCTTGCAACGTCCTGGGCCAATCATCCAAATATCCCCTCGTGCCATAATATCACATAATCAGGTTGACCGTCGGCCCCCATTCGTGCAAATGTCTCATTAAAGACAATAAGGCGACTGACAAAGAAGCTCCGATTGGTCCCTTGAGATACTAGGTTTTTCTGCTGTATCTACGCGGTTATGTGGTAGTTGCTAGGTCCTGCCATGCGCGTAACAGCTTACTTATGGAACAAATTACAATACCGCATACACTAATGTAAAGCATATCACCTAGGAACTCCAAAATTATTATCAGCTCAGTTTTGACCATAATTGAGTTACTGGGTTTTGCCTTTGGACGGGAGATTATAAGGCGCATAGAATAGACGCTACAGTAGAACCTGGGGTTATGTTATGCATCCATTAGATGGAGCTGCGCTAAAGGGAATGTCAACAAAACAGTCAGATAGGTCAGTCAAAACTTATTAATGGATTACAAACCAGCATTCTAACAACTCCGTTCACTCCCAAAATGAATAAACATCTGTTTTATTATTTTCACAGAGGTAAAGTCAGTGACATAGTATTTTGTTTTATCTTTTAATAACAGCAAAGTATAACATGTAGTGCAACATTTATATCACAAAGTGGAGGGGAACTTTTCCTCAATTCAATAAACACGAAAAAAATTGTCTAATACTGTTACGGTAAATCAAACGCTAGTGCAATCACAATATAGTAACACTCGAATAGAAATAACGATAACTCAACGTTGCTCAAACTTTAATGTTTTTTTGTTTTTTTAATTGATTGAAACTTTTATTAGTAGATTGCACAGTACAGTACATATTCCATACAATTGACCACTAAATGGTAACACCCTAATACGTTTTTCAACTTGTTTAAGTCGGGGTCCACGTTAATCAATTCATGGTAGTCACACAACACACAAAATAAATATGTAAAGCTTACTTTATTGAGTTATTCCTTATCCACAAATCCCTCAAATTCTTCTTATTCAGTGTCTAAATTAAACAGTTGGGCGAATACGGCATCCGACATTCCCGGTTCCGTCTCGTCGAAGTCGTCATTAAAGGGGAACATTATCACCAAACCTATGCAAGCGTCAATATATACCTTGATGTTGCAGAAAAAAGACCATGTATTTTTTTAACCGATTTCCGAACTCTAAATGGGTGAATTTTGGCAAATTAAACGCCTTTCTGTTTATCGGTCTTTTAGCGATGACGTCAGAACGTGACGTCACCGAGGTAACACAACCGCCATATTCATTTTCACATTACAAATACCGGGTCTCAGCTCTGTTATTTTCCGTTTTTTCGACTATTTTTTGGAACCTTGGAGACATCATGCCTCGTCGGTGTGTTGTCGGAGGGTGTAACAACACTAACAGGGAGGGATTCAAGTTGCACCACTGGCAAGAAATCTGCCGCCAGACCCCCATTGAATGTACCAGAGTGTCTTCACATTTGACCGGCGATGCTAAGACAGACATGGCACAGAGATGTATGGATAACCTGCAGATGCATTTCCAACGATTAAGTCAACGAAATCACAAAGGTGAGTTTTGTTGATGTTGTTGACTTATGTGCTAATCAGACATATTTGGTCACGGCATGACTGCCAGCTAATCGATGCTAACATGCTATTTACGCTAGCTGTATGAACATTTGAAACTAGATCCCCATATTTAATGCGAAACAAACACTTACCAATCGACGGATTTAAGTTGCTCCAGTGTCACAAGGTGCGAAAGTCCTGATCGTTTGGTCCGCACATTTTACCGGCGATGCTAATAAGGCAGCCATGCTATGGGCCACTTCATTAGGTACACCCACGCTATGGCCGAATAGCATCAATAGCTTCAATTTCTTCTTCAATTTCGTTTTCGCTATCTCCCTCCATACTCCGACCATCTGTTTCCATACATGCGTAATCTGTTGAATCGCTAAAGCCGCTGAAATCCGAGTCTGAATCCGAGCTAATGTCGCTATATCTTGCTGTGGTAACCGCCATGTTGTTTGTATTGGCAGCCCTGTATGTCGTCACAGGGAAATGGATAGTGGTTTCGAAGATAGCGAAAATAAGGCACTTTAAAGCTTTATTTTGGGAAATTCCGGGACCGGTAAAATTTTGAAAAAAAATTCAAAAAACACAACAAGCCACTGGGAACTGATTTTTATTGTTTTTAACCCTTTTGAAATTGTGATAATGTTCCCCTTTAATCAAGTCAGTGTCGCTGCTGTTGTCTAGCAGTTCAGTGACAATCCCTGCCTTTCCTGAAAGCTCGGACCACAATTGAGATGGATATATCAGCCCAGGCATTAACGATAGTGGCGTCCGGCACCGTTGCCTTGGGTTTAAACTCTGCCTCGTAAGCGTCTCTCTTAGTAGGAGCCATTTTGGGGTCTTTACATAAACATACAAATGGCACGCCTCGCGCAGTCATATATCCCAGCATGCACCGCGCGCGTCTTTTTCTACAGGGGAAAAATTAAGTCGACGGCTGCTTACCGTAGTTGCGAGACCTTTTGTGGCTCGATTTTGGTCCATATATAAGGTGCTCCAGATTATAAGGCGCACTTTAATTTTCCTGAAGGAACTCTTCTGAAGGAATCAATAAAGTACTATCTATCTATCTATCTATCTATCTATCTATCTATCTATCTATCTATCTATCTATCTATCTATCTATCTATCTACTGTCAGCTTTTGAGAAAATTGGAGGTTTTTAGGTGCGCCTTATAGTGCGGAAAACACGGTAAATTGTTTCTAGAGCTGAGCAACGATTGAAAATTTTAATCAGAATTAATCACACTATTTCTCCGATTAATCACAATTAACTGCATTGTATACGCAAAACCCAATAATGAATTCAAAAGTAGTGTGTAGTGCACCTTCATTGGAATATTCTCCCATATGAACCAAAGCGCCAACACATTTGTTGTGCAAACACAATTTAAATCAGTACTTGTTAAACAGTAGCAGTTAAATAGCATATTTTATGAAAATCAACTCGAAAAATGTAAATACAAACATTGTAGCTTATTGCCACTGCCAGGGTATTTAAGTTATGCTGTTTGTTATGGAAAATAAATACAATCTACATAGCCACAATCATAACATCCGAACAGGCAATTTCTGAGGTGACGGCAGAAGCAATTTCTTTTGTCAGGGATAAAGAAAAGAAAGGGTGAAGCACAAAATACTTCACTGCTGGGATTTCCTTTACAGGGAACTAGAATGTAAACTCCATGTTAATAATGGAGTTCCTTCAGAGAATCTCATTCAACTCGGTGCAGTTCGTTCATTCTTAGAACTTAACAGCCATTAACTATAAATCTACTACGCTATAAATTAAAGTGCCATAACATTTACTGTGCAAACACACTTTTAACACTGTATAACTTCCGTGAAGTGCCCCGCGCATATTTCAGCATAATGCCTCTCCTCTGTTTTCATAATACAAACCCCTTTTCCATATGAGTTGGGAAATTGTTAGATGTAAAATTAATCGGAATACAATGATTTGCAAATCCTTTTCAACCCATATTCAATTGAATGCCAAGATATTTGATGTTCAAACTCATAAACTTTATCCATCCATCCATTTTCTACCGCTTATTCCCTTTTGAGGTCGCGGGGGGCGCTGGCGCCTATCTCAGCTACAATCGGGCGGAAGGCAGGGTACGCCCTGGACAAGTCGCCACCTCATCGCAGGGCCAACACAGATCGACAGACAACATTCACACTCACATTCACACACTAGGGCCAATTTAGTGTTGCCAATCAACCTATCCCCAGGTGCATGTCTTTGGAAGTGGGAGGAAGCCGGAGTACCCGGAGGGAACCCACGCATTCACGGGGAGAACATGCAAACTCCACACAGAAAGATCCCGAGCCTGGATTTGAACCCGGGACTGCAGGACCTTCGTATTGTGAGGCAGATGCACTAACCCCTCTTCCACCGTGAAGCATCATAAACTTTATTTTTTTTGCAAATAACAATTAACTTAGAATTTCATGGCTGCAACACGTGCTAAAGTAGTTGGGAAAGGACATGTTCACCACTGTGTTACATCACCTTTTCTTTTAACAACATTCAATAAACGTTTGGGAACTGAGGAAACTAATTGTTGAAGCTTTGAAAGTGGAATTCTTTCCCATTCTTGTACGTGCAAGTTAAAGCTTTACTATGCAAAGCAAAAGCCATTTATCAACAACATCCAATAGGATAGGCAGTTATATCATCCGCAACCGCATCTCCAAAGTCGTCATCCACCCGCCGTTCACCCGAACCAACATTTTATCAGGACCGTACCCGCCCGCCAACCGCCCGCCCGCTGAAATACATCAGAGATCGGGCGCCTTTACCACTCACAGAGCTATTTAAACCTGTTTCACAGAGTAATGAAGTCAATTGGAGCCGCCAATGTTCTCGCGACTATCCAATAGCGTTCATCCTGATGACAAGAATATGGGCGTGCTATGAAGCCATTGCCTTAGACACCTTCAACAACATGTACGAAACCGATTGTTGGTCCGGCAACATGTTGTGTGCAGCTTCCGCTATTACACGTACAAGATTGAAAGGCATGCAGGGTGATACAGAGTACACTGATGGTTGTGATATAAATAAATGTAACACTTACTAATATGCGCCACGCTGTGAAGCCACACAATACAAGATTAACAAACACATTTCGGGAGAACGTCCTCACAGTAACACAACATAAACGCAACACAACAAATACCCACAATCCTTTGTATCCGTGACACTTCCTGAATATATTTTACACCCCCACGCCCCCAACCCCGCCCACCTTACCGACGCACGGGGGTGGCGGGGTTTGCTGCTAGTGGAGTCTATAAAATAGCCAGGAAGTGTCATGAATACAAAGGATTCTGGGTATTTGTGGTGTTGCGTTTATGTTGTGTTACTGTGAGGATGTTCTCCCGAAATGTGTTTGTCGTTCTTAATTGGTGTGGCTTCACAGCATGGCGCATATTACTAAGAGTGTTAAAATTGTTTATATCACAACCACTAGTGTACTCTGTGTCACCCAGTATGCCTTGCAGTCGTGTGCGTGTTGCTGCGGAAGCCACACACAACATGATGCTGGACTGACAAGCAGATCGTACATGTTGCAGAAGGCGACAAAGCCAATGGCTTCATAGCACGCCCTAATACTTATTATCTGGGTGACTGCCGGCAGTCATTCAAGAGAATAATAGCGTCTCCTATTGTCGACTTCGCTTTATGACACAGGTCTTAAATGGCTCTTTGAATGGTAAAGGATACCGATCACAGAACCATGCATATCACATATTTCCGGATGGTTTAACCATCACCCGCCCGAGTCTAATAAAAATTTATTTTTTCGTCATGTCAACCGCCCGACCCGCGGTTTATCCGCGGACTCCGCGGATGAGACCGCAAACCGCGTATCTCTAATGCTTGGTATGTTAACGTAACATATTATGGTAAGAGTCATTCAAATAACTATAACATATAGAACATGCTATACGTTTACCAAACAATCCGTCACTCCTAATCGCTAAATCCGATTAAATCTTTTATGTCTAGTCTCTTACGTGAATGATCTAAATAATATTATTTGATATTTTACGGTAATGTGTTAATAATTTCACACATAAGTCGTTCCTGAGTATAAGTCGCACCCCCGGCCAAACTATGAAAAAAAACTGCGACTTATAGTCCGAAAAATACGGTACATTGAAAATACACGCAACCCTAACTTAAAGGCCGGACATTGGGGCATTTAAGAAACTTCGCCCGGACAGTCCCGCAAAAGAGGACATGTGGTCAGTCTACCTTTACATCTCTACGGTGTAAATTAATCTGTGTTGCCTTTCCTTTTTGCTCAGCTGGAGTCCCTGCAGCAGACCCGAGGTCAGCTCCTAAAGGTGTCCACAACCATGCGCACCTCCCAGGAGCAGCTCACCTCCAAACTCGAGCAGTGTCAAACCCAGCTGGCGCGAACAAATGCTGAGTTGGACCGCACCAGGACCAAGGCCAGTCATCTCCAGAGCAAGTTAGAGCAGAGCCAGAACCTCTTCGTTCAGACTCAGTCCCAGCTGGAGGAGAGCAGGGTTTTGTACGAGAAGGTCAAAGCTGACAACAGTCGGCTTCAAGTACAGCTGGAGCAACTCGGTGTTCAGTTTAAGCAGGCTAGGGTTCCATCGGCTCAGCTCCAGACTCAGCCTGACTCCAACGGGTCCTTGCTCATCAAAGTAATGCTCGTTCTTTAGTGGCTGAGGATTTTTTTAATGCCAAAAGCTCATCCGGGTTCTTATCTCCCTGCAGGAGTCTGAGGTCACGCGTCTCCAACCGAGAACCTCTGGTCTGCGGCGAGGAACTGGACGTCGGAATCCAACTCAGGACTCTTCAGCGCCTCGCTCTCCAAACCCCCTTCCAGCAACCGTCCAGCCGCCATCACACGCTCACCGGGCCCCGCTCCCTCCCAACGCACATTCACCCCAAGATGATTGCTTTAGCAGCGATCTGTCCATAGATTTCCCTCCCAGTCTGAAGGCCGCAGTAAAGGAGGCACGGACCCAGCAGGCCTGGGAGTCGTCCTGCTCAGACACAATAGACCCCAGCTTGCAGAGCTCCGGCAGCACTGAGCCCCGGTCTAGCTCGGAGGTCTCCTTCGACCCTCTCACCTACAACGGGGACAAAATTAGCGCAAATCACACCCTGGAACAGGAGGGAAACCAAGACCTCACTCCAGTTGACCCTCAGAGCTCCTTAACGGAAACAATGAGGTTTGTTCAGCAGACGTTAGCGTATCAAGAGGATCAGTCCTTGTGGAGTTCTGCATAGTCAGAGTAGACTCTACCTCAGGGTCACGGCGACGTCTTTAAAAGTGGGCACTTTTTAAAAAATTGTTTTATAGACTTAAGTAGTACGACCGCATTGGACACAAAGCTGTGCAACACATTTTAAAGCACCTGTTAGTGGAAAACATTCTTTACCGAACAAGATGTAAAGGAACGGAATTACACGGACAGTAAAGTTCCTCTCAGGTTTCAGTCAAATAAATCAATTATAAACAGTATTATGTACAGATAGTATTTACACAAATGGCAGTTTTACTGGAAGCATTGTTAGAATGAAGTGGAACAGAGATGGTGACCCTCTCCAGGGTCCATCAATCCTGTTCTTCTTGAAGAATGGATACTCCCAACAACATGTAGAACGCCTTCCCAGAAAAGACCGTGCGAGATTTGTCAGAAAAGTTCCAGGACTGTCGATATGTTTGCTGTCATCATCCACGACAAGATTTTGCTTCGTTCAGCGCGTGGAGCGAGGCGAGAGTTGCACGACCCGCGGCTCATATGACCGTAACAGGCCTGCTCGGAAAGCATCCGACGGCTCCTGGCTGAGAAGAACATGCAACCTACCACAGTCCAGGTACTTTTCTGACACCTCACACTTTCTTTCAGCTAATCCAAAACGTCGGCGTGTACAATTTGTTGTTCCAGGCAGCTCGAATGTGGAATAGAGTTTAGAGCAATGTTGAAGTACATGCCAGTTCAATTGGTGCAGCTCATGGACAGAAAGGAAGTTTCTGTCATTGTTTACCCAGGGAAAACTTGACTAGAGGACTACATAGAAAGTTGTAGCACACTTCAGCACTTTTTAATTACCAACCTGTGACCTGCTGAAAATGGAGTCAAGATAAAAGTAAAAATAAAAAACATTCATAAAAATATGTCTATGAATGTTCATCAGGTCATTGTCATCTCAGGGCATTCAATCCTTTGCAACTGGACTGTTTGGTGGTTCTTAGACGACGTTTCACCTCTCATCCGAGCAGACTTCATAAAATTAACGTCAACAACTCACGATTCGATTCCAGGTCTTGGGGTGAGTCTTTGTTCAACGCGATTCTGGATTAAGACTGATTGTCTCAACATTATTTGGTATAGAAACTCTCAGTGACCATGGTAACCAATTAGATGACCATAGTAACTAAAATATCATGCAGATTGAAAGACTTAGTATAGTTGAAGACTTACCGTCATTAGAAAACACATCATAATGGCAGCTATACTTTCAATCTTAAAGATCCAAAACAATTATTTGGGAATGTCCGGCGGGCCTGATTGAAAAGCTCAACGGGCCGCTTGTGGCCCCCGGGCCTTAATTTGCCAGGTCTGGTCTAGAGAAACTACATCTTGTGAAACGACGTTGGCCGACCCCGAAAGTTAAAGGGGAACATTATCACCAGACCTATGTAAGCGTCAATATATACCTTGATGGTGCAGGAAAAAGGCCATCTATTTTTTTAACCGATTTCCGAACTCTAAATGGGTGAATTTTGGCAAATTAAACGCCTTTCTGTTTATCGCGCTGGAGGCGATGACGTCAGAATGTGACGTCGCCGAGGTAACACACCCACCATTTTCATTTTCAACACATTATAAACACCTGGTCTCAGCTCTGTTATTTTCCGTTTTTTCGACTATTTTTTGGAACCTTGGAGACATCATGCCTCGACGGTGTGTTGTCGGAGGGTGTAACAACACTAACAGGGAGGGATTCAAGTTGCACCACTGGCCCGAAGATGCGAAAGTGTCTGCCACCAGACCCCCATTGAATGTGCCGGAGTGTCTCCACATTTTACCGGCGATGCTAAGGCAGACATGGCACAGAGATGTATGGATAACCTGCAGATGCATTTGCAACGATAGTCAACGAAATCACAAAGGTGAGTTTTGTTGATGTTGACTGCCAGCTAATCGATGCTAACATGCTACGCTAATCGATGCTAACATGCTACTTACCGGCGGTGCTAAAGCAGACATGGCACAGAGATGTATGGATAACCTGTAGATGCATTTGCAACTATATTACGTTTCCTTCCACCCACATTTAATGCGAAAAAAACACTTACCAATCGACGGATTTAAGTTGCTCCAGTGTCACAAGATGCGAAAGTCCTGATCGTTTGGTCCGCACATTTTACCGGCGATGCTAACGCAGCTATTCGGCCATGCTATGGCTATGAATAGCGTCAATAGCTATTCGCTCAATAGCTTCAGTTTCTTCTTCAATATTTTCAAACTCCAACCATCTGTTTCAATACATGCGTAATCTGTTGAATCGCTTAAATCGCTGAAATCCGAGTTTGAATCCGAACTAATGTCGCTATATCTTGCTGTGCTATTCCCATTGTTTGTTTACATTGGCAGCACTGTGTGACGTCACAGGGAAATGGTCAGTGTCTTCGCAGAGAGCGAAAATAAGGCACTTTAAAGCTTTATTTAGGGATATTCGGGGACCGGTAAAATTTTGAAAAAAACTTCAAAAAATACAACAAGCCACTAGGAACTGATTTTTATTGTTTTTAACCCTTTTGAAATTGTGATAATGTTCCCCTTTAACTAAGCTGTCCCGGCGATGAAAAGGGAAAATTCCCGCCACTTCCACTTGAATCATCCAACTAACGAGCGGTACCACTGGCTTATTCCGTGTTGAACGGGTGCTACAAATTGTGAATTTTTTTTTTTTTTTTTTTTTTTCCACATTTAATGTTTTTTTTACAGTTTTAATTTTGACGGTACCACATGGGACATACCTGCCAACCTTGAGACCTCTGGAGATGGGGGGAGGGAGAGTGTTTGAGATGGGGTAGGGCGGGGCAGGGGGTTTAAATTTGCTAAATTTTAATCCCCCCTAAAATTTAAATTTTTTGCGTTTGGAATTTTGTGAACTTTTTTTTTCTATTTAATTAAAAACAACAGTGTTTTAAAATTAATTGTATAACAATTAAGTGTTTTAAATTTCAGCGTTTACAAATTCAGTGTAAGGAAATCAATAGAGATGTCCGATAATGGCTTTTTTGTCGATATTCCAATATTAGCCAACTCTTAGTTACCGATTCCGATATCAACCAATACCGATATATACAGTCGTGGAATTAACACATTAAAATGCCTAATTTTGTTGTGATGCCCCGCTGGATGCATTAAACAATGTAACGAGGTTTTACGAAATAAATCAACTCAAGTTATGGAAAAAAAAATGCCAACATGGCACTGCCATATTTATTATTGAAGTCACAAAGTGCATTATTTTTTTTAACATGCCTCAAAACAGCAGTTTGGAATTTGGGACATGCTCTTCCTGAGAGAGCATGAGGAGGTTGAGGTGGGCGGGCTTTGGTTGTAGCGGGGGTGTATATTGTAGCCTCCTAGAAGAGTTAGTGCTGCAAGGGGTTCTGGGTATATGTTCTGTTGTGTTTGTTGTGCTACGGTGCGGATGTTCTCCCGAAACGTGTTTGTCATTGTTGTTTGGTGTGGGTTCACAGTATGGCGCATATTTGTAACAGTGTTAAAGTTGTATATACGGCCAGCCTCAGTGTGACCTGTATGGCCGTTGACCAAGTATGCCTTGCATTCACTTATGAGTGTGTAAAAGCCGCATATATTATATGACTGGGCCGACACGCTGTTTGTATGGATGAAAAGCGGACGTGACAACAGGTTTTGGAGGACGCTAAAAGGCAGTGCCTTTAAGACACAGCCCTTATATTGTCCGGGTGGAAATCGGGAGAAATTGGGGAGGATGGTTGCCCCGGGAGATTTTCGGGAGGGGCACTGAAATTCGGGAGTTTTGGCAAGTATGACATAGCATATATTTTAATTGCTGATGCAGGTTTATTGATTTTTAAATGCACCAGAAAATAGCCCGTTTTGTACACTGTTGAGGTGGTTCAATACACAGTAGTGCGTATATGTGTTTCTGTAGAGTATTTCTCCAGCAATGGTGACATAAATGATGGTATTTTGAGAGGTAATCATTGAAGTCGGACATCACTGAAGGCCTAGGTGGGAAACGCACGGCCCGCCACTGTGTAAATCCATGAATAATATATTAAAACATCAAACTAGTAAAATAGCGTCATGTCATGTCATACTTGTTAGAAAAAAGCCCACTGCAAAGTCTGATTCTAAAGAAGGGATCTTCTATATTAACTGAACATATATAACAATGCAGCGTTGTTCTGTAATGCACACACATACATGTTTGGTGGGGAAGGGGCCTCATATTTATATTATAATTAGGGTAATTAGAGCATTTTGAGGCCCCACCACCCACTCATATGTGATGCATTTCACTGCAACTGACAAGTCTGCCATGTCAGCAAGGCAAAGATATTCTCTTTACAGTTCTTGTTATTGCTCCAAAGCAGACCTGGGTTTTTAAGGCCCTGTAAAACTTTTCAATCTGGCCCGCCGGACATTCCCAAATCATTTTTTTTAGATCTTTAAAGGGGAACATTATCACAATTTCAAAAGGGTTGAAAACAATAAAAATCTGTTCCCAGTGGCTTGTTGTATTTTTTGAAGTTTTTTTCAAAATTTTACCAGTCTCGGAATATCCCTAAATAAAGCTTTAAAGTGCCTTATTTTCGGCTCTCTGCGAAGACACTGGCCATTTACCTGTGACGTCACACAGTGCTGCCAATGTAAACAAACAATGGGAATACCACAGCAAGATATAGTGACATTAGCTCGGATTCAAACTCGGATTTAAGCGATTCAACAGATTACGCATGTGTTGAAACAGATGGTTGGAGTATGAAAATATTGAAGAAGAAACTGAAGCTATTGATCGAATAGCTATTGACGCTATTCATAGCCATAGCATGGCAGAATAGCTGCGTTAGAATCGCTGGTAAAATGTGCGGACCAAACGATCAGGACTTTCGCATCTTGTGACACTGGAGCAACTTAAACCCGTCGATTGGTAAGTGTTTTTTTACGCATTAAATGTGGGTGGAAGAAAACGTAATATAGTTGCAAATGCATCTACAGGTTATCCATACATCTCTGTGCCATGTCTGCTTTAGCAACGCCGGTAAATAGCATGTTAGCATCGATTAGCGTAGCATGTTAGCATCGATTAGCTGGCAGTTAACATCAACAAAACTCACCTTTGTGATTTCGTTGACTATCATTGCAAATGCATCTGCAGGTTATCCATACATCTCTGTGCCATGTCTGCCTTAGCATCGCCGGTCAAATGTGGAGACACTCTGGTACATTCAATGGGGGTCTGACGGCAGACACTTTCGCATCTTCGGGCCAGTGGTGCAACTTGAATCCCTCCCTGTTAGTGTTGTTACACCCTCCGAAAACACACCGTCGAGGCATGTCGTCTCCAAGGTTCCAAAAAATAGTCCAAAAAACGGAAAATAACAGCTGAGACCCGGTGTTTGTAATGTGTTGAAAATGAAAATGGTGGGTGTGTTACCTCGGCGACGTCACATTCTGACGTCATCGCCTCCAGCGCGATTAACAGAAAGGCGTTTAATTCGCCAAAATTCACCCATTTAGAGTTCGGAAATCGGTTGAAAAAATAGATGGTCTTTTTTCTGCACCATCAAGGTACATATTGACGCTTACATAGGTCTGGTGATAATGTTCCCCTTTAAGATGGAAAATGTAGCTGCCATTATGATGTGCAGTGATGTTTTCTAATGACCGTAAGGCTTGAACTATACAAAGCATTTCAATGGTTGGACTCTGCGCTTTTGGATGATATACCAGTTACTATGGTAATCTAATTAGTTACTATGGTAATCGACGTGACAGCAGCTCAGACGAGGCACCACGCAGTGTGGGTGGGAAGCGTTTCCACAGATGCGGAAGAAGATTTTTACAAGAAAGTTCTACAGCTTAGGTGTATATCAGATTGTAGGTGGGTTTGTTTTGTACACTTCACGTTCATATTTCACTTGATTGTAAAATATATCAATCGAAACAGAGTGTGACATTCTATTTTGTCAATATTCAGTGTTTTATCGTTCATAGAAAAATGTAAAATTCCATTATGTTTTTTAAGGCGGTCTGTCATGAAGTTCTTACCATTCCATCAGACATTATTGTGATTTTTTTTGTATTAGTGTTCCTAAAAATAGATAAATCGGCCCCCAGACACATTTTTTTCTCTAAATGGGGCCCCCCCGAGTCAAAATAATTGCCCAGGTCTGCTCCAAAGTATTTAGTTGTCCATCTAAACAAAAAATTTAAGCAATATTTATTAGGGGTGTTGCGGTACGTGTATTTGTATTGAACCGTTTCGGTACGGGGGTTCCGGTTCGGTTCGTAGGTGTACCGAACGAGTTTCCACACGGACATACGAAGTAGCTGCCTAAACTAAAGTCTTAACAAGCTGCTCCGCTCCGTTCTGCCTCTGTCTCCAACACAGCACCCTGCATTGTCCCACCCACACAACCATCTGATTGGTTACATATATAGCGGTAACAGCCAATCAGCAGTTCGTATTCAGAGCGGTAACAACCAATCAGCAGTGCGTATTCAGAGCGCATGTAGTCGGCGCTTCAGCGTCAAGCAGATAGGTGTTGATTGGTTACATATATAGCGGTAACGGCCAATCAGCAGTTCGTATTCAGAGCGGTAACAACCAATCAGCAGTGCGTATTCAGAGCGCATGTAGTCAGCGGTTCAGCGTCGAGCAGATAGGTGTTTAGCAGGTGAGCAGCGGACTCTCCCCAAATTATAATAAACACCTCCCAGTCAACGTCCTAGATGACGTTCTAGAAAGAAACTGCAGCTCAGCTGGCTTGCAGTCCTGGCTTGAGGTGAAGGCTAATTAACTTTTAGCGTAACGTTTGCTCATTTTGCGGTGTGTGTGCGTGCCTGCTTGCGTGCATGTGTGTGTATGCTAGTGATATAATAATGTAAGTGCATCATTAAGCCTCCATGAACTCCATGGTGTTCAGGGATGAATAGTCTCTCCTATTGCTATTGTACAATTTTTTAGCTATCATTACATTAATCATTAGTAACGTAGCAGCCTAGTTTTAAATGGCAGGGTCTCTGTTATCACATGTTGATACAAATATAACATTTACATATTAAAAATCAACTACAGACTTCCCAAATGCTGTAATAAATTAAGCATGATGAGTCGACTTGAAACTGTTTGTTGCACTTTTTCTATGTACTAGAAGAAAAGTTTTGTCATTTTATTTAATCTGAGGAACAAGTTGAGGCAGTTAAGTGAAGTGAAGTGAATTATATTTATATAGCGCTTTTCTCGAGTGACTCAAAGCGCTTTACATAGTGAAACCCAATATCTAAGTTACATTTAATCCAGTGTGGGTGGCACTGGGAGCAGGTGGGTAAAGTGTCTTGCCCAAGGACACAACGGCAGTGACTAGGCTGGCGGAAGCGGGAATCGAACCTGCAACCCTCGAGTTGCTAATGTTGATTAACGTGGGCAGAATTAGTATAGTGTTCCCAATGTTAAAAGGATAAAGCCATTGTTTACAAATTTGGTAAATAAATAACCCAAAAATGTATATTTTGTTGTTTTCTTACCGTACCAAAAATGAACCGAACCGTGACCTCGAAACCGAGGTACGTACCGAACCGAAATTTTTGTGTAACGTTACATTCTTAGTATTTATACACAAATTTAATTTTTATTTTGAATACTCCAAGGACATGTCATTCGTGTGTTAAGAGTTCTTCTCCAGGCCAATTCCAATCGGCTGGCAAAACTCTTCCCTAAAGTTCTTGTGCCAATGGGGGGAGTGAGAGGGCCCGGTTACCATAGCGACGGTCCTTTCCCATACGAGCAAGGAATTTGTGGTTCGGGATCAACAGAGAAGGTCGCAGTGAAAGTTGATGCTGCGCCAAACTAGTTCCCATTTGGAGAAGACAACAAGAAATGGATATAAGGCACTATAGAAATAAAAGTTTTTTTGGACAGCGCTTCTGTTCAAAGCTTTTTCATCCCCTTGTATTTAACGCTCAGTAAGCTGCCGTGCATGTAATAGTGCAGCAGTTTGAGCGCGTGGCTCATGTTTGCATTGTTTGTTTACGGACGGTAAAGACGCGTTCGTGTGCGAGAGCGTTGCCATTGGAGACAGCAAGCAGGCCTGCTCTGCCTCTGAGCTCAAACCCGCAACATAAGAGCTTGCATGACTAACTTCGCTCTGCTAATTCCGCACATGTGTGTCTGTCTGAAGTTAAAGTGCCTTTTTGAGGATGTGGTTGATGTCTGTGGCTGGTTGCGTGCAGCACGCTTCTTCCTCCATGCAACTTCCTATGTTCAGACTCAGTTTAGTCACAGGTTTGGCTTTATTTTAGAACGTACAACTTCCCCTTTAAATAGCAGGCTTCCAACCTTTTTACAAGAACCTATTTTTCTATCAGTAATAGGCTTTTTTAATGCATACTAATACCCATTGGGAATAAATCATGAATAATAAAAGAATAAATGCATTGCAGTGTTTCACCCAGAAAATTTGTTAGTTATGGTGGCATCTCTCCAGGGGGAAGGGGGTGCCGCCGGGTGTGCCACCATCAAGTCTCCATCTCATCGCTGCCACCACCAGACTGTGGTGAAGTAAGCCGGCTTCGTCGCGTGATACGATAAATCGTATCACTGCTTATCGGGGCAGTATAGCTCGGTTGGTAGAGCAGCCGTGCCAGCAACTTGAGGGTTGCAGGTTCGATCCCCGCTTCCGCCATCCTAGTCACTGCCGTTATGTCCTTGGGCAAGACACTTTACCCACCTGCTCCCAGTGACACCCACACTGGTTAAAATGTAAAACATTAGATAATGGGTTTCACTATGTAAAGCGCTTTGAGTCACTAGAGAAAATGCGCTATATAAATATAATTCACTTCACTTCACTGCGATACACTGTATATCTCGATATTTTTTCCGTGAAGTAAAAACTAAACTGTCATAGTTACCTGAGATAAATTAAATTAAAATGTTCCAGTTCCATTCACACATTTAAAAAACACTTTAAGACCAATGTCTTGAAAAAATATATCACTCTTGAATTAACATTGTAGTTAATACTATGATTAATGTTAATTAAAAATTAAACATGAGATATAAATAATAATAGAAGTACAATTGTTTGTATATATTGTATATATAATTAGTGCAAAGGTCTATATGTACACAGGGATATTTCACATGCCTGTACTGTGTATAAAATTGAACTACGTTCATGTTGTTTATAATGTGTATTTATAATAAGTTGTGCAAAGGACTTTTAATAACTTTCGGAAGTTCATTTTGTACTTGAAATTGTTTATAGGGTTAGGCGCAATAAGTCTTTAACTTCAGCCTAAACCCTTTCGGTCTGTAACATTTTTTATTTTCAATCTATGAATGTACAACTTTTTATTTTCAATCTATGAATGTACAACTGTTTTTTTGCTTTGTTGACCATTGACCGAAGAACAATAAACTTGAAGATACTAATTATACCACTATTTTGACTTAGTAAATATTGACTTACTAAGACAACATATGCTTGCATGTTCGAAATAAACTCAAACTCAAAAATAATGACTACCGTAAGTCAAATTAATGACTTACTGTAAATAAGCTTTTGAAAAAAAGAGTTAAAAGTGGGGCCACATGCTGAAATATGCTCGACTCATCATGCTTAATTTATTACAGCATTTGGGAAACCTGTTGTTGATTTTTATTATGTAAATGTTATATTTTTATCAACATGTGATAGCAGGGACCCTGCCATTCAAAACTAGGCTGCTACATTACTAGCGTATTTTTCGAGTATAAGTCGCTCCGGTGTATAAGTCGCACCTGCCGAAAATGCATAATAAAGAAGGAAAAAAACATATGTAAGTCGCACTGGAGTATAAGTCGCATTTTTGGGGGAAATGTATTTGATAAAATCCAACAACAAGAATAGACATTTGAAAGTAAATTTAAAATAAGAATAGTGAGTAACAGGCTGAATAAGTGTACGTTATATGAGGCATAAATAACCAACTGAGAAGGTGCCTGCTATGTTAACCTAACATATTATGGTAAGAGTCATTCAAATAACTATAACATATAGAACATGCTATACGTTTACCAAACAATCTGTCACTCCTAATCGATAAATCCGATGAAATCTTCTTCCTTGATGTCGCTTCTAAACAACTCTGCCAACTCCAAAGATATGCGCCGCTTCCTCTTGTCGTTTTCTGCTGCATATTCCACTACGTCCAGCTTGTAATCTGCAGTACATGATCTCCTTTTCGGTGCCATTTTCGTTCAGCCCTTCTCAGTTTTTATAAGTTACCGCCAACAATAAAATGATCCATTTCAATAGCTACGGCAGTTGCATATAGCAGTTAGCATTCCATGACCCACAATGCATTTCTGCCATGACCCTCCTCCGCCAAATTCTTATTGGTTGATTAGTGTGTGACGATTGCTGATATTTTCTTTGTCTCTTCCACGAATGAGATAAATAATATTATTTGATATTTTACGGTAATGTGTTAATAATTTCACACATAAGTCGCTCCGGAGTATATGTCGCACCCCCGGCCAAACTATGACAAAAACTGACATATAGTCCGAAAAATATGGTACAACTAAATGTGTGCATTTTTATGTAAAGCCAACATTAGGGTATAACACGTATGTTATTCTTTTTAATAACATTGTTATTCTGAAGCTCACTAATAATGAATAAAATACTTGTTACCAATTTTGACTTCTTGAACAGGTGTGGTAGAAAACGGATGGATGGATAAAAATGCATGAGAATTTTTTATATTTTGAAGGTTATTTTTAAAGGCCTACTGAAACCGACCACGCAGTCTGATAGTTTATATATCAATGATGAAATATTAACATTGCAACACATGCCAATACGGCCTTTTTAGTTTACTAAATTGCAATTTTTTATTTTCTCGCAAAGTATCCTGTTGAAAACGTCGCGGAATGATGATGCGTATGATGACGTCACGGATTGTAGCGGACATTTGCTTCCAGCACAAACATGGCTATAAGTCGCCAGCTTTAATTGCATAATTATACAGTATTCTGGACATCTGTGTTGCTGAATATTTTGCAATTTGTTCAATTAATAATGGAGACGTCAAAGAAGAAAGATGTAGTTGGGAAGCGGTGTATTGCGGCTGCCTTTAGCAACACAAACAAAGTTGGTGTTTCCTTGTTTACATTCCCGAAGGTGAAGTTTTACTATGGAACGGAGCGGTCAAGTGAACATGGTTCCCTACCACATGTCAACCAGCAGGTTTCGGTGAGAAAATTATGGTAATAAGTCGGCTCTTACCGTAGACATGAGCCGAGCTTGCGTCGTTCCTCGTGCACCGGTCAAAGAGGCAGCTGCGGACTGTCTTGCCTCCTCCGACCGGCCGCCCCCGAACCTGGGATGCTTCCACTGTGGAGGAGGGTGGAAAAAAAGCTCAACCCGGCCCGACCGGCTGCCTTCGCTTCGCCTCGTCGAGAAACGTGGCTTCCCTCAGAGACACTGGCGGTCACCACACCCGTGGTCACACTCCTCTGACTTTCAGGTACGACTATATAATCTTACTAAAACACTAGTAACACAATAAGCAGATATGGGATTTTCCAGAATTATCCTAGTAAATGTGTCTAATAACATCTGAATCGCTCCCACTGCCCTGTCTTTTTTTAAATTTTCTTTCTAGTCCTTCACTCTCACTATCCTCATCCACAAATCTTTCATCCTCGCTCAAAATAATGGGGAAATCATCGCTTTCTCGGTCCGAATCGCTCTCGCTGCTGGTGGCCATGATTGTAAACAATGTTCAGATGGGAGGAGCTCCACAACCCGTGACTTCATGCGCACATCGTCTGCTACTTCCTGTACAGGTAAGGCTTTTTTATTAGCGACCAAAAGTTGCAAACTTTATCGTCGATGTTCTCTATTAAATCCTTTCAGCAAAAACATGGCAATATCGCGAAATGATCAAGTATGACACATAAAATGGACCTGCTATCCCCGTTTAAATAAGAACATCTCATTTCAGTAGGCCTTTAACACTGATTACCAGAATTATTCATTACTTATCGTGTTAAGCAATGTCAGCTAAGATGTATCTGAGAGGCAGATGCAGTCATCAAAAGAGCCAGGTTTGGCTCTAGAGCCATAGGTTCCCTACCCATGGACTAGACCAGAGGCAGATGCAGTCATCAAAAGAGCCAGGTCTGGCTCTAGAGCCATAGGTTCCCTACCCATGGACTAGACCAGGGGTAGGGAACCTATGGCTCTAGAGCCAGATGTGGCTCTTTTGATGACTGCATCTGCCTCTCAGATACATCTTAGCTGACATTGCTTAACACCAGACCTGCGGCCCATTATGCTTTTCAATCAGGCCCGCCGGACATTCCCAAATATTTTTTTTAGATCTTCAATATGGAAATTATAGCTGCCATTATGGTGTGCAGTGATGTTTCCAAATGACCGTGAGTCTTGAACTATACAAAGTATTTCAACGGTTGAAACCTGCTCTTTTGCATGATACACTAGTTATTATGGTAATCTAATTAGTTACTATGCTAATCTAATTTTTTACTGTGGTAATCTAATTCACGGCAGCTCAGACGAGGTACCAAGCAGTGTGGGTGGTGAGCGTTTCCACATAGTGTTTCGAGAGCAGTCAACCTGAAATGCGGGTGTCAGGGACAGACGCGGAAAGACATTTTTACAACAAATTTCTAAAGCTTAGTGATGTATTAGATTGTAAGTGGTTTTTTTTACCCTTCACTTTCATTTTTTGCTGTGTTTGTTGCATTTTTGTTGCATTGTTTGATTGTAAAATATGTCGATCGAGAGGTGGTGTGACGTTCATATGTTGTCAATATTCAGTGTTTTATCCTTCATAGTTTATACTGTAAATCCCACATGCTTTATTTTTATGTACATTCTGGGTGTTTCCATCCATCCATCCATTTTCTACCGCTTATTCCCTTTCGGGGTCGCGGGGGGGGTGCTGGCGCCTATCTCAGCTACAATCGGGCGGAAGGCAGGGTACACCCTGGACAAGTCGCCACCTCATCACAGGGCCAACACAGATAGACAGACAACATTCACACTCACATTCACACACTAGGGCCAATTTAGTGTTGCCAATCAACCTATCCCCAGGTGCATGTCTTTGGAAGTGGGAGGAAGCCGGAGTACCCGGAAGAAACCCACGCATTCACGGGGAGTTTCGTTCAGTAAAATACAATTAAAATACCATTCTGTTTTTTTAAGACAGTCTCTCATAACTTTTTTAGCATTCAATCAGACATTATTGTGAGTTTTTGTATTAGTGTTCCTAAAAATGAGATGAACCGGCCCTCAGACACATTTTTTTCTCTAATTCCGCTGGTAATCCGTATTAAAAATAACGTTAAAAATATAAAACATTCTCATGCATTTTAATCCATCCATCCGTTTTCTACCACACCCGTTCAAGAAGTCGCACCAATGGTATAAAGTATTTTATTCATTATTGGTTAAAAATGTTATAAAACAAAAATAAGACTTATTATACTCTAAAAATGTTGGTCTTACTTAAAAATCCATACATTTTTTTTTTTTTTCCAGTGTTAAAAAATATTATACGGCTCTCACGGTAATACACATTAAAATATTTGGCTTTAATGGCTCTCTCAGCCAAAAAGGTTCCCAACCCCTGGACTAAACCATGTTTGAAAAAGACAAGCGCTGTAGAAGTGGCACAAACGTCACAGCTGCAGGCTTTATTTGCAGGAGCTCAAGCAGCTGACAAGTGGGCTCCCAGCGTTGATATAATCAAACTTGAGGCTTGTGGATCAGGCATTTTATTCATAGCATTCGTGCAAAGTGGGAGAGGGTGTGGACTGTTCAACTGATGATCGCCCTTTGGCGCCATGGCGACTCTTTGACAGCCACTTAATTACTTCAAGGGGGCACAGATGGTCGGCAAGCAGCTGTGCAATCCTTACCTGCCTGACCGCAGCTTCAGTATTACTGTTGACACGCAAGTCAAACATGGAGGGTCAACACTAAGCACCTTATTCAAACTGGAGTTTCAACACATTTCACGGCCTCAAGGTAGAGCAAGCTGAGCAGAAAAGAAAAACTCTGATCGTACCACAATTCTTGTTCCCAGGTGTCAAACTCGAGACCCAGGCGCCGTATCCTTTTATATAGCCTGCCAAGTCTGGAATTATTAGTACTTTATGTTTTTCTCACCGACTGTATTTCGTCTTTCCATTTTGACAGAAAACAATACACAAACTAATGCAGGGGTCGGGAACCTTTTTGGCTGAGAGAGCCAAGAAGCCAAATATTTTAAAATGTGTTTCCGTAAGAGCCATATAATATTTTTTAACACTGAACACAACGCGTGCATTTTTAAGTAAGACCAACATTTCTAGAGTATAATAGGTCTCTTGTTCTTTGTAATAACATTGTTATTCTGAAGCTAACTGTGGAGGGGGCGTGGCCTGCAGCAAAGCAGGGTTTTGCCAGGACCGGCCTCAAAATCAGCGACAGGTGCGTAGATGGCCCACCTGGGCCTTGTTAAATAATCACCTGTCGCTCTGTTATAAGCAGCAGCCAGGAGGAGAGACGGGGTTGGGGCTGGAGCCAGAGCGCGAGCGAGAACGAAAGAGAAAAAGACAATTGTTTGATGTGGTAGACGTCAATGGAGTCTCGGATCGAAAATAAACTTTATTCCCTTGGAGTTTGTGAGGCCAATGAGATGAACCTGACACCCACTTGTTTAGACGCCCCTTTATTATTCTCAAGTCAAAGGAAAGAGCTGAAAAGAACATGTGGTGATCGTCAGACTGGATTCTTGGCCCCAAAGCAGTGGAGGATGACACGTGTGAAGAAGGTGGCGCGGCACTGAAAGAAGATGAATTAGAAAAAGAAGAGGAGAATGGAGACAAGGTGGAGATGGAGAGCGAGAAAGAAGGGATGCTGCCAGCTTGCCATGACAGTCCTCCAGCGAGGAGAAGCACCATCACTTCCTCCTCAGGAGAGGAAAGAACGTGTTCACATAGTGTTACCTTCACCTGACCTTTGACCTTTTAAATTCATCAGAATAGTTGTTCTCACCTGATTAGATGAACACTTTTATTGTTCTTTTCTACACCTCATGTTCTATTCTGTACATCACATGCACAGACGGGCGGCCTAGCTCAGTTGGTAGAGCGGCTATGCCAGCAACTTGAGGGTTGCAGGTTCGACTCCCGCTTCCGCCATCCTAGTCACTGCCATTGTGTCCTTGGGCAAGACATTTTACCCACCTGCTCCCAGTGCCACCCACACTGGTTTAAATGTAACTTAGATATTGGGTTTCACTATGTAAAGCGCTTTGAGTCACTAGAGAAAAGCGCTATATAATATAATTCACTTCACTTCCCTCCACAATTGCTGGAAAGCAACTGAGAGACCTATTGAAAAATAAAACAATATTGTAACCCCGAAACAGGCTCTCATGTCGGTGCTTGGTGGTCTGAAGAACCTCCAGGAGGGCAAGCCCCACACTTACCATTAATAAATAAATAACTTCTTACCATTAACGTGATTTCTTGAACAGGTGCGGTAGAAAAACGGATTAATGGATTAAAACTGCATGAGAGTGTTTTATATTTTGAACATTATTTTTAACACTTTGATCCATCCATTTCCTACCGCTTATTCCCTTTTGGGGTCGCTGGCGCCTATCTCGGGCAGAAGGCGTCTTACACCCAGGACAAGTCGCCGCCTTATCGCAGAGCCACACTGTGATTACAAGTGGAATTATTCATTACTTTTCGTGTCAAGCAATGTCATCTCAGATTTATCCGAGAGCCAGATGCAGTCATCAAAAGAGCCACATCTGGTTCTCGAGCCATAGGTTCCCTACCCCTGCTCTAATGCATGCAATTTCAAATCATAAAAAAAAATTGTGTAATAATGCAACAAATGTTGCGACCCCAAAAGGGAATAAGCAGTAGAAAATGGATGGATGGATGTTGAATTATCATTAGAGATGTCCGATAATTACTTTTTTGCCGATATTGTCCAACTCTTAATTACCGATTTCGATATAAACCGATACATACAGTCGTGGAATGAACACATTATTATGCCTAATTTTGTCGTGATGCCCCGCTGGATGCATTAAACAATGTAACAAGGTTTTCCACGAAACAAATCTACTCAAGTTATGAAAAGAAAAAATGCCAACATGGCACTGCCATATTTATTATTGAAGTCACAAAGTGCATTATTTTTTTTCAACATGCCTCAAAACAGCAGCTTGGAGTTTGGGACATGCTCTCTCTGAGAGAGCATGAGGAGGTTGAGGTGGGTGGGTTTTGGGGGTATATTGTAGTGTCTTGGAAGAGTTAGTGCTGCAAGGGTTTCTGGGTATTTGTTCTGTTGTGTTACGGTGCGAAATTTGTTCGTCATTCTTGTCTGGTGTGGGTTCACAGTGTGGCGCATATTTGTTGTTAGAGTTGTTTATACGGCCACCCTCAGTGTGACCTGTATGGCTGTTGACCAAGTATGCCTTGCATTCACTTGTGTGTGTGACAAGCCGTAGATATTATGTGATTGGACCAGCACACAAAGGCAGTGCCTTTTAGGTTTATTGGCGCTCTATGTTTCTCCCTACGTCCGTGTACCACTCTGCACAGATTTTATCGGTATCGGCTTTTTGAAACCGATACCGATAATTTCCAATATTACAATTTATTGTATTTATCGGCCAATAATATCGGACTGCCGATATTATCGGACATCTCAAGTTTAGACCACATGTGTCAAACCACCACATCATTTCATATGGCCCGCAAATACACCTGGAAACAAAACGGGTCAATCAACTACCTTAGCTTTTCCTCCTAAATGTTTTTTTCTTTTTTCCATTCCGACAGACATACATACATACATATATATATATATATATATATATATATATATATATATATATATATATATATATATATATATTATACACACATACAGGACTGTCTCAGAAAATTAGAATATTGTGATAAAGTCCTTTATTTTCCGTAATGCAACTAAAAACATGAAAATGTCATACATTCTGGATTCATTACACATCAACTGAAATATTGTAAGCCTTTTATTATTTTAATATTGCTGATTATGGCATACAACTTAAGAAAACTCAAAAGTCCTATCTCAAAAAATTCAAATATTTCCTCAGACCAAGTAAAAAAAAAAGATTTATAACAGCAAAACAAAATCAAACATTTGAAAATGTCAATTAATGCACTCAGTACTTGGTTGGGAATCCTTTTGCACGGATTACTGCATCAATGCGGCGTGGCATGGAGGCAATCAGCCTGTAGCATTGCTAAAGTGTTATGGATGCCCAGGATGCTTCAATAGCGGCCTTTAGCTCATTTGCATCATTGGGTCTGGTGTCTTTCAGCTTCTTCTTCACAATACCCCACAAATTCTCTATGGGGTTTAGGTCAGGGGAGTTGGCAGGATAATCGATGACAGTAATGCCATGGTCAGTACATCAGTTACTGCTGGTTTTGGCACTGTGGACAGGTATATATATATATATATATATAATTGTCTGTTACAAGCGGCCCTCTGATGGCAGTCATAACTGCAATGTGGCCCTCTTTAAAAACAGGTTTACCACACCTGGTTTGGGCTATTATTAGCCAGCTCACCATACTTGTTACACAATTGTTGGCCTGATGACATAACAAGATTGTCACATTCCCTTTGCTTGCTCTCACTAGAGGCAAACATTTCCCTTTCCTCTCCCTTATCTTTCTCCTGCTTTCTTTTGCTTCTTCGTCTCGTCTCGTCCCGTCTCAACTTAGTTTGGAGCCTCTCCCCGCACTGTTCCCCGGATCCAAAACATAGAATTAATTGACTTGTCTCTGAACGATAGGAAGTTCGGGTTGAAGGGAAACGTTTGCTGCGGGACACACGGTGGACGCCTATACGGCTGCCAAACGAAAACCATAAAATTAAAGTAAAACGCTGTAAACCAAATAATGATCAAAAACATTATATTTACAGAAATTTTCATGAAACGTTTTGCGGAAAAATATCGTAATTTTACAGATTTTTACAAAATTATTAAGATCAACCACCTTTAATGAAGTGACAATGCTAACAGTTCCACAGAAAAATACCATTATTTTACAGATTTCTGAATTGTTAAGGTATAGGTTAAGGGGTTACAAACTGAATTTACCTGGGGGCCACTGGATGCCGAAACTACGTGAAAAGTGAATTCACCTTCTTTGAACGGCTATCCCAACCTAGCAACATACTTGCCAGTCCACCCGATTTTAACGAGACTTCCTGTGACCCTCGCGAAGGACCCGGTATAGACCGATCAAGCATATTTAGGGGGTTCCGTGCCTTCAACGTCCTCGGCAACCTTTAGTCACGTTCGCTTATTCACCAAACAAGCAGCGTGACGACTTAGACGCATGTTGTGCAAGGTTTTGTTTGACATAATATAGATTGCAAGACATACTTGATCAACATCCATACAGGTCACACTGATGGTAGCCGTACAAACAAATTTAACGCTGTTACAAATATGCGCCACATTGTGAACCCACACCAAACAAAAATGACAAACACATTTTGGGAGAACATCTTCACCGTAACACAAAATAAACACAAAAGAACAAATACCCAGAATGCCATGCAGCGCTAGATTTCCGGGCTACACCCCCGTCCGTGCGTCAGTTGAGGTGGGCGGGGTTTGGTGGTTGCGGGGGTGTAGCCCGGAAAACTAGCGCTGCATGGCATTCTGGGTATTTGTTCTTTTGTGTTTATTTTGTGTTACGGTGAAGATGTTCTCCTGAAATGTGTTTGTCATTCTTGTTTGATGTGGGTTCACAATGTGGCGCATATTTGTAACAGTGTTAAATTTGTTTGTACGGCCACCATCAGTGTGACCTGCATGAATGTTGATCAAGTATGTCTTGCAGTCACACACGTGCGTCATAATACAGAGAAAAATGTTAAATTGTTAGTATGAGCATAAACCTTAATATAACAGGCTACAAATATTTTTCAACTGGAATATAAAAATACAAATAAATATTAAAAAAATAAGATTTTCCTTAAAATTACATATAAAACTGTTAGATTGTTAGTATGGACATAGACTTTTATATAACAAGCTACATATTAAATGAAAGTTTATTACTGTAATTTTACATGAATTTTACATGAATTTGAGAAAACAGAAAATATGTATAATTAATTTGGTATTTTTCTGTAAAAAAAAATAGAAATATACATAGATTGTCATTACTGGCATATTACTTAAAATAACAGGCGGTTTGTTTATTTACAGATAATGACTTCAATTCTACAGTTTTATAACCTATTTAAAAAAATAGAAAAATTACAGTAGAAATTTAGAGTAAATTAACCATAAAAATTGGATTTTTTTTACGGTATAGGAGTAATGGACGGCGTGGCGCAGTGGAAGAGTGGCCGTGCGCAACCCGAGGGTCCCTGGTTCAAATCCCACCTAGTACCAACCTCGTCACGTCCGTTGTGTCCTGAGCAAGACACTTCACCCTTGCTCCTGATGGGTGCTGGTTAGCGCCTTGCATGGCAGCTCCCTCCATCAGTGTGTGAATGTGTGTGTGAATGGGTAAATGTGGAAGTAATGTCAAAGCGCTTTGAGTACCTTGAAGGTAGAAAAGCGCTATACAAGTACAACCCATTTATCATTTATTTAATGGAGGGTGGTGTGCCTGGCGGTTCTTTCCGTTAATCAAAGGTATCTAGTACCTGGAAGTATGATAACAGGGCATCCAGCGTTGCCATGGTACTTTTTCAGTGCAAGAAAGCAACTTGTATCCGGAGTACCTTCAGAAAAGCCACAAAACATGCAAGCGCCACATTAAAAAAAGAATGAGCCAAACTCAAAGCTGTAGTGCATCGGGAAAATGTTCACAGCACTTCACTTTTTCCACATTTTGTTACCTTACAGCCTTATTCCAAATGCTATACATTCATTTTTGTCCTCAAAATTCTACAGATAATGACAACGTGAAAGTTAAAGGCCTACTGAAAGCCACTACTACCGACCACGCAGTCTGATAGTTTATATATCAATGATGAAATATTAACATTGCAACACATGCCAATACGGCCTTTTTAGTTTACTAAATTGCAATTTTAAATTTCCCGCGAGGTATCCTGTTGAAAACGTCGCGGAATGATGACGTGTACGCGTGACGTCACCGGTGGTAGAGGACATGTACTCCCAGCACCGATCACGGCTAAAAGTTGTTTTTTTATCACATAATTCCACAGTATTCTGGACATCTGTGTTGCTGAATCTTTTGCAATTTGTTCAATTAATAATGAAGACGTCAAAGAAGAATGCTGTTTGTGGAAAGCGTTGTATTGCAGCTGCCTTTAGCAACACAAACACAGCCCGTGTTTCCTTGTTTGTTGTGAAGCTTTAATATGGAACAGAGCGGTCAAGCGAACATGTTTCTCTACCACATGTCAACCGGAAGGTTTCGGTGAGAAAATTGTGGTAATAAGTCGGCTCTTACCGTAAACATGAGCGGAGCTTGTGTCGTTCTTCCTGCAGCTGTGACTTTCTTGGCTCCTCCATGGCTTCCCTCAGAGACACTGGCGGTCACCACACTCCTCCGACTTTCAGGTGTGACTATATAATCTCACTAAAACACTAGTAACACAATAAGCAGATAAGGTATTTTCCAAAAATATCCTTGTAAATATGTCTGAATCGCTCCCACTGCCCTCGTTTTTTTTTTCTTCTAGTCCTTCACTCTCACTATCCTCATCCACGAATCTTTCATCCTGGCTCAAATTAATGGGGAAATTGTCGCTTTCTCGGTCCGAATCGCTCTAGCTGCTGGTGGCCATAATTGTAAACAACGTGAGGATGTGAGGAGCTCTACAACCCGTGACGTCACGCGCACATCGTGTGCTACTTCCGGTACAGGCAAGGCTTTTTTATTAGTGACCAAAAGTTGCGAACTTTATAGTCGATGTTCTCTACTAAATCCTTCAGGAAAAATATGGCAATATCGCGAAATGATCAAGTATGACACATAGAATGGACCTGCTATCCCCGTTTAAATAAGAACATCTCATTTCAGTAGGCCTTTAAGCTCTGCACACCTATCTTTGGACAGTTTCAACCATTCCTCTTTGCAGCACCTTTAAGCACCGTTGATTGATAGATTGAGACTTTTATTATTAGATAGCACAGTGCAGTACATATTCCGTACAATTGACCACTACATGGTAACACCCGAAATAGTAATAATTTAGGTCCACTTTTTGCAGTTATTACTGCTTCAACTCTTCTGAGTAGGCTGTCCACAAGGTTAGGAATTTTTCGACCATTCTTCCAAAAGCGCGTTGGTGAAGTCACACACTGATGTTGGTGAAGAAGGCCTGGCTCTCAGTCTCCGTTCTAATTCATCCCAAACGTGTTGCAGGTCAGGACTCTGTGCAGGCCAGTCAAGTCCATCCACACCAGACTCTGTCATCTATGGCTTTATGGACCTTGTCATGTTGGAAGAGGAAGGGGGCGTGCACCAAACTGTTCCCACAAGGTCAGGAGCATGGAATTGTTTTGGTATCCTGGAGCATTCAAAGTTCCTTTCACTGGAAATAAGGGGCCAAGCCAAACTCCATATATATATATATATATATATACATATATATATATATACATATATATATATATACATATATATATATATATATGCGGCCCCCGGGTCAACAAGTTTGGGCAACAAGCCAGCTGAATTCTGATTGGATAAAAGCTCTAATGTAAAAACAAGCAACACTGGAGCCTAATAAGAAATGAAGAGAATATGATGAATACTTTATGGAAAGTAGATTAAAATGAACTATTATTCATCTATGATGATGATTTATGTCCGGCCAGCAGAGAAGGCCTTGCTGGCTCTAACAGCACATTACTGGTAAATATTCTCCAAATGCAACTGTAGAAGGACGTGATGTTTTGTTTCCAACAGCACCTCTTCTTTATGTCTCTTCCCTTCTCTTCTTTTGTGTCGTGGCCTCTCGTGATGCCAGACTAATCCATTCTGACTTGCTGGCATTGTTGCTGAGGATGTGCACCATCAGCTGTTTCCCTGCCCTGTCATTTCCTGTTCTGCGATAATACTTGCCAGACACCCCCCCACCCCCCTTATTCTGGCACCAGCCGGGTCTTACCTCCCACGCGTTAACAAATGACTCCGGCGTGACAATAGCCCCTCCCCCACACGCGCAATGGTAGACGTTATTATGCAAAACTGACTTTTTGGAGGACGTGACAACAGTCAAATGTGTTGCTATAGTCTGTTTTTGAATATACAAACCCCGTTTCCATATGAGTTGGGAAATTGTGTTTGATGTAAATATAAACATAATACAATGATTTGCAAATCCTTTTCAACCCATATTCAATTGAATGCACTACAAAGACAAGATATTTAAAGTTCAAACTCATAAACTTTATTTTTTTTTTGCAAATAATTCACTTAGAATTTCATGGCTGCAACACGTGCCAAAGTAGTTGGGAAAGGGCATGTTCACCACTGTGTTACATCACCTTTTCTTTTAACAACACTCAATAAACGTTTGGGAACTGAGGAAACTAACTGTTGAAGCTTTGAAAGTGGAATTATTTCCCATTCTTGTTTTACGTAGAGCAGGGGTGTCAAACTCAAATACAGAGTGGGCCAAAATTTAAAACCGAACAAAGCCGCGGGTCAAGGTTGAACAAATGAACCTTTTAATAGGGACCCAAACAAGTTTTGCATTGAATATTGAACAAGCAAGGTATAACTCTATTTAATAATACAACTCTAACATTTGACAACCAAACAATTAAACAAGGCGACACGGTAAAGAATCTGGGTATTATCTTCGACCCAACTCTCTCCTTTGAGGCACACATTAAAAGCGTTACTAAAACGGCCTTCTTTCATCTCCGTAATATCGCTAAAATTCGCTCCATTCTGTCCACTAAAGACGCTGAGATCATTATCCATGCGTTTGTTACGTCTCGCCTCGACTACTGTAACGTATTATTTTCGGGTCTCCCCATGTCTAGCATTAAAAGATTACAGTTGGTACAAAATGCGGCTGCTAGACTTTTGACAAGAACAAGAAAGTTTGATCACATTACGCCTGTACTGGCTCACCTGCACTGGCTTCCTGTGCACTTAAGATGTGACTTTAAGGTTTTACTACTTACGTATAAAATACTACACGGCCTAGCTCCATCCTATCTTGCCGATTGTATTGTACCATATGTCCCGGCAAGAAATCTGCGTTCAAAGGACTCCGGCTTATTAGTGATTCCCAAAGCCCAAAAAAAGTCTGCGGGCTATAGAGCTTTTTCATTTCGGGCTCCAGTACTCTGGAATGCCCTCCCGGTAACAGTTCGAGATGCCACCTCAGTAGAAGCATTTAAGTCTCACCTTAAAACTCATTTGTATACTCTAGCCTTTAAATAGACCTCCTTTTTAGACCAGTTGATCTGCCGTCTCTTTTCTTTTTCTCCTATGTCCCACTCTCACTTGTGGAGGGGGTCCGGTCCGATCCGGTGGCCATGTACTGCTTGCCTGTGTATCGGCTGGGGACATCTCTGTGCTGCTGATCCGCCTCCGCTTGGGTAGGTTTCCTGCTGGCTCCGCTGTGAACGGGACTCTCGCTGCTGTGTTGGGACCACTTTGGACTGGACTCTCGCGACTGTGTTGGGTCCAATATGGATTGAACTTTCACAGTATCATGTTAGACCCGCTCGACATCCATTGCTTTCGTCCTCTCCAAGGTTCTCATAGTCATCATTGTCACCGACGTCCCACTGGGTGTGAGTTTTCCTTGCCCTTATGTGGGCCTACCGAGGATGTCGTAGTGGTTTGTGCAGCCCTTTGAGACACTAGTGATTTAGGGCTATATAAGTAAACATTGATTGATTGATTGATAACTGTATAGTCACATGCAAAATAGATTTTCAAATAAACATAATAATAGTAATAAAAAAAATATCAATGGCATATCAAATTATATATTATAGTGTCCCAGAAGTGTTAGTGCTGCAAGGGGTTCTGAGTATTTGTTCTGTTGTGTTTATGTCATGTCATGTTACGGTACAGATGTTCTCCCGAAATGTGTGTGTCAGTCTTGTTTGGTGGGGGTTCACAGTGTGGCGCATATTTGTAACGAGGTTAAAGTTGTTTATTCAGCCACCCTGAGTGTGACCTGATCAAGTATCCTTGCATTAACTTATGTGTGTGTAAAATCCGCTTATATTGTGTGACTAGGACAGCACAATGTTCGTATGTAGGAAAAGCCGACGTGATGCAAGGTTGTAGAGAACGCTAAAGGAAGTGCCATTAAAACACGCCACCAATTTTGTTGTCAGGGTGGAAATGGGGAGAAATTTGTTAGAATGGTTCCCCAAGGAGATTTTCGGGAGGGGCACTGAACTTCGGGAGTCTCGGAAGCGTTGGCAAGTATGAGTATTAGCGGTGTTAGAGCAGCGTCGCCGCTGTATAACACCGGCAGGCCAGCTCTAATGTTTAATTTTTAAAACTCATTTGTATACTCTAGCCTTTAAATAGACTCCCTTTTTAGACCAGTTGATCTGCCGTTTCTTTTCTTTTTCTTCTATGTCCCACTCTCCTTTGTGGAGGGAGTCCGGTCCGATCCGGTGGCCATGTACTGCTCGCCTGTGTATCGGCTGGGGACATCTCTGCGCTGCTGATCAGCCTCCGCTTGGGATGGTTTCCTGCTGGCTCCGCTGTGAACGGGACTCTCGCTGCTGTGTTGGATCCGCTTTGGACTGGACTCTCGCGACTGTGTTGGATCCATTATGGATTGATCTTTCACAGTATCATGTTCTCATAGTCATCATTGTCACCGACGTCCCACTGGGTGTGAGTTTTCCTTGCCCTTATGTGGGCCTACCGAGGATGTCGTAGTGGTTTGTGCAGCCCTTTGAGACACTAGTGATTTAGGGCTATATAAGTAAACATTGATTGATTGATTGATATTGCCTCAAGGGCCAAATGAAATTACACGGCGGGCCAAATTTGGCCCGCGGGCCAGAGTTTGATACCCATGATGTAGAGCTTCGGTCGTTCAACAGTCCGGGGTCTCCGCTGTCGTATTTTACGCTTCATAATGCGCCACACATTTTCCATGGGAGACAGGTCTGGACTGCAGGCGGGCCAGGAAAGTACCCGCACTCTTTTTTTACGAAGCCACGCAGTTGTAACACGTGCTGAATGTGGCTTGGCATTGTCTTGTTGAAATAAGCAGGGGCGTCCAAGAAAAAGATGGCAGCATATGTTGTACCAAAACCTGTATGTACCTTTCAGCATTAATGGTGCCTTCACAGATGTGTAAGTTACCCATGCCTTGGGCACTAATACACCCCCATACCATCACAGATGCTGGCTTTTGAACTTTGCGTCGATAACAGTCTGGATGGTTCACTTCCCCTTTGATCCGGATGACATCATGTCAAATATTTCCAAAAACAATTTGAAATGTGGACTCGTCAGACCACAGAACACTTTTCCACTTTGCATCAGTCCATCTTAGATGATCTCGGGCCCAGAGAAGCCGGCGGCGTTTCTGGATGTTGTTGATAAATGGCTTTCGCCTTGCAAAGTAGTGCTTTAACTTGCACTTACAGATGTAGCAACGAAATGTATTTAGTGACAGTGGTTTTCTGAAGTGTTCCTGAGCCCATGTGGTGACATCCTTTAAAGATTGATGTCGGTTTTTGGTACGGTGCCGTCTGAGGGATCGAAGGTCACGGTCATTCAATGTTGGTTTTCGGCCATGCCGCTTACGTGGAGTGATTTCTCCAGATTCTCTGAACCTTTTGATGATATTATGGACCGTAGATGTTGAAATCCCTAAATTTCTTGCAATTGTACTTTGAGAAACGTTGTTCTTAAACTGTTTGACTATTTGCTCACGCAGTTGTGGACAAAGGGGTGTACCTCGCCCCATCCTTTCTTGTGAAAGACTGAGCATTTTTTGGGAAGCTGGCAGAGGGGTTAGTGCGTCTGCCTCACAATACGAAGTTCCTGCAGTCCTGGGTTCAAATCCAGGCTCGGGATCTTTCTGAGTGGAGTTTGCATGTTCTCCCCGTGAATGCATGGGTTCCCTCCGGGTACTCCGGCTTCCTCCCACTTCCAAAGACATGCACCTGGGGATAGGTTGATTGGCAACACTAAATTGGCCCTAGTGTGTGAATGTGAGTGTGAATGTTGTCTGTTTATCTGTGTTGGCCCTGCGATGAGGTGGCGACTTGTCCAGGGTGTACCCTGCCTTCCGCCCGATTGTAGCTGACATAGGCGCCAGCGCCCCCCGCGACCCCGAAAGGGAATAAGCGGTAGAAAATGGATGGATGGATGGATGTTTTTATACCCAATCATGGCACCCACCTCTTCCCAATTAGCCTGCACACCTGTGGGATGTTCCAAATAAGTGTTTGATGAGCATTCCTCAACTTTATCAGTATTTATTGCCACCTTTCCCAACTTCTTTGTCACGTGTTGCTGGGATCAAATTCTAAAGTTAATGATTATTTGCAAAAAAATATGTTCATCAGTTAAAACATCAAATATGTTGTCTTTGTAGCATATTCAACTGAATATGGGTTGAAAAGGATTAGCAAATCATTGTATTCTGTTTATATTTACATCTAACACAATTTCCCAACTCATTTGGAAACGGGGTTTGTAATTGTATGTTATAGCCGAACATTTTTCCCCAAAATATAGTATAAAATATTAGTTTTTTTGGTGTTTTTTTGCACGTCTATTGTGTTTTGCTTCCTTTTTTTTTAATAATGCCTAATAATGCATGGCAGTTTTGAATTGGCATCCAATAAATGAATGAAAGTTGTTAATAAAAGGTAACATACCAACTAGAGATGTCAGATAATATATCGGGCTGCTGATGTTATCGGCCGATACATTTTATGATAGTTTATGATCAAAAACTGATATCAATCTCTAAAGGATATCACCACATGGGCTCAGGAACACTTCAGAAAACCACTGTCACTGAAAGTTATGATTGTGGCACTACACTTTATGTAGTAACATTACAGTTGATGATTGTGACACTGCATTTTATGATGGTGACACTACACTTAATGATAGTTACACTGCACTTTTTGATAGTGACACTACTTTATGATAGTTACACTGCACCTTATGATGGTGACACTACACTTTATAATAGACACACCACACTTAATGATAGTTATACTGCACCTTACGAAGTGACACTACACTTGAAAATAGTTACACAACACTTTATGATAGTGACACTGCATGTTATAATGGTTACACTGAACTTTATAATAGTGACAGTACACTTCATAATAGTTACACCACACTAGATTACACTGATAGTGACACTGAAATGTATGATTGTGGCACTACACTTTATTTAGTGACGTTACACGTTATGATAGTGACTCTGAACGTTATGATGGTGGCACTATATTTTATGATAGTGACTCTGAACATTATGATAGTATAACTACATCTTCTGATAGTGGCACTACACTTTATAATATTTAAACCACACTTTATGATAGTTGCACTGATAGTGACACTGGACGTTATGATTGTGGCACTACACTTTATGTAGTGACGTTACACTTGATGATTGTGACACTTAATTTTATGATAGTGACACTGCACTTTATGATAGTTACACTACTTTATGTTAGTTACACTGCTTTATGATAGTTACACTGCACCTTATGATGGTGACACTTCACTTTATAATAGACACACCGCTCTTTATGATATTTACACTGCACCTTAAGATAGTGACACTACACTTGATAATAGTTACACCACATTTTATGATAGTGACACTACTTTATGATAGTTACACTGCATTTTATAATGGTTACACTGAACTTTATAATAGTGACAGTACACTTCATGATAGTTACACCACACTAGATTGCACTAATAGTGACACTGAAATGTATGATTGTGGCACTACACTTTATTTAGTGACGTTACACGTTATGATAGTGACTCTGAACACTATGATAGTATCACTACATCTTCTGATAGTGGCACTACACTTTAGAATAATTAAACCACACTTTATGATAGTTGCACTGATAGTGACACTGGACGTTATGATTGTGGCACTACACTTTATGTAGTGACGTTACACTTGATGATTGTGACACTTAATTTTATGATAGTGACACTGCACTTTATGATAGTTACACTACTTTATGATAGTTACACTACTTTGTTAGTTACACTGCTCTATGATAGTTACACTGCACCTTAAGATAGTGACACTACACTTGATAATAGTTATACCACACTTTATGATAGTGACTCTACTTTATGATAGTTACACTGCATTTTTATAATAGTTACATTGGACTTTATAATAGTGACACTACACTTTATAATAGTTACACCAAACTAGATGGTTGCACTGCACTGATAGTGACACCGAATGTTATGATGGTGGCACTACACTTTATGTAGTGACGTTACAATTGATGATTGTGACACTACCATTTTTGATAGTAACACACCACTTTATGATAGTGACACTGAACATTATGATATTGGCATTACACTTTATGATAGTGACACTAAACGTTATGGTATTGTCATTACACCTTATGATAGTGGCACTACACTTTATAATAGTTACACCACACTTTGTTGCAATGATAGTGACACTGAACGTTATGATAGTATCACTGCATCTTCTGATAGTGGCACTACACTTTATAATAGTTAAACCACACTTTATGATAGTTGCACTGATAGTGACACTGGACGTTATGATTGTGGCACTACACTTTATGTAGTGACGTTACACTTTATGATTGTGACACTTAATTTTAGGATAGTGACACTGCACTTTATGATAGTTACACTACACTTAATGACAGTTACACTGCACTTTTTGATAGTGACACTACTTTATGATAGTTACACAACTTTATGTTAGTTACACTGCACCTTATGATGGTGACACTTCACTTTATAATAGACACACCACTCTTTATGATAGTTACACTGCACCTTAAGATAGTGACACTACACTTGATAATAGTTATACCACACTTTATGATAGTGACTCTACTTTATGATAGTTACACTGCATTTTATAATGGTTACACTGGACTTTATAATAGTGACACTACACTTTATAATAGTTACACCACACTAGATGGTTACACTGCACTGATAGTGACACTAAATGTTACGATGGTGGCACTACACTTTATGTAGTGACGTTACACTTGATTGTGACACTACCATTTTTGATAGTAACACAACAGTTTATGATGGTGACACTGAACATTATGATATTGGCATTACACTTTATGATAGTGACACTAAACATTATGGTATTGTCATTACACCTTATGATAGTGGCACTACACTTTATAATAGTTACAGCACACTTTGTTGCAATGATAGTGACACTGAACGTTATGATTGCGGCGCTACTTTTTATGTAGTGATCTTACAGTTGATGACACTACACTTTATGATAGTGACACTACTTTATGATAGTTACACTTCTTTATTATAGTTACACTGCACCTTATGATAGTGACACTACACTTTATAATAGACACACCACACTTAATGATAGTTACACTGCACCTTAAGATAGTGACACTACACTTGATAATAGTTACACCACACTTTATGATAGTGACATCACTTTATAATAGTTAAACTGAACTTTATACTAGTGACACTACACTTTATAATAGTTACACCACACTTTATGATAGTGACATCACTTTATAATAGTTAAACTGAACTTTATACTAGTGACACTACACTTTATAATAGCTACACCACACTAGATAGTTACACTGCACTGATAGTGACACTGAACGTTATGATAGTGCCACGCAGTGACGTTACACTTGATGATTTTGACTTACCGCCTATGGTAGTGACACTACACTTTATGATAGTTACACTGCACTTTATGATAGTGACACTGAACGTTATGATTGTATCACTGCACTTTGTGATAGTGGCACTACACTTAGCGTAGTGACGTTACAGGTGATAATACACTGAACTCTTAAGACATTTACATGACACTTGATGATAGTGACACTACACTTTATGATAGTTGCAGTACACTTGATGATAGTGACACTACACTTTATGATAGTCAAGGTTTATTCATAAAGCACCTTTACCAAAACAGTTCAAGCTGCCCCAAACTGTTGTACAAGTAAGGTCAAATACAATTACAAAGATCAACAAGTGACACTACAATTTATGATAATGACACTACAATTCATGATAGTGACAATATATGTGACACTGCCCTTTATGATGATAATACTACACTTTATGATAGTTACACTACTCTTTGTGATGATGACACTGCAATTTATGATAGTGACACTATAATTTATGATAATGACACTGCAATTTATCACAGTGACACTACAGTTTATGATAATGACACTACAGTTTATGATAATGACACTACAATTCATAATAACGCCACTACACTTCATGATAATGCCACCAAACTTTATGATAGTAACACTACTCTTTATAATAATGACACTGGACTTTATGATAATGACACTACACTTTATAATAATGCCACTACTTCTTTATGATAATGACACTACAATTTATAATAGTGACACAGGACTTTATAATGACACTACACCTTATAATAATGCCACTACACTTTATGATAATGACACTACACGTTATTATAGTGCCACGACAATTTATGATAGTGACACTACACTTCATAATAGTGACACTGCACTTTATAATAATGCCACTACACTTTATGATCATGACACTACACTTTATGATAGTGCCACAACAATTTATGTTAATGACACTACACTTTATGATAGTGACACTATACTTCATGATAGTGCTACTACACTTCATGATAGTGACACTAAACTCAATGTAGTGACATTACAGTTGATTATAGTGACACTACACTTTACAATAATGACACTACAATTTATGATAATGACACTACAATTTATGATAGTGACAATACACTTTATGTGACACTGCACTTTATGATTATGACACTACACTTTATGATAGTTACACTACACTTTTTAATAGTGACACTGGACTTTATGATAATGACACTACACTTTATAGTAATGCCACTACACTTTATGATAATGACACTACACTTTATTATAGGGCCACTACAATTTATGATAGTGACACTACACTTCATAATAGTGACACTGTACTTTATAATAATGCCACTGCACTTTATGATAATGACACTACACTTTATGATAGTGCCACAACCATTTATGATAATGACACTACAATTTATGATAGTCACACTATACTTCATGATAGTGCCACTACACTTTATGATAGTGACACTACACTTTATGATAGTGACACTAAACTCAATGTAGTGACATTACAGTTGATTATTGTGACACTACACTTTATGATAGTGACACTACTTCATGATAGTGCCACTACACTTTATGTTAATGACACTACACTTTATGATAGTGACACTATACTTCATGATAGTGCTACTACACTTTATGATAGTGACACTAAACTCAATGTAGTGACATTACAGTTGATTATAGTGACACTACACTTTGTAATAGTGACACTACACTTTATGATAGTTACACTACACTTTTTAATAGTGACACTGGACTTTATGATAATGAAACTACACTTTATAGTAATGCCACTACACTTTATGATAATGACACTACACTTTATTATAGGGCCACTACAATTTATGATAGTGACACTACACTTCATAATAGTGACACTGTACTTTATAATAATGCCACTGCACTTTATGATAATGACACTACACTTTATGATAGTGCCACAACCATTTATGATAATGACACTACAATTTATGATAGTCACACTATACTTCATGATAGTGCCACTACACTTTATGATAGTGACACTACACTTTATGATAGTGACACTAAACTCAATGTAGTGACATTACAGTTGATTATTGTGACACTACACTTTATGATAGTGACACTACTTCATGATAGTGCCACTACACTTTATGTTAATGACACTACACTTTATGATAGTGACACTATACTTCATGATAGTGCTACTACACTTTATGATAGTGACACTAAACTCAATGTAGTGACATTACAGTTGATTATAGTGACACTACACTTTGTAATAGTGACACTACACTTTATGATAGTTACACTACACTTTTTAATAGTGACACTGGACTTTATGACAATGACACTACACTTTATAATAATGCCACTACACGTTATGATAATGACACTACACTTTATTATAGTGCCACTACAATTTATGATAGTGACACTACACTTCATAATAGTGACACTGCACTTTATGATAATAATACTACACTTTATAATAATGCCACTACACTTTATGATAGTACCACTGCAATTTATGATAATGACACTATTCTTTATGATAATGACACTACAATTTATTATAATGACAATACACTTTATGTGACACTGCACTTTATGATTATGACACTACACTTAATGATAGTTACACTACACTTTTTAATAGTGAAACTGGAATTTATGATGACACTACACTTTATAATAATGCCACTACACTTTATGATATTGACACAACACTTTATAATAGGGCCACTACAATTTATGATAGTGACACTACACTTCATAATAGTGACACTGCACTTTATAATAATGCCACTACACTTTATGATAATGACGCTACACTTTATGATAGTGACACTATACTTCATGATAGTGACACTACACTTTATAATAGTGACACTAAACTAAATGTAGTGACATTACAGTTGATTATAGTCACACTACACTTTATAATAATGCTACTACTTTTTTATAATGACACTACAATTTATGATAATGACACTACAATTTATGATAGTGACAATACACTTTATGTGACACTGCACTTTATGATTATGACACTACACTTTATGATAGTTACACTACACTTTTTAATAGTGACACTGGACTTGATGATAATGACACTACACTTTATAATAATGCCACTACACTTTATGATAATGACACTACACTTTATTATAGGGCCACTACAATTTATGATAGTGACACTACACTTCATAATAGTGACACTGCACTTTCTAATAATGCCACTACAATTTAGGATAATGACACTACACTTTATGATAGTGACACTATACTTCATGATAGTGACACTACACTTTATGATAGTGACACTAAACTCAATGTAGTGACATTACAGTTGATTATAGTGACACTACACTTTATAATAATGCCACTACTTCTTTATAATGACACTACAATTTATGATAATGACACTACAATTTATGATAGTGACAATACACTTTATGTGACACTGCACTTTATGATTATGACACTACACTTTATGATAGTTACACTACACTTTTTAATAGTGACACTGGACTTTATGATAATGACACTACACTTTATAATAATGCCACTACACGTTATGATAATGACACTACACTTTATTATAGTGCCACTACAATTTATAATAGTGACACAGCACTTTATAATAATGCCACTACACTTTATGATAATGACACTACATTTTATGATAGTGCCACATTTATGGTAGTGACACTACACTTTATGATAGTGACACTAAACTCAATGTAGTGACATTACAGTTGATTATAGTGACACTACCCTTTATAATAGTTACACTACATTTTATGATAGTGCCACAATAATTTATGATAATGACACTACACTTTATGATAGTGACACTATACTTCATGATAGTGCCACTGCACTTTATGATAGTGACACTACACTTTATGACAGTGACACTAAACTCAATGTAGTGACATTACAGTTGATAATAGTGACACTACACTTTATAATAGTGACACTACACTTTATGATAGTGACACTACACTTTATGATAGTGACCCTACAGTGGTCTCCAATAGGTAGTAGCAGCTCATGATACAGTAACTCACAAAGGGTGAAATAATATTTACTAAAGTATTTTCATAAGTTTTCAATGCAGACATGATTTTGATGACAAATGACCACAACATGGCACAAAGACCGTGGTCACAGGTGAGAACACCTGCTTTAAAGCTTAAATCCATGCAACTGGATTCTTCGGAAACTTCTTCAGCAAACTTTTGAATATTTATAATTCTACCTCTGTATAATGCTGGCATACACCTAATGAAACCATATCTGGATCTTTCCATCCTATTTCTGCAAGCCAACTGCCATGTAGTTCTTATGTAGGCTTCTAGTGACTGTCGATGCTTGCTTTGAAAGTAACACACATGCACAATGGAGCCTGACACCAGGGTGCCAGGTATTTGCCAGCAGCCAATCTCAGCGAGACAAGCCAGCAGAGGGGCCGTGCCATGCAAACCGGAGGTTTCAGAGGTGGCGGGAGGGAATTGTGTTTCTTTGCTTCAATCAAATCACATTTTAAAATCAATCAAAAAAGAAAGAAATCGGCAAAAGGACTAAGCGGTGAGCTTTATTAGAGAGTGGGAAATAAATTAGTTCAAGAAAATATCTTGTTCCGGGCGACCAAAAAGCAGAGAGCTGGATTTGATCCAGTAATTCTGCCTAGCAACAGGCGGCAGGGCAGACCCATTTGCCTGGACGGTTCTTATAATTTATGTTGCTAATTATTCTAGCTCGTTAACGCTGTACAGCACAGGTGTCAAACTCAGACCTGGCCTGGAAGTAAAATGCGTCATTAAAGTACTTGATCTTTTATTACTAAATATAATAATTATTTCCATTTTAACAGAGAATACAACATCCATCCATCAATTTTCTACCGCTTGTCCCTTTTTGGGGTCGCGGGGGGATGCTGGAGCCTATCTCAGCTGCATTCGGGTGGAAGGCGGTGTACACCCTGGACAAGTCGCCACCTCACCACAGGGCCGTTGTAAATTGAAAGTAACTAAAATAGAATGCAAAATATATGTATATGTATTCATCCATTTTCTACCGCTTGTCCCGTTCAGGGCCACGAGGCGGGAGTGCTGAAGCCTATCTCAGCTACATTCGGGCGGGAGGCGGGGTACACCCTGGACAAGTCACCATCTCACCACAGGGCCGTTGTAAATTCAAAGTAACTAAAATAGAATGCAATATATATATATATACTGTATATATATATATATATCGGTCCATTTTCTACCACTTGTCCCTTTTTGGGGTCATGGGGGGGAGGGGGCAGGGGGGGTTGGAGCCTATCTCAGCTGCATTCGGGCGACTTGTCCAGGGTGTACCCCGCTTTCCGCCCAAAACCCCCTGCCGCTGTTTTGTACTGTTTTTGTACTTACTTTGATTATTATTTCTCAATTGTTTGTGAATGTTTACATTTATAAATAAAAGTTTAAAGAAAATTAAAATAAAAAAATAAAATACATTTAAAAAAAAAAAAAAAGCCGCCTAGCTTCACAGTGGGGATGGCGGCTGCTCACATGTTTGTGCCAATCAGTGGCCTGAAGAAGACTCATTAAAGTCGAAATGTTGCCTGTTTAAAAAAAAAAAAAAAAAAAGATAAAATATATTTTTTAAAAATCCAAGCAGGAAGTTAAAAGTTTTAAACCTTTTCCTGATAGCTTACTTTTAAAAACGTTAAAAAAAAAAATATTATTTTTCAACTGTTTGTGAATGTTGAAATTCATACATAAAGGTTTCTAAAAAAAAATTAAAAAATAAAGTAAAAAATGGCAGGTGCTCACATGTTCGTGCCAATCATTGGCCTGAAGAAAACTTATTAAAGTTGAAACGTTGCCTGTTTAAAAAAATAAATACATTTTTAAATATATATTTTTTTTAAATCCAAACAGGAAGTTAAAAGAGTTTCACGCCTTTTCCTGGTAGCTTACTTTTAAAAAGGTAAAAGATAAAAAGATATGTCTGCGTTATTATTATTATTTGCATTATGATTATTATTTCTCAACTGTTTGTGAATGTTGAAATTCATAAATAAAGGTTTTTAAAAAAATAAAATAAAAAATGGCTTACATGTTCGTGCCAATCATTGGCCTGAAGAAAACTTATTAAAGTTGAAACGTTGCCTGTTTAAAAAAATAAATACATTTTTAAATATATATTTTTTTTAAATCCAAACAGGAAGTTAAAAGAGTTTCACGCCTTTTCCTGGTAGCTTACTTTTAAAAAGGTAAAAGATAAAAAGATATGTCTGCGTTATTATTATTATTTGCATTATGATTATTATTTCTCAACTGTTTGTGAATGTTGAAATTCATAAATAAAGGTTTTTAAAAAAATAAAATAAAAAATGGCTTACATGTTCGTGCCAATCATTGGCCTGAAGAAAACTTATTAAAGTCGAAACGTTGCCTGTTTATAAAAAATAGATAATATATATTTTTTAAAAATCCAAGCAGGAAGTTAAAAGTTTTAAGCCTTTTTCCTAGTAGCTTACTTTTAAAAAGGTAAAAAAAGAAAAAGATATGTCTGCGTTATTATTATTTGCATTATGATTATTATTTCTCAACTTTTTGTGAATGTTGAAATTCATAAATAAAGGTTTTTAAAAAAATAAAATAAAAAATGACTTACATGTTCGTGCCAATCATTGGCCTGAAGAAGACTTATTAAAGTCGAAACGTTGCCTGTTCAAAAAAAATTGATAATATATATATTTTTTAAATCCAAGCAGGAAGTTAAAAGTTTTAAACCTTTTCCTGGTGGCTAACTTTTAAAACGGTAAAAAAAAAAAAAAAAAGAAGATATGTCTGCGTTATTATTTGCATTATCATTATTATTTCTCAACTTTTTGTGAATGTTGAAATTCATAAATAAAGGTTTTTAAAAAAATAAAAAAATTTAATAAAAATAAAATAAAAAATGGCATGTTCAATCATTGGCCTGAAGAAGACTTATTAAAGTCGAAACGTTGCCTGTTTGAAAAAATAAATACATTTTTAGATATATATTTTTTAAAAATCCAAGCAGGAAGTTAAAGGAGGTTCACGCCTTTTCCTGGTAGCTTACTTTTAAAAAGGTGAAAAAAAAAAAAGATACGTCTGCGTTATTATTATTATTTGCATGATGATTATTATTTCTCAACTGTGTGTGAATGTTGGAATGTATAAATAAAGGTTTAAAAAAAAAAAGATTATATATATTTTTAAAAAATCCAAGCAGGAAGTTAAAAGTTTTACGCCTTTACCTGATAGCTTACTTTTAAAAAGGTAAAAAAAAAAAAAAGATATGTCTGCGTTATTATTATTATTATTTGCAATATGATTATTATTTCTCAACTGTTTGTGAATGTTGAAATTCATAAATAAAGGTTTTTAAAAAAATAAAATACAAAATGGCTTACATGTTTGTGCCACTCATTGGCCTGAAGAAGACTTATTAAAGTCGAAACGTTGCCTGTTTATAAAAAATAGATAATATATATTTAAAAAAAATCTAAACAGGAAGTTAAAAGTTTTAAGCCTTTTTCCTGGTAGTTTACCTTAAAAAGGCAAAAAAAAAAAAAAAAAGATATGTCTGCGTTATTATTATTTGTATTATGATTATTATTTCTCAACTGTTTGTGAATGTTGAAATTCATAAATAAAGGTTTAAAAAAACAAAACAATAATAATAAAATAAAATAAAATAAAAAAGCCGCCTAGCTTCACGGTCATGATGGCGGCCGCTCACATTATGTTTGTGCCAATCATTGGCCTGAAGAAGACTCATTAAAGTCGAAACGTTGCCTGTTTGAAAAAATGTTTTTTTAAATATATATTTTTTTTAAATATTCCAAGCAGGAAGTTAAAAGAGTTTCCCCTTTTCCTGGTAGCTTACTTTTAAAAAGGTAAAAATAAATAACTAAAATAAAGATATGTCAGCGTTCACAGCCAAAGCAAACAAGACTTTTAAAAAGATAAAAAAAAAAAAAAGAAGATACATTTTGGTTCACAGCCAAAACAAACAAGACGACCTGCATAATATTTCACCTGAACTTTGCTCCTCCCTGTTGCGACACGCCAGTATCCTGAACACAACCGGAAGTGGGCCGCCATTAAAGCAGCCAGGTTGTGAAGAAGAAAGCCCATAAAAGTGAGAGAGCATCTGGAGCTTTCTTCTTGCTGCTCTCCGCCAATCAGCGCGCGGGATCCTGACAGAGGCCCCGCCCCCCCCCCCTCCTCCTCCTCCGTCTCCCCCCCTCCGAGGATCTGAGTGTCACTCCCACATCTGCAGCTTCCACGGACACGTCTTCTCCACTCATCTCCTGCAAATCACGTAAGTGTCCTCACTTTGTCCCCGCGTTACAAACAATCCCGCGCATGATTCTCATTTTTGTCAAGCATTGCGAAGTCTTTTGGAAAAGAAAACAAGTTTGCTTCTTTTTTTTTTTTTGCTGCTTCAACAGTCGATGAGCGGCTTAAAGAAGCTTACATCGTGACGTAACTCCAAAAGTGTCTCGTAAAAGTGGAATTGTGCGTGGAAATGCAAAGCAGTGGCAGCATCGATTGTGCAATGTTTTGGTTCATTATTAACACAGTTTCACTTACTAACAATGTAGTCCATTGATGCATGATGTATTATTGTTATATTATCACATACTAACATTGTAGTCCATTAATGCAGGATGTATTATTATTATATTATCACTTACTAACATTGTAGTCCATTAATGCAGAATGTATTATTATTATTATATTATCACTTACTAACATTGTAGTCCATTAATGCAGAATGTATTATTATTATATTATCACTTAGTAGCAATGTAGTCCATTAATGCAGAATGTATTATTATTATATTATCACTTACTAACATTGTAGTCCATTAATGCAGAATGTATTATTATTATATGATCACCTACTAACATTGTAGTCCGTTAATGCAGAATGTATTATTATTATATTATCACCTACTAATATTGTAGTCCGTTAATGCAGAATGTATTACTATTATATTATCACTTACTAACATTGTAGTCCATTAATGCAGAATGTATTATTATTATTATATTATCACTTACTAACATTGTAGTCCATTAATGCAGAATGTATTATTATTATTTTATCACTTACTGACATTGTAGTCCATTAATGCAGAATGTATTATTATTATATTATCACTTACTAACATTGTAGTCCATTAATGCAGAATGTATTATTATTATATTATCACTTACTAACATTGTAGTCCATTAATGCAGAATGTATTATTATTATATTATCACTTACTAACATTGTAGTCCATTAATGCAGAATGTATCATTATTTCATTATCATTTAGTAGCAATGTAGTCCATTAATGCAGAATGTATTGTTATTATATTATCATTTAGTAGCAATGTAGTCTACTAATGCAGAATGTATTATTATTATATTATCACTTACTAACATAGTAGTCCATTAATGCAGAATGTATTATTATTATATTATCACTTACTGACATTGTAGTCCATTAATGCAGAATGTATTATTATTATATTATCATTTAGTAGCAATGTAGTCCATTAATGCAGAATGTATTATTATTATATTATCAATTAGTAACATTGTAGTCTATAATGCAGGATGTATTATTATTATATCATCACCTACTGACATTGTAGTCCATTAATGCAGAATGTATTATTATTATATTATCACTTACTAACATTGTAGTCCATTAATGCAGAATGTATTATTGTTATATTATCATTTAGTAGCAATGTAGTCCATTAATGCAGAATGTATTATTATTATATTATCATTTAGTAACATTGTAGTCCATAATGCAGGATGAATTATTATTATATCATCACCTACTGACATTGTAGTCCATTAATGCAGAATGTATTATTGTTATATTATCACTTACTAACATTGTAGTCCATTAATGCATAATGTATTATTATAGTATCATTTAGTAACATTGTAGTCCATTAATGCATAATGTATTATTATTATATTATCACTTACTGACATTGTAATCCATTAATGCAGAATGTGTTATTATTATATTATCATTTAGTAACATTGTAGTCCATTAATGCAGAATGTATTATTATCATATTATGGCTTAGTAGTCCACGACTGGCCATTATTGCAGAATGTATTATCATGTAGGGACAAGCGGTAGAAAACGGATGGACACTGAGTAGCATTGTAATCCACGACTGGCCATTATTGCAGAATGTATTATTATTAGGGATGTCCGATAATGGCTTTTTTGCCGATATTCCGATATTGTCCAACTCTTAATTACCGATTCCGATATCAACTGATACCGATATATACAGTTGTGGAATGAACACATTACTATACCTAATTTTGTTGTGATGCCCCGCTGGATGCATTAAACAATGTAACAATGTTTTCCAAAATAAATCAACTCAAGTTATTTGAAGAAACATGCCAATATGGCACTAAAGAATTTATTACTTAAGTCACAAAGTGCATTATTTTTTTTTAACGTGCCTCAAAACAGCAGCTTGGAATTTGGGACATGCTCTCCCTGAGAGAGCATCTGGAGGTTGAGGTGGGGAAAGGTGTATATTGTAGCGTCCCGGAAGAGTTAGTGCTGCAAGGGATCTGGGTATTTGTTCTGTTGTGTTTATGTTGTGTTACGGTGCGGATGTTCTGCCCGAAATGTGTTTGTCATTCTTGTTTGGTGTGGGTTCACAGTGTGGCGCATATTTGTAACAGTGTTAAAGTTGTTTATACGGCCACCCTCAGTGTGACCTGCATGGCTGTTGACCAAATATGCCTTGCATTCACTTGTGTGTGTGAAAAGTCGTAGATATTATGCGATTGGGCCGGCACGCAAAGGCAGTGCCTTTAAGGTTTATTGGCGCTCTGTACTTTTCCCTACGTCCGTGTACACAGCGGCGTTTTAAAAAGTCATAAATTTTACTTTTTGAAACAGATACCGATAATTTCCGATACTACATTTTAAAGGCCTACTGAAAGCCACTACTACCGACCATTTAGTCTGATAGTTTATATATCAATGATGAAATATTAACATTGCAACACATGCCAATACGACCGGTTTAATTTACTAAATTGCAATTTTAAATTTCGCGCTGAAGTATCGTGCTAAAACATCGCGGTATGATGACGTGTGCGCGTGACGTCACGCATTGTAGAGGACATTTTGTTCCAGCACCGTTCCCAGCTACAAGTCGTCTGTTTTCATCGCATAATTCCACAGTATTATGGACATCTGTGTTGCTGAATCTTTCGCAATTTGTTCAATGAATAATGGAGACGTCAAAGAAGAAAGCTGTAGGTGGGAAGCGGTCTATTGCGGCCGCCTTCAGCAACACAAACACAGCCGGTGTTTCATTGTTTACATTCCCGAAAGATGACGGTGAAGCTTTACTATGGAACGGAGCGGGCAAGCGAACACAGTTGGATTGGACCACACACACACAAATATTATGCAGCGAAGAGGGTCCCTTGCGAAGGGCAGAGAGGGGCATTGCCACAAACCGTCGACTGGTGCTGAAGAAAGGTGCGGGGCCGACTTTCAGGTTGTACAGGTTTGACCATATAATCTCACTAAAACACTAGTAACACAATAAGCAGATATGGGATTTTCCAGAATTATCCTAGTAAATTTGTCTAATAACATCTGAATCGCTCCCACCGTATAGTCGTTCTTTCTAGTCCTTCACTCTCACTTTCCTCATCCACGAATCTTTCATCCTCACTAAAACTAATGGGGAAATCGTTGCTTTCTCGGTCCGAATCACTCTCGCTGCTTGTGGCCATGATTATAAACAATGTTCAGATGTGTGGAGCTCCTCAACCCGTGACGTCACGCGCACATCGTCTGCTACTTCCGGTGCAGGCAAGGCTTTTTTATTAGCGACCAAAAGTTGCGAAATTTATCGTCGATGTTCTCTACTAAATCCTTTCAGCAAAAATATGGCAAAATCGCGAAATGATCAAGTATGACACATAGAATGGACCTGCTATCCCTGTTTGAATAAGAACATCTAATTTCAGTAGGCCTTTAAAGCATTTATCGGCCGATAATATCAGCAGTCTGACATTATCGGACATCCCTACTTAGTAGCATTGTAGTCCATGACTGGCCATGATTGCAGAATGTATTATTATATTATCACTGAGTGGCAATGTAGTCCATCACTGCAGATTGTATTGATCAGCCAGTTCCTGCAAACCATTGAAACCTGAGCTGTGCAAAAAAAAAAAGAAAAACTGAGTAAAGACTTGCTATTAGTGCAGACCTGGGTAAAATAAGGCCACATGCGGTCCATTAAGATTTTCAATCCGGCCCGCTGGACGTTCCACATTTTTTAGACCATTAATATCAAAACTGTAGCCGCCGTTGTGATGTGCTGTTTTTAATGACCGTGAGTCTTGAACTATAGAAATTACTTCAGTGGTTGAATTCTGCGCTTTTGAGTGTTACAGGAGTTACTACGGTAATCTACGTCACCGCAGCTCAAACGAGGAACAAAGCAGATTGAGCGGGGTTTGTTTTCAGAGCAGCCAGCCCCAAACCTATGTGTCAGGAACAGATGCAGAAGCAAATTTTTACAACAAATTTCTGCATGAAAGTGGTAATATTTTAGGTGTTTATTATTACACTTGGCTGTTTGTTACATTTTTGTTGTGTTTTGCTTGATTGTAAAAGATGTCTACGGAAGAGCTGGTCTGAGGGGTAAAATATGTTCCTATCTTGTTAATATTCAGTGTTTTATTGTTTATAGTTAATATTTTAAATCCAACTTTTTGAGGAGTAAAATATGTTCCTATCTTGTTAATATTCAGTGTTTTATTGTTTATAGTTAATATATTAAATCCCACTTTCTTTGTTTTAATGTACATTTTGGGTGTCCCATTCAGTAAAATACTCCGGAAATCGTTTTTTTGAGGTGGTCTGTCATAATTTTTTTAGAATTTTATCGGACATTGTAACTTTTGTTATTAAGTGTATATATATAAATGTGTGTGTGTGTGTATACACACATACACAACTATATGTATGTATGTGTGTATATATAATGTTATAAATGTATAATATATGTATATATATTAGAGATGCGCGGATAGGCAATTATATCATCCGCAACTGCATCACCAAAGTCGTCATCCACCCGCCGTCCACCCGAACCAACATTTTATCAGAACCGTAACCGCCCGCCAACTGCCCGTTGAATTACATCAGAGGTCGGCCACCTTTACCACTCACAGAGCTATTTAAAACTGTTTCACAGAGTAAAGAAGACAATGGGAGCCGCTAACGTTCTCGTGAATATGCAACGGTGTTCATCCTGATGACAAGAATAAGGCCGTGCTGTGAAGTCATCGCCTTAGACACCTTCAACAACATGTACAAACCGATTGTTAGTCTGGCATCATGTTGTGTGCAGCTTCCGCAATCACACGTAGAAGATTGAAAGGCATACTGGGTGACACATAGTACACTGATGGTTGTGATATAAACAACTTTAACACTTACTAATATGCGCCACGCTGTGAAGCCACACCAAACAAGAATGACAAACACATTTCGGGAAAACATCCTCCCAGTAACACAACATAAACGCAACACAGCCAATACCCAGAATCTTTTGCATCCGTGACGCTTCCTGAATATATTTTACACCCCCACGCCTCCAACCCCGCCCACCTTACCGACGCACTAGCGGGGTGTATAAAATAGTCAGGCAGTGTCATGGATGCAAAGGATTCTGGGTATCTGTTGTGTTGCTTTTATGTTGTGTTACTGGGAGGATGTTCTCCCGAAATGTGTTTGTCATTCTTGTTTGGTGTGGCTGCACAGCGTGGCGCATATTACTAAGAGTGTTAAAATTGTTTATATCACAACCATTAGTGTACTCTGTGTCACCCAGTATGCCTTGCAGTCATGTGCGTGTGTCGGCGGAAGCCACACACAACATGTTGCTGGACTGTGGGGCGGTATAGCTCGGTTGGTAGAACGGCCGTGCCAGCAACTTGAGGGTTGCAGGTTCGAATCCCACTTCCGCCATCCTAGTCACTGCCATTGTGTTCTTGGGCAAGACACTTTACCCACTTGCTCCCAGTGCCACCCACACTGGTTTAAATGTAAAAAAAAAAGTTAGATATTGGGTTTCACTATGTAAAGCGCTTTGAGTCACTGGAGAAAAAGCGCTATATAAATATACTTCACTTCACTGACAAGCAGATCGTACATGTTGTAGAGGGCGACAAAGCCAATGGCTTCATAACACGCCCTAATACTTATTATCTGGGTGACTGCTGGTAGTGATTCTGGAGAATATTAGCGTCTCCTATTGTCTTCTTCGCTTTGTGACACAGGTCTTAATGGCAAAGGATATTGATCCCAGAACCATGTATATGAAATATTTCCGAATGGTTCAACCGCCACCCGCCCGAATCTAATTAAAATAAATTTTTTCGTCATGTTACCCGCCCGACCCGCGGTTTATCCGCGGATGAGACCGCAAACCGCGCAGCTCTAATATATATATATATATATATATATATATATATATACATGTATATATATATATATATATATATATATATATATCTATATATATATATATATATATATCTATATATATATATATATATATATATATGTATATATATATATATATATATATTCCTCGCACACTAATTGACTGAAAGACTTTGACGATGATGTCACTTTACCGATGGGAAAATGTATTTTTAGACAATATCATTTGCCAGAGCGGCTAGAAGACACCAACAGTAACAATAATATTTTCCGATATTACATTTTCAAGCATTTATCGGACATCTCTAATTGTAATATTTGTTTTAATTATGTACATTGTTTCAGATAGATCAGGGGTCGGGAACCTTTTTGGCTGAGAGAGCCATGAAAGCCAAATATTTCAAAATGTATTTCAGTGAGAGCCATATCATATTTTTTAACACTGAATACAACTAAATGTGTCCATTTTTAAGTAAGACCAACATTTTTTGAGTACAATAAGTCTTTTATTCTTTTTAATAACATTGTTATTCTGAAGCTAACCAATAATAAATCAAATGTCATGTCTGTTGATCATGTTTTTGTTTGGCCATGTGCTGTTCGTCCTTTGGACTCTTTAAGTTCCTGTTTTTTTCCACTCCCTTGTCTGGTTTCCTTGGTTACTCATTTTGTCCACCTGTCTCTGGTGGACAACATGCCCCCTCACCTGCTTCCCGAGCACTAATCAGAGGCAGTATTTAAGCTCGTCTTTGCCAGTCAGTCGCCCTGTGCTGACTTGTTTCATGCCTTGCCATAGTTTCGTGCTTCATGCCATGCCAAGTAAGTTTTGTTTGATTTATGTTCTTAGTCTGTTTATGCGTTAGCTTTGTTCCTTAGCCCAAGTTTAGTTAATATTTAATCATGTTTTTACCTAAATGCCATGTCCCGAGTAGTCCGTCTACCATCCTGGGGGAACGACCCCGCAGCAAGCTGCAACCCCCCCCCCATCGTGACATAAAATACTTCTTACCATTAATTCGACTTCTTGAACAGGTGCGGTAAAAAACGGATGGATGGATTTAAATAGATGAGAATGTTTTGTACTTTGCACGTTATTTTTAGCACTGTGATTACCAGCGAAATTATTCATAATTATCGCGTTAAGCAATGTCAGCTAAGATTTATCCGAGAGGCAGATGCAGTCATCAAAAGAGCCACATCTGGCTCTAGAGCCATAGGTTCCCTACCCCTGGCATAGATGTTACTAACATAGATCCTTAATTACAGGTGTCAAACTCAGCGTGTGACGAGAATTCGACTTGGGTGCGTTTGTGTATAAAATATAAAGTGGGACACGACACCGCTTTGTGACTCCGGTGGATCTACAAGTGGTTTTTACGGCATGAAGGATGAAACCCTATTTTTTTTTATCTGCTCCCTCAGAGTCATCATGGTGTCCCACAAGGAGTTTGCGGGTGCAGGCAAGCAGCCAGGCTTGCAGGTGTGGCGCATCGAGAACTTGGACCTGAAGGCCGTGCCCAAGGCCCTGCACGGCAATTTTTACACCGGCGACGCTTACTTGCTGCTCTTCACCACCGCCGCGCCCTCCTACAACATCCACATGTGGCTGGGTGAGACTCCATCCTTTCTTTGCTTAAACACCAGCAGCGTGTTCTCATCGTCTGGCTGTGCGATGAAATCTAGCGGGAAAAAACATAACAGGAAGTTGATTAGGAAACGATCAACACACCAGGCTTTTTTTTCTTTCCAACATTGCAATATCTTTTGAGTTGGGGCCACTTCCTGTTCCGTTTGCAGCCATGCATGAACAATGAAATGAATGTTCACTACTGCTTATTTACCGTAATGAATCATATTCAGTACTATATCGCCCCTAAAAAGTACCGGTCCCCCGTCGTCGTCACGTCATGACATTGCTGGTTTTACGAGCAGAGGAGCATGTTCGGCAGCAAACAATCACCGAGTACTAACAAACCCCGTTTCCATATGAGTTGGGAAATTGTGTTAGATGTAAATATAAACAGAATACAATGATTTGCAAATCCTTTTCAACCCATATTCAGTTGAATATACTACAAAGACAACATATTTGATGTTCAAACTCATAAACATTTTTTTTTTGCAAATAATCATTAACTTTAGAATTTGATGCCAGCAACATGTGACAAAGAAGTTGGAAAAGGGTGGCAATAAATACTGATAAAGTTGAGGAATGCTTATCAAACACTTATTTGGAACATCCCACAGATCTGCAGGCTGATTGGGAACAGGTGGGTGCCATGATTGGGTATAAAAACAGCTTCCCAAAAAATGCTCAGTCTTTCACAAGAAAGGATGGGGCGAGGTACACCCCTTTGTCCACAACTGCGTGAGCAAATAGTCAAACAGTTTAAGAACAATGTTTCTCAAAGTGCAATTGCAAGAAATTTTGGGATTTCAACATCTACGGTCCATAATATCATCAAAAGGTTCAGAGAATCTGGAGAAATCACTCCATCTAAGCGGCATGGCCGGAATCCGACCTTGGATCCCTCAGACGGCACTGTATTAAAAACAGACATCAATCTCTAAAGGATATCACCACATGGGCTCAGGAACACTTCAGAAAACCACTGTCACTAAATACAGTTTGTCGCCACATCTGTAAGTGCAAGTTAAAGCTCTACTATGCAAAGCAAAAGCCATTTATCAACAACATCCAGAAACGCCACCGGCTTCTCTGGGCCCGAGATCATCTAAAATGGACTGATGCAAAGTGGAAAAGTGTTCTGTGGTCTGACGAGTCCACATTTCAAATTGTTTTTGGAACTATTCGACATCGTGTCATCCGGACCAAAGGGGAAACGAACCCTCCAGACTGTTATCGACGCAAAGTTGAAAAGCCAGCATCTGTGATGGTATGGGGGTGCATTAGTGCCCAAGGCATGGGTAACTTACACATCTGTGAAGGCACCATTAATGCTGAAAGGTACATACAGGTTTTGGAACAACATATGCTGCCATCTAAGCGCCGTCTTTTTCATGGACGCCCCTGCTTATTTCAGCAAGACAATGCCAAGCCACATTCAGCACGTGTTACAACAGCGTGGCTTCGTAAAAAAAAGATTGCGGGTACTTTCCTGGCCTGCCCGCAGTTTAGAGCTGTCTCCCATGGAAAATGTGTGGCGCATTATGAAGCGTAAAATACGACAGCGGAAACCCCGGACTGTTGAACGACTGAAGCTCTACATAAAACAAGAATGGGAAAGAATTCCACTTTCAAAGCTTCAACAATTAGTTTCCTCAGTTCCCAAACGTTTATTGAGTGTTGTTAAAAGAAAAGGTGATGTAACACATTGGTGAACATGCCCTTTCCCAACTACTTTGGCACGTGTTGCAACCATGAAATTTAAGTTAATTATTATTTGCAAAAAAAAAATAACGTTTATGAGTTTTAACATCAAATATGTTGTCTTTGTAGTGCATTCAACTGAATATGGGTTGAAAAGGATTTGCAAATCATTGTATTCCGTTTATATTTACATCTAACACAATTTCCCAACTCATATGGAAACGGGGTTTGTACGAGCAGACACAGTGTGTAGACAGAAAAGGAAAAACAGACGCATTTTGGCCTAAAAACTAAAGATAAAGGTGAAGTTAGAACACTGAAACACCCTCAAGAAGAGGTGCTTTAAGACATGGCTCACTATCTCGTTCTAGCTACTAATCCTCGCCTCCATGGCGACAAATAAAGTAGGTTTCTTACAAGTACCATTATCACTGCAGGACGAGGAATAGCTAAACGTACTTCACTACACACTGTAGCTCACTGGCGTCACAATGTAAACAAACGCCATGGGTGGATTTATTGTAATGATACCAAGTACAGGAGTGTATCTAGACGTTACCACTATGATTACATCGATATATTTAGCATCACAAAATCTTTTTTCTTTAAAAAAAAAAAAAATGTCATGTTTAAAAACTCAGGAAATATGTCCCTGGACACATGAGGACTTTGAATATGACCAATGTATGATCCTGTAACTACTTGGTATCGGATCGACACCTAAATTTATGGTGTCATCCAAAACTAATGTAAAGTATCCCACTGTATTCGGGCCAACAAGTATTAAAAAAAGGGCATTTTATGCGTTATTTTTTTGCGAGTTTTTGCCATTTCCCACATAAATCTATGGTACACACTGCAAAAAACGCTGCGTAAAAAACCCAAGGAATCATAGTTTGCCGTAGGGCTGGGCAATATAGCCTTTTTTTTAATATCGCGATATTTTTTAGGCCATGTCACGATACACGATATATATCTCCATATTTTGAATGTACACTTGATGCATATAATCACAGCAGTATGATGATTCTGTGTGTCTACATTAAAACATTCTTCATACTGCATTATTATATACTCATTTTAAACTTTTATGCAGAAATGGAAATCACAACTAAGTCAACTGACCAAAAGTGTATTTATTAAACAGTTATTAAGCAGTGGCACAAACATTCATGTCATTTCCAAAACAGAAAGTGCAAGATTGTCAGAGACATTTTAAAACAAGCTATGAGTGCACTTTTGTGCATGATGTCACTAAGATGACGTATCAAAACAACACTAAATTAAAGTGCACTTTTTGTACAGAACGCCACTACAATAGTTTAAAACAAATAAAGTGCACTTTTGTGCATGATGTCACACAAGATATTTCAATAAGTGTCAGATTAAAATGAGCTGCATATTAGGAAATAAAATAGTGTATGTCCTTCGCTATGTGGTAGGTTCCTGCGGACGTTATCTCCTTCTGTTGTTGACTATTTTTTTCATAATGTGTCAATCTGTTGGTGTGGCACCGAACGGATGTGTTGACATGCGGAGTTTCAAGCACTCCTCATTCTACTACTTTTTGTAGCAACGCTTTTGCCGCATAAATGTAGCCAAACCACCGCCAGACGATGGACCCCGTGCTGTTTTTCTTGGGAATTATTTTTTCCTTCATTTGTTACCAGATTGGCACGTTCTTTCTCTTGTATTACCACTCGCACCACTCCGCTAGCATCACAGCCAATGTTACCGTGTCGCTACCTCTCTGCTCTGCGGGAGCATGTGACTTATATAAGAAGGTGCGCTTGTTTTATGTCTCTGTGAGAGGGAGAGAGTAGAAAGAGTGGAAAGAGCCTGTAGTGTAATTGTTACGACTTGGAGATGATGAGAGGACCCAGATGCCGAGAGGAAGTTTCCAAAATGACAGCTTTTATTTTGAAAGAACTTTTTTACCTCCGGTGACAAAAGTATCTCACCATAATATAAACAACGTTTGGAAAATAATTCCGAGGATAAACATGTAACTCAAAAAACACTCCAAAAAATAAGGAGGAATACTACTTTTAAGAAAAAAAACTAACAAAAATAAAATAGCAATAAGAATTAACCAAAAGCGCTCCAACAGGAAGAAGAAACTCTAATGCTCTATACCAGGGGTGTCAAACTCAAATACAGAGTGGGCCAAAATTTTAAACGGAACAAAGCCGCGGGCCAAGGTTGAATTAATTAACCTTTTAATAGGGACCCAAACAAGTTCTGCATTGAATATTGAACAAGCAAGGTTTATATTACTTTATAGTGACATGCAAAATCAAGTTTTAAATAATAATAATAATTACAAAATATCAAGGGCATAGGAAATACAATTTAAATAAAACTTAAATGCGTTTTTTCCATGTGTAGCCTTCTGAGGTATATATCAAAATGAACTTTTTTCCACAGGCGAATAATACATTTGAAAATAAAATAACAATAATGAATGAATCAAACATGCAAGCCTTGAAGTAGCAAGAGAAAGTGCATGAATAAAATGTTAATTATTGCTCAGTTTACTAGACTTATTTGCTTTAACACTGAATATGGAACAAGAAATGCTTATATAACTTAATAGTGCAAAATCAACTTTCAAAAAACAAACAAAAAAACATCAATGGTATATGAAATAAAATTAAAATTAAAAAAAATAATGCTTCTTTTGTAATTGCAGCCTTCTGAGGTAAATATCAACATCAAGTTTTTCCACAGGCTAATACATTTGGAAATAAAACAATGGGGTGGGTGGGGTTTAGTGCTAGCAGGGGGTGTATATTGTAGCGTCCCGGAAGAGTTAGTGCTGCAAGGGTTTCTGGGTATATGTTCTGTTGTGTTTATGTTGAGTTACGGTTCGGTTGTTCTCCCGAAATGTGTTTGCCATTCTTGTTTGGTGTGGGTTGACAGTTTGGCGCATATTTGTAACAGTGTTAAAGTTGTTTATACGGCCACCCTCAGTGTGACCTTTATGGCTGTTGACCAAGTATGCGATGCATTCACTTATGTGTGTTTAAGTACCGCTTATAGTATGTGGCCTGGCGGGCACACTGTTTGTATGGAGGAAAAGTGGGCGTGACAACAGGTTGTAGAGGGCGCCAAAGGCAGTGCCTTTAAGGCACGCCCCCAACATTGTTGTCCGTGTGGAAATCGGAAGAAGTTCGGGAGAATGGTTGCCCTGGGAGATTTTCGGGAGGGGCACTGAACTTTGGAAGTCTCCTAGGAAAATAGGGAGGGCTGGCAAGTATGAGTATTAGCGCTGAATTTGATATTGCCTCAAGGGCCAAATGAAATTACACGGCGGGCCAAATTCAGAGTTTGACACCCATAATATATATAAATACACTATCAATGAATAAACAAAAAATCACTCAATCAATGAGGCAATCAAACGAAATTTGGAACAACAAAAAACTCCCCAATTAGGTCGACGAAGGAAAACTAAGGACGCTCAAAGGAGGAAAAAGTAAACTCAAAATTACAGCAAAAAACAGCTTTGATCAAAAAAAAAAAAAAGGAGAACCAGGAAAACGGGAGCAAAGCACGGAGGGAATCAAGGACATGGACTTGGACGCTAGAAGGCACGATAAACAAGACGATCTGGCAAAGGACAAACGGAGAAGTGAGCCTAAATAGGACTTGAGAGTGATGGGGAACAGGTGGAAACAA